>NC_092725.1:38052284-38652284 GCF_047496885.1 Scyliorhinus torazame
CCGCAGCTCCCGACACAAGAGGTGCAGGACAGAGTGATCTCAAAGACATGGGTGGGGGATGGCAAGGTGTCAGATATATATAGGGAAATGAGGGACAAAGGGGAGACTATGGTAGATGAACTAAAAGGGAAATGGGAGGAAGAGCTGGGGGAGGAGATCGAGGAGGGGCTGTGGGCAGATGCCCTAAGCAGGGTAAACTCGTCGTCCTCGTGTGCCAGGCTAAGCCTGATTCAGTTTAAGGTATTACACAGGGCGCATATGACTGGAGCACGGCTCAGTAAATGTTTTGGGGTGGAGGATAGGTGTGCGAGGTGCTCGAGAAGCCCAGCGAATCATACCCATATGTTTTGGTCATGCCTGGCACTACAGGGGTTTTGGATGGGGGTGACAAAGATGCTTTCAAAAGTAGTGGGGGTCCGGGTCGAACCAAGCTGGGGGTTGGCTATATTTGGGGTTGCACAAGAGCCGGGAGTGCAGGAGGCGAGAGAGGCCGATGTTTTGGCCTTTGCTTCCCTAGTAGCCCGGCGTAGGATATTGCTAATGTGGAAAGAAGCCAAGCACCCGGGGGTGGAGACCTGGATAAATGACATGGCAGGGTTTATAAAGCTAGAGCGGATTAAGTTCGTCCTAAGGGGGTCGGCTTAAGGGTTCACCAGGCGGTGGCAACCGTTCGTCGAATACCTCGCAGAAAGATAGATGGAATGGAAAAAAGGCAGCAGCAGCATCCCAGGATCTGGGCGGGGAGGGGAGGTGAGGGGGGTGGGGGGGAGGTGAGGGGGGTGGGGGGGAGGTGAGGGGGGTGGGGGGGAGGTGAGGGGGGTGGGGGGGAGGTGAGGGGGGGTGGGGGGGGAGGTGAGGGGGGTGGGGGGGAGGTGAGGGGGGTGGGGGGGAGGTGAGGGGGGTGGGGGGGAGGTGAGGGGGGTGGGGGGGAGGTGAGGGGGGGTGGGGGGGAGGTGAGGGGGGTGGGGGGGAGGTGAGGGGGGTGGGGGGGAGGTGAGGGGGGTGGGGGGGAGGTGAGGGGGGTGGGGGGGAGGTGAGGGGGGTGGGGGGGGAGGTGAGGGGGGTGGGGGGGAGGTGAGGGGGGTGGGGGGAGGTGAGGGGGGTGGGGGGGAGGTGAGGGGGGTGGGGGGGAGGTGAGGGGGGTGGGGGGGAGGTGAGGGGGGTGGGGGGGAGGTGAGGGGGGGGTGGGGGGGAGGTGAGGGGGGTGGGGGGGAGGTGAGGGGGGTGGGGGGGAGGTGAGGGGGGTGGGGGGGAGGTGAGGGGGGTGGGGGGGAGGTGAGGGGGGTGGGGGGGAGGTGAGGGGGGGTGGGGGGGGAGGTGAGGGGGGTGGGGGGGAGGTGAGGGGGGTGGGGGGGAGGTGAGGGGGGGTGGGGGGGAGGTGAGGGGGGTGGGGGGGAGGTGAGGGGGGTGGGGGGGAGGTGAGGGGGGTGGGGGGGAGGTGAGGGGGGTGGGGGGGAGGTGAGGGGGGTGGGGGGGAGGTGAGGGGGGTGGGGGGGAGGTGAGGGGGGTGGGGGGGAGGTGAGGGGGGTGGGGGGGAGGTGAGGGGGGTGGGGGGGAGGTGAGGGGGGGTGGGGGGGAGGTGAGGGGGGTGGGGGGGAGGTGAGGGGGGTGGGGGGGAGGTGAGGGGGGTGGGGGGGGAGGTGAGGGGGGTGGGGGGGGAGGTGAGGGGGGTGGGGGGGGAGGTGAGGGGGGTGGGGGGGGAGGTGAGGGGGGTGGGGGGGGAGGTGAGGGGGGTGGGGGGGGGAGGTGAGGGGGGTGGGGGGGGAGGTGAGGGGGGTGGGGGGGGAGGTGAGGGGGGTGGGGGGGGAGGTGAGGGGGGTGGGGGGGGAGGTGAGGGGGGGGGGGGGGGAGGTGAGGGGGGTGGGGGGGGAGGTGAGGGGGGTGGGGGGGGAGGTGAGGGGGGTGGGGGGGGAGGTGAGGGGGGTGGGGGGGGAGGTGAGGGGGGTGGGGGGTGGGGGGTCGGGGGGGTCGGGGGTGGGGGGAGGGGGGTGGGGGGAGGGGGGTGGGGGGAGGGGGGTGGGGGGAGGGGGGTGGGGGGAGGGGGGTGGGGGGAGGGGGGTGGGGGGAGGGGGGTGGGGGGAGGGGGGTGGGGGGAGGGGGGTGGGGGGAGGGGGGTGGGGGGAGGGGGGTCGGGGGAGGGGGGTCGGGGGAGGGGGGTCGGGGGAGGGGGGTCGGGGGAGGGGGGTCGGGGGAGGGGGGGTCGGGGGAGGGGGGTCGGGGGAGGGGGGTCGGGGGAGGGGGGTCGGGGGAGGGGGGTCGGGGGAGGGGGGTCGGGGGAGGGGGGTCGGGGTCGGGGAGGGGGGTCGGGGGGTCGGGGGAGGGGGGTCGGGGTCAGGGGGGTCGGGGGAGGGGGGTCGGGGGAGGGGGGTCGGGGGAGGGGGGTCGGGGGAGGGGGGTCGGGGGAGGGGGGTTGGGGGAGGGGGTGGGGGGTTGGGGGAGGGGGGGTTGGGGGAGGGGGGGTTGGGGGAGGGGGAGCGGGGTTGGGGGAGGCGGGAGGGGGGAGGGGGTTGGGGGAGGGGGTTGGGGGTTGGGGGAGGGGGAGGGGGTTGGGGGAGGGGGAGGGGGGTCGGGGGAGGGGGGGTCGGGGGAGTCGGGGGAGGGGGGTCGGGGGAGGGGGGTCGGGGGAGGGGGGTCGGGGGAGGGGGGTCGGGGGAGGGGGGTCGGGGTCGGGGAGGGGGGTCGGGGGAGGGGGGTCGGGGTCAGGGGGGTCGGGGGAGGGGGGTCGGGGGGAGGGGGGTCGGGGGAGGGGGGTCGGGGGAGGGGGGTCGGGGGAGGGGGTTGGGGAGGGGGTTGGGGAGGGGGAGGGGGGTTGGGGGAGGGGGGTTGGGGGAGTGGGGGAGGGGGGGTTGGGGGAGTGGGGGAGGGGGAGCGGGGTTGGGGGAGGCGGGAGGGGGGAGGGGGTTGGGGGAGGGGGAGGGGGAGGGGGTTGGGGGAGGGGGAGGGGGTTGGGGGAGGGGGAGGGGGTTGGGGGAGGGGGAGGGGGTTGGGGGAGGGGGAGGGGGTTGGGGGAGGGGGAGGGGGTTGGGGGAGGGGGTTGGGGGAGGGGGAGGGGGTTGGGAGAGGGGGGAGGGGGTTGGGAGAGGGGGGAGGGGGTTGGGAGAGGGGGGAGGGGGTTGGGAGAGGGGGGAGGGGGTTGGGAGAGGGGGGAGGGGGTTGGGAGAGGGGGGAGGGGGTTGGGAGAGGGGGGAGGGGGTTGGGAGAGGGGGGAGGGGGTTGGGGGAGGGGGTTGGGGGAGGGGGTTGGGAGAGGGGGTTGGGAGAGGGGGTTGGGAGAGGGGGAGGGGGTTGGGGGAGGGGGAGGGGGTTGGGGGAGGGGGAGGGGGTTGGGGGAGGGGGTTGGGGGAGGGGGAGGGGGTTGGGGGAGGGGGAGGGGGTTGGGGGAGGGGGAGGGGGTTGGGGGAGGGGGAGGGGGTTGGGAGAGGGGGGAGGGGGTTGGGAGAGGGGGTTGGGAGAGGGGGGAGGGGGTTGGGAGAGGGGGTTGGGGGGTTGGGAGAGGGGGGAGGGGGTTGGGGGATCCCAGTCCTCCTCAGCTCCTCCGCTTTAGGCCTCGGGTCGAACAAGCGCCTTTGTGACGGGGTCCGGTTGAACGTGCCTCTCGGATAACGAGAACGCGGTTACCTGCCGTGGAACCAGTCCTTGCAGACATCGCACTCAATCATGAAGCGTCCGGCATCATATGGCTGTCTGCATTGGCAGTAAACCGGCCCTGCTGCCATCTTGTAAACTTTGGGCCACACACTGGGCCCTGAACAAAAACACCCGGCGGCACCGCCCACTGCCGGCGGAAATGGACATGGCATCAGTGTTTCAGTGCTTCGCTAGCCAATCAGGATGGGGTACAGGACACTGGACAGTGATTGACAGCGGCTGCACCAATCAGTTGATGGGCAGACGGCCCTGGTCCGCCTCTCCGCTGTGACGTCTTGGCCAACAGTAAGAGTGACAGTTCGTGAACCAATCATCATCACATCCACTGACAAATCACAGTTGAGCTCGCGCAGATCTGGCAGTGCGCACCAATGATTGGTGCGTTCAGAAAAAGCCAGGCCACTCAGAAGAATATGGGGATTGGTTCAGCAATAAGCAGGTTAGCCAATCACAGCTCACATGATGTGGGAATAACAAAAGCACGTGTTGTTTCGCGATGTCATTTGATGGGCATCGCAACTGTCAAATCAGATTGCGGAATCAACAGAGCCCAGCCAGTGAGGTGAAGCCCCTCCTACATTTATAGTTTTCACTCTTAGAACATAGAACAATACAGCGCAGTACAGGCCCTTCGGCCCACGATGTTGCACCGAAACAAAAGCCATCTAACCTACACTATACCATTATCATCCATATGTTTATCCAATAAACTTTTAAATGCCCTCAATGTTGGCGAGTTCACTACTGTAGCAGGTAGGGTATTCCACGGCCTCACGACTCTTTGCGTAAAGAACCTACCCCTGACCTCTGTCCTATATCTATTACCCCTCAGTTTAAAGCTATGTCCCCTCGTGCCAGCCATATCCATCCGCGGTAGAAGGCTCTCACTGTCCACCCTATCCAACCCCCTAATCATTTTGTATGCCTCTATTAAGTCTCCTCTTAACCTTCTTCTCTCCAACGAAAACAACCCCGAGTCCATCAGCCTTTCCTCATAAGATTTTCCCTCCATACCAGGCAACATCCTGGTAAATCTCCTCTGCTCCCGCTCCAAAGCCTCCACGTCCTTCCTATAATGCGGTGACCAGAACTGTACGCAATACTCCAAATGCGGCCGGACCAGAGTTCTGTACAGCTGCAACATGACCTCCTGACTCCGGAACTCAATCCCTCTACCAATAAAGGCCAACACTCCATAGGCCTTCTTCACCACCCTATCAACCTGGGTGGCAACTTTCAGGGATCTATGTACATGGACACCTAGATCCCTCTGCTCATCCACACTTTCAAGAACTTTTCCATTAGCCAAATATTCCACATTCTTGTTATTCCTTCCAAAGTGAATCACCTCACACTTCTCTACATTAAACTCCATTTGCCACCTCTCAGCCCAGCTCTGCAGCTTATCTATATCCCTCTGTAACCTGCTACTTCCTTCCACACTATCGACAACACCACCGACTTTAGTATCGTCTGCAAATTTACTCACCCACCCTTCTGCGCCTTCCTCTAGGTCATTGATAAAAATGACAAACAGCAACGGCCCCAGAGCAGATCCTTGTGGTACTCCACTTGTGACTGTACTCCATTCTGAACATTTCCCATCAACCACCACCCTCTGTCTTCTTTCAGCTAGCCAATTTATGATCCACATCTCTAAATCACCCTCAATCCCCAGCCTCCGTATTTTCTGCAATAGCCTACCGTGGGGAACCTTATCAAACGCTTTGCTGAAATCCATATACACCACATCAACTGCTCTACCCTCATCTACCTGTTCAGTCACCTTCTCAAAGAACTCGATAAGGTTTGTGAGGCATGACCCACCCTTCACAAAGCCATGCTGACTATCCCTGATCATATTATTCCTATCTAGATGATTATAAATCTTGTCTCTTATAATCCCCTCCAAGACTTTACCCACTACAGACGTGAGGCTCACTTATCTATTCACATCCCATATTCCAGCCCTTAGCCTTGTGTACTAAACCATATGTACTAAACCGTATAGAACATAGAACATTACAGCACAGTCCGGGCTCTTCGGCCCACAATGTTGTGCCGACCATTTATCCAAATCTAAGATCAACTTAACCTATACCCCTTCAATTTACTGCTGTCCATGTGCCTGTCCAAGAGTCGCTTAAATGGCCCTAATAACTCTGACTCCACCACCTCCGCTGGCAGTGCATTCCACACACCCACCACTCTCTGTGTAATGAACCTACCTCTGACATCTCCCCTATACCTTCCTCCAATCACCTTAAAATTATGTCGCCTCGCGACAGCCATTTCCACCCTGGGGAAAAGTCTCTGGCTAGCTACTCTATCCATGCCTCTCATCACCTTGTACACCTCTGTCAAGTCACCTCTCTTTCTTCTTCGCTCCAGTGAGAAAATTAATAATAATAATTAATAATCGCTTATTGTCACAAGTAGGCTTCAATGAAGTTACTGTGAAAAGCCCCTAGTCGCCACATTCCGGCGCCTGTTCGGGGAGGCTGGAATGGGAATTGAACCACACTGTTGGTCTTGTTCTGCATTACAAGCCAGCTGTCTTAGCCCACTGTGCTAAACCAGCCCCATTCTGTGAAGATGCCGGCATTGGACTGGGGTGAGCACAGTAAGAAGTCTTACAACACCAGGTTAAAGTCCAACAGGCTTGTTTCCAATCACCTGGGTCGTGAACACCGCCCAGTCCATCACACGAACCCGCCTCCCATCCATTGACTCCATCTACACCTCCCGCTGCCTGGGGAAAGCGGGCAGCATAATCAAAGATCCCTCCCATCCGGCTTACTCACTCTTCCAACTTCTTCCATCGGGCAGGAGATACAGAAGTCTGAGAACACGCACAAACAGACTCAAAAACAGCTTCTTCCCCACTGTCACCAGACTCTTAAATGACCCTCTTATGGACTGACCTCATTAACACTACACCCTGTATTCTTCATCCGATGCCAGTGCTAATGTAGTTACATTGTATATGTTGTGTTGCCCTATTATGTATTTTCTTTTATTCCCTTTTCTTCTCATGTACTTAATGATCTGTTGAGCTGCTCGCAGAAAAATACTTTTCACTGTACCTCGGTACACGTGACAATAAACAAATCCAATCCAATCCAATCTAATCACGAGCTTTCGGAGCACTGCTCCTTCCTCAGGTGAATCTCAAGAATCTCAAGATTCACCTGAGGAAAGAGCAGTGCTCCGAAAGCTAGTGATTCAAAACAAACCTGTTGGACTTTAACCTGGTCTTCCAGTGAGAAAAGCCCTAGCTCCCTCAACCTTTCTTCATAAGACAGGCCCTCCAGTCCAGGCAGCATCCTGGTAAATCTCCTCTGCACCCTCTCCAAAGCATCCACATTCTTCCTATAATGAGGCGACCAGAACTGGACACAATATTCCAAATGTGGTCTAACTAAGGTTTTATAAAGCTGCAGCAAAACCTCGCGGCTCCTAAACTCAATCCCCCTGTTAATGAAAGCCAACACACCATACGCCTTCTTAACAACCCTATCAACCTGGGTGGCAACTTTGAGGCATCTATGTACATGGACCCCAAGATCCTTCTGTTCCTCCACACTTCCAAGAATCCTGCCTTTAACCCTGTATTCAGCATTCAAATTCGACCTTCCAAAATGAATCACTTCACATTTATCTAGGTTGAACTCCATCTGCTACTTCTCAGCCCAGCTCTGCATCCTGTCGATGTCCTGTTGTACCCTGCACCAGCCCTCAACACTATCTACAACTCCACCAACCTTTGTGTCATCGGCAAACCTACTAACCCACTCTTCCACTTCCTCATCAAAGGCATTTATAAAAACCACAAAGAGCAGTGGTCCCAGAACAGATCCATGCGGGACACCACTGGTCACCGGCCTCCAGGTGGAATACTTTCCATCCATTGCCCCTCGCTGTCTTCTTTCGGCCAACCAATTTTGTATCCAAACAGCCAAATTTCCCTGTATCCCATGCCCCCTAACTTTCTGAATGAGCCTACTGTCATGTTAAGCACATTGAAATAACACGGGCTGCAACTGGATGCAGCTTTAACTGAAAGATACTCCAGACCTTGAAGTTAGTTCGATCTGATTTATTGAATCTGTCACACAGTTAGCACAGTTCTCTGTGAGTTCGACTCTCTGCTAACCTAAGTGTGATTACTCTGTCTGACCGAACCAGACTAGCTCTTAGCCACGTCCTGAAGGTGTTATGTGATATATACACCCTGACTTACTCTGTCGATGTCCCCAGTGGAAAGAGGCGGAGTGTGAGTGCCTCGTGCCTTTTATATTGGGAAACCACCCCCCAAGTGTTCTGCCTGCTGATTGATTATGTCCTGTTCTCTGTGTTCATTAGCTGCCTGTCTCTGCCTGTCTGTATCTCATTATGTGCATGTCTGCATATCATGAAATGTCTTTTGAAATGTTTTTCTGTAGCTATGTGAAAGTATTTACAAAACGAACTTATTTACATACTATAACAGATGGGAACATATGTACATGCGAAAACAGGTGTCTAATGTGCGAAAACAGAACATAGCAAACAAAACAAATGTTCATAAATCCAGTCTCTGGGGCTTGCGTCTGATCCTTGTCGACCGCCGGATAGGTGGTGGCGGGGACGACGGCACCTTGACAGGCAGGATTGAAGCCGGACTGGTGGCCTCGTAGTTCGAGGTGTCAGGAGGTGGCACAATAACAGATGGAAACAAAGAAGAATGTGGTTGCGGGCAGGCAACTGTGCGCAGTGCCCGTCTGTTTCGCCGCACAACAGATCCATCAGCCATACGCACAACATATGATCGAGGAGCAGCCTGTCGAACAACAACAGCTGGAGCTGACCAGCCTCCATCAGGTAGCTTGATCTGAACAGCATCCGCCGGGGATAGCACAGGCAAATGGGTGGCATGAGCGTCATAGTCCTGCCTTTGCCGGTCCCTGAGTTGCTGCACCTTCTGCAGCACCGGGAGGTGATCCAGGTTAAGCAAGTGTATGGCTGGAAGAATCGTCCGCAGGTCCCTGTTCATCAGGAGTTGAGCCGGTGACATGCCGGTAGACAGAGGGGTTGCCCTGTACGCAAGCAGCGCAAGGTTGACGTCAGAAGCAGAATCCGTGGCCTTGCAGATGAGCTGCTTCACTATGTGCACCCCTTTCTCAACCTTCCCGTTGGACTGCGAATCGTGTGGGCTGGAAGTGACGTGATGAAACTGATATAACTGGGCAAATCTTGACCACTCTTGGCTGCTGAAGCAAGGACCATTGTCACTCATGAGTGAGTGGAATACCATGCCTGGAGAACGTCTCCTTACAGGCCTTGATGACGGTCTTGGATATGAGGTCCGAGAGCTTCACGACTTCTGGGTAGTTGGAAAAATAATCAATGATTAGCACATAATCACGACCATTGGCGTGAACGAGGTCGATCCCCACCTTGGACCACGGGGAGGTCATGATTTTGTGCTGCTGAAACGTCTCTTTGCTCTGTGCTGGCTGGAAGCGTTGACAGGTCGGACATTTGTTCCTGTGCTGTAATGTTTTTTTGTTCTTTTAGGCGACAGTTTTAGATAGAGGATCTGAATCGGCGCAGGCTTGGAGGGCCGAAGGGCCTGTTCCTGTGCTGTAATTTTTCTTTGTTCTTCTTCTTTGTTCTTTGTTCTTTGAGGACCATATTCGAGATGTCCTGACCAATCCCAGTCCAGTAGACAGCGTGTCTGGCTCTGCGCCTGCACTTCTCGACACCCAGATGTCCCTCGAGGATTTGCCGGAGCACCAAGCTCTGGAAACGGAGTGGAATGACAATGCAGTCCAGCTTGAGGAGAATACCATCAACCACAGTCAGGTCATCCTTCACATTGAATAATTGAGGGCACTGCCCTTTCTTCCAGCATTGGCAAGGTGGTGCATGACACGCTGCAGTAGAGGGTCTTTGGCTGTCTCGTCACGAATGCGAATCACCTTTTCATCCGACGTCGGGAGGTTGCTGGCCCACAGCTGCACCTGTGATTCGATCTGTTGGATCAATGCCGGCGGTTCGCTAGACAAGGTTTTGGAGCGGGACAAGGCATCCGCAATAATGAGCTCCTTGCCAGGCGTGTACACTAGTTCATGGCTTCGGTGGCCTTGACCTTGTCTGTGTCCGGGTGCACACCCTGCTGAGATATCTGGTCACCTAAGAACTTAAGTGTCGACATGCCAAAGCAACACTTGGCCCTGTTCAGCTTGAGGCCATTGGTATGGACATGGCAGAATACCTGCTGGAGACGAGAGATGTGCTCTTCGGGGGTCGTGGACCATATGATAATGTTGTCCACATACACACAAACCCCTTCAATGCCCTCCATCATCTGCTCCATGATTCTATGGAAGATCTCCGAGGCCGAGACAATACCGAACGGCATACAATTATAACAGTACCTGCCAAACGGTGTGTTGAAGGTGCAGAGCCTTCTGCTGGACTCATCCAGCTGGATTTGCTAGAATCCATGTAGCGCATTTAACTTTGTGAAAAACCGGGTGTGTGCCATCTCACTTGTGAGTTCCTCCTGCTTCAGGATGGGGTAGTGTTCCCGCATTATATTCTGGTTGAGCTCCTTGGGATCAATGCAGATGCGCAGCTCCCCCAAAGGCTTTTTTACACATACCATCGAGCTGACCCAGTCAGTCGGTTCTGTAACTTTGGAAATGATGCCCTGGTCCTGAAGATCCTTGAGCTGTGCCTTCAGGCGCTCCTTCAGTGGAGCCGGGACCCGGCGTGGTGCGTGGACCACAGGCTTGGCATCAGGTCGTAGCAGGAACTTGTACCAATATGGCAGAGTGCCCATCCCGTCAAACACATCAGGATACTGAGCGAGAATGTCGTCAATGCCAGCTTGAAGATCCACATTGGGGGAGGTCATTGTGTTGACCCGCTGCTTGCATGCATGTGCGCCGAGCAGGGAGGCCCTGTCTGGCTTGACGATTTCGAACCTTAGCCTTGCGTGAATGCTCTTATTGGAGACGAGCAGATGGCAGGATCCCAGTGCTCTGATGGCATTGCTGTTTATAGTCCAGGAGCTGGCAGGCTGCTGGAAGGAGCTTGTGTGGCTTCTTGATGCTGTTGAAATCTGCCTGTGAAAGGAGATTGGCAGAAGCACCGGTGTCCAGCTTGAACTGGATAGAGCATTGATTTACTCGCATCACGGCACGCCATCCATCTGCAGAATCCACAGTGAGGATGGATACGCTCCGTGATGATGTTGGTGAGGCAAGTTCACGTGTGGTACTGATGCCCACATGGTAGGAGGAATCCAGGCAATCATCCTCTGGATCAGTTGTACTGCCAGGATCAGATTCCTGTAAACCTTGTTGTACACTCCGAACGCACCTGCGTTGGAATTGGGAGCGCTGGCCCTTGACTGGTGATGCAGACCTGCACAAGGCTGCTTAGTGTCCAGGCTTCCCGCAGTTTAAACATCGCCTGCCTCTTGCAGGGCAGTGTTTCTTTATGTGGGTGGTGCCGCAGTTCGGGCACGTCATGACGTCGTTACGCTCTGTGCGTCGTCGCACATGCGCAGTGCGGACGGCAGGTGTTCGCACCTGCGCAGTGTCGTGATCGCCCACTTCGTTATCCCATTCGCATCGTGTATGCGTGGGGCTCCGGGAAGAGCCCGCAAAATGGCCGCTTTCATCCAAGCTGAGGCGCTGCATCCGGGCGATGGCCTACACACTCTCTGCCTCGCGGGAGGCAAGTTTCTCATTTTCAGCCGATTTGTATTGGGAATACCGATTTTTGGTGTGCTCATGCACTGTACATGTTTCAATCGCGACTGACAGGGTCATATGCTTGATTTTTAAAAGCTGCTCTCTCAGAGGATCAGAGTGCACTCCAAAAACGATTTGGTCTCTGATCATGACAATATCACCAAAGTTGCAGGACAGCGCTAGTAGACAGAGATTATTAAGAAGGATTTGAAAGATTCATCTTTATGTTGTTTGAATATATACCGCTCGAAGATTTCATTGGTGTCCACTTCACAATGACTATCAAACTCGTCCAGGATGGTCTGAAACATTGTCCTGTCCTGGCCTTCTGTGAAGTTAAACAAGTTGAAGAGTTGGATGGCTTGATCCTCCGCAGTTGAGAGGAGAAGCGCGATCTTCCTGGCATCAGACGCACCCACGAGGTCTGACACTTCAATGTACAGCAGAAACCTTTGCTTGAAAGTCCGCCAGTTGACACTGAGATTGCCGGAGGTCCGCAGCTGTTGAGGAGGCTGGATCTTCTCCACGGTGCCGGGATACATTTGCTGGTCGTCACGGAACAGATTGAGGTAAACCACCTAGGGATAGCAGTCTCCTGGTACCATATTGTGTTGAGCACACTGAGATAACACGGGCTGCAACTGGATGCAGCTTTAACTGAAAGATACTCCAGACCTTGAAGTTAGTTCAATCTGATTTATTGAACCTGTCACACAGTTAGCACAGTTCTCTGTGAGTTCAACTCTCTGCTAACCTAAGTGTGATTACTCTGTCTGACTGAACCAGACTAGCTCTTAGCCACGTCCTGAAGGTGTTATGTGATATATACATCCTGACTCACTCCATAGATGTCCCCAGTGGAGAGGCGGAGTGTGAGTGCCTCGTGCCTTTTATATTGGGAAACCACCCCCAAGTGTTCTGCCTGCTGATTGGTTATGTCCTGTTCTCTGTGTTCATTAGCTGCCTGACTCTGCCTGTCTGTATCTCATTATGTGCATGTCTGCATATCATGACACCTACCCTGCGGAACCTTATCAAATGCCTTACTGAAATCCATATGCACCACATCCACTGCCCGACCTTCATCAATGTGTCTCGCCACACCCTCAAATAATTCATTGAGGCTTGTGAGGCATGACCTGGCCCACACAAAGCCATGCTGACTATCTTTAATCAAATTATGTTTTTCTAAATAATCATGAATCTTATCTCTCAGAATCCTTTCCAATATTTTGCTCACCACAGACGTAAGACTGACTGGTCTGTAATTCTCAGGGATTTCCCTATTCCCTTTCTTTAACAGGGGAATAACATTCACCTCCCTCCAATCATCTGGTAAATCAAACCGTATACTTGTGTACTAAACCGTATACGTGTGTACTAAACCGTATACTTGTGTACTAAACCGTATACGTGTGTACTAAACCGTATACTTGTGTACTAAACCGTATACGTGTGTACTAAACCGTATACTTGTGTACAAAGAACAAAGAACAAATAAACGTACAGCACAGGAACAGGCCCTTCGGCCCTCCAAGCCCGTGCCGACCACGCTGTCCGACTAAACTACAATCTTCTACACTTCCTGGGTCCGTATCCCTCTATTCCCATCCTATTCATGTATTTGTCAAGATGCCCCTTAAATGTCACTATCGTCCCTGCTTCCACCACCTCCTCCGGTAGCGAGTTCCAGGCACCCACTACCCTCTGTGTAAAAAACTTGCGTCGTACATCTACTCTAAACCTTGCCCCTCTCACCTTAAACCTATGCCCCCTAGTAATTGACCCCTCTACCCTAGGGAAAAGCCTGTGTACTAAACCGTATACTTGTATACTAAACCGTATACTTGTATACTAAACCATATAAGACCATAAGAACATAAGACATAGGAGCGGAAGTAAGGCCATTCGGCCCATCGAGTCCACTCCGCCATTCAATCATGGCTGATTTAGAACATAGAACATAGAACAATACAGCGCAGTACAGGCCCTTCGGCCCACGATGTTGCACCGAAACAAAAGCCATCTAACCTACACTATGCATTATCATCCATATGTTTATCCAATAAACTTTTAAATGCCCTCAATGTTGGCGAGTTCACTACTGTAGCAGGTAGGGTATTCCATGGCCTCTTTGCGTAAAGAACCTACCTCTGACCTCTGTCCTATATCTATTACCCCTCAGTTTAAAGTTATGTCCCCTCGTGCCACCCATTTCCATCCGCGGGAGAAGGCTCTCACTGTCCACCCTATCCAACCCCCTGATCATTTTGTATGCCTCTATTAAGTCTCCTCTTAACCTTCTTCTCTCCAACGAAAACAACCTCAAGTCCATCAGCCTTTCCTCATAAGATTTTCCCTCCATACCAGGCAACATCCTGGTAAATCTCCTCTGCACCCGCTCCAAAGCCTCCACGTCCTTCCTATAATGCGGTGACCAGAACTGTACGCAATACTCCAAATGCGGCCGTACCAGAGTTCTGTACAGCTGCAACATGACCTCCCGACTCCGGAACTCAATCCCTCTACCAATAAAGGCCAACACTCCATAGGCCTTCTTCACAACCCTATCAACCTGGGTGGCAACTTTCAGGGATCTATGTACATGGACACCTAGATCCCTCTGCTCATCCACACTTCCAAGAACTTTACCATGAGCCAAATATTCCGCATTCCTGTTATTCCTTCCAAAGTGAATCACCTCACACTTCTCTACATTAAAATCCATTTGCCACCTCTCAGCCCAGCTCTGCAGCTTATCTATATCCCTCTGTAACCTGCTACATCCTTCCACACTATCGACAACACCACCGACTTTAGTATCATCTGCAAATTTACTCACCCACCCTTCTGCGCCTTCCTCTAGGTCATTGATAAAAATGACAAACAGCAACGGCCCCAGAACAGATCCTTGTGGTACTCCACTTGTGACTGTACTCCATTCTGAACATTTCCCATCAACCACCACCCTCTGTCTTCTTTCAGCTAGCCAATTTCTGATCCACATCTCTAAATCACCCTCAATCCCCAGCCTCCGTATTTTCTGCAATAGCCTACCGTGGGGAACCTTATCAAACGCTTTGCTGAAATCCATATACACCACATCAACTGCTCTACCCTCATCTACCTGTTCAGTCACCTTCTCAAAGAACTCAATAAGGTTTGTGAGGCATGACCTACCCTTCACAAAGCCATGCTGACTATCCCTGATCATATTATTCCTATCTAGATGATTATAAATCTTGTCTCTTATAATCCCCTCCAAGACTTTACCCACTACAGACGTGAGGCTCACCGGTCTATAGTTGCCGGGGTTGTCTCTGCTCCCCTTTTTGAACAAAGGGACCACATTTGCTGTCCTCCAGTCCTCTGGCACTATTCCTGTAGCCAATGATGACATAAAAATCAAAGCCAAAGGTCCAGCAATCTCTTCCCTGGCCTCCCAGAGAATCCTAGGATAAATCCCATCACGTTCCGGGGACTTATCTATTTTCAGCCTGTCCAGAATTGCCAACACCTCTTCCCTACGTACCTCAATGCCATCTATTCTATTAGCCTGGGGCTCAGCATTCTCCTCCACAACATTATCTTTTTCCTGAGTGAATACTGACGAAAAATATTCATTTAGTATCTCGCCTATCTCTTCAGACTCCACACACAATTTCCCATCCCTGTCCTTGACTGGTCCTACTCTTACCCTAGTCATTCGCTTATTCCTGACATACCTATAGAAAGCTTTTGGGTTTTCCTTGATCCTACCTGCCAAATACTTCTCATGTCCCCTCCTTGCTCGTCTTAGCTCTCTCTTTAGATCCTTCCTCGCTACCTTGTAACTATCCATCGCCCCAACTGAAACTTCACACCTCATCTTCACATAGGCCTCCTTCTTCCTCTTAACAAGAGATTCCACTTCCTTGGTAAACCACGGTTCCCTCGCTCGACGCCTTCCTCCCTGCCTGACCGGTACATATTTATCAAGAACACGCAGTAGCTGATCCTTGAACAAGCCCCACTTATCCAGTGTGCCCAACACTTGCAGCCTACTTCTCCACCTTATCCCCCCCAAGTCACGTCTAATGACATCATAATTGCCCTTCCCCCAGCTATAACTCTTGCCCTGCGGTGTATACTTATCCCTTTCCATCATTAACGTAAACGTCACCGAATTGTGGTCACTGTCCCCAAAGTGCTCTCCTACCTCTAAATCCAACACCTGGCCTGGTTCATTACCCAAAACCAAATCCAATGTGGCCTCGCCTCTTGTTGGCCTGTCAACATATTGTTTCAGGAAACCCTCCTGCACACACTGTACAAAAAACGACCCATCTATTGTACTCGAACTATATCTTTTCCAGTCAATATTTGGAAAGTTATAGTCTCCCATAATAACTACCCTGTTACTTTCGCTCTTATCCAGAATCATCTTCGCCACCCTTTCCTCTACATCCCTAGAACTATAAAAAACTCCCAACAGGGTGACCTCTCCTTTCCTGTTTCTAACTTCAGCCCATACTACCTCGGAAGAAGAGTCCCCATCTAGCATCCTCTCCGCCACCGTAATACTGCTCTTGACTAGCAGCGCCACACCTCCCCCTCTTTTGCCTCCTTCTCTGAGCTTACTAAAACACCTAAACCCCGGAACCTGCAACATCCATTCCTGTCCCTGCTCTATCCATGTCTCCAAAATGGCCACAACATCGAAGTCCCAGGTACCAACCCATGCTGCCAGTTCCCCTACCTTGTTTCGTATACTCCTGGCATTGAAGTAGACACACTTCAAACCACCTACCTGAACATTGGCCCCCTCCTGCGACGTCAAATCTGTGCTCCTGACCTCTATACTCTCATTCTCCCTTACCCTAAAACTACAATCCAGGTTCCCATGCCCCTGCTGCATTAGTTTAAACTCCCCCAAAGAGCACTAACAAATCTCCCCCCCCAGGATATTTGTGCCCCTCAGGTTCAGATGTAGACCATCCTGTCTGTAGAGACATCACGTACCCTTGCACCTGGGAGGCAACATACCAAACGTGAGTCTCTCACGCTCGCACAAAATCTCCTATCTGTGCCCCTGACTATAGAGTCCCCAATTACTAATGCTCTGCTCTTCTCCCCCCTTCCCTTCAGAGCAACAGGGACAGACTCCGTGCCAGAGGCCCATACCCCATGGCTTACCCCTGGTAAGTCCCCCCCCCCACAAGTATCCAAAGCGGTATACTTGTTTCTCAGGGGAACGACCGCAGGGGATCCCTGCACTGACTGCTTTTTCCCAGTCCCTCTTACAGTTACCCACCTATCTCCAATCTTTGGTGTAACTAATTCCCTGAAGCTGCTACCCCTTCTGCCTCCCGAATGATCCGAAGTTCTTCCAACTCCAGCTCCAGTTCCCTAACTCGGTCTTGGAGGAGCTGGAGATGGCAGCACTTCCTGCAGGTAAAATCAGCAGGGACACTAACTGCATCCCTCACCTCAAACATCCTGCAGGAGGAACATTGCACTCCCTTCCCTGCCATTCCTCTAACTTTCTACCAAGATCTGGCTAACAACTAAATTAAATTTTTAATAAAAAATAATAATAATATAATAAAATATGGTACTTACCTCAGACCAATGGGTTTTATTATTAGGTTAGAGGAGGAGGGCGGGTGGGAGACACTACACGTGTAGTGTCTCGGGTTTCCTCTCCACCAGAATTTATTGGTGAGGGTCTTCCCAGACGTCCGCGGGTCGACTTCCTGTTCCCGCCTAAAACACTAATTTAAAAAAAAAATTCTCAGCTCCTGCTGAAATTGACTAACCAGCCAGCTCCACTCCCGCCGAAATCGACTGGCCTGCCCCTGCAAAGACAAGTGCTTTTAAAGGACAGACTTACCTCCCAGCAGCCACTTCCGCACTGCTCCCGCTGAAACTGACTCACCAGCTGTTCTCCCGCCGAAATCGACTGGCCTGCCCCTGCAAAGACAAGTGCTTTTAAAGGACAGACTTACCTCCCAGCAGCCACTTCCGCACTGCTCCCGCTGAAACTGACTCACCAGCTGTTCTCCCGCCGAAATTTCAACTCCATTTACCCGCTCTCTCTCCATAGCCCTTAATTCCTCGAGAAATCAAGAATTTATCAACTTCTGTCTTAAAGACACTCAACGTCCCGGCCTCCACCGCCCTCTGTGGCAATGAATTCCACAGACCCACCACTCTCTGGCTGAAGAAATTTCTCCTCATCTCTGTTCTAAAGTGACTCTAAAGCGGTGCGCAGGGGCCTTCTGGGAGGTGAGTAGTTAGTTTAAAAGCTCTTACCTTTACAGGAGCAGCCCTTTGGATTTCGGCGGCAGCGGTGCGCAGGGGCCTTCTGGGAGGTGAGTAGTGAGTTTAAAACCACTTACCTTTACAGGAGCAGCCCTTTGGATTTCGGCGGCAGCGGTGCGCAGGGGCCTTCTGGGAGGTGAGTAGTTAGTTTAAAAGCTCTTACCTTTACAGGAGCAGCCCTTTGGATTTCGGCGGGAACCGGAAGTTCGACCTCTGGCAAGCCCCCCCCCCCCCCCCCCCCCAACCAATAAATTCTGGTGGAGAGGAAACCCGAGACACTACACGTGTAGTGTCTCCCACCCACCCTCCTCCTCTAACCTAATAATAAGACCCATTGGTGTAAGGTAAGTGCCATATTTTATTATTATATTATTAGCATTGTGCAGGTCAAGGATTGGAGGTGGAGGAGCAGTCTCTGTCAGCGAGAGAACCTGAGAACATCTCAGAAGGTAAGTAAGTGATTTTTACTTTTATACCTTTTTTCAAATTGTGTGTGTCGGGGGGGACAGAAAAGCTGTGACCTGAGTGGCTGGTTGGGATTCTAACCTAAATTTTTTTGAGTATTTGGGAACTAATTAAACATAATAACTTAATTATAATTTAGAGGATATCTAAGCCAGAGATCGGAGAATATTATAGTTAGCTATCGCATTTCTATTAGAAATCTAGTGCTAGGAAACAGATAGTTGACAGTAACTTTGAAATTTAAAAAAAAGTATTTATAAAAAAAAAGACAAATTTTAATTTTAATTAATTGACGCAATGTCAGTTAGAGGGGTGCTGTGCTCTGACTGTGAGATGTGGCAGGTCCGGGAGGCTTCCAGCGTCCCGGATGGCTTCATCTGCAGAAAGTGCACCCAACTGCAGCTCCTCACAGACCGCATGGTTCGGTTGGAGCAGCAATTGGATGCACTTAGGAGCATGCAGGTGGCGGAAAGCGTCATAGATCGCAGTTATGTAAGTGTGGTCACACCCAAGGTGCAGGCAGAGAAATGGGTGACCACCAGAAAGGGCAGGCAGTCAGTGCAGGAATCCCCTGTGGTTGTCCCCCTCTCGAACAGATATACCCCTTTGGATACTGTCGGGGGGGATAGCCTATCAGGGGAAAACAGCAGCAGCCAGAGCAGTGGCACCACGGCTGGCTCTGATGTTCAGAAGGGAGGGTCAAAGCGCAGAAGAGTAATAGTTATAGGGGACTCTATAGTCAGGGGCACAGATAGGCGCTTCTGTGGACGTGAAAGAGACTCCAGGATGGTATGTTGCCTCCCTGGTGCCAGGGTCCAGGATGTCTCCGAACGGGTAGAGGGAATCCTGAAGGGGGAGGGCAAACAGGCAGAGGTCGTTGTACATATTGGTACTAACGACATAGGCAGGAAGGGGCATGAGGTCCTGCAGCAGGAGTTCAGGGAGCTAGGCAGAAAGTTAAAAGACAGGACCTCGAGGGTTGTAATCTCGGGATTACTCCCTGTGCCACGTGCCAGTGAGGCTAGAAATAGGAAGATAGAGCAGACAAACACGTGGCTAAACAGCTGGTGTAGGAGGGAGGGTTTCTGTTATCTGGACCACTGGGAGCTCTTCCGGGGCAGGTGTGACCTGTATAAGATGGACGGGTTGCATCTAAACCGGAGAGGCATAAATATCCTGGCCGCGAGGTTTGCTAGTGTCACACGGGAGGGTTTAAACTAGTATGGCAGGGGGGTGGGCACGGGAGCAATAGGTCAGAAGGTGAGAGCATTGAGGGAGAAATAGGGAATAGGGACAGTGTGGCTCTGAGGCAGCGCAGACGGGGAGAAGTTGCTGAACACAGCGGGTCTGGTGGCCTGAAGTGCATATGTTTTAATGCAAGGAGCATTACGGGTAAGGCAGATGAACTTAGAGCTTGGATTACTACTTGGAACTATGATGTTGTTGCCATTACAGAGACCTGGTTGAGGGAAGGGCAGGATTGGCAGCTAAACGTTCCAGGATTTAGATGTTTCAGGCGGGATAGAGGGGGATGTAAAAGGGGAGGCGGAGTTGCGCTACTTGTTCAGGAGAGTATCACAGCTATACAGCGAGAGGACACCTCAGAGGGCAGTGAGGCTATATGGGTAGAGATCAGGAATAAGAAGGGTGCAGTCACAATGTTGGGGGTATACTACAGGCCTCCCAACAGCCAGCGGGAGATAGAGGAGCAGATAGGTAGACAGATTTTGGAAAAGAGTAAAAACAACAGGGTTGTGGTGATGGGAGACTTCAACTTCCCCAATATTGACTGGGACTCACTTAGTGCCAGGGGCTTAGACGGGGCAGAGTTTGTAAGGAGCATCCAGGAGGGCTTCTTAAAACAATATGTAAACAGTCCAACTAGGGAAGGGGCGGTACTGGACCTGGTATTGGGGAATGAGCCCGGCCAGGTGGTAGATGTTTCAGTAGGGGAGCATTTCGGTAACAGTGACCACAATTCAGTAAGTTTTAAAGTACTGGTGGACAAGGATAAGAGTGGTCCGAGGATGAATGTGCTAAACTGGGGGAAGGCTAATTATAACAATATTAGGCGGGAACTGAAGAACATAGATTGGGGGCGGATGTTTGAGGGCAAATCAACATCTGACATGTGGGAGGCTTTCAAGTGTCAGTTGAAAGGAATACAGGACAGGCATGTTCCTGTGAGGAAGAAAGATAAATACGGCAATTTTCGGGAACCTTGGATGACGAGTGATATTGTAGGCCTCGTCAAAAAGAAAAAGGAGGCATTTGTCAGGGCTAAAAGGCTGGGAACAGACGAAGCCTGTGTGGCATATAAGGAAAGTAGGAAGGAACTTAAGCAAGGAGTCAGGAGGGCTAGAAGGGGTCATGAAAAGTCATTGGCAAATAGGGTTAAGGAAAATCCCAAGGCTTTTTACACTTACATAAAAAGCAAGAGGGTAGCCAGGGAAAGGGTTGGCCCACTGAAGGATAGGCAAGGGAATCTATGTGTGGAGCCAGAGGAAATGGGCGAGGTACTAAATGAATACTTTGCATCAGTATTCACCAAAGAGAAGGAATTGGTAGATGTTGAGTCTGGAGAAGGGGGTGTAGATAGCCTGGGTCACATTGTGATCCAAAAAGACGAGGTGTTGGGTGTCTTAAAAAATATTAAGGTAGATAAGTCCCCAGGGCCGGATGGGATCTACCCCAGAATACTGAAGGAGGCTGGAGAGGAAATTGCTGAGGCCTTGACAGAAATCTTTGGATCCTCGCTGTCTTCAGGGGATGTCCCGGAGGACTGGAGAATAGCCAATGTTGTTCCTCTGTTTAAGAAGGGTGGCAGGGATAATCCCGGGAACTACAGGCCGGTGAGCCTTACTTCAGTGGTAGGGAAATTACTGGAGAGAATTCTTCGAGACAGGATCTACTCCCATTTGGAAGCAAATGGACGTATTAGTGAGAGGCAGCACGGTTTTGTGAAGGGGAGGTCGTGTCTCACTAACTTGATAGAGTTTTTCGAGGAGGTCACTAAGATGATTGATGCAGGTAGGGCAGTAGATGTTGTCTATATGGACTTCAGTAAGGCCTTTGACAAGGTCCCTCATGGTAGACTAGTACAAAAGGTGAAGTCACACGGGATCAGGGGTGAACTGGCAAGGTGGATACAGAACTGGCTAGGCCATAGAAGGCAGAGGGTAGCAATGGAGGGATGCTTTTCTAATTGGAGGGCTGTGACCAGTGGTGTTCCACAGGGATCAGTGCTGGGACCTTTGCTCTTTGTAGTATATATAAATGATTTGGAGGAAAATGTAACTGGTCTGATTAGTAAGTTTGCAGACGACACAAAGGTTGGTGGAATTGCGGATAGCGATGAGGACTGTCTGAGGATACAGCAGGATTTAGATTGTCTGGAGACTTGGGCGGAGAGATGGCAGATGGAGTTTAACCTGGACAAATGTGAGGTAATGCATTTTGGAAGGGCTAATGCAGGTAGGGAATATACAGTGAATGGTAGAACCCTCAAGAGTATTGAAAGTCAAAGAGATCTAGGAGTACAGGTCCACAGATCACTGAAAGGGGCTACACAGGTGGAGAAGGTAGTCAAGAAGGCATACGGCATGCTTGCCTTCATTGGCCGGGGCATTGAGTATAAGAATTGGCAAGTCATGTTGCAGCTGTATAGAACCTTAGTTAGGCCACACTTGGAGTATAGTGTTCAATTCTGGTCGCCACACTACCAGAAGGATGTGGAGGCTTTAGAGAGGGTGCAGAAGAGATTTACCAGAATGTTGCCTGGTATGGAGGGCATAAGCTATGAGGAGCGATTGAATAAACTCGGTTTGTTCTCACTGGAACGAAGGAGGTTGAGGGGCGACCTGATAGAGGTATACAAAATTATGAGGGGCATAGACAGAGTGGATAGTCAGAGGCTTTTCCCCAGGGTAGAGGGGTCAATTACTAGGGGGCATAGGTTTAAGGTGAGAGGGGCAAAGTTTAGAGTAGATGTACGAGGCAAGTTTTTTACGCAGAGGGTAGTGGGTGCCTGGAACTCACTACCGGAGGAGGTAGTGGAGGCAGGGACGATAGGGACATTTAAGGGGCATCTTGACAAATATATGAATAGGATGGGAATAGAAGGATACGGACCCAGGAAGTGTAGAAGATTGTAGTTTAGTCGGGCAGTATGGTCGGCACGGGCTTGGAGGGCCGAAGGGCCTGTTCCTGTGCTGTACATTTCTTTGTTCTTTGTTTGTTTGACTCCCTTTTATTCTAAGGCTGTGCCCCCGGGTTCTAGTCTCCCCTGCTAATGGAAACAATTATACTTGTATACTAAACCGTATACTTGTGTACTAAACCATGGGCGGGATTCTTCCGTCTGGGGACTAAGTCCCCACGCTGGCGGGAAAACCGTTGCCAACCACTTCGGCATCAACAGCCCCCGAAAGTGAGGAATTCTCCAAATTCTCAGGGACTAGGTTGATGCTGAAGTGGTTGGAGCCGCCCCAGCCGGCGAGTTCACGCATGTGGGGAACGGCCGGCGTGATCTCGTGTATGCATGGACCGGCTAGCGTATTTCCGCGCTTGCGCAGGCCAGCCAGAGTATTTCTGCACATGCGTGGGGGTTCTCTTCTCCGTGCCAGCTCCCGGGCTATATGGCGGTGCCCTACATGGGCCCGGCGCGGAGGAATGACGGCCCCCACGGAAACAGCCCACCCACAGGATTGGTAGGCCCCGATTGCGGGCCAGGTCACCCTGGGTTCACCCCCCCCCCGGGGTCGGATCCCCCCGCGGGACCGCCCCCGTGCACTTACCTGCCAGGTGCGTGAGGTGAGTAATTCACGCCGGCGGGACTGGCCAAAACTGGACGGCCACTCAGCCCATCGGGGCCTGGAGAATCACCGGGGGGTGGGGGCGCTGTCAACGGCCCCCGACCGGCATGGCGGGAATCCCACTGGCCCCCGAAAAACGACGGCAGAGAATAGGGCAGCCGACGTCGGGGTGGTAGGGCGGGATTCGCACCTCCCCCTGGGGCTTCTCCGAGCCGGTGGGGGGTCGGAGAATCCTGGCCCGTATACTTGTGTACTAAACCGTATACTTGTGTACTAAACCGTATATTTGTGTACTAAACCGTATACTTGTGTACTAAACCGTTTATTTGTATACTAAACCGTATACTTGTGTACTAAACCATATACTTGTACACTAAACCGTTATAAAAGTCCCAAGAAGGCCACTCTAAATTCGAGATCCCAAACGCATCTACCGAACATGCCAGTCCCAGTGTGGGCCGGCTTTAATGAGGAAATTTCTACCAGCCCCAACTGATGGGCTACGGGGAGCTTGTCTGTCACAAGTCCCACGGGGAGATCAATTGGGGTGTCCTCCTTGGTCTCGAGGGTTATTACATCCCTCCCTCCCCCCCACCCCAAAGTCCGAAGGTCCCCTGAAAGTCGGTCGCAGAGGGGCCCCCTTCGCTGTTTTGATCCTGGTTGTGCTTCTTGCAACAGTGGGGCAGGCGTGGGGGGGAGGGGGGGTGGGGGTCATGTGTCAGGAGCGCCTTTTTCACGCTGAACACCAAGCGTCCCTGCTGGAGGTTTACTTTACTGATGATTCCGTGTCCATATCAGCCTGCTGGTCTGGCCACAGGTCTCTGGTGGGGAGTGCCTCTGAGTTTGCGGATGGCGGGGGGGTGGGGGTGGCGGGATGGCTGGGGGGGGGGGGACCGATTCATCTGCCATGTTTTGCTCTGGGGAAGGCTCTCTGCCTTTGAGGTAGTCCACCTACTTTCGTACATTTCGATACCCAGTCTTGACTCGGTTTTCTTCACTATCATCCCTGGGATGTATTGGGCGCCACCCCCTAAATTTTGAACGTGAACCACAATCCCAGGTTTAAATCCTCTGTCACATGTTTGCTGATCATGGTACTTCTTCTGGAGTCCATGCTTCTTTTCCACTTCCCCATGAAGGTTCGTAAATGTGAAACTTAGTCCCGAGGCGTGAACTATCTGTAACTCTTCCGGCGCTGCCCCGGTTGTAGTATGTGGCATGGCCCAGAACGCAAACCGGAACCGTGCCAGCTTTGTATCAACTGACCCGGCAGCCTGCTGGTCATGGTGCATTTAAATATACAGGATTTTCTTTCTGCCAGTCCATTGGAAGATGGATGACATGGGGATGCTCGGATGTGTTTGACCACATTAGTGCGCATAAATTCCTGAAATTTCTCACTGGTAAAAGGTGATGCACCATCAATTACCACAAGATGAGAATGGTGGAACAATTGAGGCTTTATTGAGCAAAGATGTTATGCCTCCTGTAGCTGGAACCAGAATGGCTGCAGCATCGGAGAGCACACACTTTTGTACACCGCCAGCTGGGCGGAGCCAGCAGGTAGGGTTTTACTGTAGTACCCTTAATATACGGGCAGTGCTGTAATACATATAATATACCACCAGTGGTGACTACCACAATCACCCCCTGTTAAGAAAAGAGTCCGGCGGGGTGGTGGAAAACATTACAAGTTAAGTCTGTTGGGGGCCTTGACCCTCCTCTGCGATCGCCTCAGTCCTGGTGGTGATGTGGGTGCCGACTTGGTCACCTACGACTCCGGGAGCGTGTTGTCCTCGTCTTCGTCACCCCTGAGTGGATCCAGTGGGAGGACGGATCCTGCTGGGGTGGGGGCTGCGGTGAGGTTCGCTGGAGGGAGGGTGAGTGGCGCAGAATGAGGCAACCGGGGGGGGGGGCCGTGTCAGGTCGGGGTCATGGGTGGGGATCCAGCGGGTGCCAGGTCCCGGAGGGAGACTGTGTCCTGGCACCCGTCGGGGTGTGCCACACAGGCATACTGCGGGTTAGCATGTAATGACGAATGTGATATAAAATAGTTACTTTAGAGATATTAGTTATTGTAATGTAAATATAGGCCGGTCTGATTCTGTTAGTTCACAGACAAAGGATTTCAGAACGCATGGCAAAGCAAGGGGGAGGGGTGTCCAGCTAAGGAGGAGAAAAGGATGCTGGGTAATAGGAGGCCAGAGGAAGGGATGAGAAGTGAGCAATCAGGATGTATGGCCAGGTCAGGAGAGGTATAGGATGACCTATGGGAATCGTGTATGTGAAACTTGATGCCATTTGAATGTATTTGCAGAAATCCCTTTGTCTCCTTCTTCATTCGTTTTCCAGGGGTATAGGAGACTGGTTCTGTGTCCTATGTCTGTGAGAAACGAATCAGACTTGCAAGTCAAATAAAATAACTAATGCTATACCTGCAAATCCATCTCGACTTTTATTGAGGCCAGACTGACGGGTAAAGAAATTTATATTTGTCAGTAAGAGGTGGACTTTTTCGACCAAGGGGTCTGACTTATGGGTCCGCACGTGCTTCCGGAGGAGGACGGGTCCAGGAACTGTCAGCCAGGTTGGGAGCGAGATCCCGGAGGTGGACTTCCTGGGGAAGGCAAGCACACGTTCGTGAGGGGTCTCGTTAGTCGCGGTGCAGATGAGCGATCAGATGGAGTGGAGCGCGTCGGGGAGAACTCCTGCCAGCGGGAGACCGGGAGAATTTTCGACCGCAGGGCCAGCAGGACAGCCTTCCAGACCGTCCCGTTCTCCCTCTCCACCTGCCCGTTTCCCCGGGGATTGTAGCTGGTCGTCCTGCTCGAGGCGATGCCCTTGCTGAGCAGGAACTGACGCAGCTCATCGCTCATGAAAGAGGATCCCTGATCACTGTGGATATAGGTGGGGAAACCGAACAGGGTGAAGATGCTGTGCAGGGCTTTTATTACCGTGTCAGAAGTCATATCGGGGCATGGGATGGTGAAAGGGAACCGGGAGTACTCATCAATCACGTTCAGGAAATACGTGTTGCGGTCGGTGGATGGTAGGGGCCCTTTGAAGTCCATGCTGAAGCGTTCAAAGGGATGGGAGGCCTTCACCAGGTGCGCTCTATCTGGCCGGTAGAAGTGCGGCTTGCACTCTGCACAGACTTGGCAGTCTCTGGTGACGGTCCTGACCTCCTCAATGGAGTAGGGCAGGTTGCGGGCCTTGATAAAATGGAAGAACCGGGTGACCACCGGGTGGCACAGGTCAGAGTGGAGAGCCCGGAGTCGGTCCACTTGTGCGCTGGCACATGTACCACGGGATAGGGCATCAGGGGGCTCGTTGAGCTTACCCGGGCGATACAATAGCTCATAATTATAGGTGGAGAGCTCGATCCTCCACCTCAAGATCTTGTCATTTTTGATCTTGCCCCGCTGTGTATTATTAAACATAAAGGCAACCGACCGTTGGTCAGTGAGGAGAGTGAATCTCCTGCCGGACAGGTAATGCCTCCAATGTCGCACAGCTTCCACAATGGCTTGGGCTTCCTTTTCCACTGAGGAGTGGCGGATTTCTGAAGCGTGGAGGGTTCGGGAGAAAAAGGCCACGGGTCTGCCCGCTTGGTTAAGGGTGGCCGCTAGAGCTACGTCGGAGGCGTCGCTCTCGACCTGGAAGGGGAGGGACTCGTCGATGGCGCGCATCGTGGCCTTTGCGATATCCGCTTTGATGCGGCTGAAGGCCTGGCAAGCCTCTGTCGACAGAGGGAAAGTCGTGGTCTGTATTAGGGGGCAGGCCTTGTCTGCGTACTGGGGGACCCACTGGGCGTAATATGAAAAGAACCCCAGGCAGCGTTTTAGGGCTTTTGAGCAGTGAGGGAGGGGAAATTCCATGAGGGGGCGCATGCGTTCGGGGTCGGGGCCTATTATCCCAATGCGCACTACATATCCCAAGATGGCTAGCCGGATTGTGCTGAAAAGGCACTTGTCTTCGTTGTATGTGAGGTTCAAGGCTTTAGCGGTCTGGAGGAATTTTTGGAGGTTGGCGTCGTGGTCCTGCTGATCGTGGCCGCAGATGGTTACGTTGTCGAGATACGGGAACGTGGCCTGCAACCCGTGTTGATCAACCATTCGGTCCATCTCTCGTTGGAAGACCGAGACCCCGTTTGTGACGCCAAAAGGGACCCTTAGGAAGTGGTATAATCGCCCGTCTGCCTCGAAGGCTGTGTACTTGCGGTCACTTGGGCGGATGGGGAGCTGATGGTAGGCGGACTTGAGGTTCACGGTGGAGAAGACCTTATATTGGGCAATCCGATTGACCATGTCGGATATGCGGGGGAGAGGGTACGCATCTAGTTGTGTGTACCTGTTGATGGTCTGGCTATAGTCTATGACCATCCTTTGCTTCTCCCCTGTCTTTACTACTACCACCTGTGCTCTCCAGGGACTATTGCTGGCCTGGATTATGCCTTCCTTCAGTAGCCGCTGGACTTCGGACCGAATGAATGTCCGGTCCTGGGCACTGTACCGTCTGCTCCTAGTGGCGACGGGTTTGCAATCCGGGGTGAGGTTTGCAAACAAGGATGGTGCTCAACCTTGAGGGTTGCGAGGCCGCAGATAGTGAGTGGAGGTATTGGGCCGCCGAATTGGAAGGTTAGGCTCTGCAGATTGCACTGGAAGTCTAATCCCAGTAATGTGGGCGTGCAGAGTTGGGGAAGGACGTAGAGCCTGTAGTTTTCAAACTCCCTCCCTTGCACCGTTAGGGTCACTATGCAGAAGCCTTTAATCTGTACGGAGTGGGATCCTGCCGCTAGGGAAATCTTTTGCGCACTGGGACGGATGGTCAAAAAACAGCGTCTTACCGTGTCCGGGTGGATGAAGCTTTCTGTGCTCCCGGAGTCGAGCAGGCATGGTGTCTCGTGGCCGTTTATCAGCACCGTTGTTGTCGTCGTCTGGAGCGTCCGGGGCCGTGCTTGGTCCAGCGTCATTGAGGCCAGACGTGATCGTAGTGCTTGAGCGTCTTCCTCAAACCCCGTGGAGCCGTCGACACTGGGGTCCGTTGTTGCCGTCCAAGATGGCGGCGGGGGTGAACAAGATGGCCACCCCCATGCATCGCACATGGCTGGGGGGGTCACAAGATGGCGGCGGGGGTGGACAAAATGGCCGCCCCCATGCGTCGCACAGGGCTGGGGGGTCCCAAGATGGCGGCGCCCCTCCTCCCCTCATGGTGGCCGGGACCCAAAATGGCGGCGCCTGCAGGTCGCACATGGGGCGCTGGGGAACGTTTGAAACACGCAGGACTCCTTGTTCTCCGGGGACAGCGGTGGCCGGGACCCAAAATTGCTGCGCTTGCGGGTCGTACGTAGGGCACTGGGGGGGGTTGGGGAGCGTTAGAAAAGCGCAGGACGAGCTTCCGGGTGCGGCGATGACCAGCTGAGTCGCACGTTTCGGCAGCTCCCTGTGAAACGGACTTTTGGGCTCTTGATAGGAGCCCCAACGGCAATTTTGACGGCTAAAAACACTGTGCGGTAAACCAGAAGGGAATCCCCCCTGGATACGGATGGAAAAAGGAGGAGAAAGTGGCCGGATTGCAGTGGATCCTTTAGAACAGCAGCAAGGAAGGCAAGCAAAAACCAAGATGGCGTCGGAAGGTGGCAGTTTAACATGGGGCCCTGAACAACAAGAGTTCTTGAAATGCTGTGTGGAAGAGATCAAAAAGGAAATGAAGAAAGAGCTGTTGGCCCCGATACTACAGGCGATCGAAGGACTAAAGGAGGAACAAAAGACCCAGGAGCGGGAGCTTCGGGTCGTGAAGGCAAAGGCAGCCGAGAATGAGGACAATATACAGGGCCTGGTGGTGAAGACGGAGACGCAGGAGGCACATCAGAAACGATGTGTGGAAAGGTTGGAGGCACTGGAAAACAACGCAAGGAGGAACAACCTGAGGATTCTTGGTCTTCCTGAAGGTGTGGAGGGAGCGGACGTCGGGGCATATGTGAGCACGATGCTGCACTCGTTAATGGGAGCGGAGGCCCCGGCGGGTCCGTTGGAGGTGGAGGGAGCATACCGAGTGATGGCGCGAGGACCGAGAGCAGGAGAAATTCCCAGAGCCATAGTGGTGAGATTCCTCCGTTTGAAGGATAGAGAAATGGTCCTTAGATGGGCGAAGAAAACTCGGAGCAGTAAATGGGAGAACGCGGTGATCCGCGTTTATCAAGACTGGAGTGCGGAGGTGGCGAGAAGGAGGGCGAGCTTTAATCGGGCCAAGGCGGTGCTTCATAAAAAGAAGATAAAATTTGGAATGCTGCAACCGGCAAGACTGTGGGTCACATATCGAGGGAGGCACCACTACTTTGAGACGGCGGATGAAGCGTGGACTTTTATTGTGGAAGAAAAACTGGAATGAGCGGGTTATTAAAAAGAACGTTCGAACAAAGTGGTGGGGCGAATGTGGGGGGCAAAGAGGGGTTTTATGTACTAATCCTGCGATGTGGTAACTTTTCTCTCTCCCACAGGTGGTGATGGGGGGAGGAGGGGAGGTGGAGGAGATGGGGCGTTGGCCATTGGGGGCAGGGCCAAGGGAGAAGCGCGGGCTTGGTTCCCGCGCTATGATAATCATGGCGGGAATAGAGAAGCAGGAAGGAGGGGGCGTCGCACGGTGCGAGCCGAGGTCACGGGGGGAAGCCGAGGTCAGCCAGAGTTTGCTGACTTCTGGGAGCAACATGGGGGGAGTAATTACGCTAGCGGGGGGGGGGGGGGGTGGGAGGGGGGAATTACTGGGTTGCTGCTGCTGGGGAGAGGGGGGAGCTGGTATGGGAGAGGATGGGCGGGGGGGCACCGCCTGGGGGAGATACAGCTGCGTGGGAACCGGGTGAGGAGCTGGAAAAAGGTGATGGCTAATCGACAAGGGGGGGGGGGGGGGTAGGAAGCCCCCCAACTCGGCTGATCACGTGGAACGTGAGAGGGCTGAACGGGCCGATAAAGAGGGCACGGGTACTCGCACACCTTAAGAAACTTAAGGCAGATGTGGTTATGCTACAGGAAACGCACCTGAAACTGATAGACCAGGTTAGGCTACGCAAAGGATGGGTGGGGCAGGTGTTCCATTCGGGGCTAGATGCGAAAAACAGGGGGGTGGCTATATTAGTGGGGAAGCGGGTAATGTTCGAGGCAAAGACTATAGTGGCGGATAACGGGGGCAGATACGTGATGGTGAGTGGCAAACTACAGGGGGAGACGGTGGTTTTGGTAAACGTATATGCCCCGAACTGGGATGATGCCAATTTTATGAGGCGGATGCTAGGACGCATTCCGGACCTAGAGATGGGAAAGCTGATAATGGGGGGAGATTTTAATACGGTGTTGGAACCAGGGCTGGATAGGTCGAAGTCCAGGACTGGAAGGAGGCCGGCAGCAGCCAAGGTACTTAAAGATTTTATGGAGCAGATGGGAGGTGTAGACCCGTGGAGATTTAGCAGACCTAGGAGTAAGGAGTTCTCGTTTTTCTCCTATGTCCATAAAGTCTACTCGCGAATAGACTTTTTTGTGCTGGGTAGGGCATTGATCCCGAAGGTGAGGGGAACGGAGTATACGGCTATAGCCATTTCGGATCACGCTCCACACTGGGTGGACTTGGAGATAGGGGAGGAAACAGGAGGGCGCCCACCCTGGAGAATGGACATGGGGCTAATGGCAGATGAGGGGGTGTGTCTAAGGGTGAGGGGGTGCATTGAAAAGTACTTGGAACTCAATGATAATGGGGAGGGCCAGGTGGGAGTGGTCTGGGAGGCGTTGAAGGCAGTGGTTAGAGGGGAGCTGATATCAATAAGGGCACATAAAGGGAAGCAGGAGAGTAAGGAACGGGAGCGGTTGCTGCAAGAACTTTTGAGGGTGGACAGACAATATGCGGAAGCACCGGAGGAGGGACTGTACAGGGAAAGGCAAAGGCTACATGTAGAATTTGACTTGCTGACTACAGGCACTGCAGAGGCACAATGGAGGAAGGCACAGGGTGTACAGTACGAATATGGGGAGAAGGCGAGCAGGTTGCTGGCACACCAATTGAGGAAAAGGGGAGCAGCGAGGGAAATAGGGGGAGTGAGGGATGAGGAAGGAGAGATGGAGCGGGGAGCGGAGAGAGTGAATGGAGTGTTCAAGACATTTTATAAAAAATTATATGAAGCTCAACCCCCGGATGGGAGGGAGAGAATGATGGGCTTCTTGGATCGGCTGGAATTTCCCAAGGTGGAAGAGCAGGAAAGGGTGGGACTGGGAGCACAGATCGAGGTAGAAGAAGTGGTGAAAGGAATTAGGAGCATGCAGGCGGGAAAGGCCCCGGGACCGGATGGATTCCCAGTCAAATTCTATAGAAAATATGTGGACTTGCTCGCCCCGGTACTGACGAGGACCTTTAATGAGGCAAAGGAAAGGGGACAACTGCCCCCGACTATGTCTGAAGCAACGATATTGCTCCTCTGAAAGAAGGAAAAGGACCCGCTACAATGCGGGTCCTATAGACCTATTTCCCTCCTAAATGTAGATGCCAAGGTCCTGGCCAAGGTAATGGCAATGAGAATAGAGGAATGTGTCCCGGGGGTGGTCCACAAGGACCAAACTGGGTTTGTGAAGGGGAGACAGCTGAACACGAATATACGGAGGTTGTTAGGGGTAATGATGATGGCCCCACCAGAGGGAGAAACGGAGATAGTAGTGGCGATGGATGCCGAGAAAGCATTTGATAGAGTGGAGTGGGATTATTTGTGGGAGGTGTTGAGGAGATTTGGTTTTGGAGAGGGGTATGTTAGATGGGTGCAGCTGTTGTATAGGGCCCCAGTGGCGAGCGTGGTCACGAATGGACGGGGATCTGCATATTTTCGGCTCCATAGAGGGACAAGGCAGGGATGCCCTCTGTCCCCATTATTGTTTGCACTGGCGATTCAGCCCATGGCGATAGCGTTGAGGGGTTCCAAGAAGTGGAGGGGAGTACTTAGGGGAGGAAAGAGCACCGGGTATCTTTGTATGCGGACGATTTGCTACTATACGTGGCGGACCCGGCGGAGGGGATGCCAGAAATAATGCGGATACTTGGGGAGTTTGGGGATTTTTCAGGGTATAAATTGAACATGGGGAAAAGTGAGTTGTTTGTGGTGCATCCAGGAGAGCAGAGTAGAGAAATAGAGGACCTACCGTTGAGGAAGGTAACAAGGGACTTTCGTTACCTGGGGATCCAGATAGCTAAGAATTGGAGCACATTGCATAGGTTAAATTTAACGCGGTTGGTGGAACAGATGGAGGAGGATTTCAAGAGATGGGATATGGTATCCCTGTCAATGGCAGGGAGGGTGCAGGCGGTTAAGATGGTGGTCCTCCCGAGATTCCTCTTTGTGTTTCAGTGCCTCCCGGTGGTGATCACGAAGGCTTTTTTAAAAAGGATTGAAAAGAGCATCATGGGTTTTGTGTGGGCCGGGAAGACCCCGAGAGTGAGGAAGGGATTCTTACAGCGTAGCAGGGATAGGGGGGGGCTGGCACTACCGAGCCTAAGTGAGTATTATTGGGCCGCTAATATTTCAATGGTGAGTAAGTGGATGGGAGAGGAGGAGGGAGCGGCGTGGAAGAGATTAGAGAGGGCGTCCTGTCGGGGGACTAGCCTACAGGCTATGGTGACAGCCCCATTGCCGTTCTCACCGAGGAACTACACCACAAGCCCGGTGGTGGTGGCTACACTGAAGATTTGGGGACAGTGGAGACGGCATAGGGGAAAGACTGGAGCCTTGGGGGGGTCCCCGATAAGAAACAACCATAGGTTTGCCCCGGGGGGAATGGATGGGGGATATGGAATGTGGCAAAGAGCAGGAATAACGCAACTGAAAGATCTGTTTGTGGATGGGAAGTTCGCGAGTCTGGGAGCGCTGACCGAGAAATATGGGTTGCCCCAAGGGAATGCATTCAGGTATATGCAACTGAGGGCTTTTGCAAGGCAACAGGTGAGGGAATTCCCGCAGCTCCCGACACAAGAGGTGCAGGACAGAGTGATCTCAAAGACATGGGTGGGGGATGGTAAGGTGTCAGATATATATAGGGAAATGAGGGACGAAGGGGAGACTATGGTAGATGAACTAAAAGGGAAATGGGAAGAAGAGCTGGGGGAGGAGATCGAGGAGGGGCTGTGGGCAGATGCCCTAAGCAGGGTAAACTCGTCGTCCTCGTGTGCCAGGCTAAGCCTGATTCAGTTTAAGGTATTACACAGGGCGCATATGACTGGAGCACGGCTCAGTAAATTTTTTGGGGTGGAGGATAGGTGTGCGAGGTGCTCGAGAAGCCCAGCGAATCATACCCATATGTTTTGGTCATGCCCGGCACTACAGGGGTTTTGGATGGGGGTGACAAAGGTGCTTTCAAAAGTAGTGGGGGTCCGGGTCGAACCAAGCTGGGGGTTGGCTATATTTGGGGTTGCACAAGAGCCGGGAGTGCAGGAGGCGAGAGAGGCCGATGTTTTGGCCTTTGCGTCCCTAGTAGCCCGGCGCAGGATATTGCTAATGTGGAAAGAAGCCAAGCCCCCGGGGGTGGAGACCTGGATAAATGACATGGCAGGGTTTATAAAGCTAGAGCGGATTAAGTTCGTCCTAAGGGGGTCGGCTCAAGGGTTCACCAGGCGGTGGCAACCGTTCGTCGAATACCTCGCAGAAAGATAGACGGAATGGGAAAAAGAAGGCAGCAGCAGCAGCCCAGGATCGGGGGGGCGGGGGGTGGGGGGGGGGGGGGGGGGGGGGGCGGGGGTGGGGAGGAGGAAGCAGAAGGACTCTCAGGGTTGTTAATATATACTGTATAGTATGTATAGGTCGTTGCTACAGATAATTATATATTGGACTGTTAAATTATATTTTTGGAGAGTGTTACTTGTGACAAGGCAGTTGCCAATTAGGGCTAGTTTTCATTTTTGTTATTTATTATTTATTCATTTTTTTTTTTGTTTATAAAATAGGTCATTGTTATTTGTGTTGTTATAATATTGTGTAAAGGATGCACAATGTACTGTGTTGGTTGACCAAAAATTTTCAATAAAATATTTAATAAAAAAAAAAGAAAAGCGCAGGACTGCTTCTTCTCCTGGGACAGCGGCGAATCCCGGGACCGGCACACAGCCGCGAAATGGCCCTTTTTCCCGCAGCTTTTGCAAATCGCTGCGCGGGCCGGGCAGCGCTGCCGGGGGTGTTTCGCCTGGCCGCAGAAATAGCAGCGGGCCCCCCCCGGGATGACTTGGAGTCTGAACCGCGCAAGCCTGTGGGGTGGGGGGGGGGGGTTTGTCGCGTCGGGGGTCCACGGAGCCCAAGGGGCTGCCGCGCGGTCGGGGCCGTATGCGCTGGCGTTTCGCGCAGCTACATCTAGGGAGGCTGCAAGGGCCCGTGCCTCTGAGAGTCCCAGCGACTCTTTTTCCAAAAGTCTTTGGCGGATTTGGGGAGAGTTCACACCTGCGACAAAAGCATCGCGCATCAACATGTCCATGTGTTCAATCGCGTTTACCGGCGGGCAGCTGCAGGCCCGTCCCAAAATTAGCAGCGCGACGTAGAATTCGTCTAGCGATTCTCCGGGACTTTGCCGCCTCGTTGCGAGTTGGTAGCGTGCGTAGATCTGGTTTACTGGGCGAACATAGATGCTCTTTAGTGCTGCGAACGCCGTCTGGAAATCCTCTGCGTCTTCGATGAGAGGGAAAATTTCCGGGCTTACCCTCGAGTGCAGGACCTGTAGTTTCTGGTCTTCTGTGACCCGGCCGGGGGCCGTTCTGAGGTAGGCCTCGAAACAAGTCTGCCAGTGTTTGAAAACTGCTGCTGAGTTCACTGCGTTGGGGCTGATCTTCAGGCATTCCGGGATGATCCTGAGGTCCATAGTCCTTTAAGCACGCTTAATAAATTGTAGCGCACAAAGACTCACGAGAGACGAATAGAGATGAAGTCGATGAGGCTTTATTAAGCATGACTTGTTCCCCGCAGTTCAGTAACAGACTGGCCTGCGGGGGAGAACTCCTGGTTCTTATACTCCACCTTCAGGGCGGAGCTAGAGGTCAACAGCCAACCAGGACCCGGGATCTGTCAGCCAATGACATCACGGCTTCACAGTCCCACATGACCCCTAATGCATACTACCACAGCAGTACCCCAGGATTTCTACAGAATGGGATCCAGAGGCCAAGGAGATTTTCTGGGTGACGGGGTGTACCGGGAGGGAGCAATGCCTTACCGTAGTGGGGTGGATGAAGTTCTCGGTGCTCCCGGAGTCAAAGAGGCAGGTCATCTCGTGCCCATCGATCTTCACCGCCATCGTTGCGGTCGCGAGGTTGCGGGGCTGGGACTGATCCAGGGTGATGGAGGCGAGCTGCGGAAGATGCTGGGAGGTCCCGGGCTGGTCAGTGGCGGCGGAGATGAATGGCCAGATGAGCAGGGGTCCTGAGGCGCAGTCCAAAATGGCGACGAAGATGGCGGCGCCCATGGGTACGTGGCTTGCGAAGGACAAAATGGCAGCGCCCCTGGGTCACACGTGGGGGATATAGGAACGTCGGGCCTGGAAACAGCAGCGACCGTCCGGGCCTGGCAAACAGAAGCAAACTGTCCTTTCTTCCCACACCCGTTGCAGGTCACGCTCCACGCCGGGCAGCGCTGCCTGGGGTGTTTGTTTTGCCCGCAAAAATAACACTTGGGGCCCCCCAGTGTTGGCTGGCTGCCGAGCGGCGCAGGCTTGCGGTGGGCTGGAGTTGGCAGCTGGTGGGGCCCTCGGGTGCATAGGACTGAACGTTACGGGTGGCCACTTCTAGCGAATTAGCAAGCTGCCTAGTTCAGACTTCATCCCCGTGACATAAGCGTCTCTAATTAAATGTTCTGTGTGCTGGACTGCCGAAACTGCCTGGCAGTCACAGTTCCAACCTAGGATGTGCAGGGCATGTCAGAAACCGTCCAGAGACTCCCCGGCGAGTTGCTGTCTTGTGGCCAGGAGGTGCCTGGCGTATACTTGATTTACTGGTCGAACGTAATGTCCCTTCAGGAGCTCCATCGCTTCGGAGTAGGTGGGTGCATCCCAGATGAGGGGAAAAATGTCAGGGCTCACCCGTGAATAGAGGACTTGGAGCTTCTGCGAGTCTGAGGGTTCTTCAGCGGCTGTTCTGAGGTAGCTTTTGAAGCAGGCTAGCCAGTGGTCAAAGGTAGCGTTGGCTGCTTGAAGGCTCAGCTGCAGGCTTGATGCGGAGATCCATCGTTTAAAAAACCTTGCTCAATAAATTGATGCACCGTCAATTACCGCAAGACGAGAATGGTGGAACAATCGAGGCTTTAATGAACAAGATGTTGTGCCTCCTGTAGCTGGAACCAGAATGGCTGCAGCATCGGAGAGCACACACTTTTGTACACCGCCAGCTGGGCGGAGCCAGCAGGTAGGGTTTTACCATCGTACCTCTAATATTTGGGCCGTGCCGTAATACATATACTAGTGGCGACTACCACAAAGGGATCCCATTGTCAACAACAATAACACCTGGAATCCTGTGGGTGCTAAAGGACTGGCGCAACTTCTCTAAGGTGGCATGCAAAGTGGTGGAAGACATTCGATGCACTTTGATGGTAATCACTCAGGAGCAGAAATATTGACCCCAAGTAGGGCCGACCAAAGCCAGCATGCAAACACCTCCAAGGGTGTCCCACAGGTGGAGCAACGCCAATGAAATGAGTCACGCATCCCCAGGTGTCCGCTCTGTAAGTCCTGCAAACTAATTAAGGACAGTCACACAGGCTCCCCACAGGATGATGCTGTCCTCCACCCTGAGCTCCTGCTGTGTGTGATGCGCATTCAATTACACTCAAGACGAAGTGATTGATAACTGAAGGCTTTAATCTGCTAGAACTCTTTCCCCAGCAGCTTCGATACAGAAAGTGAAGGCTGCTGGGAAGGCACCATTTCTTATACGCCGCTTGTTAGGGCGGAGCTACGTACAACAGCCAATGGTAGACTCCTGGGTCTGACCAATGGTCATCAACCTCTTGGGTGCCGCAATACCTGGTACTACCACATTCACCCCCTGTTAAAAAAGGTCCGGCGGGGGTGGTGGCCAGTGGTAACAGTCGCCTTTATTATGGTATGACCAGGTATGGAGGCAACGTGGTGTCGAGGAAATTTACAAGTGTTAACAGTGAAGCAATCAGTCGATCGAGTGGCCTGGTCGTCCTTCTGGAGCGTCTGGGCCTCGGTGGTGATGCTGGTGTGGGTCCCGGTGGTTGCGACTCCGGGAGCATGGTTTTGTCCTCCCTGGCAGCTTCGTCACCCCGAGGCGGCGCTGTTAGGGCAAAAGGTTGACGGGGGGGGGGGGGGGCTATAGGGGGCGTCGGTGGGTGGTCGGGCCTAGGCAGGAGCGGCGGGAGTACTGACCCTCCAGTGAGGTGCTGTGCGGAGGGGTGGGGGGGGGAGGGGCAGTGGTTCGGGTGCGCGTGGGGTTCCGGCGGGCGCCAGGTCCCGAAGAGAGCCTGTATCTTGCCGGCCGTCAGGGAATGCCACGTAGGCGTACTGGGGGTTAGCGTGCAGCAGGTGGACCCTCTCGACCAACGGGTCCGCCTTGTGCGCCCGCACGTGCTTCCGAAGCAGGATGAGTCCGGGAGTCGCTAGCCAGGTTGGGAGCGAGGTCCCGGAGGAGGACTTCCTGGGGAAAACAAGGAGACGTTCATGAGGTGTCTGATTTGTGGTAGTACAGAGCAGTGACCTGATGGCGTGGAGGGCTACCGGGAGGACTTCTTGCCAGCGGGAGACTGGGAGGTTCCTGGACCGTAGGGCCAGTAGAACGGTCTTCCAGACCGTTCCGTTCTCCCTCTCTACCTGCCCGTTTCCCCGGAGGTTGTAACTGGTCGTCCTGCTCGAGGCGATGCCCTTGCTGAGCAGGAATTGACGCAGTTCGTCGCTCATAAAGGAGGACCCCCTATCACTGTGTATGTACGCGGGGAACCCGAACAGTGTAAAGATACCCTGGAGGGCCTTGATGACGGCGGTTGTGGTCATGTCTGGGCAGGGGATGGCGAAGGGGAACCGGGAGTGTTCGTCAATCACGTTCAGGAAGTACGTGTTGCGGTCGGTGGAGGGGAGGGGGCCTTTGAAATCCATGCTGAGGCGTTCAAAGAAACAGGAAGCCTTCATCAGGTGCTCTGGCCGGTAGAAGTGCGGTTTGCACTCCGCGCAGATTTGGCAGTCCCTGGTGACTGACCTGACCTCCTCGATGGAGTAGGGCAGGTCTTGGCAAAATGACCCCCGGGTGGCAGAGGTCCTCATGGAGGGATCGGAGGCGGTCCACTTGTGCAGTGGCACATGTGCCGCGGGACAGGGCATCAGGAGGCTCGTTTAGCTTCCCGGACAGTACAAGATCTCATAGTTGTAGGTGGAGAGTTCTATCCTCCACAGCAAGATCTTGTCGTTTTTAATCTTGCCCCGCTGTGCATTATCGAACATGAAGGCAACCGACCGTTGGTCCGTGAGGAGAGTGAATCTCCTGCCGGCCAGGTAATGCCTCCAATGTCGCACAGCTTCTACTATGGCTTGTGCCTCTTTTTCGACCGAGGAGTGGCGAATTTCGGAAGCATGGAGGGTACGGGAGAAGAAAGCCACGGGTCTGCCCGCTTGGTTGAGGGTGGCCGCCAGAGCTACGTCGGACGCATCGCTCTCGACCAGGAAGGGGAGGGACTCGTCGATGGCGCGCATCGTGGCCTTTGCAATGTCTGCGTTGATGCGGCTGAAGGACTGGCGGGCCTCCGTCGACAGGGGGAAGGTTGTGGACTGGATTAGGTGCCGGGCTTTGTCTGCGTAATTGGGGACCCACAACCGACCCACCTCAACCCACCTTAACCCAGCACAGCCCAGCTCAACACAGCCCAACCCACTTCAACCCAGCACAATCCTACCCACCTCAACCTACCTTAACCCTGCACAGCCCAGCACAGCCCTCCTCAACCCAGCACAGCCCACCTGAAACCGGCCCAACCCACCACAAATCTACCCACCTCAATCCATCTTAACCCAGCACAGCCCAGCTGAACCCAGCCCAGCCCAGCTCAATACACCACAATCCAGCATAGCCCTACCCAGCCCAACCAACTTCAACCCAGCACAAACCACCCCAACCCAGTCCTACACACCTCAACCCAGCGCAGCCCACCTCAAACCAGCCCAAACCACCACAACCCAGCACAGCCCAACACAACACAGCCCAACCCACCTCAACCCAGCTCAACCCACCTCAATCCAGCACAATCCACCTCAACCCAGCATGGCCCAACCACCTCAACCCACCTCAACCCAGCACAGCCCAACCCATCTCAACCCAGCACAGCCCAACCCACCACACACAGCCCAACTCACCACAAGCCAGCACAACCCAACCCACCTCAACTCAGCCCAGACCAACCCGCCTCAACCCAGCCCAGCCCACCAATACCCAGCACAGCCAAACCCATCTCAACCCAGCACAGCCCAACCCACCACAACACAGCCCAACCCACCACAAGTGAGCACAACCCAACCCACCTCAACCCAGCTCAGCCCAACCCACCCAGCCCAGCCCACCTCAACACAGCACAGCCCACCTCAACCCAGCTCAACTTACCACAACCCAGCACAGCCCAACCCATCTCAACCCAGCACAGCCCAACCCACCACAACACAGCCCAACCCATCACAAGCCAGCACAAACCAACCCACCTCAACCCAGCACAGCCCAACCCACCTCAACTCAGCCCAGCCCAACCCGCCTCAACCCAGCCCAGCCCAACCCACCTCAACTCAGCCCAACCCACTTCTATACAGCACAGCCAAACCCACCTCTATCCAGCTCAGCCAAACCCACCTCAACCAGCCCAGCTTAGCCCACCTCAACCCAGCACAGCCAACCTCAAACCAGCCCAACCCACCTTAACGAAGCACAGCCCAGCTCAACCCAGCCCAACCCACCACAATCCAGCACAGCACTACCCACCTCAACCCAGCTTAACCCAGCACAGCTCAGCTCAACCCAGCCCAACCCACCTCAACCCAGCACAGACCAACTCACCTCATCCGAGCCCAACCCACCTCAACCCAGCACAGCCTAACCCACCTCAACCCAGCCAAACCTACCTCAACATAGCACAACCCACCTCAACCCAGCCCAACCTAGCACAACCCAGCACAACCCAGCACAGCCCTCCTCAACCCAGTCAAATCCACCTCAGCCCAGCCCAACCAACCTCAACTCAGCACAGCCCACCTCAACCCAGTCAAATCCACCTCATCCGAGCCCAAACCATCTCAACCCTGCAAAGCACAACCCACCTCAACCCAGCCCAACCCCTCAACCTTGTCTAACACACCTCAACCCAGTCCAACCCACCTCATACCATCCCAAAACACCACAACCCAGCACAGCCCTACCCATTTCAACCCAGCACAGCCCATCCCACCTCATCCCAGCACAGCCCAACCCACCTCAACCCAGCACAACCCAGCCCAACAGACCCCAACACAGCCCAACGTTCCTCAACGCTGCCCAAACCACCTCAACCCACTCAGCCCAGCACAGGCGAATCGTCCTCAACCCAGCCCAACCCTCCTCAACCCAGCCCAACCCACCACAGCCCAACCCACCTCAACCCAGCCCAACCCAACTCAACCAAACCCAACACACCTCAACCCAGCCCAATCTACCACAATCCAACACAGCCCACCTCAACCCAGCAAGCCCACCTCAACCCAGCCCAACTCAACTCAACCTAGTACAGCCCAACGCACCTCAAACCAGCCCAACTCACCTCAATCCAGCCTAACCCACCTCAACCTAGTCCAACCTACCACAACCCAGACCAACTCCTCTCAACCCAGTGCAACCGACCTCAACGCAGCCCAATCCAGCTCAACCCAGCACAGCCCAACACACCTCATCCCAGCACAGCCCAACACACCTCAACCCAGCTGAACCCACTGCAACCCAGCCCATTCCACCTCAACCCTGCCCATCCCGCCCCAGAACAGCCCAACCCACCTCAGCCCAGCACAACCCACCTCAACCCAGCCCGACACGCCTCAACCCAGCCCAGCCCCACCCACCTGAGGGGGGTTGAGGTGGTTGGGCCGTGCTGGGTTGAGGTGGGTTGGGCTGTGCTGGGTTGAGGTAGGTTGTGCTGGGTTGAGGTGGGGTGGGCTGGGTTGAGGTGGATTGGGCTGGTTTGAGGTGGGCTGTGCTGGGTTGTGCTGGATTGTGCTGGATTGAGGTGGGTTGAGCTGGTTTGAGGTGGGTTGGGCTGTGTTGTGTTGGGCTGTGCTGGGTTGTGGTGGTTTGGGCTGGTTTGAGGTGGGCTGCGCTGGGTTGGGGTAGGTTGGGCTGGGTTGAGGTGGTTTGTGCTGGGTTGAAGTGGGTTGGGCTGGATTGAGGTGGGTTGGGCTGGGTTGAGGTGGGTTGGTCTGGGTTGAGGTGGGATGGGCTGGGTTGAGGTGAGTTGGTCTGGGTTGAGGTGGGTTGGGCTAGGTTGAGGTGGGTTGGTCTTGGTTGAGGTGGGTTGGTCTGGGTTGAGGTGGGTTGGGCGAGTTTGAGGTGGGGTGGGCTGGGTTGAGGTGGGTGGGCTGGGTTGAGGTGGGTGGGTCTGGGTTGAGGTGGGTTGGGCTGGGTTGTGGTGGGTTGGGCTGCGTTGAGGTGGGTTGGGCTGGGTTGAGGTGGGTTGGGCTGGGTTGAGGTGGGTTGGTCTGGGTTGAGGTGGGTTGGTCTGGGTTGAGGTGGGTTGGCCTGGGTTGAGGTGGGTTGGCCTGGGTTGAGGTGGGTTGGGCTAGGTTGAGGTGAGCTGGGATGGTTTGAGGTGGGTTGGGCTGGGTTGAAGTGGGTGGGCTGGGTTGAGGTGGGTGGGGCTGGGTTGAGGTAGGTTGGGCTGGGTTGAGGTGGGTTGGGCTGCGTTGAGGTGGGTTTAGCTGCACTGCGTTGAGGTGGGTTGGGCTGGGTTGAGGTGGGTTGGGCTGGGCTCGGTTCAGGTGGGTTGGGCTGGGTTGAGGTGGGTTGGGCTGTTCTGGGTTGAGGTGGGTTGGGCTGGGTTGAGGCTGGTTGGGCTGCGTTGCTGCGGGTTGGGCTGTACTGGGTTGAGGTGGGATGGGTTGTGCTGGCGTGGGGTGGGTTGGGCTGGGTTGAGGTGGGTTGGGCTGTGCTGGGTTTAGGTGGATTGAGGTAGGATGGGCCGTGCTGGGTTGAGGTGGGTTAGACTATGCTGGGTTGAGGTGAGTTGTGCTGGTTTGGGGTAGATTGAGCTGTGCTGTGTTGAGGTGGGTTGGGCTCAGATGAGGTGTGTTGGTCTGTGGTGGGTTGGGCTGGGTTGAGCTGGGTTAAGGTGGGTTGAGGTGGGTAGGGCTGTGCAGGGCTGTCGTTTGTTGGGCTGGGTTGAGCTGAGCTGTGCTGGGTTGAGGTGGGTAGTGCTGTGCTGGATTGTGATGGGTTGGGCTGGGTTGAGCTGGGCTGTGCTTCGTTAAGGTGGGTTGGGCTGGTTTGAGGTGGGCTGGGCAGGGTTGAGGTGAGCTAAGCTGGGCTGGTTGATGTGGGTTGGGCTGGGTGGAGGTGGGTTTGGCTGTGCTGGGTAGAGAAGGGTTGGGCTGGGTTGAGGTGGGTTGGGCTGGGCTGGGTTGGGTTGGGCTGTGTTCTGGTGGGTTGGGCTGTGCTGGGTTGAGGTGGGTTGGGCTGTGCTGGGTTGAGGTAGGTTGTGCTGGATTGAGGTGGGTTGGGCTGGGTTGAGTGGATTGGGCTGGGTTGAGGTGGGCTGTGCTGGGTTGTGCTGGATTGAGGTAGGTTGAGCTGGGTTACATAGAACATATAGAACATAGAACGATACAGCGCAGTACAGGCCCTTCGGCCCACGATGTTGCACCGAAACAAAAGCCATCTAACCTACACTATGCCATTATGATCCATATGTTTATCCAATAAACTTTTAAATGCCCTCAATGTTTGCGAGTTCACTACTGTAGCAGGTAGGGCATTCCACGGCCTCACTACTCTTTGCGTAAAGAACCTACCTCTGACCTCTGTCCTATATCTATTCCCCTCAGTTTAAAGTTATGTCCCCTCGTGCCAGCCATTTCCATCCGCGGGAGAAGGCTCTCACTGTCCACCCTATCTAACCCCCTGATCATTTTGTATCCCTCTATTAAGTCTCCTCTTAACCTTCTTCTCTCCAACGAAAACAACCTCAAGTCCATCAGCCTTTCCTCATAAGATTTTCCCTCCATACCAGGCAACATCCTGGTAAATCTCCTCTGCACCCACTCCAAAGCCTCCACGTCCTTCCTATAATGCGGTGACCAGAACTGTACGCAATACTCCAAATGCGGCCGTACCAGAGTTCTGTACAGTTGCAACATGACCTCCTGACTCCGGAACTCGATCACTATACCAATAAAGGCCAACACTCCATAGGTCTTCTTCACAACCCTATCAACCTGGGTGGCAACTTTCAGGGGTCTATGTACATGGACACCTAGATCCCTCTGCTCATCCACACTTCCAAGAACTTTGCCATTAGCCAAATATTCCGCATTCCTGTTATTCCTTCCAAAGAGACTCACCTCACACTTCTCTACATTAAACTCCATTTGCCGCCTCTCAGCCCAGCTCTGCAGCTTATCTATATCCCTCTGTAACCTGCTACATCCTTCCACACTAATCGACAACACCACCGACTTTAGTATCGTCTGCAAATTTACGCACCCACCCTTCTGCGCCTTCCTCTAGGTCATTGATAAAAATGACAAACAGCAACGGCCCCAGAACAGATCCTTGTGGTACTCCACTTGTAACTGAACTCCATTCTGAACATTTCCCATCAACCACCACCCTCTGTCTTCTTTCAGCTAGCCAATTTCTGATCCACATCTCTAAATCACTCTCAATCCCCAGCCTCCGTATTTTCTGCAATAGCCTACCGTGGGGAACCTTATCAAACGCTTTGCTGAAATCTATATACACCACATCAACTGCTCTACCCTCGTCTACCTGTTCAATCACCTTTTCAAAGAACTCGATAAGGTTTGTGAGGCATGACCTACCCTTCACAAAGCCATGCTGACTATCCCTGATCATATTATTCCTATCTAGATGATTATAAATCTTGTCTCTTATAATCCCCTCCAAGACTTTACCCACTACAGACGTGAGGCTCACTGGTCTACAGTTGCCGGGGTTGTCTCTGCTCCCCTTTTTGAACAAAGGGACCACCTTTGCTATCCTCCAGTCCTCTGGCACTATTCCTGTAGCCAATGATGACATAAAAATCAAAGCCAAAGGTCCAGCAATCTCTTCCCTGGCCTCCCAGAGAATCCTAGGATAAATCCCATCGGTCCCGGGGACTTATCTATTTTCAGCCTGTCCAGAATTGCCAACACCTCTTCCCTACGTACCTCAATGCCATCTATTCTATTAGCCTGGGTCTCAGCATTATCCTCCACAACATTATCTTTTTCCTGAGTGAATACTGACGAAAAATATTCATTTAGTATCTCTTCAGACTCCACACACAACTTCCCATCCCTGTCCTTGACTGGTCCTACTCTTTCCCTAGTCATTCGCTTATTCCTGACATACCTATAGAAAGCTTTTGGGTTTTCCTTGATCCTACCTGCCAAATACTTCTCATGTCCCCTCCTTGCCCGTCTTAGCTCTCTCTTTAGATCCTTCCTCGCTACCTTGTAACTATCCATCGCCCCAACTGAAACTTCACACCTCATCTTCACATAGGCCTCCTTCTTCCTCTTAACAAGACATTGCACTTCTTTGGTAAACCACGGTTCCCTCGCTCGACGCCTTCCTCCTTGCCTGACCGGTACATACTTATCAAGAACACGCAGTAGCTGATCCTTGAACAAGCTCCACTTATCCAGTGTGCCCAACACTTGCAGCCTACTTCTCCACCTTATCCCCCCCCCAAGTCACGTCTAATGGCATCAGAATTGCCCTTCCCCCAGCTATAACTCTTGCCCTGCGGTGTATACTTATCCCTTTCCATCATTAACGTAAACGTCACCGAATTGTGGTCACTGTCCCCAAAGTGCTCTCCTACCTCCAAATCCAACACCTGGCCTGGTTCATTACCCAAAACCAAATCCAACGTGGCCTCGCCTCTTGTTGGCCTGTCAACACATTGTGTCAGGAAACCCTCCTGCACACACTGTACAAAAAACGACCCATCTAATGTACTCAAACTATATCTTTTCCAGTCAATATTTGGAAAATTGAAGTCTCCCATAATAACTACCCTGTTACTTTCGCTCTTATCCAGGATCATCCTCGCCATCCTTTCCTCTACATCCCTAGAACTATTTAGAGGCCTATAGAAAACTCCCAACAGGGTGACCTCTCCTTTCCTGTTTCTAACCTCAGCCCATACTACCTCGGAAGATGAGTCCCCATCTAGCATCCTCTCCGCCGCCGTAATACTGCTCTTGACTAGCAGCGCCACACCTCCCCCTCTTTTGTCTCCTTCTCTGAGCTTACTAAAACACCTAAACCCCGGAACCTGCAACATCCATTCCTGTCCCTGCTCTATCCATGTCTCCGAAATGGCCACAACATCGAAGTCCCAGGTACCAACCCATGCTACCTTATTTCGTATACTCCTGGCATTGAAGTAGACACACTTCAAACCACCTACCTGAACACTGGCCCCCTCCTGCGACGTCAAATCTGTGCTCCTGACCTCTATACTCTCATTCTCCCTTACCCTAAAACTACAATCCAGGTTCCCATGCCCCTGCTGCATTAGTTTAAACTCCCCCAAAGAGCACTAACAAATCTCCCCCCCCAGGATATTTGTGCCCCTCAGGTTCAGATGTAGACCATCCTGTCTGTAGAGGTCCCACCTTCCCCAGAAGGAGCCCCAGTTATCCAGAAATCTGAATCCCTCCCGCCTGCACCATCCCTGTAGTCACGTGTTGAATTGCTCTCTCTCCCTATTCCTCATCTCACTATCACGTGGCACGGGCAACAACCCAGAGATAACAACTCGGTTTGTTCTAGTTCTGAGCTTCCATCCTAGCTCCCTGAAAGCCTGCCTGACATCCTTGTCCCCTTTCCTACCTATGTCGTTAGTGCCAATGTGGACCACGACTTGGGGCTGCTCCCCCTCCCCCTAAGGACCCGGAAAACACGATCCGAGACATCACGTACACTTGCACCTGGGAGGCAACATATCAAACGTGAGTCTCTCACGCTCCCACAAAATCTCCTATCTGTGCCCCTGACTATCGAGTCCCCAATTACTAATGCTCTGCTCCTCTCCCCCCTTCCCTTCTGAGCAAAGGGACAGACTCGGTGCCAGAGGCCCGTACCCCATGGCTTACCCCTGGTAAGTCCCCCCCCCACAAGTATCCAAAGCGGTATACTTGTTTCTCAGGGGAACGACCGCAGGGGATCCCTGCACTGACTGCTTCTTCCCAGTCCCTCTTACAGTTACCCATCTATCTCCAATCTTTGGTGTAACTAATTCCCTAAAGCTGCTATCTATGACCCCCTCTGCCTCCCGAATGATCCGAAGTTCTTCCAACTCCAGCTCCAGTTCCCTAACTCGGTCTTGGAGGAGCTGGAGATGGCAGCACTTCCTGCAGGTAAAATCAGCAGGGACACTAACGGCATCCCTCACCTCAAACATCCTGCAGGAGGAACATTGCACTCCCTTCCCTGCCATCCCTCTAACTTTGTACCAAGAGCTGGCTAACAACTAAATTAAATTAAACAAAAAAAAAATAATAAAATATGGTACTTACCTCACACCAATGGGTTTTATTATTAGGTTAGAGGAGGAGGGCGGGTGGGAGACACTACACGTGTAGTGTCTCGGGTTTCCTCTCCACCAGAATTTATTGGTGAGGGTCTTCCCAGAAGTCCGCGGGTCGAACTTCCTGTTCCCGCCTTAAACACTAAAATTAAAAAAAATTTTAAAAAACAGCAAAGAGGGACCGAAAACGGGACCAGGTAAATGTTTACCGCTGAAATTGACTCGCCTGCTCCTGTGAAGGTCTCCCAGAAATCACTAACGCACCGCTCCCGCTGAAATTGACTGGCCTGCTCCTGCAAAGACAAGTGTTTTTAAAGGAGAAACTTACCTCCCAGAAATCACTTGCGCACTGATCCCGCTGAAATTGACTAGCCTGTTCCGCTCCCGCTGAAATGGACTGGCCTGCTCCTGCAAAGACAAGTGTTTTTAAAGGAGAAACTTACCTCCCAGAAATCACTTGCGCACTGCTCCCGCTGAAATTGACTAACCTGCTCCGCTCCCGCTGAAATCGACTGGCCTGCTCCTGCAAAGACAAGTGTTTTTAAAGGAGAAACTTACCTCCCAGAAATCACTTGCGCACTGCTCCCGCTGAAATTGACTAGCCTGTTCCGCTCCCGCTGAAATCGACTGGCCTGCTCCTGCAAAGACAAGTGTTTTTAAAGGAAAAACGTACCTCCCAGAAATCACTTCCGCACTGCTCCCGCTGAAATTGACTAACCTGCTCGGCTTCCCCCGAAATTGACTAGCCTGCTCCTGTGAAGGTCTCCCAGAAATCACTAACGCACCGCTCCCGCTGAAATCGACTGGCCTGCTCCTGCAAAGACAAGTGTTTTTAAAGGAGAAACTTACATCCCAGAAATCACTTGCGCACTGATCCCGCTGAAATTGACTAGCCTGTTCCGCTCCCGCTGAAATGGACTGGCCTGCTCCTGCAAAGATAAGTGTTTTCAAAGGAGAAACGTACCTCCCAGAAATCACTTGCGCACTGCTCCCGCTGAAATTGACTAACCTGCTCCGCTCCCGCTGAAATCGACTGGCCTGCTCCTGCGAAGGTAGGTGTTTTTAAAGGAGAAACGTACCTCCCAGAAATCACTTGCGCACTGCTCCCGCTGAAATTGACTAGCCTGTTCCGCTCCCGCTGAAATCGACTGGCCTGCTCCTGCAAAGACAAGTGTTTTTAAAGGAAAAACGTACCTCCCAGAAATCACTTGCGCACTGCTCCCGCTGAAATTGACTAGCCTGCTCCGCACCCGCTGAAATCGACTGGCCTGCTCCTGCAAAGACAAGTGTTTTCAAAGGAGAAACGTACCTCCCAGAAATCACTTGCGCACTGCTCCCGCTGAAATTGACTAGCCTGCTCCGCTCCCGCTGAAATCGACTGGCCTGCTCCTGCAAAGACAAGTGTTTTTAAAGGAGAAACTTACCTCCCAGAAACCACTTGCGCACTGCTCCCGCTGAAATTGACTAACCTGCTCCGCTCCCCCTGAAATTGACTAGCCTGCTCCTGTGAAGGTCTCCCAGAAATCACTAACGCACCGCTCCCGCTGAAATCGACTGGCCTGCTCCTGCAAAGACAAGTGTATTTAAAGGAGAAACTTACCTCCCAGAAATCACTTGCGCACTGCTCCCGCTGAAATTGACTAGCCTGTTCCGCTCCCGCTGAAATCGACTGGCCTGCTCCTCTGAAGGTCTCCCAGAAATCACTAACGCACTGCTCCCGCTGAAATCGATTGGCCTGCTCCTGCAAAGACAACTGTTTTTAAAGGAGAAACGTACCTCCCAGAAATCACTTGCGCACTGCTCCCGCTGAAATTGACTAACCTGCTCCGCTCCCGCTGAAATAGACGGGCCTGCTCCTGCAAAGACAAGTGTTTTTAAAGGAGAAACTTACCTCCCAGAAATCACTTGCGCACTGATCCCGCTGAAATTGACTAGCCTGTTCCGCTCCCGCTGAAATGGACTGGCCTGCTCCTGCAAAGATAAGTGTTTTCAAAGGAGAAACGTACCTCCCAGAAATCACTTGCGCACTGCTCCCGCTGAAATTGACTAACCTGCTCCGCTCCCGCTGAAATCGACTGGCCTGCTCCTGCGAAGGTAAGTGTTTTTAAAGGAGAAACTTACCTCCCAGAAATCACTTGCGCACTGCTCCCGCTGAAATTGACTAACCTGCTCCGCTCCCGCTGAAATCGACTGGCCTGCTCCTGCAAAGACAAGTGTTTTTAAAGGAGAAACTTACCTCCCAGAAATCACTTGCGCACTGCTCCCGCTGAAATTGACTAGCCTGTTCCGCTCCCGCTGAAATCGACTGGCCTGCTCCTGCAAAGACAAGTGTTTTTAAAGGAAAAACGTACCTCCCAGAAATCACTTCCGCACTGCTCCCGCTGAAATTGACTAACCTGCTCGGCTTCCCCCGAAATTGACTAGCCTGCTCCTGTGAAGGTCTCCCAGAAATCACTAACGCACCGCTCCCGCTGAAATCGACTGGCCTGCTCCTGCAAAGACAAGTGTTTTTAAAGGAGAAACTTACATCCCAGAAATCACTTGCGCACTGATCCCGCTGAAATTGACTAGCCTGTTCCGCTCCCGCTGAAATGGACTGGCCTGCTCCTGCAAAGATAAGTGTTTTCAAAGGAGAAACGTACCTCCCAGAAATCACTTGCGCACTGCTCCCGCTGAAATTGACTAACCTGCTCCGCTCCCGCTGAAATCGACTGGCCTGCTCCTGCGAAGGTAGGTGTTTTTAAAGGAGAAACGTACCTCCCAGAAATCACTTGCGCACTGCTCCCGCTGAAATTGACTAGCCTGTTCCGCTCCCGCTGAAATCGACTGGCCTGCTCCTGCAAAGACAAGTGTTTTTAAAGGAAAAACGTACCTCCCAGAAATCACTTGCGCACTGCTCCCGCTGAAATTGACTAATCTGCTCCGCTCCCCCCGAAATTGACTATCCTGCTCCTGTGAAGGTCTCCCAGAAATCACTAACGCACCGCTCCCGCTGAAATCGACTGGCCTGCTCCTGCAAAGACAAGTGTTTTTAAAGGAGAAACTTACCTCCCAGAAATCACTTGCGCACTGCTCCCGCTGAAATTGACTAGCCTGTTCCGCTCCCGCTGAAATCGACTGGCCTGCTCCTGCAAAGACAAGTGTTTTTAAAGGAAAAACGTACCTCCCAGAAATCACTTCCGCACTGCTCCCGCTGAAATTGGCTAACCTGCTCCGCTCCCCCCGAAATTGACTAGCCTGCTCCTGTGAAGGTCTCCCAGAAATCACTAACGCACCGCTCCCGCTGAAATCGAGTGGCCTGCTTCTGCAAAGACAAGTGTTTTTAAAGGAGAAACTTACCTCCCAGAAATCACTTGCGCACTGATCCCGCTGAAATTGACTAGCCTGTTCCGCTCCCGCTGAAATGGACTGGCCTGCTCCTGCAAAGATAAGTGTTTTCAAAGGAGAAACGTACCTCCCAGAAATCACTTGCGCACTGCTCCCGCTGAAATTGACTAACCTGCTCCGCTCCCGCTGAAATCGACTGGCCTGCTCCTGCAAAGACAAGTGTTTTTAAAGGAGAAACTTACCTCCCAGAAATCACTTGCGCACTGCTCCCGCTGAAATTGACTAACCTGCTCCGCTCCCGCTGAAATCGACTGGCCTGCTCCTGCAAAGACAAGTGTTTTTAAAGGAGAAACTTACCTCCCAGAAATCACTTGCGCACTGCTCCCGCTGAAATTGACTAGCCTGTTCCGCTCCCGCTGAAATCGACTGGCCTGCTCCTGCAAAGACAAGTGTTTTTAAAGGAGAAACTTACCTCGCAGAAATCACTTGCGCACTGCTCCCGCTGAAATTGGCTAACCTGCTCCGCTCCCCCCGAAATTGACTAGCCTGCTCCTGTGAAGGTCTCCCAGAAATCACTGACGCACCGCTCCCGCTGAAATCGAGTGGCCTGCTCCTGCAAAGACAAGTGTTTTTAAAGGAGAAACTTACCTCCCAGAAATCACTTGCGCACTGCTCCCGCTGAAATTGACTAACCTGTTCCGCTCCCGCTGAAATGGACTGGCCTGCTCCTGCGAAGGTAAGTGTTTTTAAAGGAGAAACTTACCTCCCAGAAATCACTTGCGCACTGCTCCCGCTGAAATTGACTAACCTGCTCCGCTCCCGCTGAAATCGACTGGCCTGCTCCTGCGAAGGTAAGTGTTTTTAAAGGAGAAACTTACCTCCCAGAAATCACTTGCGCACTGCTCCCGCTGAAATTGACTAGCCTGTTCCGCTCCCGCTGAAATCGACTGGCCTGCTCCTGCAAAGACAAGTGTTTTTAAAGGAAAAACGTACCTCCCAGAAATCACTTCCGCACTGCTCCCGCTGAAATTGACTAACCTGCTCGGCTTCCCCCGAAATTGACTAGCCTGCTCCTGTGAAGGTCTCCCAGAAATCACTAACGCACCGCTCCCGCTGAAATCGACTGGCCTGCTCCTGCAAAGACAAGTGTTTTTAAAGGAGAAACTTACATCCCAGAAATCACTTGCGCACTGCTCCCGCTGAAATTGACTAACCTGCTCCGCTCCCGCTGAAATTGACTGGCCTGCTTCTGCAAAGACAAGTGTGTTTAAAGGAGAAACTTACCTCCCAGAAATCACTTGCGCACTGCTCCCGCTGAAATTGACTAGCCTGCTCCGCTCCCGCTGAAATCGACTGGCCTGCTCCTGCAAAGACGAGTGTTTTTAAAGGAGAAACTTACCTCCCAGAAATCACTTGCGCACTGCTCCCGCTGAAATTGACTAACCTGCTCCGCTCCCCCTGAAATTGACTAGCCTGCTCCTGTGAAGGTCTCCCAGAAATCACTAACGCACCGCTCCCGCTGAAATCGACTGGTCTGCTCCTGCAAAGATAAGCGTTTTTAAAGGAGAAACGTACCTCCCAGAAATCACTTGCGCACTTCTCCCGCTGAAATTGACTAACTTGCTCCGCTCCCGCTGAAATCGACTGGCCTGCTCCTGCGAAGGTAAGTGTTTTTAAAGGAGAAACTTACCTCCCAGAAATCACTTGCGCACTGCTCCCGCAGAAATTGACTAACCTGCTCCGCTCCCGCTGAAATCGACTGGCCTGCTCCTGCAAAGACAAGTGTTTTTAAAGGAGAAACGTACCTCCCAGAAATCACTTGCGCACTGCTCCCGCTGAAATTGACTAACCTGCTCCGCTCCTGCTGAAATTGACTAGCCTGCTCCTCTGAAGGTCTCCCAGAAATCACTAACGCACTACTCCCGCTGAAATCGACTTGCCTGCTCCTGCAAAGACAAGTGTTTTTAAAGGAGAAACGTACCTCCCAGAAATCACTTGCGCACTGCTCCTGCTGAAATTGACTAACCTGCTCCGCTCCCACTGAAATTGACTAGCCTGCTCCTCTGAAGGTCTCCCAAAAATCACTAACGCACTGCTCCCGCTGAAATCGACTGGCCTGCTCCTGCAAAGACAAGTGTTTTTAAAGCAAAAACGTACCTCCCAGAAATCACTTCCGCACTGCTCCCGCTGAAATTGACTAACCTGCTCCGCTCCCCCCGAAATTGACTAGCCTGCTCCTGTGAAGGTCTCCCAGAAATCACTAACGCACCGCTCCCCCTGAAATCGACTGGCCTGCTCCTGCAAAGACAAGTGTTTTTAAAGGAGAAACTTACCTCCCAGAAATCACTTGCGCACTGCTCCCGCTGAAATTGACTAGCCTGCTCCGCTCCCGCTGAAATCGACTGGCCTGCTCCTGCAAAGACAAGTGTTTTTAAAGGAGAAACTTACCTCGCAGAAATCACTTGCGCACTGCTCCCGCTGAAATTGGCTAACCTGCTCCGCTCCCCCCGAAATTGACTAGCCTGCTCCTGTGAAGGTCTCCCAGAAATCACTAACGCACCGCTCCCGCTGAAATCGAGTGGCCTGCTCCTGCAAAGACAAGTGTTTTTAAAGGAGAAACTTACCTCCCAGAAATCACTTGCGCACTGATCCCGCTGAAATTGACTAGCCTGTTCCGCTCCCGCTGAAATGGACTGGCCTGCTCCTGCAAAGATAAGTGTTTTCAAAGGAGAAACGTACCTCCCAGAAATCACTTGCGCACTGCTCCCGCTGAAATTGACTAACCTGCTCCGCTCCCGCTGAAATCGACTGGCCTGCTCCTGCGAAGGTAAGTGTTTTTAAAGGAGAAACTTACCTCCCAGAAATCACTTGCGCACTGCTCCCGCTGAAATTGACTAACCTGCTCCGCTCCCGCTGAAATCGACTGGCCTGCTCCTGCAAAGACAAGTGTTTTTAAAGGAGAAACTTACCTCCCAGAAATCACTTGCGCACTGCTCCCGCTGAAATTGACTAGCCTGTTCCGCTCCCGCTGAAATCGACTGGCCTGCTCCTGCAAAGACAAGTGTTTTTAAAGGAAAAACGTACCTCCCAGAAATCACTTGCGCACTGCTCCCGCTGAAATTGACTAACCTGCTCGGCTTCCCCCGAAATTGACTAGCCTGCTCCTGTGAAGGTCTCCCAGAAATCACTAACGCACCGCTCCCGCTGAAATCGACTGGCCTGCTCCTGCAAAGACAAGTGTTTTTAAAGGAGAAACTTACATCCCAGAAATCACTTGCGCACTGATCCCGCTGAAATTGACTAGCCTGTTCCGCTCCCGCTGAAATGGACTGGCCTGCTCCTGCAAAGATAAGTGTTTTCAAAGGAGAAACGTACCTCCCAGAAATCACTTGCGCACTGCTCCCGCTGAAATTGACTAACCTGCTCCGCTCCCGCTGAAATCGACTGGCCTGCTCCTGCGAAGGTAGGTGTTTTTAAAGGAGAAACGTACCTCCCAGAAATCACTTGCGCACTGCTCCCGCTGAAATTGACTAGCCTGTTCCGCTCCCGCTGAAATCGACTGGCCTGCTCCTGCAAAGACAAGTGTTTTTAAAGGAAAAACGTACCTCCCAGAAATCACTTGCGCACTGCTCCCGCTGAAATTGACTAGCCTGCTCCGCACCCGCTGAAATCGACTGGCCTGCTCCTGCAAAGACAAGTGTTTTCAAAGGAGAAACGTACCTCCCAGAAATCACTTGCGCACTGCTCCCGCTGAAATTGACTAGCCTGCTCCGCTCCCGCTGAAATCGACTGGCCTGCTCCTGCAAAGACAAGTGTTTTTAAAGGAGAAACTTACCTCCCAGAAACCACTTGCGCACTGCTCCCGCTGAAATTGACTAACCTGCTCCGCTCCCCCTGAAATTGACTAGCCTGCTCCTGTGAAGGTCTCCCAGAAATCACTAACGCACCGCTCCCGCTGAAATCGACTGGCCTGCTCCTGCAAAGACAAGTGTATTTAAAGGAGAAACTTACCTCCCAGAAATCACTTGCGCACTGCTCCCGCTGAAATTGACTAGCCTGTTCCGCTCCCGCTGAAATCGACTGGCCTGCTCCTCTGAAGGTCTCCCAGAAATCACTAACGCACTGCTCCCGCTGAAATCGATTGGCCTGCTCCTGCAAAGACAAGTGTTTTTAAAGGAGAAACGTACCTCCCAGAAATCACTTGCGCACTGCTCCCGCTGAAATTGACTAACCTGCTCCGCTCCCGCTGAAATAGACGGGCCTGCTCCTGCAAAGACAAGTGTTTTTAAAGGAGAAACGTACCTCCCAGAAATCACTTGCGCACTGCTCCTGCTGAAATTGACTAACCTGCTCCGCTCCCACTGAAATTGACTGGCCTGCTTCTGCAAAGACAAGTGTGTTTAAAGGAGAAACTTACCTCCCAGAAATCACTTGCGCACTGCTCCCGCTGAAATTGACTAGCCTGCTCCGCTCCCGCTGAAATCGACTGGCCTGCTCCTGCAAAGACGAGTGTTTTTAAAGGAGAAACTTACCTCCCAGAAATCACTTGCGCACTGCTCCCGCTGAAATTGACTAACCTGCTCCGCTCCCCCTGAAATTGACTAGCCTGCTCCTGTGAAGGTCTCCCAGAAATCACTAACGCACCGCTCCCGCTGAAATCGACTGGTCTGCTCCTGCAAAGATAAGCGTTTTTAAAGGAGAAACGTACCTCCCAGAAATCACTTGCGCACTTCTCCCGCTGAAATTGACTAACTTGCTCCGCTCCCGCTGAAATCGACTGGCCTGCTCCTGCGAAGGTAAGTGTTTTTAAAGGAGAAACTTACCTCCCAGAAATCACTTGCGCACTGCTCCCGCTGAAATTGACTAGCCTGCTCCGCTCCCGCTGAAATCGACTGGCCTGCTCCTGCAAAGACAAGTGTTTTTAAAGGAGAAACGTACCTCCCAGAAATCACTTGCGCACTGCTCCCGCTGAAATTGACTAACCTGCTCCGCTCCTGCTGAAATTGACTAGCCTGCTCCTCTGAAGGTCTCCCAGAAATCACTAACGCACTACTCCCGCTGAAATCGACTTGCCTGCTCCTGCAAAGACAAGTGTTTTTAAAGGAGAAACGTACCTCCCAGAAATCACTTGCGCACTGCTCCTGCTGAAATTGACTAACCTGCTCCGCTCCCACTGAAATTGACTAGCCTGCTCCTCTGAAGGTCTCCCAAAAATCACTAACGCACTGCTCCCGCTGAAATCGACTGGACTGCTCCTGCAAAGACAAGTGTTTTTAAAGGAGAAACTTACCTCCCAGAAATCACTTGCGCACTGCTCCCGCTGAAATTGACTAGCCTGTTCCGCTCCCGCTGAAATCGACTGGCCTGCTCCTGCAAAGACAAGTGTTTTTAAAGGAAAAACGTACCTCCCAGAAATCACTTCCGCACTGCTCCCGCTGAAATTGACTAACCTGCTCCGCTCCCCCCGAAATTGACTAGCCTGCTCCTGTGAAGGTCTCCCAGAAATCACTAACGCACCGCTCCCCCTGAAATCGACTGGCCTGCTCCTGCAAAGACAAGTGTTTTTAAAGGAGAAACTTACCTCCCAGAAATCACTTGCGCACTGATCCCGCTGAAATTGACAAGCCTGTTCCGCTCCCGCTGAAATGGTCTGGCCTGCTCCTGCAAAGATAAGTGTTTTCAAAGGAGAAACGTACCTCCCAGAAATCACTTGCGCACTGCTCCCGCTGAAATTGACTAACCTGCTCCGCTCCCGCTGAAATCGACTGGCCTGCTCCTGCGAAGGTAAGTGTTTTTAAAGGAAAAACGTACCTCCCAGAAATCACTTGCGCACTGCTCCCGCTGAAATTGACTAGCCTGTTCCGCTCCCGCTGAAATCGACTGGCCTGCTCCTGCAAAGACAAGTGTTTTTAAAGGAGAAACTTACCTCCCAGAAATCACTTGCGCACTGCTCCCGCTGAAATTGACTAGCCTGTTCCGCTCCCGCTGAAATCGACTGGCCTGCTCCTGCAAAGAGAAGTGTTTTTAAAGGAAAAACGTACCTCCCAGAAATCACTTGCGCACTGCTCCCGCTGAAATTGACTAATCTGCTCCGCTCCCCCCGAAATTGACTAGCCTGCTATTGTTAAGGTCTCCCAGAAATCACTAACGCACCGCTCCCGCTGAAATCGACTGGCCTGCTCCTGCAAAGACAAGTGCTTTTAAAGGAGAAACTTACCTCCCATAATCACTTGCGCACTGATCCCGCTGAAATTGACAAGCCTGTTCCGCTCCCGCTGAAATGGACTGGCCTGCTCCTGCAAAGACAAGCGTTTTTAAAAGAGAAACCTACCTCCCTGAAATCACTTGCGCACTGCTCCCGCTGAAATTGACTAGCCTGTTCCGCTCCAGCTGAAATGGACTGGCCTGCTTCTGCAAAGACAAGTGTTTTTAAAGGAGAAACGTACCTCCCAGAAATCACTTGCGCACTGCTCCCGCTGAAATTGACTAACCTGCTCCGATCACGGTCAAATAGACTGGCCTGCTCCTGCAAAGACAAGTGTTTTTAAAGGAGAAACGTACCTCCCAGAAATCACTTGCGCACTGCTCCTGCTGAAATTGACTAACCTGCTCCGCTCCCACTGAAATTGACTAGCCTACTCCTCTGAAGGTCTCCCAAAAATCACTAACGCACTGCTCCCGCTGAAATCGACTGGCCTGCTCCTGCAAAGACAAGTGTTTTTAAAGGAGAAACTTACCTCCCTGAAATCACTTGCGCACTGCTCCCGCTGAAATTGACTAGCCTGTTCCGCTCCAGCTGAAATGGACTGGCCTGCTCCTGCAAAGATAAGTGTTTTTAAAGGAGAAACGTACCTCCCAGAAATCACTTGCGCACTGCTCCCGCTGAAATTGACTAACCTGCTCCGCTCCCGCTGAAATCGACTGGCCTGCTTCTGCAAAGACAAGTGTTTTTAAAGGAGAAACTTACCTCCCAGAAATCACTTGCGCACTGCTCCCGCTGAAATTGACTAGCCTGCTCCGCTCCCGCTGAAATCGACTGGCCTGCTCCTGCAAAGACAAGTGTTTTTAAAGGAGAAACTTACCTCCCAGAAATCACTTGCGCACTGCTCCCGCTGAAATTGACTAACCTGCTCCGCTCCCCCTGAAATTGACTAGCCTGATCCTGTGAAGGTCTCCCAGAAATCACTAACGCGCCGCTCCCGCTGAAATCGACTGGCCTGCTCCTGCAAAGATAAGAGTTTTTAAAGGAGAAACGTACCTCCCAGAAATCACTTGCGCACTTCTCCCGCTGAAATTGACTAACCTGCTCCGCTCCCGCTGAAATCGACTGGCCTGCTCCTGCGAAGGTAAGTGTTTTTAAAGGATAAACTTACCTCCCAGAAATCACTTGCGCACTGCTCTCGCTGAAATTGACTAACCTGCTCCGCTCCCGCTGAAATCGACTGGCCTGCTCCTGCAAAGACAAGTGTTTTTAAAGGAGAAACGTACCTCCCAGAAATCACTTGCGCACTGCTCCCGCTGAAATTGACTAACCTGCTCCGCTCCCGCTGAAATCGACTGGCCTGCTCCTGCAAAGGATTGTGTTTTTAAAGGAGAAACGTACCTCCCAGAAATCATTTGCGCACTGCTCCCGCTGAAATTGACTAACCTGCTCCGCTCCTGCTGAAATTGACTAGCCTGCTCCTGTGAAGGTCTCCCAGAAATCACTAACGCACTACTCCCGCTGAAATCGACTTGCCTGCTCCTGCAAAGACAAGTGTTTTTAAAGGAGAAACGTACCTCCCAGAAATCACTTGCGCACTGCTCCTGCTGAAATAGACTAACCTGCTCCACTCCCACTGAAATTGACTAGCCTGCTCCTGTGAAGGTCTCCCAGAAATCACTAACGCACTGATCCCGCTGAAATCGACTGGCCTGCTCCTGCAAAGACAAGTGTTTTTAAAGGAGAAACTTACCTCCCTGAAATCACTTGCGCACTGCTCCCGCTGAAATTGACTAGCCTGCTCCGCTCCCGCTGAAATCGACTGGCCTGCTCCTGCAAAGACAAGTGTTTTTAAAGGAGAAACTTACCTCCCTGAAATCACTTGCGCACTGCTCCCGCTGAAATTGACTAACCTGCTCCACTCGCCCTGAAATTGACTAGCCTGCTCCTGTGAAGGTCTCCCAGAAATCACTAACGCACCGCTCCCGCTGAAATCGACTGGCCTGCTCCTGCAAAGACAAGTGTTTTTAAAGGAGAAACGTCCCTCCCAGAAATCACTTGCGCACTGCTCCCGCTGAAATTGACTAACCTGCTCCGCTCCCGCTGAAATCGACTGGCCTGCTCCTGCAAAGACAAGTGTTTTTAAAGGAGAAACTTACCTCCCAGAAATCACTTACGCACTGCTCCCGCTGAAATTGACTAGCCTGTTCCGCTCCAGCTGAAATGGACTGGCCTGCTCCTGCAAAGATAAGTGTTTTTAAAGGAAAAATGTACCTCCCAGAAATCACTTGAGCACTGCTCCCGCTGAAATTGACTAACCTGCTCCGCTCCCACTGAAATCGACTTGCCTGCTCCTGCGAAGGTAGGTGTTTTTAAAGGAGAAACTTACCTCCCAGCAATCACTTGCGCACTGCTCCCGCTGGAATTGACTAACCTGCTCCGCTCCCGCTGAAATTGACTAGCCTGCTCCCGTGAAGGTCTCCCAGAAATCACTAACGCACCGCTCCCGCTGAAATCGACTGGCCTGCTCCTGCAAAGACAAGTGTTTTTAAAGGAGAAACTTACCTCCCAGAAATCACTTGCGCACTGCTCCCGCTGAAATTGACTAGCCTGTTCCGCTCCCGCTGAAATGGACTGGCCTGCTCCTGCAAAGATAAGTGTTTTTAAAGGAGAAACGTACCTCCCAGGAATCACTTGCGCACTGCTCCCGCTGAAATTGACTAACTTGCTCCGCTCCCGCTGAAATCGACTGGCCTGCTCCTGCAAAGACAAGTGTTTTTAAAGGAGAAACTTACCTCCCAGAAATCACTTGCGCACTGCTCCCGCTGAAATTGACTAACCTGCTCAGCTCCCGCTGAAATCGACTGGCCTGCTCCTGCAAAGACAAGTGTTTTTAAAGGAGAAACTTAACTCCCAGCAATCACTTGCGCACTGCTCCCGCTGAAATTGACTAGCCTGTTCCGCTCCCGCTGAAATCGACTGGCCTGCTCCTGCAAAGACAAGTGTTTTTAAAAGAGAAACGTACCTCCCAGAAATCACTTGCGCACTGCTCCCGCTGAAATTGACTAGCCTGCTCCGCTCCCGCTGAAATCGACTGGCCTGCTCCTGCAAAGACAAGTGTTTTTAAAGGAGAAACTTACCTCCCAGAAATCACTTGCGCACTGCTCCCGCTGAAATTGACTAGCCTGCTCCGCTCCCGCTGAAATCGACTGGCCTGCTCCTGCAAAGACAAGTGTTTTTAAAGGAGAAACTTACCTCCCAGAAATCACTTGCGCACTGCTCCCGCTGAAATTGACTAACCTGCTCCGCTCCCCCTGAAATTGACTAGCCTGATCCTGTGAAGGTCTCCCAGAAATCACTAACGCACCGCTCCCGCTGAAATCGACTGGCCTGCTCCTGCAAAGACAAGTGTTTTTAAAGGATAAACTTACCTCCCAGAAATCACTTGCGCACTGCTCTCGCTGAAATTGACTAACCTGCTCCGCTCCCGCTGAAATCGACTGGCCTGCTCCTGCAAAGACAAGTGTTTTTAAAGGAGAAACGTACCTCCCAGAAATCACTTGCGCACTGCTCCCGCTGAAATTGACTAACCTGCTCCGCTCCCGCTGAAATCGACTGGCCTGCTCCTGCAAAGGATTGTGTTTTTAAAGGAGAAACGTACCTCCCAGAAATCATTTGCGCACTGCTCCCGCTGAAATTGACTAACCTGCTCCGCTCCTGCTGAAATTGACTAGCCTGCTCCTCTGAAGGTCTCCCAGAAATCACTAACGCACTACTCCCGCTGAAATCGACTTGCCTGCTCCTGCAAAGACAAGTGTTTTTAAAGGAGAAACGTACCTCCCAGAAATCACTTGCGCACTGCTCCTGCTGAAATTGACTAACCTGCTCCACTCCCACTGAAATTGACTAGCCTGCTCCTGTGAAGGTCTCCCAGAAATCACTAACGCACTGATCCCGCTGAAATCGACTGGCCTGCTCCTGCAAAGACAAGTGTTTTTAAAGGAGAAACTTACCTCCCTGAAATCACTTGCGCACTGCTCCCGCTGAAATTGACTAGCCTGCTCCGCTCCCGCTGAAATCGACTGGCCTGCTCCTGCAAAGACAAGTGTTTTTAAAGGAGAAACTTACCTCCCAGAAATCACTTGCGCACTGCTCCCGCTGAAATTGACTAACCTGCTCCACTCGCCCTGAAATTGACTAGCCTGCTCCTGTGAAGGTCTCCCAGAAATCACTAACGCACCGCTCCCGCTGAAATCGACTGGCCTGCTCCTGCAAAGACAAGTGTTTTTAAAGGAGAAACTTACCTCCCAGAAATCACTTACGCACTGCTCCCGCTGAAATTGACTAGCCTGTTCCGCTCCAGCTGAAATGGACTGGCCTGCTCCTGCAAAGATAAGTGTTTTTAAAGGAAAAATGTACCTCCCAGAAATCACTTGAGCACTGCTCCCGCTGAAATTGACTAACCTGCTCCGCTCCCACTGAAATCGACTTGCCTGCTCCTGCGAAGGTAGGTGTTTTTAAAGGAGAAACTTACCTCCCAGCAATCACTTGCGCACTGCTCCCGCTGGAATTGACTAACCTGCTCCGCTCCCGCTGAAATTGACTAGCCTGCTCCCGTGAAGGTCTCCCAGAAATCACTAACGCACCGCTCCCGCTGAAATCGACTGGCCTGCTCCTGCAAAGACAAGTGTTTTTAAAGGAGAAACTTACCTCCCAGAAATCACTTGCGCACTGCTCCCGCTGAAATTGACTAGCCTGTTCCGCTCCCGCTGAAATGGACTGGCCTGCTCCTGCAAAGATAAGTGTTTTTAAAGGAGAAACGTACCTCCCAGGAATCACTTGCGCACTGCTCCCGCTGAAATTGACTAACTTGCTCCGCTCCCGCTGAAATCGACTGGCCTGCTCCTGCGAAGGTACGTGTTTTTAAAGGAGAAACTTACCTCCCAGAAATCACTTGCGCACTGCTCCCGCTGAAATTGACTAACCTGCTCCACTCGCCCTGAAATTGACTAGCCTGCTCCTGTGAAGGTCTCCCAGAAATCACTAACGCACCGCTCCCGCTGAAATCGACTGGCCTGCTCCTGCAAAGACAAGTGTTTTTAAAGGAGAAACGTACCTCCCAGAAATCACTTGCGCACTGCTCCCGCTGAAATTGACTAACCTGCTCCGCTCCCGCTGAAATCGACTGGCCTGCTCCTGCAAAGACAAGTGTTTTTAAAGTAGAAACGTACCTCCCAGAAATCACTTGCGCACTGCTCCCGCTGAAATTGACTAACCTGCTCCGCTCCCGCTGAAATTGACTACCCTGCTCCTCTGAAGGTCTCCCAGAAATCACTAACGCACTGCTCCCGCTGAAATCGACTGGCCTGCTCCGCTCCCGCTGAAATCGACTGGCCTGCTCCTGCAAAGACAAGTGTTTTTAAAGGAGAAACTTACCTCCCAGAAATCACTTGCGCACTGCTCCCGCTGAAATTGACTAGCCTGCTCCGCTCCCGCTGAAATCGACTGGCCTGCTCCTGCAAAGACAAGTGTTTTTAAAGGAGAAACTTAACTCCCAGAAATCACTTGCGCACTGCTCCCGCTGAAATTGACTAGCCTGTTCCGCTCCCGCTGAAATCGACTGGCCTGCTCCTGCAAAGACAAGTGTTTTTAAAGGAGAAAGGTACCTCCCAGAAATCACTTGCGCACTGCTCCCGCTGAAATTGACTAACCTGCTCAGCTCCCGCTGAAATCGACTGGCCTGCTCCTGCAAAGACAAGTGTTTTTAAAGGAGAAACTTAACTCCCAGCAATCACTTGCGCACTGCTCCCGCTGAAATTGACTAGCCTGTTCCGCTCCCGCTGAAATCGACTGGCCTGCTCCTGCAAAGACAAGTGTTTTTAAAAGAGAAACGTACGTCCCAGAAATCACTTGCGCACTGCTCCCGCTGAAATTGACTAACCTTCTCCGCTCCCGCTGAAATCGACTGGCCTGCTCCTGCAACGACAAGTGTTTTTACAGGGGAAACGTACCTCCCAGAAATCACTTGCGCACTGCTCCCGCTGAAATTGACCAGCCTGTTCCGCTCCCGCTGAAATGGACTGGCCTGCTCCTGCAAAGATAAGTGTTTTTAAAGGAGAAACGTACCTCCCAGGAATCACTTGCGCACTGCTCCCGCTGAAATTGACTAACTTGCTCCGCTACCGTTGAAATCGACTGGCCTGCTCCTGCGAAGGTACGTGTTTTTAAAGGAGAAACTTACCTCCCAGAAATCACTTGCGCACTGCTCCCGCTGAAATTGACTAACCTGCTCCGCTCCCGCTGAAATTGACTACCCTGCTCCTCTGAAGGTCTCCCAGAAATCACTAACGCACTGCTCCCGCTGAAATCGACTGGCCTGCTCCGCTCCCGCTGAAATCAACTGGCCTGCTCCTGCAAAGACAAGTGTTTTTAAAGGAGAAAGGTACCTCCCAGAAATCACTTGCGCACTGCTCCCGCTGAAATTGACTAACCTGCTCAGCTCCCGCTGAAATCGACTGGCCTGCTCCTGCAAAGACAAGTGTTTTTAAAGGAGAAACTTACCTCCCAGAAATCACTTGCGCACTGCTCCCGCTGAAATTGACTAGCCTGTTCCGCTCCCGCTGAAATCGACTGGCCTGCTCCTGCAAAGACAAGTGTTTTTAAAGGAAAAACGTACCTCCCAGAAATCACTTCCGCACTGCTCCCGCTGAAATTGACTAACCTGCTCCGCTCCCCCCGAAATTGACTAGCCTGCTCCTCTGAAGGTCTCCCAGAAATCACTAACGCACTACTCCCGCTGAAATCGACTTGCCTGCTCCTGCAAAGACAAGTGTTTTTAAAGGAGAAACGTACCTCCCAGAAATCACTTGCGCACTGCTCCTGCTGAAATTGACTAACCTGCTCCACTCCCACTGAAATTGACTAGCCTGCTCCTGTGAAGGTCTCCCAGAAATCACTAACGCACTGATCCCGCTGAAATCGACTGGCCTGCTCCTGCAAAGACAAGTGTTTTTAAAGGAGAAACTTACCTCCCTGAAATCACTTGCGCACTGCTCCCGCTGAAATTGACTAGCCTGCTCCGCTCCCGCTGAAATCGACTGGCCTGCTCCTGCAAAGACAAGTGTTTTTAAAGGAGAAACTTACCTCCCAGAAATCACTTGCGCACTGCTCCCGCTGAAATTGACTAACCTGCTCCACTCGCCCTGAAATTGACTAGCCTGCTCCTGTGAAGGTCTCCCAGAAATCACTAACGCACCGCTCCCGCTGAAATCGACTGGCCTGCTCCTGCAAAGACAAGTGTTTTTAAAGGAGAAACGTACCTCCCAGAAATCACTTGCGCACTGCTCCCGCTGAAATTGACTAACCTGCTCCGCTCCCGCTGAAATCGACTGGCCTGCTCCTGCAAAGACAAGTGTTTTTAAAGGAGAAACTTACCTCCCAGAAATCACTTACGCACTGCTCCCGCTGAAATTGACTAGCCTGTTCCGCTCCAGCTGAAATGGACTGGCCTGCTCCTGCAAAGACAAGTGTTTTTAAAGGAAAAATGTACCTCCCAGAAATCACTTGAGCACTGCTCCCGCTGAAATTGACTAACCTGCTCCGCTCCCACTGAAATCGACTTGCCTGCTCCTGCGAAGGTAGGTGTTTTTAAAGGAGAAACTTACCTCCCAGCAATCACTTGCGCACTGCTCCCGCTGGAATTGACTAACCTGCTCCGCTCCCGCTGAAATTGACTAGCCTGCTCCCGTGAAGGTCTCCCAGAAATCACTAACGCACCGCTCCCGCTGAAATCGACTGGCCTGCTCCTGCAAAGACAAGTGTTTTTAAAGGAGAAACTTACCTCCCAGAAATCACTTGCGCACTGCTCCCGCTGAAATTGACTAGCCTGTTCCGCTCCCGCTGAAATGGACTGGCCTGCTCCTGCAAAGATAAGTGTTTTTAAAGGAGAAACGTACCTCCCAGGAATCACTTGCGCACTGCTCCCGCTGAAATTGACTAACTTGCTCCGCTCGCGCTGAAATCGACTGTCCTGCTCCTGCGAAGGTACGTGTTTTTAAAGGAGAAACTTACCTCCCAGAAATCACTTGCGCACTGCTCCCGCTGAAATTGACTAACCTGCTCCGCTCCCGCTGAAATTGACTACCCTGCTCCTCTGAAGGTCTCCCAGAAATCACTAACGCACTGCTCCCGCTGAAATCGACTGGTCTGCTCCGCTCCCGCTGAAATCGACTGGCCTGCTCCTGCAAAGACAAGTGTTTTTAAAGGAGAAACTTACCTCCCAGAAATCACTTGCGCACTGCTCCCGCTGAAATTGACTAGCCTGCTCCGCTCCCGCTGAAATCGACTGGCCTGCTCCTGCAAAGACAAGTGTTTTTAAAGGAGAAACTTACCTCCCAGAAATCACTTGCGCACTGCTCCCGCTGAAATTGACTAGCCTGTTCCGCTCCCGCTGAAATCGACTGGCCTGCTCCTGCAAAGACAAGTGTTTTTAAAGGAGAAAGGTACCTCCCAGAAATCACTTGCGCACTGCTCCCGCTGAAATTGACTAACCTGCTCAGCTCCCGCTGAAATCGACTGGCCTGCTCCTGCAAAGACAAGTGTTTTTAAAGGAGAAACGTAACTCCCAGCAATCACTTGCGCACTGCTCCCGCTGAAATTGACTAGCCTGTTCCGCTCCCGCTGAAATCGACTGGCCTGCTCCTGCAAAGACAAGTGTTTTTAAAAGAGAATCGTACGTCCCAGAAATCACTTGCGCACTGCTCCCGCTGAAATTGACTAACCTTCTCCGCTCCCGCTGAAATCGACTGGCCTACTCCTGCAAAGACAAGTGTTTTTACAGGGGAAACGTACCTCCCAGAAATCACTTGCGCACTGCTCCCGCTGAAATTGACTAGCCTGTTCCGCTCCCGCTGAAATGGACTGGCCTGCTCCTGCAAAGATAAGTGTTTTTAAAGGAGAAACGTACCTCCCAGGAATCACTTGCGCACTGCTCCCGCTGAAATTGACTAACTTGCTCCGCTACCGCTGAAATCGACTGGCCTGCTCCTGCGAAGGTACGTGTTTTTAAAGGAGAAACTTACCTCCCAGAAATCACTTGCGCACTGCTCCCGCTGAAATTGACTAACCTGCTCCGCTCCCGCTGAAATTGACTACCCTGCTCCTCTGAAGGTCTCCCAGAAATCACTAACGCACTGCTCCCGCTGAAATCGACTGGCCTGCTCCGCTCCCGCTGAAATCAACTGGCCTGCTCCTGCAAAGACAAGTGTTTTTAAAGGAGAAAGGTACCTCCCAGAAATCACTTGCGCACTGCTCCCGCTGAAATTGACTAGCCTGCTCCGCTCCCGCTGAAATCGACTGGCCTGCTCCTGCAAAGACAAGTGTTTTTAAAGGAGAAACTTAACTCCCAGCAATCACTTGCGCACTGCTCCCGCTGAAATTGACTAGCCTGTTCCGCTCCCGCTGAAATCGACTGGCCTGCTCCTGCAAAGACAAGTGTTTTTAAAAGAGAAACGTACGTCCCAGAAATCACTTGCGCACTGCTCCCGCTGAAATTAACTAACCTTCTCCGCTCCCGCTGAAATCGACTGGCCTGCTCCTGCAACGACAAGTGTTTTTACAGGAGAAACGTACCTCCCAGAAATCACTTGCGCACTGCTCCCGCTGTAATTGACTAACCTGCTCCGCTCCCGCTGAAATTGACTAGCCTGCTCCTCTGAAGGTCTCCCTGAAATCACTAACGCAGTGCTCCGCTGAAATCGACTGGCCTGCTCCTGCAAAGACGAGTGTTTTTAAAGGAGAAACTTACCTCCCAGAAATCACTTGCGCACTGCTCCCGCTGAAATTCACTAACCTGCTCCGCTCCCGCTGAAATCGACTGGCCTGCTCCTGCAAAGACAAGTGTTTTTAAAGGAGAAACTTACCTCCCAGCAATCACTTGCGCACTGCTCCCGCTGGAATTGACTAACCTGCTCCGCTCCCGCTGAAATTGACTAGCCTGCTCCCGTGAAGGTCTCCCAGAAATCACTAACGCACCGCTCCCTCTGAAATCAACTGGCCTGCTCCTGCAAAGACAAGTGTTTTTAAAGGAGAAAGGTACCTCCCAGAAATCACTTGCGCACTGCTCCCGCTGAAATTGACTAACCTGCTCAGCTCCCGCTGAAATCGACTGGCCTGCTCCTGCAAAGACAAGTGTTTTTAAAGGAGAAACTTAACTCCCAGCAATCACTTGCGCACTGCTCCCGCTGAAATTGACTAGCCTGTTCCGCTCCCGCTGAAATCGACTGGCCTGCTCCTGCAAAGACAAGTGTTTTTAAAAGAGAAACGTACGTCCCAGAAATCACTTGCGCACTGCTCCCGCTGAAATTAACTAACCTTCTCCGCTCCCGCTGAAATCGACTGGCCTGCTCCTGCAACGACAAGTGTTTTTACAGGAGAAACGTACCTCCCAGAAATCACTTGCGCACTGCTCCCGCTGTAATTGACTAACCTGCTCCGCTCCCGCTGAAATTGACTAGCCTGCTCCTCTGAAGGTCTCCCTGAAATCACTAACGCAGTGCTCCGCTGAAATCGACTGGCCTGCTCCTGCAAAGACGAGTGTTTTTAAAGGAGAAACTTACCTCCCAGAAATCACTTGCGCACTGCTCCCGCTGAAATTCACTAACCTGCTCCGCTCCCGCTGAAATCGACTGGCCTGCTCCTGCAAAGACAAGTGTTTTTAAAGGAGAAACTTACCTCCCAGAAATCACTTGCGCACTGCTCCCGCTGAAATTGACTAGCCTGTTCCGCTCCCGCTGAAATGGACTGGCCTGCTCCTGCAAAGACAAGTGTTTTTAAAGGAGAAACGTACCTCCCAGGAATCACTTGCGCACTGCTCCCGCTGAAATTGACTAACTTGCTCCGCTCCCGCTGAAATCGACTGGCCTGCTCCTGCGAAGGTACGTGTTTTTAAAGGAGAAACTTACCTCCCAGAAATCACTTGCGCACTGCTCCCGCTGAAATTGACTAACCTGCTCCGCTCCCGCTGAAATTGACTAGCCTGCTCCTCTGAAGGTCTCCCTGAAATCACTAACGCAGTGCTCCGCTGAAATCGACTGGCCTGCTCCTGCAAAGACGAGTGTTTTTAAAGGAGAAACTTACCTCCCAGAAATCACTTGCGCACTGCTCCCGCTGAAATTCACTAACCTGCTCCGCTCCCGCTGAAATCGACTGGCCTGCTCCTGTGAAGGTCTCCCAGAAATCACTAACGCACCGCTCCCGCTGAAATCGACTGGCCTGCTCCTGCAAAGACAAGTGTTTTTAAAGGAGAAACTTACCTCCCTGAAATCACTAACGCACTGCTCCCGCTGAAATCGACTGGCCTGCTCCGCTCCCGCTGAAATCGACTGGCCTGCTCCTGCAAAGACAAGTGTTTTTAAAGGAGAAACTTACCTCCCAGAAATCACTTGCGCACTGCTCCCGCTGAAATTGACGAGCCTGCTCCGCTCCCGCTGAAATCGACTGGCCTGCTCCTGCAAAGACAAGTGTTTTTAAAGGAGAAAGGTACTTCCCAGAAATCACTTGCGCACTGCTCCCGCTGAAATTGACTAACCTGCTCAGCTCCCGCTGAAATCGACTGGCCTGCTCCTGCAAAGACAAGTGTTTTTAAAGGAGAAACTTAACTCCCAGCAATCACTTGCGCACTGCTCCCGCTGAAATTGACTAGCCTGTTCCGCTCCCGCTGAAATCGACTGGCCTGCTCCTGCAAAGACAAGTGTTTTTAAAAGAGAAACGTACGTCCCAGAAATCACTTGCGCACTGCTCCCGCTGAAATTGACTAACCTTCTCCGCTCCCGCTGAAATCGACTGGCCTGCTCCTGCAACGACAAGTGTTTTTACAGGAGAAACGTACCTCCCAGAAATCACTTGCGCACTGCTCCCGCTGTAATTGACTAACCTGCTCCGCTCCCGCTGAAATTGACTAGCCTGCTCCTCTGAAGGTCTCCCTGAAATCACTAACGCAGTGCTCCGCTGAAATCGACTGGCCTGCTCCTGCAAAGACGAGTGTTTTTAAAGGAGAGACTTACCTCCCAGAAATCACTTGCACACTGCTCCCGCTGAAATTGACTAGCCTGCTCCGCTCCCGCTGAAATCGACTGGCCTGCTCCTGCAAAGACAAGTGTTTTTAAAGGGGAAACTTACCTCCCAGAAATCACTTGCGCACTGCTCCCGCTGAAATTGACTAACCTGCTCCGCTCCCGCTGAAATCGACTGGCCTGCTCCTGCAAAGACAAGTGTTTTTAAAAGAGAAACGTACCTCCCAGAAATCACTTGCGCACTGCTCCCGCTGAAATTGACTAACCTTCTCCGCTCCCGCTGAAATCGACTGGCCTGCTCCTGCAACGACAAGTGTTTTTACAGGAGAAACGTACCTCCCAGAAATCACTTGCGCACTGCTCCCGCTGTAATTGACTAACCTGCTCCGCTCCCGCTGAAATTGACTAGCCTGCTCCTCTGAAGGTCTCCCTGAAATCACTAACGCACTGCTCCGCTGAAATCGACTGGCCTGCTCCTGCAAAGACGAGTGTTTTTAAAGGAGAAACGTACCTCCCAGAAATCACTTGCGCACTGCTCCCGCTGAAATTGACTAGCCTGCTCCGCTCACTCTGAAATCGACTGGCCTGCTCCTGCAAAGTCAAGTGTTTTTAAAGGAGAAACTTACCTCCCAGAAATCACTTGCGCACTGCTCCCGCTGAAATTGACTAACCTGCTCCGCTCCCGCTGAAATCGACTGGCCTGCTCCTGCAAAGACAAGTGGTTTTAAAGGAGAAACTTACCTCCCAGCAATCACTTGCGCACTGCTCCCGCTGAAATTGACTAACCTGTTCCGCTCCCGCTGAAATTGACTAGCCTGCTCCTGTGAAGGTCTCCCAGAGAAATCACTTGCGCACTGCTCCCGCTGAAATTGACTAGCCTGCTTCTGCAAAGACAAGTGTTTTTAAAGGAGAAACTTACCTCCCAGAAATCACTTGCGCACTGCTCCCGCTGAAATTGACTAGCCTGCTCCCCTCCCGCTGAAATCGACTGGCCTGCTCCTACAAAGACAAGTGTTTTTAAAGGAGAAACTTACCTCCCAGAAATCACTTGCGCACTGCTCCCGCTGAAATTGACTAACCTGCTCCGCTCCCGCTGAAATCGACTGGCCTGCTCCTGCAAAGACAAGTGTTTTTAAAGGAGAAACTTACCTCCCAGAAAACTGCTCCCGCTGAAATTGACTAACCTGCTCCGCTCCCGCTGAAATCGACTGGCCTGCTCCTGCAAAGACAAGTGTTTTTAAAGGATAAACTTACCTCCCAGAAATCACTTGCGCACTGCTCCCGCTGAAATTGACTAACCTGCTCCGCTCCCGCTGAAATCGACTGGCCTGCTCCTGCAAAGACAAGTGTTTTTAAAGTAGAAACGTACCTCCCAGAAATCACTTGCGCACTGCTCCCGCTGAAATTGACTAACCTGCTCCGCTCCCGCTGAAATCGGGTTGAGGTGCGTTGGGCTGTGTTGTGTTGGGCTGTGCTGGGAATTGGTGGTTTGGGCTGTTTTGAGGTGGGCTGCGCTGGATTGAGGTGTGTAGGACTCGGTTGGGGTGGGTTGGGCTGGGTTGAGGTTGTTTGTGCTGGGTTGAAGTGGGTTGGGCTGTGCTGGGATGAGGTGGGTTGGGCTGTGCTGGGTTGAGGTTGGTTGGGCTGGTTTAAGGTGGGTTGGGCTCTGCTGGTTAGGGCTGTGCTGGGTTGTGGTGGTTTGGGCTGGTTTAAGGTGGGTTGGGCTGGGTTGAGGTGGGTTGGGCTGGGTTGAGGTGGGTTGGACTGGGTTGAGGTGGGTTGGACTGGGTTGAGGTGGGTTGGGCTGGGTTGAGGCTGGATGGGCTGCGTTGCGGCGGGTTGGGCTGTGCTGGGTTGAGGTGGGATGGGTTGTGCTGGCGTGGGGTGGGTTGGACTGGGTTGTGGTGGGTTGGGCTGTGCTGGGTTGAGGTGGGTTGGGCTGTGCTGGGTTTAGGTGGATTGAGGTAGGATGGGCCGTGCTGGGTTGAGGTGGGTTGGGCTGTGCTGGGTTGAGGTGGGTTCGGTTGGGTTGAGGTGGGTTGGGCTGGGTTGTGGTGCGTTGGGCTGGCTTGAGGTGGGGTATGCTGGGATGTGCTGGATTGGGCTGGATTGAGGTGGGTTGAGCTGCGTTGAGGTGGGTTGGTCTGTGCTGAGTTGAGGTGGGTTAGACTATGCTGGGTTGAGGTGAGTTGTGCTGGTTTGGGGTAGATTGAGCTGTGCTGTGTTGAGGTGTGTTGGGCTCGGATTAGGAGAGTTGGGCTGTGCTGGGTTAAGGTGGGACGGGCTGGATTCAGCTGGGCTGTGCTGGGTTAAGGTGGGTTGAGGTGTGTTGAGGTGGGTAGTGCTGTGCTGGGTTGTGGTGGGTTGGGCTCGGTTGAGCTGGGCTGAGCTGGATTAAGGTAGGTTGAGGTGGGTACAGCTGTGCTGGGTTGTGGTGGGTTGGGCTCTGTTGAGCTGGGCTGTGATGGATTAAGGTAGGTTGAGGTGGATAGGAATGTGCTGGGTTGTAGTGGGTTTGGCTGGTTTGAGGTGGGCTGTGATGGGTTGAGGTGGGCTGTGCTGGGTTTTGCTGGGCTGGGTTGAGCTGGGCTGTGCAGGGCTTAGGTAGGTTGAGGTGGGTAGGATTGTGCTGAGTTGGGCTGGTTTGAGGTGGGCTGTGCTGGGTTGTGATGGGCTGTGGTGGGTTGAGGTGGGCTGGATTGAGGTGATTTGGGCTGGGCTGACATGGGTTGGGCTGTGCTGGGTTGAGGTGAGTTGGGTTTGCTGGGTTGAGGTGGGTTGGGCTGCGTTGAGGTGGGTTGGGCTGTGCTGGGTTGAGTTGGGCTGAGGTGGATTGGGCTGGGCTGGGTTGAGGTTGGTTGGGCTGGGCTGGCTTGTGGTGGGTTGGGCTGGGCTGGGTTGAAATTGGTTGGCTGGGTTGAGGTCGGTTGGGCTGTGTTCAGGTGGGTTGGGTTGGGCTGTGTTGAGGTGGGTTGGCTTGGGCTGGCTTGTGGTGGGTTGGGCTTAGCTGGGTTGAAATGGATTCGGCTGGATTGAGGTGGGATGGGCTGTGCTGGGTTGAGCTGGGTTGTGGTGTGTTGGATTGTGCTGGGTTGAGGTGAGATGGGCTATGCTGGGTTGATGTGGGTTGTGCTGGGCTGAGGTGGTTTGGGCTGTGCTTGGTTGAGGTGGGTTGGGCTAGTTTGAGCTGGGGTGTGGTGGGTTGTGCTGGGTTGAGCTGCATTGGCCTGTGCTGGGTTGAGGTGGGTTGGATTGGGTTGTGCTGCGTTGGCCTGTGCTGGGTTATGGCGGGTAGGGCTGAGTTGAGGTGAGTTCGGTTTGGCTGGGTTGAGTTGGGTTTAGCTGGCTTGAGCTGGTTTGAGGTGGGTTCGTCTGTACTGGGTTGAGTTGAGTTGGGCTGGGTTGAGGTGGGCTTGCTGGGTTGAGGTGTGCTCTGTTGGATTGTGGTAGTTTGGGCTGGGTTGAGGTGTGTTGGGTTTGGTTGAGTTGGGTTGAGGTCGGTTGGGCTCGTTTGAGGTGAGTTAGGCTGTGCTGCGTTGAGGTGGGTTGGGATGTGCTGGGTTGAGGTGGGTTGGGCTGGGTTGAGGTTGGTTGGGCTGAGTTGAGGTGGGTTGGGCTGAGTTGAGGTGGGTTGGGCTGGGTTGAGGTGGGTTGGGCCGTGCTGGGTTGAGGTGGGTTGGGCTGGGCTAGGTTTAGGTTGGTTGGGCTGGGTTGAGGAGGGTTGGGCTGGGTTGTGGTGGGTTGGGCTGTGCTGTATTGAGGTGGATTGTGGTGGGTTGGGCCGTGCTGGGTTGAGGTGGGTTGGGCTGGGTTGAGGTGTGTTGGGGTTGGTTGAGTTGCGTTGGGCTTGGTTGAGTTGGGTTGAGGTCGGTTGAGGTGAGTTAGGCTGTGCTGCTTTGAGGTGTGTTGGGCTGTGCTGGGTTGAGGTCGGTTGGGCTCGGTTGAGGTTGGTTGGGCTAAATTAGGTGGTTTGGTCTGGGCTGGGCTTTGCTGGGTTGAGGTGAATTGTGCTGGTTTGAGGTGGGTTGGGCTTCGCTGCGTTGAGGTGGGTTGGGCTGGGTTGAGGTGGGTTGGGCTGCGCTGCGTTGAGGTGGGTTGGGCTGGGCTAGGTTTAGGTTGGTTGGGCTGGGTTGAGGAGGGTTGGGCTGGGTTGTGGTGGGTTGGGCTGTGCTGTATTGAGGTGGATTGTGGTGGGTTGGGCCGTGCTGGGTTGAGGTGGGTTGGGCTGTGCTGGGTTGAGGTTGGTTGGGCTGGGTTGAGGTGGGTTGGGCTGGGTTGAGGTGAGTTGGTCTGGGTTGAAGTGGGTAGGGCTGGCTTGAGGTGGGGTATGCTGGGATGTGCTGGGTTGGGCTGGATTGAGGTGGGTTGGGCTTTGCTGGGTTAAGTTGGGTTTGACTATGCTGGGTTGAGGTGGGTTGTGCTGGTTTGAGGTAGTTTGGGCTGTGCTGGGTTGAGGTTGGTTGGACTGTGCTGTGTTGAGGTTGGTTGGGCTGGGTTTAGGTGGGTTGGGCTGTGCTGGGTTGAGGTTAGTTGAGCTGGGTTGAGGTGGGTTGGACTGGGTTGAGGTGGGTTGGGCAGGGTTGAGGTGGGGTATGCTGGGCTGTGTTGAGGTGGGTTGGGCTGTGCTGGGTTGAGGTGGGTGTGACTATGCTGGGTTGAGGTGGGTTGTGCTGGCTTGAGGTAGATTGGGCAGTGCTGGGTTGAGGTTGGTTGGAGTGTGCTGTGTTGAGGTTGGTTGGGCTGGGTTTAGGTGGTTTGGGCTGTGCTGGGTTGAGGTTGGTTGAGCTGGGTTGAGGTGGGTTGGGCTGGGTTGAGGTGGGTTCGCCTGTGCTGGGCTGAGTGGGTTGGACTGGGTTGAGGTGGGTTGGGCAGGGTTGAGGAGGGTTGGGCTGTGTTGGGGTGGGTTGGACTGGGTTGTCCTGGGTTGAGGTGGGTTGGGCTGTGCTGGGATGAGGTGGGTAGGGCTGTGCTGGATTGTGGTGTTTTGGGCTGGTTGGAGGTGGGTTGACTGGGTTGAGGCGGGTTGGGCTGGGTTGAGGTGTTGGGCTGGGTTGAGGTGGGTTGTGCTTTGCTGGGTTGAGATGGGTTGGGCTGTGTTGTGGTGGGTTGGGCTGTGCTGGGTTGAGATGGGTTGGGCTGTGCTGGGTTGAGGTGTGTTGAGGTGGTTGGGCAGTGCTGGGTTGAGGTGGGTTGTGCTGGGTTGGGCTGGATTGAGGTGGATTGGGCTGGTTTGAGGTGGGTTGGGCTGTGTTGAGGTGAGTTGGGCTGGGTTGATGTGGGTTGTGCTTTGCTGTGTTGAGGTGGTTTGGGCTGTGCTGGGTTCGGCTGTGCTGGGTTGCGGTGGGTTGGGCTGGGTTGAGGTGGGTTGGGCTGGGCTGAGGTGTATTTGACTTGGTTGAGGCGGGCTGTGCTGGGTTGTGCTGGGTTGGGCTGGTTTGAGGTGTGTTGCGCTAGGTTGAGGTCGTTTAGGCTGTGCTGGGTTGAGGTGGGTTGGGCTCGGATGAGGAGAGTTGGGCTGTGCTGTGTTGAGGTCGGTTGGGCTGCGTAGTGCTGTGCTGGGTTGTGGTGGGTAGGGCTCTGTTGAGCTGGGCTGTGCTGGGTTAAGGTGGTTTGAGGTGGGTAGATTTGTGCTGGGTTGTGGTGGGTTGGGCCGGTTTGAGGTGGGCTGTGCTGGGTTGAGGAGGGCTGTGCTAGGCTGTGCTGGATTAAGGTTGGTTGAGGTGTGTAGGATTGTGCTGGGTTGAGGTGGGTTGGGCTGTGTTGAGCTGGGCTGTGCTGGGTTAAGGTGGGTTGAGGTGGGTCAGATTGTGCTGGGTTGTGGTGAGTTGGGCTGGGTTGAGGTGGGCTGTGCTGGGTTGAGGCGGGCTGGGTTGAAGTGGGTTGGGCTGTGCTGGGTTGAGGTGGGTTGGGCTGGGTTGAGGTGGGTGGGGCTGGGCTGGGTTGAGGCGGGTTGTGCTGTGCTGGGTTGAGGTGTGTTGGGCTGTGCTGGGTTGGGGCGGGATGGGCAGGGTTGAGGTGGGATGGGCTGTGTTGCGGTGGGATCAGCTGGGTTGAGGTTGGTTGGGCTGTGCTGGGATGAGGTGTGTTGGGCTGTGCTGGGTTGATCTGGATTGGGCTGCGTTGAGGTCGGTAGGACTGGGTTGAGGGGGGTTGGTCTGGGTTGTGGTAGGTTGGACCAGGTTGAGGTGGGTTGGGCTGGATTGAGGTGCGTTGGGCTGGGTTGAGCTGGGTTGAGGTGGGTTGGTCTGGGTTGAGATCGGTTGGTCTGGGTTGAGGTGGGTTGGGCTGGGTTGAGGTGGGTTGGTCTGGGTTGATGTGGGTTGAGCTGGGTTGAGGTGGGTTTGGCTGCAGTGCGTTGAGGTGGGTTGGGCTGGGTTGAGGTGGGTTGGGCTGTTCTGGGTTGAGGTGGGTTAGGCTGGGTTGAGGCTGGTTGGGCTGCGTTGCGGTGGGTTGGGCTGTGCTGGGTTGAGATGGGATGGGTTGTGCTGGCGTGGGGTGGGTTGGGTTGGGTTGTGGTGGGTTGGACTGTGCTGGGTTTCGGTGGGTTGGGCTGTGCTGGGTTTCGGTGGATTGAGGTGGGTTGAGCTGTGTTGAGGTGGGTTGGGCTGTGCTGGGTTGAGTTGGGTTTGACAATGCTGGGTTGTGCTGGTTTGAGGTAGATTGGGCAGTGCTGGGTTGAGGTTGGTTGGAGTGTGCTGTGTTGAGGTTGGTTGGGCTGGGTTTAGGTGGGTTGGGCTGTGCTGGGTTGAGGTGGGTTGGGCTGGGTTGAGGTGGGGTCGCCTGTGCTGGGCTGAGTGGGTTGGACTGGGTTGAGGTGGGTTGGACTGGGTTGAGGTGGGTTGGGCAGGGTTGAGGTGGGTTGAGCTCCGCTGCGTTGAGGTGGGTTGGGCTGGGTTGAGGTGGGTTGGGCTGGGCTCGGTTTAGGTGGGTTGGGCTGGGTTGAGGTGGCTTGGGCTGTTCTGGGTTGAGGTGGGGTGGGCTGGGTTGAGCTGGGCTGTGCTGGGTTAAGGTGGGTTGAGGTGAGTCGGATTGTGCTGGCTTGCACAAGACAGGACCTCGAGGGTTGTAATCTCGGGATTACTCCCTGTGCCACGTGCCAGTGAGGCTAGAAATAGGAAGATAGAGCAGACAAACACGTGGCTAAACAGCTGGTGTAGGAGGGAGGGTTTCCGTTATCTGGACCACTGGGAGCTCTTCCGGGGCAGGTGTGACCTGTATAAGATGGACGGGTTGCATCTAAACCGGAGAGGCATAAATATCCTGGCCGCGAGGTTTGCTAGTGTCACACGGGAGGGTTTAAACTAGTATGGCAGGGGGGTGGGCACGGGAGCAATAGGTCAGAAGGTGAGAGCATTGAGGGAGAACTAGGGAATAGGGACAGTGTGGCTCTGAGGCAGAGCAGACGGGGAGAAGTTGCTGAACACAGCGGGTCTGGTGGCCTGAAGTGCATATGTTTTAATGCAAGGAGCATTACGGGTAAGGCAGATGAACTTAGAGCTTGGATTACTACTTGGAACTATGATGTTGTTGCCATTACAGAGACCTGGTTGAGGGAAGGGCAGGATTGGCAGCTAAACGTTCCAGGATTTAGATGTTTCAGGCGGGATAGAGGGGGATGTAAAAGGGGAGGTGGAGTTGCGCTACTTGTTCGGGAGAATATCACAGCTATACTGCGAGAGGACACCTCAGAGGGCAGTGAGGCTATATGGGTAGAGATCAGGAATAAGAAGGGTGCAGTCACAATGTTGGGGGTTTACTACAGGCCTCCCAACAGCCAGCGGGAGATAGAGGAGCAGATAGGTAGACAGATTTTGGAAAAGAGTAAAAACAACAGGGTTGTGGTGATGGGAGACTTCAACTTCCCCAATATTGACTGGGACTCACTTAGTGCCAGGGGCTTAGACGGGGCGGAGTTTGTAAGGAGCATCCAGGAGGGCTTCTTAAAACAATATGTAAACAGTCCAACTAGGGAAGGGGCGGTACTGGACCTGGTATTGGGGAATGAGCCCGGCCAGGTGGTAGATGTTTCAGTAGGGGAGCATTTCGGTAACAGTGACCACAATTCAGTAAGTTTTAAAGTACTGGTGGACAAGGATAAGAGTGGTCCGAGGATGAATGTGCTAAATTGGGGGAAGGCTAATTATAACAATATTAGGCCGGAACTGAAGAACATAGATTGGGGGCGGATGTTTGAGGGCAAATCAACATCTGACATGTGGGAGGCTTTCAAGTGTCAGTTGAAAGGAATACAGGACAGGCATGTTCCTGTGAGGAAGAAAGATAAATACGGCAATTTCCGGGAACCTTGGATGACGAGTGATATTGTAGGCCTCGTCAAAAAGAAAAAGGAGGCATTTGTCAGGGCTAAAAGGCTGGGAACAGACGAAGCCTGTGTGGCATATAAGGAAAGTAGGAAGGAACTTAAGCAAGGAGTCAGGAGGGCTAGAAGGGGTCATGAAAAGTCATTGGCAAATAGGGTTAAGGAAAATCCCAAGGCTTTTTACACGTACATAAAAAGCAAGAGGGTAGCCAGGGAAAGGGTTGGCCCACTGAAGGATAGGCAAGGGAATCTATGTGCGGAGCCAGAGGAAATGGGCGAGGTACTAAATGAATACTTTGCATCAGTCTTCACCAAAGAGAAGGAATTGGTAGATGTTGAGTCTGGAGAAGGGGGTGTAGATAGCCTGGGTCACATTGTGATCCAAAAAGACGTGGTGTTGGGTGTCTTAAAAAATATTAAGGTAGATAAGTCCCCAGGGCCTGATGGGATCTACCCCAGAATACTGAAGGAGGCTGGAGAGGAAATTGCTGAGGCCTTGACAGAAATCTTTGGATCCTCGCTGTCTTCAGGGGATGTCCCGGAGGACTGGAAAATAGCCAATGTTGTTCCTCTGTTTAAGAAGGGTAGCAAGGATAATCCCGGGAACTACAGGCCGGTGAGCCTTACTTCAGTGGTAGGGAAATTACTGGAGAGAATTCTTCGAGACAGGATCTACTCCCATTTGGAAGCAAATGGACGTATTAGTGAGAGGCAGCACGGTTTTGTGAAGGGGAGGTCGTGTCTCACTAACTTGATAGAGTTTTTCGAGGAGGTCACTAAGATGATTGATGCAGGTAGGGCAGTAGATGTTGTCTATATGGACTTCAGTAAGGCCTTTGACAAGGTCCCTCATGGTAGACTAGTACAAAAGGTGAAGTCACACGGGATCAGGGGTGAACTGGCAAGGTGGATACAGAACTGGCTAGGCCATAGAAGGCAGAGGGTAGCAATGGAGGGATGCTTTTCTAATTGGAGGGCTGTGACCAGTGGTGTTCCACAGGGATCAGTGTTGGGACCTTTGCTGTTTGTAGTATATATAAATGATTTGGAGGAAAATGTAACTGGTCTGATTAGTAAGTTTGCAGACGACACAAAGGTTGGTGGAATTGCGGATAGCGATGAGGACTGTCTGAGGATACAGCAGGATTTAGATTGTCTGGAGACTTGGGCGGAGAGATGGCAGATGGAGTTTAATCCGGACAAATGTGAGGTAATGCATTTTGGAAGGGCTAATGCAGGTAGGGAATATACAGTGAATGGTAGAACCCTCAAGAGTATTGAAAGTCAAAGAGATCTAGGAGTACAGGTCCACAGGTCATTGAAAGGGGCAACACAGGTGGAGAAGGTAGTCAAGAAGGCTTGCCTTCATTGGCCAGGGCATTGAGTATAAGAATTGGCAAGTCATGTTGCAGCTGTATAGAACCTTAGTTAGGCCACACTTGGAGTATAGTGTTCAATTCTGGTCACCACACTACCAGAAGGATGTGGAGGCTTTAGAGAGGGTGCAGAAGAGATTTACCAGAATGTTGCCTGGTATGGAGGGCTTAAGCTATGAGGAGCGATTGAATAAACTCGGTTTGTTCTCACTGGAACGAAGGAGGTTGAGGGGCGACCTGATAGAGGTATACAAAATTATGAGGGGCATAGACAGAGTGGATAGTCAGAGGCTTTTCCCCAGGGTAGAGGGGTCAATTACTAGGGGGCATAGGTTTAAGGTGAGAGGGGCAAGGTTTAGAGTAGATGTACGAGGCAAGTTTTTTACGCAGAGGGTAGTGGGTGCCTGGAACTCGCTACCGGAGGAGGTAGTGGAAGCAGGGACGATAGGGACATTTAAGAGGCATCTTGACAAATATATGAATAGGATGGGAAGAGAAGGATACGGACCCAGGAAGTGTAGAAGATTGTAGTTTAGTCGGGCAGTATGGTCGGCACGGGCTTGGAGGGCCGAAGGGCCTGTTCCTGTGCTGTACATTTCTTTGTTCTTTGTTCTTTGTTCTTTTGCGGTGTGTTGGGCTGGGTTGAGGTGGGCTGTGCTGGGTTGAGGAGGGCTGGGCTGGGTTGAAGTGGGTGGGGCTGGGCTGGGTTGAGGCAGGTTGGGCTGGGTTGAGGTGGGTTGTGCTGGGTTAAGGTGGGTTGGCAGGGCTGGGTTGAGGTGGGTTGGGCTGGGTTGAGGTGGGGTCGCCTGTGCTGGGCTGAGTGGGTTGGACTGGGTTGAGGTGGTTTGGGCAAGGTTGAGGTGGGTTGGGCTGGGTTGAGGTGGGTTGGGCTGGGCTCGGTTTAGGTGGGTTGGGCTGGGTTGAGGTGGGTTGGGCTGTTCTGGGTTGAGGTGGGTTGGGCTGGGTTGAGGCTGGTTGCGCTGCATTGCGGAGGGTTGGGCTGTGCTGGGTTGAGGTGGGTTGGGCTGGGTTGAGGTGGGTTCGCTTGTGGTGGACTGAGTGGGTTGGGCTGGGTTGAGGTGGGTTGGGCAGGGTTGAGGTGGGTTGGGCTGTGTTGGGATAGGTTGGGCTGGGTTTGGGTGGGTTGGGATGGGTTGGGCTGGGTTGAGGTGGGTTGTGCTAGGTTGAGGTAGGTTGGGCTGGGTTCAGGTGGGTTAGGCTGTGCTGGGTTGAGGTGGGTTGGGCTCGGATGAGGTGAGTTGGTCTGTGCTGGGTTGAGGTGGGTTGGGCTGGGTTGAGCTGGGCTGTGCTGGGTTAAGCTGGGTTAAAGTGGGTAGTGGTGTGCTGGATTGTGGTGGGTTGGGCTGGGTTGAGCTGGGCTGTTCTTCGTTAAGGTGGGTTGGGCTGGTTTGAGGTGGGCTGAGCTGGGTTGAGGTGGGCTAGGCTGGGCTGGTTGAGGTGGGTTGGGCTAGGTGGAGGTGGGTTTGGCTGTGCTGGGTTGAGGTGGGTTGGGCTGGGCTGGGTTGAGGCGGGTTGCGTTGTGCTGGCTTGAGGTGGGATGGGCTGTGTTGTGGTGGGTTGGGCTGTGCTGGGTTGAGATGGGTTGGGCTGTGCTGGGTTGAGGTAGTTTGAGGTGGTTGGGCCGTGCTGTGTTGAGGTGGGTTGGGCTGTGCTGTGTTGAGTTGGGTTGTGCTGGGTTGAGCTGGGTTGGGCTGGATTGAGGAAGATTGGGCTGGTTTGAGATGGGCTGTGCTGGGTTGCGGTGATTTGGGCTGGTTTGAGGTGGGTTGCGCTGGGTTGAGGTGTGTAGGACTGGGTTGGGGTGGGTTGGGCTGGGCTGAGATCGTTTCTGCTGGGTTGAGGTTGGTTGGGCTGTGCTGGGTTGGGCTGTGCTAGGTTGTGGTGGTTTGCGCTGGTTTAAGGTGGGTTGGGCTGGGTTGAGGTGGGTTGGACTGAGTTGAGGTGGGTTGGGCTGGGTTAAGCTGGGTTGAGGTGGGTAGTGCTGTGCCGGATTGTGGTGGGTTGGGCTCGGTTGAGCTGGGCTGTGCTTTGTTAATGTGGGTTGGGCTGGTTTGAGGTGGGCTGTGCTGGGTTGAGGTGGGCTAGGCTGGGCTGGTTGAGGTGGGCTGGGCTGGGCTGAGTTGAGGCAGGTTGGGCTGGGCTGAGTTGAGGTTGGTTGGGCTGTGCTGGGTTGAGGTGGGTTGGGTTGTGCTGACTTGAGGTGGGTTGGGCTGTGTTGTGGTGGGTTGGGCTGTGCTGGGTTGAGATGGGTTGGGCTCTGCTGGGTTGAGGTGGGTTGAGGTGGTTGGGCCGTGCTTGGTTGACGTGGGTTGGGTTGTGCTGCGTTGAGTTGGGTTGTGCTGGGTTGAGGTGGGTTGGGCTGGATTGAGGTGGATTGGGCTGGTTTGAGGTGGGCTGTGCTGGGTTGTGCTGGGTTGATGAGGTGTGTAGGACTGGGTTGGGGTGGGTCGAGCTGTGCTGGGATGAGGTGGGTTGTGCTCTGCTGGGTTGAGGTTGGTTGGGCTGTGCTGGGTTGGGCTGTGCTGGGTTGTGGTGGTTTGGGCTAGTTTAAGGTGGGTTGAGCTGGGTGGAGGTGGGTTGGGCTGGGTTGAGGTGGGTTGGGCTGGGTTGATGTGGGTTATGCTTTGCTGGGTTGAGGTGGTTTGGGCTGTGCTGGGTTCGGCTGTCATGTGTTGCGGTGGGTTGCGCTGGGTTGAGGTCTGTTGGGCTGGGCTGAGGTGTATTTGACGAGGTTGAGGCGGGCTGTGCTGGGTTGTGCTGGGTTGAGGTGGTTTGTGCTGGGTTGAAGTGGGTTGGGCTGTGCTGGGATGAGGTGGGTTGGGCTGTGCTGGGTTGAGGTTGGTTGGACTGTGCTGGGTTGGGCTGTGCTGGGTTGTGGTGGTTTGGGCTTGTTTAAGGTGGGTGGGCTGGGTTGAGGTGGGTTGGTCTGGGTTGAGGTGGGTTGGGCTGGGTTGAGGTGGGTTGGGCTGCATTGAGGTGGGTTTGGCTGCACTGCATTGAGGTGGGTTGGGCTGGGTTCAGGTGGGTTGGGCTGGGATCGGTTCAGGTGGGTTAGGCTGTGTTGAGGTGGGTTGGGCTGTTCTGGGTTGAGGTGGGTTTGGCTGGGTTGAGGCTGGATGGGCTGCGTTGCGGCGGGTTGGGCTGTGCTGGGTTGAGGTGGGATGGGTTGTGCTGTCGTGGGGTGGGTTGGACTGGGTTGTGGTGGGTTGGGCTGTGCTGGGTTGAGGTGGGTTGGGCTGTGCTGGGTTTAGGTGGATTGAGGTAGGATGGGCCGTGCTGGGTTGAGGTGGGTTGGGCTGTGCTGGGTTGAGGTGGGTTGGGTTGGGTTGAGGTGGGTTGGGCTGGGTTGTGGTGCGTTGGGCTGGCTTGAGGTGGGGTATGCTGGGATGTGCTGGATTGGGCTGGATTGAGGTGGGTTGAGCTGGGTTGAGGTGGGTTGGTCTGTGCTGAGTTGAGGTGGGTTAGACTATGCTGGGTTGAGGTGAGTTGTGCTGGTTTGGGGTAGATTGAGCTGTGCTGTGTTGAGGTGTGTTGGGCTCGGATTAGGAGAGTTGGGCTGTGCTGGGTTAAGGTGGGATGGGCTGGATTAAGCTGGGCTGTGCTGGGTTAAGGTGGGTTGAGGTGTGTTGAGGTGGGTAGTGCTGTGCTGGGTTGTGGTGGGTTGGGCTCTGTTGAGCTGGGCTGTGCTGGATTAAGGTAGGTTGAGGTGGGTACAGCTGTGCTGGGTTGTGGTGGGTTGGGCTCTGTTGAGCTGGGCTGTGATGGATTAAGGTAGGTTGAGGTGGATAGGAATGTGCTGGGTTGTAGTGGGTTTGGCTGGTTTGAGGTGGGCTGTGATGGGTTGAGGTGGGCTGTGCTGGGTTTTGCTGGGCTGGGTTGAGCTGGGCTGTGCAGGGTTTAGGTAGGTTGAGGTGGGTAGGATTGTGCTGAGTTGGGCTGGTTTGAGGTGGGCTGTGCTGGGTTGTGATGGGCTGTGGTGGGTTGAGGTGGGCTGGATTGAGGTGATTTGGGCTGGGTTGACATGGGTTGGGCTGTGCTGGGTTGAGGTGAGTTGGGTTTGCTGGGTTGAGGTGGGTTGGGCTGCGTTGAGGTGGGTTGGGCTGTGCTGGGTTGAGTTGGGCTGAGGTGGATTGGGCTGGGCTGGGTTGAGGTTGGTTGGGCTGGGCTGGCTTGTGGTGGGTTGGGCTGGGCTGGGTTGAAATTGGTTGGCTGGGTTGAGGTCGGTTGGGCTGTCTTGAGGTGGGTTGGGTTGGGCTGTGTTGAGGTGGGTTGGCCTGGGCTGGCTTGTGGTGGGTTGGGCTTAGCTGGGTTGAAATGGGTTCGGCTGGATTGAGGTGTGATGGGCTGTGCTGGGTTGAGCTGGGTTGTGGTGTGTTGGATTGTGCTGGGTTGAGGTGAGATGGGCTATGCTGGGTTGATGTGGGTTGTGCTGGGCTGAGGTGGTTTGGGCTGTGCTTGGTTGAGGTGGGTTGGGCTAGGTTGAGCTGGGGTGTGGTGGGTTGTGCTGGGTTGAGCTGCATTGGCCTGTGCTGGGTTGAGGTGGGTTGGATTGGGTTGTGCTGCGTTGGCCTGTGCTGGGTTATGGCGGGTAGGGCTGAGTTGAGGTGAGTTCGGTTTGGCTGGGTTGAGTTGGGTTTAGCTGGCTTGAGCTGGTTTGAGGTGGGTTCGGCTGTACTGGGTTGAGTTGAGTTGGGCTGGGTTGAGGTGGGCTTGCTGGGTTGAGGTGTGCTCTGTTGGATTGTGGTAGTTTGGGCTGGGTTGAGGTGTGTTGGGTTTGGTTGAGTTGGGTTGAGGTCGGTTGGGCTCGTTTGAGGTGAGTTAGGCTGTGCTGCGTTGAGGTGGGTTGGGATGTGCTGGGTTGAGGTGGGTTGGGCTGGGTTGAGGTTGGTTGGCTGAGTTGAGGTGGGTTGGGCTGAGTTGAGGTGGATTGGGCTGGGTTGAGGTGTGTTGGGGTTGGTTGAGTTGCGTTGGGCTTGGTTGAGTTGGGTTGAGGTCGGTTGGGCTCGGTTGAGGTGAGTTAGGCTGTGCTGCTTTGAGGTGTGTTGGGCTGTGCTGGGTTGAGGTGGGTTGGGCTCGGTTGAGGTTGGTTGGGCTTAATTAGGTGGTTTGGTCTGGGCTGGGCTTTGCTGGGTTGAGGTGAATTGTGCTGGTTTGAGGTGGGTTGGGCTTCGCTGCGTTGAGGTGGGTTGGGCTGGGTTGAGGTGGGTTGGGCTGCGCTGCGTTGAGGTGGGTTGGGCTGGGCTAGGTTTAGGTTGGTTGGGCTGGGTTGAGGAGGGTTGGGCTGGGTTGTGGTGGGTTGGGCTGTGCTGTATTGAGGTGGATTGTGGTGGGTTGGGCCGTGCTGGGTTGAGGTGGGTTGGGCTGGGTTGAGGTGTGTTGGGGTTGGTTGAGTTGCGTTGGGCTTGGTTGAGTTGGGTTGAGGTCGGTTGGGCTCGGTTGAGGTGAGTTAGGCTGTGCTGCTTTGAGGTGTGTTGGGCTGTGCTGGGTTGAGGTGGGTTGGGCTCGGTTGAGGTTGGTTGGGCTAAATTAGGTGGTTTGGTCTGGGCTGGGCTTTGCTGTGTTGAGGTGAATTGTGCTGGTTTGAGGTGGGTTGGGCTTCGCTGCGTTGAGGTGGGTTGGGCTGTGCTGGGTTGAGGTTGGTTGGACTGTGCTGGGTTGGGCTGTGCTGGGTTGTGGTGGTTTGGGCTTGTTTAAGGTGGGTGGGCTGGGTTGAGGTGGGTTGGTCTGGGTTGAGGTGGGTTGGGCTGGGTTGAGGTGGGTTGGGCTGCATTGAGGTGGGTTTGGCTGCACTGCATTGAGGTGGGTTGGGCTGGGTTCAGGTGGGTTGGGCTGGGATCGGTTCAGGTGGGTTAGGCTGTGTTGAGGTGGGTTGGGCTGTTCTGGGTTGAGGTGGGTTTGGCTGGGTTGAGGCTGGATTGGCTGCGTTGCGGCGGGTTGGGCTGTGCTGGGTTGAGGTGGGATGGGTTGTGCTGTCGTGGGGTGGGTTGGACTGGGTTGTGGTGGGTTGGGCTGTGCTGGGTTGAGGTGGGTTGGGCTGTGCTGGGTTTAGGTGGATTGAGGTAGGATGGGCCGTGCTGGGTTGAGGTGGGTTGGGCTGTGCTGGGTTGAGGTGGGTTGGGTTGGGTTGAGGTGGGTTGGGCTGGGTTGTGGTGCGTTGGGCTGGCTTGAGGTGGGGTATGCTGGGATGTGCTGGATTGGGCTGGATTGAGGTGGGTTGAGCTGGGTTGAGGTGGGTTGGTCTGTGCTGAGTTGAGGTGGGTTAGACTATGCTGGGTTGAGGTGAGTTGTGCTGGTTTGGGGTAGATTGAGCTGTGCTGTGTTGAGGTGTGTTGGGCTCGGATTAGGAGAGTTGGGCTGTGCTGGGTTAAGGTGGGATGGGCTGGATTAAGCTGGGCTGTGCTGGGTTAAGGTGGGTTGAGGTGTGTTGAGGTGGGTAGTGCTGTGCTGGGTTGTGGTGGGTTGGGCTCTGTTGAGCTGGGCTGTGCTGGATTAAGGTAGGTTGAGGTGGGTACAGCTGTGCTGGGTTGTGGTGGGTTGGGCTCTGTTGAGCTGGGCTGTGATGGATTAAGGTAGGTTGAGGTGGATAGGAATGTGCTGGGTTGTAGTGGGTTTGGCTGGTTTGAGGTGGGCTGTGCTGGGTTTTGCTGGGCTGGGTTGAGCTGGGCTGTGCAGGGTTTAGGTAGGTTGAGGTGGGTAGGATTGTGCTGAGTTGGGCTGGTTTGAGGTGGGCTGTGCTGGGTTGTGATGGGCTGTGGTGGGTTGAGGTGGGCTGGATTGAGGTGATTTGGGCTGGGTTGACATGGGTTGGGCTGTGCTGGGTTGAGGTGAGTTGGGTTTGCTGGGTTGAGGTGGGTTGGGCTGCGTTGAGGTGGGTTGGGCTGTGCTGGGTTGAGTTGGGCTGAGGTGGATTGGGCTGGGCTGGGTTGAGGTTGGTTGGGCTGGGCTGGCTTGTGGTGGGTTGGGCTGGGCTGGGTTGAAATTGGTTGGCTGGGTTGAGGTCGGTTGGGCTGTCTTGAGGTGGGTTGGGTTGGGCTGTGTTGAGGTGGGTTGGCCTGGGCTGGCTTGTGGTGGGTTGGGCTTAGCTGGGTTGAAATGGGTTCGGCTGGATTGAGGTGTGATGGGCTGTGCTGGGTTGAGCTGGGTTGTGGTGTGTTGGTTTGTGCTGGGTTGAGGTGAGATGGGCTATGCTGGGTTGATGTGGGTTGTGCTGGGCTGAGGTGGTTTGGGCTGTGCTTGGTTGAGGTGGGTTGGGCTAGGTTGAGCTGGGGTGTGGTGGGTTGTGCTGGGTTGAGCTGCATTGGCCTGTGCTGGGTTGAGGTGGGTTGGATTGGGTTGTGCTGCGTTGGCCTGTGCTGGGTTATGGCGGGTAGGGCTGAGTTGAGGTGAGTTCGGTTTGGCTGGGTTGAGTTGGGTTTAGCTGGCTTGAGCTGGTTTGAGGTGGGTTCGGCTGTACTGGGTTGAGTTGAGTTGGGCTGGGTTGAGGTGGGCTTGCTGGGTTGAGGTGTGCTCTGTTGGATTGTGGTAGTTTGGGCTGGGTTGAGGTGTGTTGGGTTTGGTTGAGTTGGGTTGAGGTCGGTTGGGCTCGTTTGAGGTGAGTTAGGCTGTGCTGCGTTGAGGTGGGTTGGGATGTGCTGGGTTGAGGTGGGTTGGGCTGGGTTGAGGTTGGTTGGGCTGAGTTGAGGTGGGTTGGGCTGAGTTGAGGTGGGTTGGGCTGGGTTGAGGTGTGTTGGGGTTGGTTGAGTTGCGTTGGGCTTGGTTGAGTTGGGTTGAGGTCGGTTGGGCTCGGTTGAGGTGAGTTAGGCTGTGCTGCTTTGAGGTGTGTTGGGCTGTGCTGGGTTGAGGTGGGTTGGGCTCGGTTGAGGTTGGTTGGGCTTAATTAGGTGGTTTGGTCTGGGCTGGGCTTTGCTGGGTTGAGGTGAATTGTGCTGGTTTGAGGTGGGTTGGGCTTCGCTGCGTTGAGGTGGGTTGGGCTGGGTTGAGGTGGGTTGGGCTGCGCTGCGTTGAGGTGGGTTGGGCTGGGCTAGGTTTAGGTTGGTTGGGCTGGGTTGAGGAGGGTTGGGCTGGGTTGTGGTGGGTTGGGCTGTGCTGTATTGAGGTGGATTGTGGTGGGTTGGGCCGTGCTGGGTTGAGGTGGGTTGGGCTGGGTTGAGGTGTGTTGGGGTTGGTTGAGTTGCGTTGGGCTTGGTTGAGTTGGGTTGAGGTCGGTTGGGCTCGGTTGAGGTGAGTTAGGCTGTGCTGCTTTGAGGTGTGTTGGGCTGTGCTGGGTTGAGGTGGGTTGGGCTCGGTTGAGGTTGGTTGGGCTAAATTAGGTGGTTTGGTCTGGGCTGGGCTTTGCTGTGTTGAGGTGAATTGTGCTGGTTTGAGGTGGGTTGGGCTTCGCTGCGTTGAGGTGGGTTGGGCTGGGTTGAGGTGGGTTGGGCTGCGCTGCGTTGAGGTGGGTTGGGCTGGGCTAGGTTTAGGTTGGTTGGGCTGGGTTGAGGAGGGTTGGGCTGGGTTGTGGTGGGTTGGGCTGTGCTGTATTGAGGTGGATTGTGGTGGGTTGGGCCGTGCTGGGTTGAGGTGGGTTGGGCTGTGCTGGGTTGAGGTTGGTTGGGCTGGGTTGAGGTGGGTTGGGCTGGGTTGAGGTGAGTTGGTCTGGGTTGAAGTGGGTAGGGCTGGCTTGAGGTGGGGTATGCTGGGATGTGCTGGGTTGGGCTGGATTGAGGTGGGTTGGGCTTTGCTGGGTTAAGTTGGGTTTGACTATGCTGGGTTGAGGTGGGTTGTGCTGGTTTGAGGTAGATTGGGCTGTGCTGGGTTGAGGTTGGTTGGACTGTGCTGTGTTGAGGTTGGTTGGGCTGGGTTTAGGTGGGTTGGGCTGTGCTGGGTTGAGGTTGGTTGAGCTGGGTTGAGGTGGGTTGGACTGGGTTGAGGTGGGTTGGGCAGGGTTGAGGAGGGTTGGGCTGTGTTGGGGTGGGTTGGGCTGGGTTGAGGTGGGTTGGGCTGGCTTGAGGTGGGGTATGCTGGGCTGTGTTGAGGTGGGTTGGGCTGTGCTGGGTTGAGGTGGGTGTGACTATGCTGGGTTGAGGTGGGTTGTGCTGGCTTGAGGTAGATTGGGCAGTGCTGGGTTTAGGTTGGTTGGAGTGTGCTGTGTTGAGGTTGGTTGGGCTGGGTTTAGGTGGGTTGGGCTGTGCTGGGTTGAGGTTGGTTGAGCTGGGTTGAGGTGGGTTGGGCTGGGTTGAGGTGGGTTCGCCTGTGCTGGGCTGAGTGGGTTGGACTGGGTTGAGGTGGGTTGGGCAGGGTTGAGGAGGGTTGGGCTGTGTTGGGGTGGGTTGGGCTGGGTTGTCCTGGGTTGAGGTGGGTTGGGCTGTGCTGGGATGAGGTGGGTAGGGCTGTTCTGGATTGTGGTGTTTTGGGCTGGTTGGAGGTGGGTTGACTGGGTTGAGGCGGGTTGGGCTGGGTTGAGGTGTGTTGGACTGGGTTGAGGTGTTGGGCTGGGTTGAGGTGGGTTGTGCTTTGCTGGGTTGAGATGGGTTGGGCTGTGTTGTGGTGGGTTGGGCTGTGCTGGGTTGAGATGGGTTGGGCTGTGCTGGGTTGAGGTGTGTTGAGGTGGTTGGGCAGTGCTGGGTTGAGGTGGGTTGTGCTGGGTTGGGCTGGATTGAGGTGGATTGGGCTGGTTTGAGGTGGGTTGGGCTGTGTTGAGGTGAGTTGGGCTGGGTTGATGTGGGTTGTGCTTTGCTGTGTTGAGGTGGTTTGGGCTGTGCTGGGTTCGGCTGTGCTGGGTTGCGGTGGGTTGGGCTGGGTTGAGGTGGGTTGGGCTGGGCTGAGGTGTATTTGACTTGGTTGAGGCGGGCTGTGCTGGGTTGTGCTGGGTTGGGCTGGTTTGAGGTGTGTTGCGCTAGGTTGAGGTCGGTTAGGCTGTGCTGGGTTGAGGTGGGTTGGGCTCGGATGAGGAGAGTTGGGCTGTGCTGTGTTGAGGTCGGTTGGGCTGCGTAGTGCTGTGCTGGGTTGTGGTGGGTAGGGCCGGTTTGAGGTGGGCTGTGCTGGGTTGAGGAGGGCTGTGCTGGGCTGTGCTGGGTTAAGGTTGGTTGAGGTGTGTAGGATTGTGCTGGGTTGAGGTGGGTTGGGCTGTGTTGAGCTGGGCTGTGCTGGGTTAAGGTGGGTTGAGGTGGGTCAGATTGTGCTGGGTTGTGGTGAGTTGGGCTGGGTTGAGGTGGGCTGTGCTGGGTTGAGGCGGGCTGGGTTGAAGTGGGTTGGGCTGTGCTGGGTTGAGGTGGGTTGGGCTGGGTTGAGGTGGGTGGGGCTGGGCTGGGTTGAGGCGGGTTGTGCTGTGCTGGGTTGAGGTGGGTTGGGCTGTGCTGGGTTGGGGCGGGATGGGCAGGGTTGAGGTGGGATGGGCTGTGTTGCGGTGGGATCAGCTGGGTTGAGGTTGGTTGGGCTGTGCTGGGATGAGGTGTGTTGGGCTGTGCTGGGTTGATCTGGATTGGGCTGCGTTGAGGTCGGTAGGACTGGGTTGAGGGGGGTTGGTCTGGCTTGTGGTAGGTTGGACCAGGTTGAGGTGGGTTGGGCTGGATTGAGGTGCGTTGGGCTGGGTTGAGCTGGGTTGAGGTGGGTTGGTCTGGGTTGAGATCGGTTGGTCTGGGTTGAGGTGGGTTGGGCTGGGTTGAGGTGGGTTGGTCTGGGTTGATGTGGGTTGAGCTGGGTTGAGGTGGGTTTGGCTGCAGTGCGTTGAGGTGGGTTGGGCTGGGTTGAGGTGGGTTGGGCTGTTCTGGGTTGAGGTGGGTTAGGCTGGGTTGAGGCTGGTTGGGCTGCGTTGCGGTGGGTTGGGCTATGCTGGGTTGAGGTGGGATGGGTTGTGCTGGCGTGGGGTGGGTTGGGTTGGGTTGTGGTGGGTTGGACTGTGCTGGGTTTCGGTGGGTTGGGCTGTGCTGGGTTTCGGTGGATTGAGGTGGGTTGAGCTGTGTTGAGGTGGGTTGGGCTGTGCTGGGTTGAGTTGGGTTTGACAATGCTGGGTTGTGCTGGTTTGAGGTAGATTGGGCAGTGCTGGGTTGAGGTTGGTTGGAGTGTGCTGTGTTGAGGTTGGTTGGGCTGGGTTTAGGTGGGTTGGGCTGTGCTGGGTTGAGGTGGGTTGGGCTGGGTTGAGGTGGGGTCGCCTGTGCTGGGCTGAGTGGGTTGGACTGGGTTGAGGTGGGTTGGACTGGGTTGAGGTGGGTTGGGCAGGGTTGAGGTGGGTTGAGCTGCGCTGCGTTGAGGTGGGTTAGGCTGGGTTGAGGTGGGTTGGGCTGGGCTCGGTTTAGGTGGGTTGGGCTGGGTTGAGGTGGCTTGGGCTGTTCTGGGTTGAGGTGGGGTGGGCTGGGTTGAGGCTGGTTGCGCTGCATTGCAGCGGGTTGGGCTGTGCTGGGTTCAGGTGGGTTGGGCTGGGTTGAGGTGGGTTTGCCTGTGCTGGACTGAGTGGGTTGGACTGGGTTGAGGTGGGTTGGGCAGGGTTGAGGTGGGGTGGGCTGTGTTGGGATCGGTTGGGCAGGGTTGGGGTGGGTTGGGCTGGGTTTTGCTGGGTTGAGGTGGGTTGGGCTGTGCTGGGATGAGGTGGGTTGGGCTGTGCTGGGTTGAAATGAGTAGGGCTGTGCTGGGTTGTGGTGTTTTGGGCTGGTTTGAGGTGGGTTGGACTGGGTTGAGGCGGGTTGGGCTGGGTCGAGGTGTGTTGGACTGGGTAGAAGGGTTGGGCTGGGTTGAGGTGGGTTGTGCTTTCCAGGGTTGAGGTTGTTTGGGCTCGGATGAGGTGGATTTGACTGGGTTGAGGTGGGCTGTGCTGGGTTGTGCTGGGTTGGGCTGGGTTGAAGTTGGTTGGGCTGGGCTGAGGTGGATTTGACTGGGTTGAGGTGGGCTGTGCTGGGTGGTGCTAGGTTGGGCTGGGTTGAGGTGGGTTGTGCTAGGTTGAGGTAGGTTGGGCTGGGTTGAGGTGGGTTAGGCTGTGCTGGGTTGAGGTGGGTTGGGCTCGGCTGACGTGAGTTGGTCTGTGCTGGGTTGAGGTGGTTTGGGCAGGGTTATGCTGGGCTGTGCTGGGTTAAGGTGGGTTGAGGTGGGTAGTGGTGTGCTGGATTGTGGTGGGTTGTGCTGGATTGAGCTGGGCTGTGCTTCATTAAGGTGGGTTGGGCTAGTTTGAAGTGGGCTGTGCTGGGTTGAGGTGGGCTAGGCTGGGTAGAGGTGGGTTGGGCTGGGCTGAGTTGAGGCGGGTTGGGCTGAGCTGAGTTGAGGTGGGTTGGGCTGTGCTGGGTTGAGGTGGGTTGAGGTGGTTGGGCCGTGCTGTGTTGAGGTGGGTTGTGCTGGTTTGAGCTGGGTTGGGCTGGATTGAGGTAGATTGGGCTGGTTTGAGATGAGCCATGCTGGATTGTGGTGATTTGGGCTGGTTTGCGGTGGGTTGCGCTGGGTTGAGGTGTGTAGGACTGGGTTGGGGTGGGTTGGGCTGGGTTGAGGTTGTTTGTGCTGGGTTGAAGTGGGTTGGGCTGTGCTGGGATGAGGTGGGTTGGGCTGTGCTGGGTTGGGCTGTGCTAGGTTGTGGTGGTTTGGCTAGTTTAAGGTGGGTTGGGCTGGGTTGAGGTGGGCTGGGCTCGGTTGAGGTGGGTTGGACTGGGTTGAGGTGGGTTGGACTGCGCTGAGGTGGGTTGGGCTGGGTTGATGTGGGTTGTGCTTTGCTGGGTTGAGGTGGTTTGGGCTGTGGTGGGTTCGGCTGTGCTGGTTTGCGGTGGGTTGGGCTGGGTTGTGGTGGGTTGGGCTGGGCTTAGGTGTATTTGACTAGGTTGAGGCGGGCTGTGCTGGGTTGGGATGAGTTGAGGTGGGTTGGGCTGTGCTGGGTTGAGGTGGGTTGGGCTCGGATGAGGAGAGTTGGGCTGTGCTGAGTTGAGGTGGGTTGAGCTGGGTAGGGCTATGCTGGGTTGTGGTGTGTTGAGCTGGGCTGAGCTGGGCTGTGCTAGGTTAAGGTGGGTTGAGGTGGATAGTGCTGTGCTGGGTTGTGGTGGGTTGGGCTACATTGAGCTGGGCTGTGCTGGGTTAAGGTAGGTTAATCTTGGTAGGGCTGTGCTTGGTTGTGTTGTGTTGAGCTGGGTTGAGCATGGCTGTGCTGCGTTAAGGTGGGTTGAGGTGTGTAGGATTGTTCTGGGTAGTGCTGGGTTGGGTTGGTTTGAGGTGGTCTATGCTGGGTTGAGGTGGGCTGTGCTGGATTGAGCTGGGCTGGGCCGGGTTCAGCTGGGCTGTGCTGGGTTAAGGTGGGTTGAGGTGGGTAGATTTGTGCTGGGTTGTGGTGGGTTGGGCCGGTTTGAGGTGGGCTGTGCATGGTTGAGGAGGGCTGTGCTGGGTTAAGGTTGGTTGAGGTGGGTAGCATTGTGTTGGGTTGAGGTGGGATGGGCTGTGTTGAGCTGGGCTGTGCTGGGTTAAGGTGGTTCAGGTGAGTCGGATTGTGCTGGCTTGCGGTGTGTTGGGCTGGGTTGAGGTGGGCTGTGCTGGGTTGAGGAGGGCTGGGCTGGGTTGAAGTGGGTTGCGCTGTGCTGGGTTGAGGTGGGTTGGGCTGGGTTGAGGTGGGTGGGGTTGGGCTGGGTTGAGGTGGGTTGTGCTGGGTTAAGGTGGGTTGGCAGGGCTGGGTTGAGATGGGTTGGGCTGGGTTGAGGTGGGGTCGCCTGTGCTGGGCTGAGTGGGTTGGACTGGGTTGAGGTGGTTTGGGCAAGGTTGAGGTGGGTTGGGCTGCGCTGCGTTGAGGTGGGTTGGGCTGGGTTGAGGTGGGTTGGGCTGGGCTCGGTTTAGGTGGGTCGGGCTGGGTTGAGGTGGGTTGGGCTGTTCTGGGTTGAGGTGGGTTGGGCTGGGTTGAGGCTGGTTGCGCTGCATTGCGGCGGGTTGGGCTGTGCTGGGTTGAGGTGGTTTGGCTGGGTTGAGGTGGGTTCGCCTGTGCTGGACTGAGTGGGTTGGACTGGGTTGATGTGGTTTGGGCAGGGCTGAGGTGGGTTGGACTGTGTTGGGATACGTTGGGCTGGGTTGGGGTGGGTTGGGCTGGGTTGGGGTGGGTTGGGCTGGGTTGAGGTGGGTTGTGCTAGGTTGAGGTAGGTTGGGCTGGGTTGAGGTGGGTTAGGCTGTGCTGGGTTGAGGTGGGTTGGGCTCGGATGAGGTGAGTTGGGCTGTGCTGGGTTAAGGTGGGTTGAGGTGGGTAGGGCTGTGCAGGGCTGTGGTGTGTTGGGCTGGGTTGAGCTGAGCTGTGCTGGGTTAAGCTGGGTTAAAGTGGGTAGTGGTGTGCTGGATTCTGGTGGGTTCGGCTGGGTTGAGCTGGGCTGTTCTTCGTTAAGGTGGGTTGGGCTGGTTTGAGGTGGGCTGTGCTGGGTTGAGGTGGGCTAGGCTGGGCTGGTTGAGGTGGGTTGGGCTAGGTGGAGGTGGGTTTGGCTATGCTGGGTTGAGGTGGGTTGGGCTGGGCTGGGTTGAGGCGGGTTGCGTTGTGCTGGCTTGAGGTGGGATGGGCTGTGTTGTGGTGGGTTGGGCTGTGCTGGGTTGAGATAGGTTGGGCTGTGCTGGGTTGAGGTAGTTTGAGGTGGTTGGGCCGTGCTGGGTTGAGGTGGGTTGGGCTGTGCTGGGTTGAGCTGGGTTGGGCTGGATTGAGGAAGATTGGGCTGGTTTGAGACGGGCTGTGCTGGGTTGTGGTGATTTGGGCTGGTTTGAGGTGGGTTGCGCTGGGTTGAGGTGTGTAGGACTGGGTTGGGGTGGGTTGGGCTGGGCTGAGATTGTTTCTGCTGGGTTGAGGTTGGTTGGGCTGTGCTGGGTTGGGCTGTGCCAAGTTGTGGTGGTTTGCGCTGGTTTAAGGTGGGTTGGGCTGGGTTGAGGTGGGTTGGGCTGAGTTGAGGTGGGTTGGGCTGGGTTAAGCTGGGTTGAGGTGGGTAGTGCTGTGCCGGATTGTGGTTGGTTGGGCTGGGTTGATCTGGGCTGTGCTTTGTTAATGTGGGTTGGGCTGGTTTGAGGTGGGCTGTGCTGGGTTGAGGTGGGCTAGGCTGGGCTGGTTGAGGTGGGTTGGGCTGGGTTGAGGTGGGTTGGGCTGGGCTGAGTTGAGGCAGGTTGGGCTGGGCTGAGTTGAGGTTGGTTGGGCTGTGCTGGGTTGAGGTGGGTTGGGTTGTGCTGGCTTGAGGTGGGTTGGGCTGTGTTGTGGTGGGTTGGGCTGTGCTGGGTTGAGATGGGTTGGTCTCTGCTGGGTTGAGGTGGTTTGAGGTGGTTGGGCCGTGCTTGGTTGATGTGGGTTGGGATGTGCTGCGTTGAGTTGGGTTGTGCTGGGTTGAGGTGGCTTGGGCTGGATTGAGGTGGATTGGGCTGGTTTGAGGTGGGCTCTGCTGGGTTGTGCTGGGTTGTGCTGGGTTGAGGTGTGTAGGACTGGGTTGGGTGGGTTGGGCTGTGCTGGGATGAGGTGGGTTGGGCTCTGCTGGGTTGAGGTTGGTTGGGCTGTGCTGGGTTGGGCTGTGCTGGGTTGTGGTGGTTTGGGCTAGTTTAAGGTGGGTTGAGCTGGGTTGAGGTGGGTTGGGCTGGGTTGAGGTGGGTTGGGCTGGGTTGATGTGGGTTGTGCTTTGCTGGGTTGAGGTGGTTTGGGCTGTGCTGGGTTCGGCTGTCATGTGTTGCGGTGGGTTGGGCTGGGTTGAGGTGTGTTGGGCTGGGCTGAGGTGTATTTGACGAGGTTGAGGCGGGCTGTGCTGGGTTGTGCTGGGTTGAGGTGGTTTGTGCTGGGTTGAAGTGGGTTGGGCTGTGCTGGGATGAGGTGGGTTGGACTATGCTGGGTTGAGGTTGGTTGGGCTGTGCTGGGTTGGGCTGTGCTGGGTTGTGGTGGCTTGGGCTTGTTTAAGGTGGGTTGGGCTGGGTTGAGGTGGGTTGGGCTGGGTTGAGGTGGGTTGGACTGTGTTGAGGTGGGTTGGGCTGGGTTAATGTGGGTTGTGCTTTGCTGGGTTAGAACATAGAACATAGAACGATACAGCGCAGTACAGGCCCTTCGGCCCACAAACTGAAACTTCACACCTCATCTTCACATAGGCCTACTTCTTCCTCCTAACAAGAGATTCCACTTAGAACATAGAACATAGAACAATACAGCGCAGTACAGGCCCTTCGGCCCACGATGTTGCACCGAAACAAAAGCCATCTAACCTACACTATGCCATTATCATCCATATGTTTATCCAATAAACTTTTAAATGCCCTCAATGTTGGCGAGTTCACTACTGTAGCAGGTAGGGCATTCCACGGCCTCACTACTCTTTGTGTAAAGAACCTACCTCTGACCTCTGTCCTATATCTATTACCCCTCAGTTTAAAGTTATGTCCCCTCGTGCCAGCCATATCCATCCGCGGGAGAAGGCTCTCACTGTCCACCCTATCCAACACCCTGATCATTTTGTATGCCTCTATTAAGTCTCCTCTTAACCTTCTTCTCTCCAACGAAAACAACCTCAAGTCCGTCAGCCTTTCCTCATAAGATTTTCCCTCCATACCAGGCAACATCCTGGTAAATCTCCTCTGCACCCGCTCCAAAGCCTCCACGTCCTTCCTATAATGCGGTGACCAGAACTGTACGCAATACTCCAAATGCGGCCGGACCAGAGTTCTGTACAGCTGCAACATGACCTCCCGACTCCGGAACTCAATCCCTCTACCAATAAAGGCCAACACTCCATAGGCCTTCTTCACAACCCTATCAACCTGGGTGGCAACTTTCAGGGATCTATGTACATGGACACCTAGATCCCTCTGCTCAGCCACACTTTCAAGAACTTTACCATTAGCCAAATATTCCGCATTCCTGTTATTCCTTCCAAAGTGAATCACCTCACACTTCTCTACATTAAACTCCATTTGCCACCTCTCAGCCCAGCTCTGCAGCTTATCTATATCCCTCTGTAACCTGCTACATCCTTCCACACTATCGACAACACCACCGACTTTAGTATCGTCTGCAAATTTACTCACCCACCCTTCTGCGCCTTCCTCTAGGTCATTGATAAAAATGACAAACAGCAACGGCCCCAGAACAGATCCTTGTGGTACTCCACTTGTGACTGTACTCCATTCTGAACATTTCCCATCAACCACCACCCTCTGTCTTCTTTCAGCTAGCCAATTTCTGATCCACATCTCTAAATCACCCTCAATCCCCAGCCTCCGTATTTTTTGCAATAGCCTACCGTGGGGAACCTTATCAAACGCTTTGCTGAAATCCATATACACCACATCAACTGCTCTACCCTCGTCTACCTGTTCAGTCACCTTCTTTGGTAAACCACGGTTCCCTCGCTCGACGCCTTCCTCCCTGCCTGACCAGTACGTACTGATCAAGAACACGCAGTGGCTGTTCCTTGAACAAGCTCCACATATCCAGTGTGCCCAACACTTGCAGCCTATTTCTCCAACCTATCCCCCCAAGTCATGTCTAATGGCATCATAATTGCCCTTCCCCCAGCTATAACTCTTGCCCTGCGGGGTATACTTATCCCTTTCCATCACTAACGTAAATGTCACCGAATTGTGGTCACTGTCCCCAAAGTGCTCACCTACCTTCAAATCTAACACCTGGCCTGGTTCATTACCCAAAACCAAATCCAATGTGGCCTCTCCTCTTGTTGGCCTGTCAACATATTGTGACAGGAAACCCTCCTGCACACATTGTACAAAAAACAACCCATCTAATGTACTCGAACTATATCTTTTCCAGTCAATATTTGGAAAGTTAAAGTCTCCCATAATAACTACCCTGTTACTTTCGCTCTTATCCAGAATCATCTTCGCCATCCTTTCCTCTACATCCCGAGAACTATTTGGGGGCCTATAGAAAATTCTCAACAGGGTGACCTCTCCTTTCCTGTTTCTAACCTCAGCCCATACTACCTCGGAAGAAGAGTCCCCATCTAGCATCCTCTCCACCACCGTAATACTGTTTTTGACTAGCAGCGCCACACCTCCCCCTCTTTTGCCTCCTTCTCTGAGCTTACTAAAACACCTAAACCCCGGAACCTGCAACAACCATTCCTGTCCCTGCTCTATCCATGTCTCCGAAATGGCCACAACATCGAAGTCCCAGGTACCTCGGCTGGGTTCGGCTGTCATGTTTTGCGGTGGGTTGGGCTGGGTTGAGGTGGGTTGGGCTGGGCTGAGGTGTATTTGACTAGGTTGACGTGGACTGTGCTGGGTTGTGATGTGTTGGGCTGGGTTGAGGTGGGTTGGGGTAGGTTGAGATAGGTTAGGCTGTGCTGGGATGAGGTGGGTTGGGCTCGGATGAAGAGAGTTGGGCTGTGCTGGGTTGGGCTGGGTTGAGCTGGGCTGTGCTGGGTTGAGGTGGGTTCAGGTGTGTAGGATTATTCTGGGTTGTGCTGGGTTGGGCTGGATTGAGGTGGTCTATGCTGGGTTGAGGTGGGCTGTGCTGGATTGAGCTGGGCTGGGCAGGGTTCAGCTGGGCCGTGCTGGGTTAAGGTGGGTAGATTTGTGCTGGGTTGTGGTGGGTTGTGCTGGGTTGAGGAGGGATGTGCTGGGTTAAGGTTGGTTGAGGTGGGTCAGATTGTGCTGGGTTGTGATGAATTGTGCTGGGTTGAGGTGGTCTGTGCTGGGTTGATGTGGGCTGGGCTGGGTTGAAGTGGTTTGGGCTGTGTTGGGTTGAGGTGGGTTGGGCTGGGTTGAGGTGGGTGGGGCTGGGCTGGGTTGAGGCGGGTTGGGCTGGGTTGAGGTGGGTTGTGCTGTGCTGGGCTGAGGTGGTTTGGGCTGTGCTGATTTGGGGCGGGATGGGCAGGGTTGAGGTGGGATGGGCTGGGTTGAGGTGGGTTAGGCTGTGCTGGGATGAGGTGTGTTGGGCTGTGCTAGGTTGAGCTGAATAGGGCTGCGTTGAGGTCGGTTGGACTGGGTTGAGGGGGGTTGGTCTGGGTTGTGGTAGGTTGGACTAGGTTGAGGTGGGTTGGGCTGGATTGAGGTGGGTTGGGCTGGGTTGAGCTGGGTTGAGATAGATTGGTCTGGGTTGAGATGAGTTGGGCTGGGTTGAGGTGGGATGGTCTGGGTTAAGGTGGGTTGGGCTGGGTTGAGGTAGGTTGGGCAGAGTTGAGGTGGGTTGGTCTGGGTTGAGGTGGGTTGGTTTGGGTTGAGGTGGGTTGGTCTTGGTTGATGTTGGTTGGTCTAGGTTGAGGTGTGTTGGTTTGTGTTGAGGTGGGTTGGTCTGGGTTGAGGTGGGTTGGGCTAGGTTGAGGTGAGCTGGGCTGGTTTGAGGTGGGTTGGGCTGGGTTGAGGTGGGTGGTCTGGGTTGAGGTGGGTTGGTCTGGGTTGAGGTGGGTTGGACTGGGTTGAGGTGGGTTGGGCTGGGTTGAGGTGGGTTGGGCTGGGTTGAGGTGGGTTTGGCTTCGCTGCGTTGAGGTGGGTTGGGCTGGGTTGTGGTGGGTTGTGCTGGGGTCAGCTTAGGTGGGTTGGGCTGGGTTGAGGTGGGTTGGGCTGTTCTGGGTTGAGGTGGGTTGGGCTGGGTTGAGGCTGGTTGGGCTGTGTTGCGGCGGGTTGGGCTGTGCTGGGTTGAGGTGGGATGGGTTGTGCTGGTGTGGGGTGGGTTGGGCTGGGTTGTGGTGGGTTGGGCTGTGCTGGGTTGAGGTGTGTTGGGCTGTGCTGGGTTTAGGTGGATTGAGGTGGGTTGGGCCGTGCTGGGTTGAGGTGGGGTGGGCTGTGCTGGGTTGAGGTGGGTTGGGCTGGGTTGAGGTGGGTTGGGCGGGGTTGAGGTGGGTTGGGCTGGGTTGAGGTGCGTTGGGCTGGCTTAAGGTGCGGTATGCTGGGATGTGCTGGGGTGGGCTGGATTGAGGTGGGTTGAGCTGGATTGAGGTGGGTTGAGCTGGGTTGAGGTGGGTTGGGCTGTGCTGAGTTGAGGTGGGTTAGACTATGTTGGGTTGAGGTGAGTTGTGCTGGTTTGGGGTAGATTGGGCTGTGTTGGGTTGAGGTGGGTTGGGCTCGGATGAGGAGAGTTGGGCTGTGCTGGGTTGATGTGGGTTGGGCTGGGTTAAGAACAAAGAACAAAGAAATGTACTGCACAGGAACAGGCCCTTCGGCCCTCCAAGCCCGTGCCGACCAGGGTTAAGCTGGGCTGTGCTGGGTTAAGGTGGGTTGAGGTGGGTAGTGCTGTGCTGGGTTGTGGTGGGTTGGGCTCTGTTGAGCTGGGCTGTGCTGGATTAAGGTAGGTCGAGGTGGGTAGTGCTGTGCTGGGTTGTGGTGGGTTGGGCTCTGTTGAGCTGGGTTGTGCTGGATTAAGGTAGGTTGAGGTGGGTAGGAATGTGCTGGTTTGAGGTGGGCTGTGATGGTTTGAGGTGGGTTGTGCTGGGCTGGGTTGAGCTGGGCTGTGCTGGGTTTAGGTAGGTTGAGGTGGGTAGGATTGTGCTGGGTTGGGCTGGTTTGAGGTGGGCTGTGCTGGGTTGTGATGGGCTGTAGTGGGTTGAGGTGGGCTGGGCTGTGTTGAAGTGGGTTGGGCTGGATTGAGGTGGTTTGTGCTGGGTTGAGGTGGGTTGGGCTGGTTGAGGTAGGTTGGGCTGCTTTGAGGTGGGTTGTGCTGGGCTGAGGTGATTTGGGCTGGGTTGACATGGGTTGGGCTGTGCTGGGTTGAGGTGGGTTGGGTTTGCTGGGTTGAGGTGGGTTGGGCTGCACTGAGGTGGGTTGGGCTGTGCTGGGTTGAGTTGGGCTGAGGTGGATTGGGCCGGGCTGGGTTGAGGTTCGTTGGGCTGGGCTGACTTGTGGTGGGTTGGGCTGGGCTGGGTTGAAATGGGTTTGGCTGGGTGGAGGTCGGTTGGGCTGTGTTGAGGCGGGTTGGCCTGGGCTGGCTTGTGGTGGGTTGTGCTGGGTTGGGTTGTGGTGGGTTGGGCTTAGCTGGGTAGAAATGGCTTTGGCTGGATTGAGGTGGGTTGGGCTGTGCTGGGTTGGGCTGGGTTGTGGTGTGTTGGATTGTGCTGGGTTGAGGTGAGATGGACTGTGCTGGGTTGATGTGGTTTGTGCTGGGCTGTGGTGGTTTGGGCTGTGCTTGGTTGAGGTGGGTTGAGCTAGGTTGGGCTGTGTTGTGGTGGGTTGGGCTGTGCTGGGTTGAGGTGGGTTGGGCTGTGCTGGGTTTAGGTGGATTGAGGTGGGTTGGGCTGTGCTGGGTTGAGGTGGGTTGGGCTGTGCTGGGTTGAGGTGGGTTGGGCTGGGTTGAGGTGGGTTGGGCTGGGTTGAAGTGCATTGGGCTGGCTTGAGGTGGGGTATGCTGGGATGTGCTGGGTTGGGCTAGATTGAGGTGGGTTGAGCTGGGTTGAGATGGGATGGGCTGTGCTGAGTTGAGGTGGGTTACACTATGCTAGGTTGAGGTGAGTTGTGCTGGTTTGGGGTCGATTGGGCTGTGCTGGGTTGAGGTGGGTTGGGCTCGGACGAGGAGAGTTGGGCTGTGCTGGGTTGAGGTGGGTTGGGCTGGGTTATGCTGGGCTGTGCTGTGTTAAGGTGGGTTGAGGTGGGTAGAGCTGTGCTGGGTTGTGGTGGGTTGGGCTCTGTTGAGCTGGGCTGTGCTGGATTAATGTCGGTTGAGGTGGGTAGGAATGTGCTGGGTTGTAGTGGGTTTTTCTTGTTTGAGGTGGGCTGTGCTGGGTTGAGATAGGTTGGGCTGTGCTGGGTTGAGGTAGTTTGAGGTGGTTGGGCCGTGCTGGGTTGAGGTGGGTTGGGCTGTGCTGGGTTGAGCTGGGTTGGGCTGGATTGAGGAAGATTGGGCTGGTTTGAGACGGGCTGTGCTGGGTTGTGGTGATTTGGGCTGGTTTGAGGTGGGTTGCGCTGGGTTGAGGTGTGTAGGACTGGGTTGGGGTGGGTTGGGCTGGGCTGAGATTGTTTCTGCTGGGTTGAGGTTGGTTGGGCTGTGCTGGGTTGGGCTGTGCCAAGTTGTGGTGGTTTGCGCTGGTTTAAGGTGGGTTGGGCTGGGTTGAGGTGGGTTGGGCTGAGTTGAGGTGGGTTGGGCTGGGTTAAGCTGGGTTGAGGTGGGTAGTGCTGTGCCGGATTGTGGTTGGTTGGGCTGGGTTGATCTGGGCTGTGCTTTGTTAATGTGGGTTGGGCTGGTTTGAGGTGGGCTGTGCTGGGTTGAGGTGGGCTAGGCTGGGCTGGTTGAGGTGGGTTGGGCTGGGTTGAGGTGGGTTGGGCTGGGCTGAGTTGAGGCAGGTTGGGCTGGGCTGAGTTGAGGTTGGTTGGGCTGTGCTGGGTTGAGGTGGGTTGGGTTGTGCTGGCTTGAGGTGGGTTGGGCTGTGTTGTGGTGGGTTGGGCTGTGCTGGGTTGAGATGGGTTGGTCTCTGCTGGGTTGAGGTGGTTTGAGGTGGTTGGGCCGTGCTTGGTTGATGTGGGTTGGGATGTGCTGCGTTGAGTTGGGTTGTGCTGGGTTGAGGTGGCTTGGGCTGGATTGAGGTGGATTGGGCTGGTTTGAGGTGGGCTCTGCTGGGTTGTGCTGGGTTGTGCTGGGTTGAGGTGTGTAGGACTGGGTTGGGTGGGTTGGGCTGTGCTGGGATGAGGTGGGTTGGGCTCTGCTGGGTTGAGGTTGGTTGGGCTGTGCTGGGTTGGGCTGTGCTGGGTTGTGGTGGTTTGGGCTAGTTTAAGGTGGGTTGAGCTGGGTTGAGGTGGGTTGGGCTGGGTTGAGGTGGGTTGGGCTGGGTTGATGTGGGTTGTGCTTTGCTGGGTTGAGGTGGTTTGGGCTGTGCTGGGTTCGGCTGTCATGTGTTGCGGTGGGTTGGGCTGGGTTGAGGTGTGTTGGGCTGGGCTGAGGTGTATTTGACGAGGTTGAGGCGGGCTGTGCTGGGTTGTGCTGGGTTGAGGTGGTTTGTGCTGGGTTGAAGTGGGTTGGGCTGTGCTGGGATGAGGTGGGTTGGACTATGCTGGGTTGAGGTTGGTTGGGCTGTGCTGGGTTGGGCTGTGCTGGGTTGTGGTGGCTTGGGCTTGTTTAAGGTGGGTTGGGCTGGGTTGAGGTGGGTTGGGCTGGGTTGAGGTGGGTTGGACTGTGTTGAGGTGGGTTGGGCTGGGTTAATGTGGGTTGTGCTTTGCTGGGTTAGAACATAGAACATAGAACGATACAGCGCAGTACAGGCCCTTCGGCCCACAAACTGAAACTTCACACCTCATCTTCACATAGGCCTACTTCTTCCTCCTAACAAGAGATTCCACTTAGAACATAGAACATAGAACAATACAGCGCAGTACAGGCCCTTCGGCCCACGATGTTGCACCGAAACAAAAGCCATCTAACCTACACTATGCCATTATCATCCATATGTTTATCCAATAAACTTTTAAATGCCCTCAATGTTGGCGAGTTCACTACTGTAGCAGGTAGGGCATTCCACGGCCTCACTACTCTTTGTGTAAAGAACCTACCTCTGACCTCTGTCCTATATCTATTACCCCTCAGTTTAAAGTTATGTCCCCTCGTGCCAGCCATATCCATCCGCGGGAGAAGGCTCTCACTGTCCACCCTATCCAACACCCTGATCATTTTGTATGCCTCTATTAAGTCTCCTCTTAACCTTCTTCTCTCCAACGAAAACAACCTCAAGTCCGTCAGCCTTTCCTCATAAGATTTTCCCTCCATACCAGGCAACATCCTGGTAAATCTCCTCTGCACCCGCTCCAAAGCCTCCACGTCCTTCCTATAATGCGGTGACCAGAACTGTACGCAATACTCCAAATGCGGCCGGACCAGAGTTCTGTACAGCTGCAACATGACCTCCCGACTCCGGAACTCAATCCCTCTACCAATAAAGGCCAACACTCCATAGGCCTTCTTCACAACCCTATCAACCTGGGTGGCAACTTTCAGGGATCTATGTACATGGACACCTAGATCCCTCTGCTCAGCCACACTTTCAAGAACTTTACCATTAGCCAAATATTCCGCATTCCTGTTATTCCTTCCAAAGTGAATCACCTCACACTTCTCTACATTAAACTCCATTTGCCACCTCTCAGCCCAGCTCTGCAGCTTATCTATATCCCTCTGTAACCTGCTACATCCTTCCACACTATCGACAACACCACCGACTTTAGTATCGTCTGCAAATTTACTCACCCACCCTTCTGCGCCTTCCTCTAGGTCATTGATAAAAATGACAAACAGCAACGGCCCCAGAACAGATCCTTGTGGTACTCCACTTGTGACTGTACTCCATTCTGAACATTTCCCATCAACCACCACCCTCTGTCTTCTTTCAGCTAGCCAATTTCTGATCCACATCTCTAAATCACCCTCAATCCCCAGCCTCCGTATTTTTTGCAATAGCCTACCGTGGGGAACCTTATCAAACGCTTTGCTGAAATCCATATACACCACATCAACTGCTCTACCCTCGTCTACCTGTTCAGTCACCTTCTTTGGTAAACCACGGTTCCCTCGCTCGACGCCTTCCTCCCTGCCTGACCAGTACGTACTGATCAAGAACACGCAGTGGCTGTTCCTTGAACAAGCTCCACATATCCAGTGTGCCCAACACTTGCAGCCTATTTCTCCAACCTATCCCCCCAAGTCATGTCTAATGGCATCATAATTGCCCTTCCCCCAGCTATAACTCTTGCCCTGCGGGGTATACTTATCCCTTTCCATCACTAACGTAAATGTCACCGAATTGTGGTCACTGTCCCCAAAGTGCTCACCTACCTTCAAATCTAACACCTGGCCTGGTTCATTACCCAAAACCAAATCCAATGTGGCCTCTCCTCTTGTTGGCCTGTCAACATATTGTGACAGGAAACCCTCCTGCACACATTGTACAAAAAACAACCCATCTAATGTACTCGAACTATATCTTTTCCAGTCAATATTTGGAAAGTTAAAGTCTCCCATAATAACTACCCTGTTACTTTCGCTCTTATCCAGAATCATCTTCGCCATCCTTTCCTCTACATCCCGAGAACTATTTGGGGGCCTATAGAAAATTCTCAACAGGGTGACCTCTCCTTTCCTGTTTCTAACCTCAGCCCATACTACCTCGGAAGAAGAGTCCCCATCTAGCATCCTCTCCACCACCGTAATACTGTTTTTGACTAGCAGCGCCACACCTCCCCCTCTTTTGCCTCCTTCTCTGAGCTTACTAAAACACCTAAACCCCGGAACCTGCAACAACCATTCCTGTCCCTGCTCTATCCATGTCTCCGAAATGGCCACAACATCGAAGTCCCAGGTACCTCGGCTGGGTTCGGCTGTCATGTTTTGCGGTGGGTTGGGCTGGGTTGAGGTGGGTTGGGCTGGGCTGAGGTGTATTTGACTAGGTTGACGTGGACTGTGCTGGGTTGTGATGTGTTGGGCTGGGTTGAGGTGGGTTGGGGTAGGTTGAGATAGGTTAGGCTGTGCTGGGATGAGGTGGGTTGGGCTCGGATGAAGAGAGTTGGGCTGTGCTGGGTTGGGCTGGGTTGAGCTGGGCTGTGCTGGGTTGAGGTGGGTTCAGGTGTGTAGGATTATTCTGGGTTGTGCTGGGTTGGGCTGGATTGAGGTGGTCTATGCTGGGTTGAGGTGGGCTGTGCTGGATTGAGCTGGGCTGGGCAGGGTTCAGCTGGGCCGTGCTGGGTTAAGGTGGGTAGATTTGTGCTGGGTTGTGGTGGGTTGTGCTGGGTTGAGGAGGGATGTGCTGGGTTAAGGTTGGTTGAGGTGGGTCAGATTGTGCTGGGTTGTGATGAATTGTGCTGGGTTGAGGTGGTCTGTGCTGGGTTGATGTGGGCTGGGCTGGGTTGAAGTGGTTTGGGCTGTGTTGGGTTGAGGTGGGTTGGGCTGGGTTGAGGTGGGTGGGGCTGGGCTGGGTTGAGGCGGGTTGGGCTGGGTTGAGGTGGGTTGTGCTGTGCTGGGCTGAGGTGGTTTGGGCTGTGCTGATTTGGGGCGGGATGGGCAGGGTTGAGGTGGGATGGGCTGGGTTGAGGTGGGTTAGGCTGTGCTGGGATGAGGTGTGTTGGGCTGTGCTAGGTTGAGCTGAATAGGGCTGCGTTGAGGTCGGTTGGACTGGGTTGAGGGGGGTTGGTCTGGGTTGTGGTAGGTTGGACTAGGTTGAGGTGGGTTGGGCTGGATTGAGGTGGGTTGGGCTGGGTTGAGCTGGGTTGAGATAGATTGGTCTGGGTTGAGATGAGTTGGGCTGGGTTGAGGTGGGATGGTCTGGGTTAAGGTGGGTTGGGCTGGGTTGAGGTAGGTTGGGCAGAGTTGAGGTGGGTTGGTCTGGGTTGAGGTGGGTTGGTTTGGGTTGAGGTGGGTTGGTCTTGGTTGATGTTGGTTGGTCTAGGTTGAGGTGTGTTGGTTTGTGTTGAGGTGGGTTGGTCTGGGTTGAGGTGGGTTGGGCTAGGTTGAGGTGAGCTGGGCTGGTTTGAGGTGGGTTGGGCTGGGTTGAGGTGGGTGGTCTGGGTTGAGGTGGGTTGGTCTGGGTTGAGGTGGGTTGGACTGGGTTGAGGTGGGTTGGGCTGGGTTGAGGTGGGTTGGGCTGGGTTGAGGTGGGTTTGGCTTCGCTGCGTTGAGGTGGGTTGGGCTGGGTTGTGGTGGGTTGTGCTGGGGTCAGCTTAGGTGGGTTGGGCTGGGTTGAGGTGGGTTGGGCTGTTCTGGGTTGAGGTGGGTTGGGCTGGGTTGAGGCTGGTTGGGCTGTGTTGCGGCGGGTTGGGCTGTGCTGGGTTGAGGTGGGATGGGTTGTGCTGGTGTGGGGTGGGTTGGGCTGGGTTGTGGTGGGTTGGGCTGTGCTGGGTTGAGGTGTGTTGGGCTGTGCTGGGTTTAGGTGGATTGAGGTGGGTTGGGCCGTGCTGGGTTGAGGTGGGGTGGGCTGTGCTGGGTTGAGGTGGGTTGGGCTGGGTTGAGGTGGGTTGGGCTGGGTTGAGGTGGGTTGGGCTGGGTTGAGGTGCGTTGGGCTGGCTTAAGGTGCGGTATGCTGGGATGTGCTGGGGTGGGCTGGATTGAGGTGGGTTGAGCTGGATTGAGGTGGGTTGAGCTGGGTTGAGGTGGGTTGGGCTGTGCTGAGTTGAGGTGGGTTAGACTATGTTGGGTTGAGGTGAGTTGTGCTGGTTTGGGGTAGATTGGGCTGTGTTGGGTTGAGGTGGGTTGGGCTCGGATGAGGAGAGTTGGGCTGTGCTGGGTTGATGTGGGTTGGGCTGGGTTAAGAACAAAGAACAAAGAAATGTACTGCACAGGAACAGGCCCTTCGGCCCTCCAAGCCCGTGCCGACCAGGGTTAAGCTGGGCTGTGCTGGGTTAAGGTGGGTTGAGGTGGGTAGTGCTGTGCTGGGTTGTGGTGGGTTGGGCTCTGTTGAGCTGGGCTGTGCTGGATTAAGGTAGGTCGAGGTGGGTAGTGCTGTGCTGGGTTGTGGTGGGTTGGGCTCTGTTGAGCTGGGTTGTGCTGGATTAAGGTAGGTTGAGGTGGGTAGGAATGTGCTGGTTTGAGGTGGGCTGTGATGGTTTGAGGTGGGTTGTGCTGGGCTGGGTTGAGCTGGGCTGTGCTGGGTTTAGGTAGGTTGAGGTGGGTAGGATTGTGCTGGGTTGGGCTGGTTTGAGGTGGGCTGTGCTGGGTTGTGATGGGCTGTAGTGGGTTGAGGTGGGCTGGGCTGTGTTGAAGTGGGTTGGGCTGGATTGAGGTGGTTTGTGCTGGGTTGAGGTGGGTTGGGCTGGTTGAGGTAGGTTGGGCTGCTTTGAGGTGGGTTGTGCTGGGCTGAGGTGATTTGGGCTGGGTTGACATGGGTTGGGCTGTGCTGGGTTGAGGTGGGTTGGGTTTGCTGGGTTGAGGTGGGTTGGGCTGCACTGAGGTGGGTTGGGCTGTGCTGGGTTGAGTTGGGCTGAGGTGGATTGGGCCGGGCTGGGTTGAGGTTCGTTGGGCTGGGCTGACTTGTGGTGGGTTGGGCTGGGCTGGGTTGAAATGGGTTTGGCTGGGTGGAGGTCGGTTGGGCTGTGTTGAGGCGGGTTGGCCTGGGCTGGCTTGTGGTGGGTTGTGCTGGGTTGGGTTGTGGTGGGTTGGGCTTAGCTGGGTAGAAATGGCTTTGGCTGGATTGAGGTGGGTTGGGCTGTGCTGGGTTGGGCTGGGTTGTGGTGTGTTGGATTGTGCTGGGTTGAGGTGAGATGGACTGTGCTGGGTTGATGTGGTTTGTGCTGGGCTGTGGTGGTTTGGGCTGTGCTTGGTTGAGGTGGGTTGAGCTAGGTTGGGCTGTGTTGTGGTGGGTTGGGCTGTGCTGGGTTGAGGTGGGTTGGGCTGTGCTGGGTTTAGGTGGATTGAGGTGGGTTGGGCTGTGCTGGGTTGAGGTGGGTTGGGCTGTGCTGGGTTGAGGTGGGTTGGGCTGGGTTGAGGTGGGTTGGGCTGGGTTGAAGTGCATTGGGCTGGCTTGAGGTGGGGTATGCTGGGATGTGCTGGGTTGGGCTAGATTGAGGTGGGTTGAGCTGGGTTGAGATGGGATGGGCTGTGCTGAGTTGAGGTGGGTTACACTATGCTAGGTTGAGGTGAGTTGTGCTGGTTTGGGGTCGATTGGGCTGTGCTGGGTTGAGGTGGGTTGGGCTCGGACGAGGAGAGTTGGGCTGTGCTGGGTTGAGGTGGGTTGGGCTGGGTTATGCTGGGCTGTGCTGTGTTAAGGTGGGTTGAGGTGGGTAGAGCTGTGCTGGGTTGTGGTGGGTTGGGCTCTGTTGAGCTGGGCTGTGCTGGATTAATGTCGGTTGAGGTGGGTAGGAATGTGCTGGGTTGTAGTGGGTTTTTCTTGTTTGAGGTGGGCTGTGCTGGGTTGAGGTGGGCTGTGCTGGGTTGTGCTGGTCTGGGCTGGGTTGAGGTGGGCTGTGCTGGGTTTAGGTAGGTTGAGGTGGGTAGGATTTTGCTGGGTATGGCTGGTTTGAAGTGGGCTGTGCTGGGTTGTGATGGACTGTGGTGGGTTGAGGTGGGCTGGGCTGTGTTGAAGTGGGTTGGGCTGGATTGAGGTGGTTTGGGCTGGGTTGAAGTGGGTTGGGCTGGTTGAGGTAGGTTGGGCTGGATTGAGGTGGGTTGTGCTGGGCTGAGGTGATTTGGGCTGGGTTGACCTGGGTTGGGCTGTGCTGGGTTGAGGTGGGTTGGGTTTGCTGGGTTGAGATGGGTTGGGCTGGGTTGAGGTGGGTTGGGCTGTGCTGGGTTGAGTTGGGCTGAGGTGGATTGGGCTGGGCTGGGTTGAGTTGGGCTGAGGTGGATTGGGCTGGGCTGGGTTGAGTTGGGCTGAGGTGGATTGGGCTGGGCTGCGTTGAGGTTGGTTGGGCTGGGCTGGCTTGGCGTAGGTTGGGCTGGGCTGGGTTGAAATGGGTTCGGCTGGGTTGAGGTCGGTTGGGCTGTGTTGAGTTGGGTTGGGCTGGGCTGGGTTGTGGTGGGTTGGGCTTAGCTGGATTGAAATGGGTTTGGCTGGATTGAGTGTGTTGGATTGTGCTGGGTTGAGGTGAGATGGGCTGTGCCCGGTTGATGTGGGATGTGCTGGGCTGAGGTGGTTTGGGCTGTGCTTGGTTGAGGTGGGTTGGGCTAGGTTAGGCTGGGTTGTGGTGGGTTGTGCTGGTTGAGCTGCGTTGGCCTGTGCTGGGTTGAGGTGGGTTGGATTGGGTTGTGCTGCGTTGGCCTGTGCTGGGTTGTGGTGGGTTGGGCTGAGTTGAGGTGGGTTTGGTTGGGCTGGGTTGAGGTGGGTTTAGCTGGTTTGAGGTGGATTGGGCTGTACTGGGTTGAGTTGAGTTGGGCAGGGTTGAGGTGGGGTGGGCTGGGTTGAGGTGTGTTGCGCTTGGTTGAGGTGAGTTAGGCTGTGCTGCGTTGAGGTGTGTTGGTCTGTGCTGGGTTGAGGTGTGTTGGTCTGTGCTGGGTTGAGGTGGGTTGGGCTGGGTTGAGCTGGGTTGGGCTGAGTCGCGTTTGGTTGGGCTGGGTTGAGGTGGTTTGGGCTTAGTTGCATTTGGTTGAGGTGGTTTGGGCAGGGTTGAGGTGGGTTGCGCTGAGTTGAGGTGGTTTGGTCTGGGCTGGGCTTTGCTGGGTTGAGGTGGGTTGTACTGGTTTGAGGTAGGTGGGGCTGTGCTTGGCCGAGGCGGGTTGTGCTGTGCTGGGTTGAGGTGGATTGGGCTGGGCTGGGTTGAGTTGGATTGGGCTGTGTTGAGGTGGGTTGGGCTGGCCTGGTTTGAGGTTGGTTGGGCTGGGCTGATTTGAGGTGGGTTGGACTGTGTTGAGGTGGGTTGAGCTGGGCTGATTTGAGGTGGGTTGCGCTGGATTCACGTGGGTTGGGCTGAGTTGAGGTGGGTTTAGCTGTGTTGAGGTGGGTTGAGCTGGTTTGAGGTGGGTTGGGCTGTGCTGGGTTGAGTTGAGTTTTGCTGGGTTGAGGTGGGCTGTGCTGTGTTGTGATGGTTAGGGCTGGGTTGAGGTGTGTTAGGCTGTTCTGTGTTGGGGTGTGTTGAGGTGGGTTGGGCTGAGTTGAGGTGGGTTGGGCTGAGTTGAGGTGGGTTGGGCTGTTCTGTGTTGGGGTGTGTTGAGGTGGGTTGGGCTGAGTTGAGTTGGGTTTGGCTGAGTTGAGGTGGGTTGGGCTGAGTTGAGGTGGGTTGGGCTGTGTTGAGGCGGGCTGGGCTGGGTTGAGCTTGGTTGGGCTTGGTTGAGGTCGGTTGGGCTCGGTTGAGGTGAGTTAGGCTGTTCTGTGTTGGGGTGTGTTGAGGTGGGTTGGGCTGAGTTGAGGTGGGTTGGGCTGAGTTGAGGTGGGTTGGGCTGAGTTGAGGTGGGTTGGGCTGTGTTGAGGTGGGTTGGGCTGGGTTGATGTGGGTTGGGCTGTGCTCGGTTGTGGTGGGTTGGGCTGGGTTGAGGTGGGTGGGGCTGTGCTGGGTTGAGGTGACTTGTGCTGTGCTGGGTTGAGGTGGGTTGGGCTGGGCTGGTTTGAGGTGGGTTGGGCTTAGTTGAGGTGGGTTGGGCTGTGTTGAGGTGGGTTGGGCTGGTTTAATGTGGGTTGGGCTGTGCTCTGTTGTGGTGGGTTGGGCTGGGTTGAGCTGGGTTGGGCTGGATTGAGGTAGATTGGGCTGGTTTGAGATGAGCCGTGCTGGATTGTGGTGATTTGGGCTGGTTTGCGGTGGGTTGCGCTGGGTTGAGGTGTGTAGGACTGGGTTGGGGTGGGTTGGGCTGGGTTGAGGTGTGTAGGACTGGGTTGGGGTGGGTTGGGCTGGGTTGAGGTTGTTTGTGCAGGGTTGAAGTGGGTTGGGCTGTGCTGGGATGAGGTGGGTTGGGCTGTGCTGGGTTGGGCTGTGCTAGGTTGTGGTGATTTGGCTAGTTTAAGGTGGGTTGGGCTGGGTTGAGGTGGGCTGGGCTCGGTTGAGGTGGGTTGGACTGGGTTGAGGTGGGTTGGACTGCGCTGAGGTGGGTTGGGCTGGGTTGATGTGGGCTGTGCTTTGCTGGGTTGAGGTGGTTTGGGCTGTGGTGGGTTCAGCTGTGCTGGTTTGCGGTGGGTTGGGCTGGGTTGTGGTGGGTTGGGCTGGGCTTAGGTGTATTTGACTAGGTTGAGGCGGGCTGTGCTGGGTTGGGATGAGTTGAGGTGGGTTGGGCTGTGCTGGGTTGAGGTGGGTTGGGCTCGGATGAGGAGAGTTGGGCTGTGCTGAGTTGAGGTGGGTTGAGCTGGGTAGGGCTATGCTGGGTTGTGGTGTGTTGAGCTGGGCTGAGCTGGGCTGTGCTAGGTTAAGGTGGGTTGAGGTGGATAGTGCTGTGCTGGGTTGTGGTGGGTTGGGCTACATTGAGCTGGGCTGTGCTGGGTTAAGGTAGGTTGATCTTGGTAGGGCTGTGCTTGGTTGTGGTGTGTTGAGCTGGGTTGAGCATGGCTGTGCTGCGTTAAGGTGGGTTGAGGTGTGTAGGATTGTTCTGGGTAGTGCTGGGTTGGGCTGGTTTGAGGTGGTCTATGCTGGGTTGAGGTGGGCTGTGCTGGATTGAGCTGGGCTGGGCAGGGTTCAGCTGGGCTGTGCTGGGTTAAGGTGGGTTGAGTTGGGTAGATTTGTGCTGGGTTGTGGTGGGTTGGGCCGGTTTGAGGTGGGCTGTGCATGGTTGAGGAGGGCTGTGCTGGGTTAAGGTTGGTTGAGGTGGGTAGGATTGTGTTGGGTTGAGGTGGGATGGGCTGTGTTGAGCTGGGCTGTGCTGGGTTAAGGTGGTTGAGGTGAGTCGGATTGTGCTGGCTTGCGGTGTGTTGGGCTGGGTTGAGGTGGGCTGTGCTGGGTTGAGGAGGGCTGGGCTGGGTTGAAGTGGGTTGCGCTGTGCTGGGTTGAGGTGGGTTGGGCTGGGTTGAGGTGGGTGGGGTTGGGCTGGGTTGAGGTGGGTTGTGCTGGGTTAAGGTGGGTTGGCAGGGCTGGGTTGAGATGGGTTGGGCTGGGTTGAGGTGGGGTCGCCTGTACTGGGCTGAGTGGGTTGGACTGGGTTGAGGTGGTTTGGGCAAGGTTGAGGTGGGTTGGGCTGCGCTGCGTTGAGGTGGGTTGGGCTGGGTTGAGGTGGGTTGGGCTGGGCTCGGTTTAGGTGGGTCGGGCTGGGTTGAGGTGGGTTGGGCTGTTCTGGGTTGAGGTGGGTTGGGCTGGGTTGAGGCTGGTTGCGCTGCATTGCGGCGGGTTGGGCTGTGCGGGGTTGAGGTGGTTTGGCTGGGTTGAGGTGGGTTCGCCTGTGCTGGACTGAGTGGGTTGGACTGGGTTGATGTGGTTTGGGCAGGGCTGAGGTGGGTTGGACTGTGTTGGGATACGTTGGGCTGGGTTAGGGTGGGTTGGGCTGGGTTGAGGTGGGTTGTGCTAGGTTGAGGTAGGTTGGGCTGGGTTGAGGTGGGTTAGGCTGTGCTGGGTTGAGGTGGGTTGGGCTCGGATGAGGTGAGTTGGGCTGTGCTGGGTTAAGGTGGGTTGAGGTGGGTAGGGCTGTGCAGGGCTGTGGTGTGTTGGGCTGGGTTGAGCTGAGCTGTGCTGGGTTAAGCTGGGTTAAAGTGGGTAGTGGTGTGCTGGATTCTGGTGGGTTCGGCTGGGTTGAGCTGGGCTGTTCTTCGTTAAGGTGGGTTGGGCTGGTTTGAGGTGGGCTGTGCTGGGTTGAGGTGGGCTAGGCTGGGCTGGTTGAGGTGGGTTGGGCTAGGTGGAGGTGGGTTTGGCTATGCTGGGTTGAGGTGGGTTGGGCTGGGCTGGGTTGAGGCGGGTTGCGTTGTGCTGGCTTGAGGTGGGATGGGCTGTGTTGTGGTGGGTTGGGCTGTGCTGGGTTGAGATAGGTTGGGCTGTGCTGGGTTGAGGTAGTTTGAGGTGGTTGGGCCGTGCTGGGTTGAGGTGGGTTGGGCTGTGCTGGGTTGAGCTGGGTTGGGCTGGATTGAGGAAGATTGGGCTGGTTTGAGACGGGCTGTGCTGGGTTGTGGTGATTTGGGCTGGTTTGAGGTGGGTTGCGCTGGGTTGAGGTGTGTAGGACTGGGTTGGGGTGGGTTGGGCTGGGCTGAGATCGTTTCTGCTGGGTTGAGGTTGGTTGGGCTGTGCTGGGTTGGGCTGTGCCAAGTTGTGGTGGTTTGCGCTGGTTTAAGGTGGGTTGGGCTGGGTTGAGGTGGGTTGGGCTGAGTTGAGGTGGGTTGGGCTGGGTTAAGCTGGGTTGAGGTGGGTAGTGCTGTGCCGGATTGTGGTTGGTTGGGCTGGGTTGATCTGGGCTGTGCTTTGTTAATGTGGGTTGGGCTGGTTTGAGGTGGGCTGTGCTGGGTTGAGGTGGGCTAGGCCGGGCTGGTTGAGGTGGGTTGGGCTGGGTTGAGGTGGGTTGGGCTGGGCTGAGTTGAGGCAGGTTGGGCTGGGCTGAGTTGAGGTTGGTTGGGCTGTGCTGGGTTGAGGTGGGTTGGGTTGTGCTGGCTTGAGGTGGGTTGGGCTGTGTTGTGGTGGGTTGGGCTGTGCTGGGTTGAGATGGGTTGGTCTCTGCTGGGTTGAGGTGGTTTGAGGTGGTTGGGCCGTGCTTGGTTGATGTGGGTTGGGATGTGCTGCGTTGAGTTGGGTTGTGCTGGGTTGAGGTGGCTTGGGCTGGATTGAGGTGGATTGGGCTGGTTTGAGGTGGGCTCTGCTGGGTTGTGCTGGGTTGTGCTGGGTTGAGGTGTGTAGGACTGGGTTGGGTGGGTTGGGCTGTGCTGGGATGAGGTGGGTTGGGCTCTGCTGGGTTGAGGTTGGTTGGGCTGTGCTGGGTTGGGCTGTGCTGGGTTGTGGTGGTTTGGGCTAGTTTAAGGTGGGTTGAGCTGGGTTGAGGTGGGTTGGGCTGGGTTGAGGTGGGTTGGGCTGGGTTGATGTGGGTTGTGCTTTGCTGGGTTGAGGTGGTTTGGGCTGTGCTGGGTTCGGCTGTCATGTGTTGCGGTGGGTTGGGCTGGGTTGAGGTGTGTTGGGCTGGGCTGAGGTGTATTTGACGAGGTTGAGGCGGGCTGTGCTGGGTTGTGCTGGGTTGAGGTGGTTTGTGCTGGGTTGAAGTGGGTTGGGCTGTGCTGGGATGAGGTGGGTTGGACTATGCTGGGTTGAGGTTGGTTGGGCTGTGCTGGGTTGGGCTGTGCTGGGTTGTGGTGGCTTGGGCTTGTTTAAGGTGGGTTGGGCTGGGTTGAGGTGGGTTGGGCTGGGTTGAGGTGGGTTGGACTGTGTTGAGGTGGGTTGGGCTGGGTTAATGTGGGTTGTGCTTTGCTGGGTTAGAACATAGAACATAGAACGATACAGCGCAGTACAGGCCCTTCGGCCCACAAACTGAAACTTCACACCTCATCTTCACATAGGCCTACTTCTTCCTCCTAACAAGAGATTCCACTTAGAACATAGAACATAGAACAATACAGCGCAGTACAGGCCCTTCGGCCCACGATGTTGCACCGAAACAAAAGCCATCTAACCTACACTATGCCATTATCATCCATATGTTTATCCAATAAACTTTTAAATGCCCTCAATGTTGGCGAGTTCACTACTGTAGCAGGTAGGGCATTCCACGGCCTCACTACTCTTTGTGTAAAGAACCTACCTCTGACCTCTGTCCTATATCTATTACCCCTCAGTTTAAAGTTATGTCCCCTCGTGCCAGCCATATCCATCCGCGGGAGAAGGCTCTCACTGTCCACCCTATCCAACACCCTGATCATTTTGTATGCCTCTATTAAGTCTCCTCTTAACCTTCTTCTCTCCAACGAAAACAACCTCAAGTCCGTCAGCCTTTCCTCATAAGATTTTCCCTCCATACCAGGCAACATCCTGGTAAATCTCCTCTGCACCCGCTCCAAAGCCTCCACGTCCTTCCTATAATGCGGTGACCAGAACTGTACGCAATACTCCAAATGCGGCCGGACCAGAGTTCTGTACAGCTGCAACATGACCTCCCGACTCCGGAACTCAATCCCTCTACCAATAAAGGCCAACACTCCATAGGCCTTCTTCACAACCCTATCAACCTGGGTGGCAACTTTCAGGGATCTATGTACATGGACACCTAGATCCCTCTGCTCAGCCACACTTTCAAGAACTTTACCATTAGCCAAATATTCCGCATTCCTGTTATTCCTTCCAAAGTGAATCACCTCACACTTCTCTACATTAAACTGCATTTGCCACCTCTCAGCCCAGCTCTGCAGCTTATCTATATCCCTCTGTAACCTGCTACATCCTTCCACACTATCGACAACACCACCGACTTTAGTATCGTCTGCAAATTTACTCACCCACCCTTCTGCGCCTTCCTCTAGGTCATTGATAAAAATGACAAACAGCAACGGCCCCAGAACAGATCCTTGTGGTACTCCACTTGTGACTGTACTCCATTCTGAACATTTCCCATCAACCACCACCCTCTGTCTTCTTTCAGCTAGCCAATTTCTGATCCACATCTCTAAATCACCCTCAATCCCCAGCCTCCGTATTTTTTGCAATAGCCTACCGTGGGGAACCTTATCAAACGCTTTGCTGAAATCCATATACACCACATCAACTGCTCTACCCTCGTCTACCTGTTCAGTCACCTTCTTTGGTAAACCACGGTTCCCTCGCTCGACGCCTTCCTCCCTGCCTGACCAGTACGTACTGATCAAGAACACGCAGTGGCTGTTCCTTGAACAAGCTCCACATATCCAGTGTGCCCAACACTTGCAGCCTATTTCTCCAACCTATCCCCCCAAGTCATGTCTAATGGCATCATAATTGCCCTTCCCCCAGCTATAACTCTTGCCCTGCGGGGTATACTTATCCCTTTCCATCACTAACGTAAATGTCACCGAATTGTGGTCACTGTCCCCAAAGTGCTCACCTACCTTCAAATCTAACACCTGGCCTGGTTCATTACCCAAAACCAAATCCAATGTGGCCTCTCCTCTTGTTGGCCTGTCAACATATTGTGACAGGAAACCCTCCTGCACACATTGTACAAAAAACAACCCATCTAATGTACTCGAACTATATCTTTTCCAGTCAATATTTGGAAAGTTAAAGTCTCCCATAATAACTACCCTGTTACTTTCGCTCTTATCCAGAATCATCTTCGCCATCCTTTCCTCTACATCCCGAGAACTATTTGGGGGCCTATAGAAAATTCTCAACAGGGTGACCTCTCCTTTCCTGTTTCTAACCTCAGCCCATACTACCTCGGAAGAAGAGTCCCCATCTAGCATCCTCTCCACCACCGTAATACTGTTTTTGACTAGCAGCGCCACACCTCCCCCTCTTTTGCCTCCTTCTCTGAGCTTACTAAAACACCTAAACCCCGGAACCTGCAACAACCATTCCTGTCCCTGCTCTATCCATGTCTCCGAAATGGCCACAACATCGAAGTCCCAGGTACCTCGGCTGGGTTCGGCTGTCATGTTTTGCGGTGGGTTGGGCTGGGTTGAGGTGGGTTGGGCTGGGCTGAGGTGTATTTGACTAGGTTGACGTGGACTGTGCTGGGTTGTGATGTGTTGGGCTGGGTTGAGGTGGGTTGGGGTAGGTTGAGATAGGTTAGGCTGTGCTGGGATGAGGTGGGTTGGGCTCGGATGAAGAGAGTTGGGCTGTGCTGGGTTGGGCTGGGTTGAGCTGGGCTGTGCTGGGTTGAGGTGGGTTCAGGTGTGTAGGATTATTCTGGGTTGTGCTGGGTTGGGCTGGATTGAGGTGGTCTATGCTGGGTTGAGGTGGGCTGTGCTGGATTGAGCTGGGCTGGGCAGGGTTCAGCTGGGCCGTGCTGGGTTAAGGTGGGTAGATTTGTGCTGGGTTGTGGTGGGTTGTGCTGGGTTGAGGAGGGATGTGCTGGGTTAAGGTTGGTTGAGGTGGGTCAGATTGTGCTGGGTTGTGATGAATTGTGCTGGGTTGAGGTGGTCTGTGCTGGGTTGATGTGGGCTGGGCTGGGTTGAAGTGGTTTGGGCTGTGTTGGGTTGAGGTGGGTTGGGCTGGGTTGAGGTGGGTGGGGCTGGGCTGGGTTGAGGCGGGTTGGGCTGGGTTGAGGTGGGTTGTGCTGTGCTGGGCTGAGGTGGTTTGGGCTGTGCTGATTTGGGGCGGGATGGGCAGGGTTGAGGTGGGATGGGCTGGGTTGAGGTGGGTTAGGCTGTGCTGGGATGAGGTGTGTTGGGCTGTGCTAGGTTGAGCTGAATAGGGCTGCGTTGAGGTCGGTTGGACTGGGTTGAGGGGGGTTGGTCTGGGTTGTGGTAGGTTGGACTAGGTTGAGGTGGGTTGGGCTGGATTGAGGTGGGTTGGGCTGGGTTGAGCTGGGTTGAGATAGATTGGTCTGGGTTGAGATGAGTTGGGCTGGGTTGAGGTGGGATGGTCTGGGTTAAGGTGGGTTGGGCTGGGTTGAGGTAGGTTGGGCAGAGTTGAGGTGGGTTGGTCTGGGTTGAGGTGGGTTGGTTTGGGTTGAGGTGGGTTGGTCTTGGTTGATGTTGGTTGGTCTAGGTTGAGGTGTGTTGGTTTGTGTTGAGGTGGGTTGGTCTGGGTTGAGGTGGGTTGGGCTAGGTTGAGGTGAGCTGGGCTGGTTTGAGGTGGGTTGGGCTGGGTTGAGGTGGGTGGTCTGGGTTGAGGTGGGTTGGTCTGGGTTGAGGTGGGTTGGACTGGGTTGAGGTGGGTTGGGCTGGGTTGAGGTGGGTTGGGCTGGGTTGAGGTGGGTTTGGCTTCGCTGCGTTGAGGTGGGTTGGGCTGGGTTGTGGTGGGTTGTGCTGGGGTCAGCTTAGGTGGGTTGGGCTGGGTTGAGGTGGGTTGGGCTGTTCTGGGTTGAGGTGGGTTGGGCTGGGTTGAGGCTGGTTGGGCTGTGTTGCGGCGGGTTGGGCTGTGCTGGGTTGAGGTGGGATGGGTTGTGCTGGTGTGGGGTGGGTTGGGCTGGGTTGTGGTGGGTTGGGCTGTGCTGGGTTGAGGTGTGTTGGGCTGTGCTGGGTTTAGGTGGATTGAGGTGGGTTGGGCCGTGCTGGGTTGAGGTGGGGTGGGCTGTGCTGGGTTGAGGTGGGTTGGGCTGGGTTGAGGTGGGTTGGGCGGGGTTGAGGTGGGTTGGGCTGGGTTGAGGTGCGTTGGGCTGGCTTAAGGTGCGGTATGCTGGGATGTGCTGGGGTGGGCTGGATTGAGGTGGGTTGAGCTGGATTGAGGTGGGTTGAGCTGGGTTGAGGTGGGTTGGGCTGTGCTGAGTTGAGGTGGGTTAGACTATGTTGGGTTGAGGTGAGTTGTGCTGGTTTGGGGTAGATTGGGCTGTGTTGGGTTGAGGTGGGTTGGGCTCGGATGAGGAGAGTTGGGCTGTGCTGGGTTGATGTGGGTTGGGCTGGGTTAAGAACAAAGAACAAAGAAATGTACTGCACAGGAACAGGCCCTTCGGCCCTCCAAGCCCGTGCCGACCAGGGTTAAGCTGGGCTGTGCTGGGTTAAGGTGGGTTGAGGTGGGTAGTGCTGTGCTGGGTTGTGGTGGGTTGGGCTCTGTTGAGCTGGGCTGTGCTGGATTAAGGTAGGTCGAGGTGGGTAGTGCTGTGCTGGGTTGTGGTGGGTTGGGCTCTGTTGAGCTGGGTTGTGCTGGATTAAGGTAGGTTGAGGTGGGTAGGAATGTGCTGGTTTGAGGTGGGCTGTGATGGTTTGAGGTGGGTTGTGCTGGGCTGGGTTGAGCTGGGCTGTGCTGGGTTTAGGTAGGTTGAGGTGGGTAGGATTGTGCTGGGTTGGGCTGGTTTGAGGTGGGCTGTGCTGGGTTGTGATGGGCTGTAGTGGGTTGAGGTGGGCTGGGCTGTGTTGAAGTGGGTTGGGCTGGATTGAGGTGGTTTGTGCTGGGTTGAGGTGGGTTGGGCTGGTTGAGGTAGGTTGGGCTGCTTTGAGGTGGGTTGTGCTGGGCTGAGGTGATTTGGGCTGGGTTGACATGGGTTGGGCTGTGCTGGGTTGAGGTGGGTTGGGTTTGCTGGGTTGAGGTGGGTTGGGCTGCACTGAGGTGGGTTGGGCTGTGCTGGGTTGAGTTGGGCTGAGGTGGATTGGGCCGGGCTGGGTTGAGGTTCGTTGGGCTGGGCTGACTTGTGGTGGGTTGGGCTGGGCTGGGTTGAAATGGGTTTGGCTGGGTGGAGGTCGGTTGGGCTGTGTTGAGGCGGGTTGGCCTGGGCTGGCTTGTGGTGGGTTGTGCTGGGTTGGGTTGTGGTGGGTTGGGCTTAGCTGGGTAGAAATGGCTTTGGCTGGATTGAGGTGGGTTGGGCTGTGCTGGGTTGGGCTGGGTTGTGGTGTGTTGGATTGTGCTGGGTTGAGGTGAGATGGACTGTGCTGGGTTGATGTGGTTTGTGCTGGGCTGTGGTGGTTTGGGCTGTGCTTGGTTGAGGTGGGTTGAGCTAGGTTGGGCTGTGTTGTGGTGGGTTGGGCTGTGCTGGGTTGAGGTGGGTTGGGCTGTGCTGGGTTTAGGTGGATTGAGGTGGGTTGGGCTGTGCTGGGTTGAGGTGGGTTGGGCTGTGCTGGGTTGAGGTGGGTTGGGCTGGGTTGAGGTGGGTTGGGCTGGGTTGAAGTGCATTGGGCTGGCTTGAGGTGGGGTATGCTGGGATGTGCTGGGTTGGGCTAGATTGAGGTGGGTTGAGCTGGGTTGAGATGGGATGGGCTGTGCTGAGTTGAGGTGGGTTACACTATGCTAGGTTGAGGTGAGTTGTGCTGGTTTGGGGTCGATTGGGCTGTGCTGGGTTGAGGTGGGTTGGGCTCGGACGAGGAGAGTTGGGCTGTGCTGGGTTGAGGTGGGTTGGGCTGGGTTATGCTGGGCTGTGCTGTGTTAAGGTGGGTTGAGGTGGGTAGAGCTGTGCTGGGTTGTGGTGGGTTGGGCTCTGTTGAGCTGGGCTGTGCTGGATTAATGTCGGTTGAGGTGGGTAGGAATGTGCTGGGTTGTAGTGGGTTTTTCTTGTTTGAGGTGGGCTGTGCTGGGTTGAGATAGGTTGGGCTGTGCTGGGTTGAGGTAGTTTGAGGTGGTTGGGCCGTGCTGGGTTGAGGTGGGTTGGGCTGTGCTGGGTTGAGCTGGGTTGGGCTGGATTGAGGAAGATTGGGCTGGTTTGAGACGGGCTGTGCTGGGTTGTGGTGATTTGGGCTGGTTTGAGGTGGGTTGCGCTGGGTTGAGGTGTGTAGGACTGGGTTGGGGTGGGTTGGGCTGGGCTGAGATTGTTTCTGCTGGGTTGAGGTTGGTTGGGCTGTGCTGGGTTGGGCTGTGCCAAGTTGTGGTGGTTTGCGCTGGTTTAAGGTGGGTTGGGCTGGGTTGAGGTGGGTTGGGCTGAGTTGAGGTGGGTTGGGCTGGGTTAAGCTGGGTTGAGGTGGGTAGTGCTGTGCCGGATTGTGGTTGGTTGGGCTGGGTTGATCTGGGCTGTGCTTTGTTAATGTGGGTTGGGCTGGTTTGAGGTGGGCTGTGCTGGGTTGAGGTGGGCTAGGCTGGGCTGGTTGAGGTGGGTTGGGCTGGGTTGAGGTGGGTTGGGCTGGGCTGAGTTGAGGCAGGTTGGGCTGGGCTGAGTTGAGGTTGGTTGGGCTGTGCTGGGTTGAGGTGGGTTGGGTTGTGCTGGCTTGAGGTGGGTTGGGCTGTGTTGTGGTGGGTTGGGCTGTGCTGGGTTGAGATGGGTTGGTCTCTGCTGGGTTGAGGTGGTTTGAGGTGGTTGGGCCGTGCTTGGTTGATGTGGGTTGGGATGTGCTGCGTTGAGTTGGGTTGTGCTGGGTTGAGGTGGCTTGGGCTGGATTGAGGTGGATTGGGCTGGTTTGAGGTGGGCTCTGCTGGGTTGTGCTGGGTTGTGCTGGGTTGAGGTGTGTAGGACTGGGTTGGGTGGGTTGGGCTGTGCTGGGATGAGGTGGGTTGGGCTCTGCTGGGTTGAGGTTGGTTGGGCTGTGCTGGGTTGGGCTGTGCTGGGTTGTGGTGGTTTGGGCTAGTTTAAGGTGGGTTGAGCTGGGTTGAGGTGGGTTGGGCTGGGTTGAGGTGGGTTGGGCTGGGTTGATGTGGGTTGTGCTTTGCTGGGTTGAGGTGGTTTGGGCTGTGCTGGGTTCGGCTGTCATGTGTTGCGGTGGGTTGGGCTGGGTTGAGGTGTGTTGGGCTGGGCTGAGGTGTATTTGACGAGGTTGAGGCGGGCTGTGCTGGGTTGTGCTGGGTTGAGGTGGTTTGTGCTGGGTTGAAGTGGGTTGGGCTGTGCTGGGATGAGGTGGGTTGGACTATGCTGGGTTGAGGTTGGTTGGGCTGTGCTGGGTTGGGCTGTGCTGGGTTGTGGTGGCTTGGGCTTGTTTAAGGTGGGTTGGGCTGGGTTGAGGTGGGTTGGGCTGGGTTGAGGTGGGTTGGACTGTGTTGAGGTGGGTTGGGCTGGGTTAATGTGGGTTGTGCTTTGCTGGGTTAGAACATAGAACATAGAACGATACAGCGCAGTACAGGCCCTTCGGCCCACAAACTGAAACTTCACACCTCATCTTCACATAGGCCTACTTCTTCCTCCTAACAAGAGATTCCACTTAGAACATAGAACATAGAACAATACAGCGCAGTACAGGCCCTTCGGCCCACGATGTTGCACCGAAACAAAAGCCATCTAACCTACACTATGCCATTATCATCCATATGTTTATCCAATAAACTTTTAAATGCCCTCAATGTTGGCGAGTTCACTACTGTAGCAGGTAGGGCATTCCACGGCCTCACTACTCTTTGTGTAAAGAACCTACCTCTGACCTCTGTCCTATATCTATTACCCCTCAGTTTAAAGTTATGTCCCCTCGTGCCAGCCATATCCATCCGCGGGAGAAGGCTCTCACTGTCCACCCTATCCAACACCCTGATCATTTTGTATGCCTCTATTAAGTCTCCTCTTAACCTTCTTCTCTCCAACGAAAACAACCTCAAGTCCGTCAGCCTTTCCTCATAAGATTTTCCCTCCATACCAGGCAACATCCTGGTAAATCTCCTCTGCACCCGCTCCAAAGCCTCCACGTCCTTCCTATAATGCGGTGACCAGAACTGTACGCAATACTCCAAATGCGGCCGGACCAGAGTTCTGTACAGCTGCAACATGACCTCCCGACTCCGGAACTCAATCCCTCTACCAATAAAGGCCAACACTCCATAGGCCTTCTTCACAACCCTATCAACCTGGGTGGCAACTTTCAGGGATCTATGTACATGGACACCTAGATCCCTCTGCTCAGCCACACTTTCAAGAACTTTACCATTAGCCAAATATTCCGCATTCCTGTTATTCCTTCCAAAGTGAATCACCTCACACTTCTCTACATTAAACTCCATTTGCCACCTCTCAGCCCAGCTCTGCAGCTTATCTATATCCCTCTGTAACCTGCTACATCCTTCCACACTATCGACAACACCACCGACTTTAGTATCGTCTGCAAATTTACTCACCCACCCTTCTGCGCCTTCCTCTAGGTCATTGATAAAAATGACAAACAGCAACGGCCCCAGAACAGATCCTTGTGGTACTCCACTTGTGACTGTACTCCATTCTGAACATTTCCCATCAACCACCACCCTCTGTCTTCTTTCAGCTAGCCAATTTCTGATCCACATCTCTAAATCACCCTCAATCCCCAGCCTCCGTATTTTTTGCAATAGCCTACCGTGGGGAACCTTATCAAACGCTTTGCTGAAATCCATATACACCACATCAACTGCTCTACCCTCGTCTACCTGTTCAGTCACCTTCTTTGGTAAACCACGGTTCCCTCGCTCGACGCCTTCCTCCCTGCCTGACCAGTACGTACTGATCAAGAACACGCAGTGGCTGTTCCTTGAACAAGCTCCACATATCCAGTGTGCCCAACACTTGCAGCCTATTTCTCCAACCTATCCCCCCAAGTCATGTCTAATGGCATCATAATTGCCCTTCCCCCAGCTATAACTCTTGCCCTGCGGGGTATACTTATCCCTTTCCATCACTAACGTAAATGTCACCGAATTGTGGTCACTGTCCCCAAAGTGCTCACCTACCTTCAAATCTAACACCTGGCCTGGTTCATTACCCAAAACCAAATCCAATGTGGCCTCTCCTCTTGTTGGCCTGTCAACATATTGTGACAGGAAACCCTCCTGCACACATTGTACAAAAAACAACCCATCTAATGTACTCGAACTATATCTTTTCCAGTCAATATTTGGAAAGTTAAAGTCTCCCATAATAACTACCCTGTTACTTTCGCTCTTATCCAGAATCATCTTCGCCATCCTTTCCTCTACATCCCGAGAACTATTTGGGGGCCTATAGAAAATTCTCAACAGGGTGACCTCTCCTTTCCTGTTTCTAACCTCAGCCCATACTACCTCGGAAGAAGAGTCCCCATCTAGCATCCTCTCCACCACCGTAATACTGTTTTTGACTAGCAGCGCCACACCTCCCCCTCTTTTGCCTCCTTCTCTGAGCTTACTAAAACACCTAAACCCCGGAACCTGCAACAACCATTCCTGTCCCTGCTCTATCCATGTCTCCGAAATGGCCACAACATCGAAGTCCCAGGTACCTCGGCTGGGTTCGGCTGTCATGTTTTGCGGTGGGTTGGGCTGGGTTGAGGTGGGTTGGGCTGGGCTGAGGTGTATTTGACTAGGTTGACGTGGACTGTGCTGGGTTGTGATGTGTTGGGCTGGGTTGAGGTGGGTTGGGGTAGGTTGAGATAGGTTAGGCTGTGCTGGGATGAGGTGGGTTGGGCTCGGATGAAGAGAGTTGGGCTGTGCTGGGTTGGGCTGGGTTGAGCTGGGCTGTGCTGGGTTGAGGTGGGTTCAGGTGTGTAGGATTATTCTGGGTTGTGCTGGGTTGGGCTGGATTGAGGTGGTCTATGCTGGGTTGAGGTGGGCTGTGCTGGATTGAGCTGGGCTGGGCAGGGTTCAGCTGGGCCGTGCTGGGTTAAGGTGGGTAGATTTGTGCTGGGTTGTGGTGGGTTGTGCTGGGTTGAGGAGGGATGTGCTGGGTTAAGGTTGGTTGAGGTGGGTCAGATTGTGCTGGGTTGTGATGAATTGTGCTGGGTTGAGGTGGTCTGTGCTGGGTTGATGTGGGCTGGGCTGGGTTGAAGTGGTTTGGGCTGTGTTGGGTTGAGGTGGGTTGGGCTGGGTTGAGGTGGGTGGGGCTGGGCTGGGTTGAGGCGGGTTGGGCTGGGTTGAGGTGGGTTGTGCTGTGCTGGGCTGAGGTGGTTTGGGCTGTGCTGATTTGGGGCGGGATGGGCAGGGTTGAGGTGGGATGGGCTGGGTTGAGGTGGGTTAGGCTGTGCTGGGATGAGGTGTGTTGGGCTGTGCTAGGTTGAGCTGAATAGGGCTGCGTTGAGGTCGGTTGGACTGGGTTGAGGGGGGTTGGTCTGGGTTGTGGTAGGTTGGACTAGGTTGAGGTGGGTTGGGCTGGATTGAGGTGGGTTGGGCTGGGTTGAGCTGGGTTGAGATAGATTGGTCTGGGTTGAGATGAGTTGGGCTGGGTTGAGGTGGGATGGTCTGGGTTAAGGTGGGTTGGGCTGGGTTGAGGTAGGTTGGGCAGAGTTGAGGTGGGTTGGTCTGGGTTGAGGTGGGTTGGTTTGGGTTGAGGTGGGTTGGTCTTGGTTGATGTTGGTTGGTCTAGGTTGAGGTGTGTTGGTTTGTGTTGAGGTGGGTTGGTCTGGGTTGAGGTGGGTTGGGCTAGGTTGAGGTGAGCTGGGCTGGTTTGAGGTGGGTTGGGCTGGGTTGAGGTGGGTGGTCTGGGTTGAGGTGGGTTGGTCTGGGTTGAGGTGGGTTGGACTGGGTTGAGGTGGGTTGGGCTGGGTTGAGGTGGGTTGGGCTGGGTTGAGGTGGGTTTGGCTTCGCTGCGTTGAGGTGGGTTGGGCTGGGTTGTGGTGGGTTGTGCTGGGGTCAGCTTAGGTGGGTTGGGCTGGGTTGAGGTGGGTTGGGCTGTTCTGGGTTGAGGTGGGTTGGGCTGGGTTGAGGCTGGTTGGGCTGTGTTGCGGCGGGTTGGGCTGTGCTGGGTTGAGGTGGGATGGGTTGTGCTGGTGTGGGGTGGGTTGGGCTGGGTTGTGGTGGGTTGGGCTGTGCTGGGTTGAGGTGTGTTGGGCTGTGCTGGGTTTAGGTGGATTGAGGTGGGTTGGGCCGTGCTGGGTTGAGGTGGGGTGGGCTGTGCTGGGTTGAGGTGGGTTGGGCTGGGTTGAGGTGGGTTGGGCTGGGTTGAGGTGGGTTGGGCTGGGTTGAGGTGCGTTGGGCTGGCTTAAGGTGCGGTATGCTGGGATGTGCTGGGGTGGGCTGGATTGAGGTGGGTTGAGCTGGATTGAGGTGGGTTGAGCTGGGTTGAGGTGGGTTGGGCTGTGCTGAGTTGAGGTGGGTTAGACTATGTTGGGTTGAGGTGAGTTGTGCTGGTTTGGGGTAGATTGGGCTGTGTTGGGTTGAGGTGGGTTGGGCTCGGATGAGGAGAGTTGGGCTGTGCTGGGTTGATGTGGGTTGGGCTGGGTTAAGAACAAAGAACAAAGAAATGTACTGCACAGGAACAGGCCCTTCGGCCCTCCAAGCCCGTGCCGACCAGGGTTAAGCTGGGCTGTGCTGGGTTAAGGTGGGTTGAGGTGGGTAGTGCTGTGCTGGGTTGTGGTGGGTTGGGCTCTGTTGAGCTGGGCTGTGCTGGATTAAGGTAGGTCGAGGTGGGTAGTGCTGTGCTGGGTTGTGGTGGGTTGGGCTCTGTTGAGCTGGGTTGTGCTGGATTAAGGTAGGTTGAGGTGGGTAGGAATGTGCTGGTTTGAGGTGGGCTGTGATGGTTTGAGGTGGGTTGTGCTGGGCTGGGTTGAGCTGGGCTGTGCTGGGTTTAGGTAGGTTGAGGTGGGTAGGATTGTGCTGGGTTGGGCTGGTTTGAGGTGGGCTGTGCTGGGTTGTGATGGGCTGTAGTGGGTTGAGGTGGGCTGGGCTGTGTTGAAGTGGGTTGGGCTGGATTGAGGTGGTTTGTGCTGGGTTGAGGTGGGTTGGGCTGGTTGAGGTAGGTTGGGCTGCTTTGAGGTGGGTTGTGCTGGGCTGAGGTGATTTGGGCTGGGTTGACATGGGTTGGGCTGTGCTGGGTTGAGGTGGGTTGGGTTTGCTGGGTTGAGGTGGGTTGGGCTGCACTGAGGTGGGTTGGGCTGTGCTGGGTTGAGTTGGGCTGAGGTGGATTGGGCCGGGCTGGGTTGAGGTTCGTTGGGCTGGGCTGACTTGTGGTGGGTTGGGCTGGGCTGGGTTGAAATGGGTTTGGCTGGGTGGAGGTCGGTTGGGCTGTGTTGAGGCGGGTTGGCCTGGGCTGGCTTGTGGTGGGTTGTGCTGGGTTGGGTTGTGGTGGGTTGGGCTTAGCTGGGTAGAAATGGCTTTGGCTGGATTGAGGTGGGTTGGGCTGTGCTGGGTTGGGCTGGGTTGTGGTGTGTTGGATTGTGCTGGGTTGAGGTGAGATGGACTGTGCTGGGTTGATGTGGTTTGTGCTGGGCTGTGGTGGTTTGGGCTGTGCTTGGTTGAGGTGGGTTGAGCTAGGTTGGGCTGTGTTGTGGTGGGTTGGGCTGTGCTGGGTTGAGGTGGGTTGGGCTGTGCTGGGTTTAGGTGGATTGAGGTGGGTTGGGCTGTGCTGGGTTGAGGTGGGTTGGGCTGTGCTGGGTTGAGGTGGGTTGGGCTGGGTTGAGGTGGGTTGGGCTGGGTTGAAGTGCATTGGGCTGGCTTGAGGTGGGGTATGCTGGGATGTGCTGGGTTGGGCTAGATTGAGGTGGGTTGAGCTGGGTTGAGATGGGATGGGCTGTGCTGAGTTGAGGTGGGTTACACTATGCTAGGTTGAGGTGAGTTGTGCTGGTTTGGGGTCGATTGGGCTGTGCTGGGTTGAGGTGGGTTGGGCTCGGACGAGGAGAGTTGGGCTGTGCTGGGTTGAGGTGGGTTGGGCTGGGTTATGCTGGGCTGTGCTGTGTTAAGGTGGGTTGAGGTGGGTAGAGCTGTGCTGGGTTGTGGTGGGTTGGGCTCTGTTGAGCTGGGCTGTGCTGGATTAATGTCGGTTGAGGTGGGTAGGAATGTGCTGGGTTGTAGTGGGTTTTTCTTGTTTGAGGTGGGCTGTGCTGGGTTGAGGTGGGCTGTGCTGGGTTGTGCTGGTCTGGGCTGGGTTGAGGTGGGCTGTGCTGGGTTTAGGTAGGTTGAGGTGGGTAGGATTTTGCTGGGTATGGCTGGTTTGAAGTGGGCTGTGCTGGGTTGTGATGGACTGTGGTGGGTTGAGGTGGGCTGGGCTGTGTTGAAGTGGGTTGGGCTGGATTGAGGTGGTTTGGGCTGGGTTGAAGTGGGTTGGGCTGGTTGAGGTAGGTTGGGCTGGATTGAGGTGGGTTGTGCTGGGCTGAGGTGATTTGGGCTGGGTTGACCTGGGTTGGGCTGTGCTGGGTTGAGGTGGGTTGGGTTTGCTGGGTTGAGATGGGTTGGGCTGGGTTGAGGTGGGTTGGGCTGTGCTGGGTTGAGTTGGGCTGAGGTGGATTGGGCTGGGCTGGGTTGAGTTGGGCTGAGGTGGATTGGGCTGGGCTGGGTTGAGTTGGGCTGAGGTGGATTGGGCTGGGCTGCGTTGAGGTTGGTTGGGCTGGGCTGGCTTGGCGTAGGTTGGGCTGGGCTGGGTTGAAATGGGTTCGGCTGGGTTGAGGTCGGTTGGGCTGTGTTGAGTTGGGTTGGGCTGGGCTGGGTTGTGGTGGGTTGGGCTTAGCTGGATTGAAATGGGTTTGGCTGGATTGAGTGTGTTGGATTGTGCTGGGTTGAGGTGAGATGGGCTGTGCCCGGTTGATGTGGGATGTGCTGGGCTGAGGTGGTTTGGGCTGTGCTTGGTTGAGGTGGGTTGGGCTAGGTTAGGCTGGGTTGTGGTGGGTTGTGCTGGTTGAGCTGCGTTGGCCTGTGCTGGGTTGAGGTGGGTTGGATTGGGTTGTGCTGCGTTGGCCTGTGCTGGGTTGTGGTGGGTTGGGCTGAGTTGAGGTGGGTTTGGTTGGGCTGGGTTGAGGTGGGTTTAGCTGGTTTGAGGTGGATTGGGCTGTACTGGGTTGAGTTGAGTTGGGCAGGGTTGAGGTGGGGTGGGCTGGGTTGAGGTGTGTTGCGCTTGGTTGAGGTGAGTTAGGCTGTGCTGCGTTGAGGTGTGTTGGTCTGTGCTGGGTTGAGGTGTGTTGGTCTGTGCTGGGTTGAGGTGGGTTGGGCTGGGTTGAGCTGGGTTGGGCTGAGTCGCGTTTGGTTGGGCTGGGTTGAGGTGGTTTGGGCTTAGTTGCATTTGGTTGAGGTGGTTTGGGCAGGGTTGAGGTGGGTTGCGCTGAGTTGAGGTGGTTTGGTCTGGGCTGGGCTTTGCTGGGTTGAGGTGGGTTGTACTGGTTTGAGGTAGGTGGGGCTGTGCTTGGCCGAGGCGGGTTGTGCTGTGCTGGGTTGAGGTGGATTGGGCTGGGCTGGGTTGAGTTGGATTGGGCTGTGTTGAGGTGGGTTGGGCTGGCCTGGTTTGAGGTTGGTTGGGCTGGGCTGATTTGAGGTGGGTTGGACTGTGTTGAGGTGGGTTGAGCTGGGCTGATTTGAGGTGGGTTGCGCTGGATTCACGTGGGTTGGGCTGAGTTGAGGTGGGTTTAGCTGTGTTGAGGTGGGTTGAGCTGGTTTGAGGTGGGTTGGGCTGTGCTGGGTTGAGTTGAGTTTTGCTGGGTTGAGGTGGGCTGTGCTGTGTTGTGATGGTTAGGGCTGGGTTGAGGTGTGTTAGGCTGTTCTGTGTTGGGGTGTGTTGAGGTGGGTTGGGCTGAGTTGAGGTGGGTTGGGCTGAGTTGAGGTGGGTTGGGCTGTTCTGTGTTGGGGTGTGTTGAGGTGGGTTGGGCTGAGTTGAGTTGGGTTTGGCTGAGTTGAGGTGGGTTGGGCTGAGTTGAGGTGGGTTGGGCTGTGTTGAGGCGGGCTGGGCTGGGTTGAGCTTGGTTGGGCTTGGTTGAGGTCGGTTGGGCTCGGTTGAGGTGAGTTAGGCTGTTCTGTGTTGGGGTGTGTTGAGGTGGGTTGGGCTGAGTTGAGGTGGGTTGGGCTGAGTTGAGGTGGGTTGGGCTGAGTTGAGGTGGGTTGGGCTGTGTTGAGGTGGGTTGGGCTGGGTTGATGTGGGTTGGGCTGTGCTCGGTTGTGGTGGGTTGGGCTGGGTTGAGGTGGGTGGGGCTGTGCTGGGTTGAGGTGACTTGTGCTGTGCTGGGTTGAGGTGGGTTGGGCTGGGCTGGTTTGAGGTGGGTTGGGCTTAGTTGAGGTGGGTTGGGCTGTGTTGAGGTGGGTTGGGCTGGTTTAATGTGGGTTGGGCTGTGCTCTGTTGTGGTGGGTTGGGCTGGGTTGAGCTGGGTTGGGCTGGATTGAGGTAGATTGGGCTGGTTTGAGATGAGCCGTGCTGGATTGTGGTGATTTGGGCTGGTTTGCGGTGGGTTGCGCTGGGTTGAGGTGTGTAGGACTGGGTTGGGGTGGGTTGGGCTGGGTTGAGGTGTGTAGGACTGGGTTGGGGTGGGTTGGGCTGGGTTGAGGTTGTTTGTGCAGGGTTGAAGTGGGTTGGGCTGTGCTGGGATGAGGTGGGTTGGGCTGTGCTGGGTTGGGCTGTGCTAGGTTGTGGTGATTTGGCTAGTTTAAGGTGGGTTGGGCTGGGTTGAGGTGGGCTGGGCTCGGTTGAGGTGGGTTGGACTGGGTTGAGGTGGGTTGGACTGCGCTGAGGTGGGTTGGGCTGGGTTGATGTGGGCTGTGCTTTGCTGGGTTGAGGTGGTTTGGGCTGTGGTGGGTTCAGCTGTGCTGGTTTGCGGTGGGTTGGGCTGGGTTGTGGTGGGTTGGGCTGGGCTTAGGTGTATTTGACTAGGTTGAGGCGGGCTGTGCTGGGTTGGGATGAGTTGAGGTGGGTTGGGCTGTGCTGGGTTGAGGTGGGTTGGGCTCGGATGAGGAGAGTTGGGCTGTGCTGAGTTGAGGTGGGTTGAGCTGGGTAGGGCTATGCTGGGTTGTGGTGTGTTGAGCTGGGCTGAGCTGGGCTGTGCTAGGTTAAGGTGGGTTGAGGTGGATAGTGCTGTGCTGGGTTGTGGTGGGTTGGGCTACATTGAGCTGGGCTGTGCTGGGTTAAGGTAGGTTGATCTTGGTAGGGCTGTGCTTGGTTGTGGTGTGTTGAGCTGGGTTGAGCATGGCTGTGCTGCGTTAAGGTGGGTTGAGGTGTGTAGGATTGTTCTGGGTAGTGCTGGGTTGGGCTGGTTTGAGGTGGTCTATGCTGGGTTGAGGTGGGCTGTGCTGGATTGAGCTGGGCTGGGCAGGGTTCAGCTGGGCTGTGCTGGGTTAAGGTGGGTTGAGTTGGGTAGATTTGTGCTGGGTTGTGGTGGGTTGGGCCGGTTTGAGGTGGGCTGTGCATGGTTGAGGAGGGCTGTGCTGGGTTAAGGTTGGTTGAGGTGGGTAGGATTGTGTTGGGTTGAGGTGGGATGGGCTGTGTTGAGCTGGGCTGTGCTGGGTTAAGGTGGTTGAGGTGAGTCGGATTGTGCTGGCTTGCGGTGTGTTGGGCTGGGTTGAGGTGGGCTGTGCTGGGTTGAGGAGGGCTGGGCTGGGTTGAAGTGGGTTGCGCTGTGCTGGGTTGAGGTGGGTTGGGCTGGGTTGAGGTGGGTGGGGTTGGGCTGGGTTGAGGTGGGTTGTGCTGGGTTAAGGTGGGTTGGCAGGGCTGGGTTGAGATGGGTTGGGCTGGGTTGAGGTGGGGTCGCCTGTACTGGGCTGAGTGGGTTGGACTGGGTTGAGGTGGTTTGGGCAAGGTTGAGGTGGGTTGGGCTGCGCTGCGTTGAGGTGGGTTGGGCTGGGTTGAGGTGGGTTGGGCTGGGCTCGGTTTAGGTGGGTCGGGCTGGGTTGAGGTGGGTTGGGCTGTTCTGGGTTGAGGTGGGTTGGGCTGGGTTGAGGCTGGTTGCGCTGCATTGCGGCGGGTTGGGCTGTGCGGGGTTGAGGTGGTTTGGCTGGGTTGAGGTGGGTTCGCCTGTGCTGGACTGAGTGGGTTGGACTGGGTTGATGTGGTTTGGGCAGGGCTGAGGTGGGTTGGACTGTGTTGGGATACGTTGGGCTGGGTTAGGGTGGGTTGGGCTGGGTTGAGGTGGGTTGTGCTAGGTTGAGGTAGGTTGGGCTGGGTTGAGGTGGGTTAGGCTGTGCTGGGTTGAGGTGGGTTGGGCTCGGATGAGGTGAGTTGGGCTGTGCTGGGTTAAGGTGGGTTGAGGTGGGTAGGGCTGTGCAGGGCTGTGGTGTGTTGGGCTGGGTTGAGCTGAGCTGTGCTGGGTTAAGCTGGGTTAAAGTGGGTAGTGGTGTGCTGGATTCTGGTGGGTTCGGCTGGGTTGAGCTGGGCTGTTCTTCGTTAAGGTGGGTTGGGCTGGTTTGAGGTGGGCTGTGCTGGGTTGAGGTGGGCTAGGCTGGGCTGGTTGAGGTGGGTTGGGCTAGGTGGAGGTGGGTTTGGCTATGCTGGGTTGAGGTGGGTTGGGCTGGGCTGGGTTGAGGCGGGTTGCGTTGTGCTGGCTTGAGGTGGGATGGGCTGTGTTGTGGTGGGTTGGGCTGTGCTGGGTTGAGATGGGTTGGGCTGTGCTGGGTTGAGGTAGTTTGAGGTGGTTGGGCCGTGCTGGGTTGAGGTGGGTTGGGCTGTGCTGGGTTGAGCTGGGTTGGGCTGGATTGAGGAAGATTGGGCTGGTTTGAGACGGGCTGTGCTGGGTTGTGGTGATTTGGGCTGGTTTGAGGTGGGTTGCGCTGGGTTGAGGTGTGTAGGACTGGGTTGGGGTGGGTTGGGCTGGGCTGAGATCGTTTCTGCTGGGTTGAGGTTGGTTGGGCTGTGCTGGGTTGGGCTGTGCTAGGTTGTGGTGGTTTGCGCTGGTTTAAGGTGGGTTGGGCTGGGTTGAGGTGGGTTGGGCTGAGTTGAGGTGGGTTGGGCTGGGTTAAGCTGGGTTGAGGTGGGTAGTGCTGTGCCGGATTGTGGTTGGTTGGGCTGGGTTGATCTGGGCTGTGCTTTGTTAATGTGGGTTGGGCTGGTTTGAGGTGGGCTGTGCTGGGTTGAGGTGGGCTAGGCCGGGCTGGTTGAGGTGGGTTGGGCTGGGTTGAGGTGGGTTGGGCTGGGCTGAGTTGAGGCAGGTTGGGCTGGGCTGAGTTGAGGTTGGTTGGGCTGTGCTGGGTTGAGGTGGGTTGGGTTGTGCTGGCTTGAGGTGGGTTGGGCTGTGTTGTGGTGGGTTGGGCTGTGCTGGGTTGAGATGGGTTGGTCTCTGCTGGGTTGAGGTGGTTTGAGGTGGTTGGGCCGTGCTTGGTTGATGTGGGTTGGGATGTGCTGCGTTGAGTTGGGTTGTGCTGGGTTGAGGTGGCTTGGGCTGGATTGAGGTGGATTGGGCTGGTTTGAGGTGGGCTCTGCTGGGTTGTGCTGGGTTGTGCTGGGTTGAGGTGTGTAGGACTGGGTTGGGTGGGTTGGGCTGTGCTGGGATGAGGTGGGTTGGGCTCTGCTGGGTTGAGGTTGGTTGGGCTGTGCTGGGTTGGGCTGTGCTGGGTTGTGGTGGTTTGGGCTAGTTTAAGGTGGGTTGAGCTGGGTTGAGGTGGGTTGGGCTGGGTTGAGGTGGGTTGGGCTGGGTTGATGTGGGTTGTGCTTTGCTGGGTTGAGGTGGTTTGGGCTGTGCTGGGTTCGGCTGTCATGTGTTGCGGTGGGTTGGGCTGGGTTGAGGTGTGTTGGGCTGGGCTGAGGTGTATTTGACGAGGTTGAGGCGGGCTGTGCTGGGTTGTGCTGGGTTGAGGTGGTTTGTGCTGGGTTGAAGTGGGTTGGGCTGTGCTGGGATGAGGTGGGTTGGGCTATGCTGGGTTGAGGTTGGTTGGGCTGTGCTGGGTTGGGCTGTGCTGGGTTGTGGTGGCTTGGGCTTGTTTAAGGTGGGTTGGGCTGGGTTGAGGTGGGTTGGGCTGGGTTGAGGTGGGTTGGACTGTGTTGAGGTGGGTTGGGCTGGGTTAATGTGGGTTGTGCTTTGCTGGGTTAGAACATAGAACATAGAACGATACAGCGCAGTACAGGCCCTTCGGCCCACAAACTGAAACTTCACACCTCATCTTCACATAGGCCTACTTCTTCCTCCTAACAAGAGATTCCACTTAGAACATAGAACATAGAACAATACAGCGCAGTATAGGCCCTTCGGCCCACGATGTTGCACCGAAACAAAAGCCATCTAACCTACACTATGCCATTATCATCCATATGTTTATCCAATAAACTTTTAAATGCCCTCAATGTTGGCGAGTTCACTACTGTAGCAGGTAGGGCATTCCACGGCCTCACTACTGTTTGTGTAAAGAACCTACCTCTGACCTCTGTCCTATATCTATTACCCCTCAGTTTAAAGTTATGTCCCCTCGTGCCAGCCATATCCATCCGCGGGAGAAGGCTCTCACTGTCCACCCTATCCAACCCCCTGATCATTTTGTATGCCTCTATTAAGTCTCCTCTTAACCTTCTTCTCGCCAACGAAAACAACCTCAAGTCCGTCAGCCTTTCCTCATAAGATTTTCCCTCCATACCAGGCAACATCCTGGTAAATCTCCTCTGCACCCGCTCCAAAGCCTCCACGTCCTTCCTATAATGCGGTGACCAGAACTGTACGCAATACTCCAAATGCGGCCGGACCAGAGTTCTGTACAGCTGCAACATGACCTCCCGACTCCGGAACTCAATCCCTCTACCAATAAAGGCCAACACTCCATAGGCCTTCTTCACCACCCTATCAACCTGGGTGGCAACTTTCAGGGATCTATGTACATGGACACCTAGATCCCTCTGCTCAGCCACACTTTCAAGAACTTTACCATTAGCCAAATATTCCGCATTCCTGTTATTCCTTCCAAAGTGAATCACCTCACACTTCTCTACATTAAACTGCATTTGCCACCTCTCAGCCCAGCTCTGCAGCTTATCTATATCCCTCTGTAACCTGCTACATCCTTCCACACTATCGACAACACCACCGACTTTAGTATCGTCTGCAAATTTACTCACCCACCCTTCTGCGCCTTCCTCTAGGTCATTGATAAAAATGACAAACAGCAACGGCCCCAGAACAGATCCTTGTGGTACTCCACTTGTGACTGTACTCCATTCTGAACATTTCCCATCAACCACCACCCTCTGTCTTCTTTCAGCTAGCCAATTTCTGATCCACATCTCTAAATCACCCTCAATCCCCAGCCTCCGTATTTTTTGCAATAGCCTACCGTGGGGAACCTTATCAAACGCTTTGCTGAAATCCATATACACCACATCAACTGCTCTACCCTCGTCTACCTGTTCAGTCACCTTCTTTGGTAAACCACGGTTCCCTCGCTCGACGCCTTCCTCCCTGCCTGACCAGTACGTACTGATCAAGAACACGCAGTGGCTGTTCCTTGAACAAGCTCCACATATCCAGTGTGCCCAACACTTGCAGCCTATTTCTCCAACCTATCCCCCCCAAGTCATGTCTAATGGCATCATAATTGCCCTCCCCCCAGCTATAACTCTTGCCCTGCGGGGTATACTTATCCCTTTCCATCACTAACGTAAATGTCACCGAATTGTGGTCACTGTCCCCAAAGTGCTCACCTACCTTCAAATCTAACACCTGGCCTGGTTCATTACCCAAAACCAAATCCAATGTGGCCTCTCCTCTTGTTGGCCTGTCAACATATTGTGTCAGGAAACCCTCCTGCACACATTGTACAAAAAACAACCCATCTAATGTACTCGAACTATATCTTTTCCAGTCAATATTTGGAAAGTTAAAGTCTCCCATAATAACTACCCTGTTACTTTCGCTCTTATCCAGAATCATCTTCGCCATCCTTTCCTCTACATCCCGAGAACTATTTGGGGGCCTATAGAAAATTCTCAACAGGGTGACCTCTCCTTTCCTGTTTCTAACCTCAGCCCATACTACCTCGGAAGAAGAGTCCCCATCTAGCATCCTCTCCACCACCGTAATACTGTTTTTGACTAGCAGCGCCACACCTCCCCCTCTTTTGCCTCCTTCTCTGAGCTTACTAAAACACCTAAACCCCGGAACCTGCAACAACCATTCCTGTCCCTGCTCTATCCATGTCTCCGAAATGGCCACAACATCGAAGTCCCAGGTACCTCGGCTGGGTTCGGCTGTCATGTGTTGCGGTGGGTTGGGCTGGGTTGAGGTGGGTTGGGCTGGGCTGAGGTGTATTTGACTAGGTTGACGTGGACTGTGCTGGGTTGTGATGTGTTGGGCTGGGTTGAGGTGAGTTGGGGTAGGTTGAGATAGGTTAGGCTGTGCTGGGATGAGGTGGGTTGGGCTCGGATGAAGAGAGTTGGGCTGTGCTGGGTTGAGCTGGGCTGTGCTGGGTTGAGGTGGGTTCAGGTGTGTAGGATTATTCTGGGTTGTGCTGGGTTGGGCTGGATTGAGGTGGTCTATGCTGGGTTGAGGTGGGCTGTGCTGGATTGAGCTGGGCTGGGCAGGGTTCAGCTGGGCCGTGCTGGGTTAAGGTGGGTAGATTTGTGCTGGGTTGTGGTGGGTTGTGCTGGGTTGAGGAGGGCTGTGCTGGGTTAAGGTTGGTTGAGGTGGGTCAGATTGTGCTGGGTTGTGATGAATTGTGCTGGGTTGAGGTGGTCTGTGCTGGGTTGATGTGGGCTGGGCTGGGTTGAAGTGGTTTGGGCTGTGTTGGGTTGAGGTGGGTTGGGCTGGGTTGAGGTGGGTGGGGCTGGGCTAGGTTGAGGCGGGTTGGGCTGGGTTGAGGTGGGTTGTGCTGTGCTGGGCTGAGGTGGTTTGGGCTGTGCTGATGCGGGATGGGCAGGGTTGAGGTGGGATGGGCTGGGTTGAGGTGGGTTAGGCTGTGCTGGGATGAGGTGTGTTGGGCTGTGCTAGGTTGAGCTGAATAGGGCTGCGTTGAGGTCGGTTGGACTGGGTTGAGGGGGGTTGGTCTGGGTTGTGGTAGGTTGGACTAGGCTGAGGTGGGTTGGGCTGGATTGAGGTGGGTTGGGCTGGGTTGAGCTGGGTTGAGGTAGGTTGGTCTGGGTTGAGATAGATTGGTCTGGGTTGAGATGAGTTGGGCTGGGTTGAGGTGGGATGGTCTGGGTTAAGGTGGGTTGGGCTGGGTTGAGGTAGGTTGGGCAGAGTTGAGGTGGGTTGGTCTGGGTTGAGGTGGGTTGGTTTGGGTTGAGGTGGGTTGGTCTTGGTTGATGTTGGTTGGTCTAGGTTGAGGTGTGTTGGTTTGTGTTGAGGTGGGTTGGTCTGGGTTGAGGTGGGTTGGGCTAGGTTGAGGTGAGCTGGGCTGGTTTGAGGTGGGTTGGGCTGGGTTGAGGTGGGTGGTCTGGGTTGAGGTGGGTTGGTCTGGGTTGAGGTGGGTTGGACTGGGTTGAGGTGGGTTGGGCTGGGTTGAGGTGGGTTGGGCTGGGTTGAGGTGGGTTTGGCTTCGCTGCGTTGAGGTGGGTTGGGCTGGGTTGTGGTGGGTTGTGCTGGGATCAGCTTAGGTGGGTTGGGCTGGGTTGAGGTCGGTTGGTCTGTTCTGGGTTGAGGTGGGTTGGGCTGGGTTGAGGCTGGTTGGGCTGTGTTGTGGCGGGTTGGGCTGTGCTGGGTTGAGGTGGGATGGGTTGTGCTGGTGTGGGGTGGGTTGGGCTGGGTTGTGGTGGGTTGGGCTGTGCTGGGTTGAGGTGTGTTAGGCTGTGCTGGGTTTAGGTGGATTGAGTTGGGTTGGGCCGTGCTGGGTTGAGGTGGGGTGGGCTGTGCTGGGTTGAGGTGGGTTGGGCTGGGTTGAGGTGGGTTGGGCTGGGTTGAGGTGGGTTGGGCTGGGTTGAGGTGCGTTGGGCTGGCTTAAGGTGCGGTATGCTGGGATGTGCTGGGGTGGGCTGGATTGAGGTGGGTTGAGCTGGATTGAGGTGGGTTGAGCTGGGTTGAGGTGGGTTGGGCTGTGCTGAGTTGAGGTGGGTTAGACTATGTTGGGTTGAGGTGAGTTGTGCTGGTTTGGGGTAGATTGGGCTGTGCTGGGTTGAGGTGGGTTGGGCTCGGATGAGGAGAGTTGGGCTGTGCTGGGTTGATGTGGGTTGGGCTGGGTTAAGAACAAAGAACAAAGAAATGTACTGTACAGGAACAGGCCCTTCGGCCCTCCAAGCCCGTGCCGACCAGGGTTAAGCTGGGCTGTGCTGGGTTAAGGTGGGTTGAGGTGGGTAGTGCTGTGCTGGGTTGTGGTGGGTTGGGCTCTGTTGAGCTGGGCTGTGCTGGATTAAGGTAGGTTGAGGTGGGTAGTGCTGTGCTGGGTTGTGGTGGGTTGGGCTCTGTTGAGCTGGGTTGTGCTGGATTAAGGTAGGTTGAGGTGGGTAGGAATGTGCTGGTTTGAGGTGGGCTGTGATGGTTTGAGGTGGGTTGTGCTGGGCTGGGTTGAGCTGGGCTGTGCTGGGTTTAGGTAGGTTGAGGTGGGTAGGATTGTGCTGGGTTGGGCTGGTTTGAGGTGGGCTGTGCTGGGTTGTGATGGGCTGTAGTGGGTTGAGGTGGGCTGGGCTGTGTTGAAGTGGGTTGGGCTGGATTGAGGTGGTTTGTGCTGGGTTGAGGTGGGTTGGGCTGGTTGAGGTAGGTTGGGCTGCTTTGAGGTGGGTTGTGCTGGGCTGAGGTGATTTGGGCTGGGTTGACATGGGTTGGGCTGTGCTGGGTTGAGGTGGGTTGGGTTTGCTGGGTTGAGGTGGGTTGGGCTGCACTGAGGTGGGTTGGGCTGTGCTGGGTTGAGTTGGGCTGAGGTGGATTGGGCCGGGCTGGGTTGAGGCTCGTTGGGCTGGGCTGACTTGTGGTGGGTTGGGCTGGGCTGGGTTGAAATGGGTTTGGCTGGGTGGAGGTCGGTTGGGCTGTGTTGAGGCGGGTTGGCCTGGGCTGGCTTGTGGTGGGTTGTGCTGGGTTGGGTTGTGGTGGGTTGGGCTTAGCTGGGTAGAAATGGCTTTGGCTGGATTGAGGTGGGTTGGGCTGTGCTGGGTTGGGCTGGGTTGTGGTGTGTTGGATTGTGCTGGGTTGAGGTGAGATGGACTGTGCTGGGTTGATGTGGTTTGTGCTGGGCTGTGGTGGTTTGGGCTGTGCTTGGTTGAGGTGGGTTGAGCTAGGTTGGGCTGTGTTGTGGTGGGTTGGGCTGTGCTGGGTTGAGGTGGGTTGGGCTGTGCTGGGTTTAGGTGGATTGAGGTGGGTTGGGCTGTGCTGAGTTGAGGTGGGTTGGGCTGTGCTGGGTTGAGGTGGGTTGGACTGGGTTGAGGTGGGTTGGGCTGGGTTGAAGTGCATTGGGCTGGCTTGAGGTGGGGTATGCTGGGATGTGCTGGGTTGGGCTAGATTGAGGTGGGTTGAGCTGGGTTGAGATGGGATGGGCTGTGCTGAGTTGAGGTGGGTTACACTATGCTAGGTTGAGGTGAGTTGTGCTGGTTTGGGGTCGATTGGGCTGTGCTGGGTTGAGGTGGGTTGGGCTCGGACGAGGAGAGTTGGGCTGTGCTGGGTTGAGGTGGGTTGGGCTGGGTTATGCTGGGCTGTGCTGTGTTAAGGTGGGTTGAGGTGGGTAGAGCTGTGCTGGGTTGTGGTGGGTTGGGCTCTGTTGAGCTGGGCTGTGCTGGATTAATGTCGGTTGAGGTGGGTAGGAATGTGCTGGGTTGTAGTGGGTTTTTCTTGTTTGAGGTGGGCTGTGCTGGGTTGAGGTGGGCTGTGCTGGGTTGTGCTGGTCTGGGCTGGGTTGAGGTGGGCTGTGCTGGGTTTAGGTAGGTTGAGGTGGGTAGGATTGTGCTGGGTATGGCTGGTTTGAAGTGGGCTGTGCTGGGTTGTGATGGACTGTGGTGGGTTGAGGTGGGCTGGGCTGTGTTGAAGTGGGTTGGGCTGGATTGAGGTGGTTTGGGCTGGGTTGAAGTGGGTTGGGCTGGTTGAGGTAGGTTGGGCTGGATTGAGGTGGGTTGTGCTGGGCTGAGGTGATTTGGGCTGGGTTGACCTGGGTTGGGCTGTGCTGGGTTGAGGTGGGTTGGGTTTGCTGGGTTGAGATGGGTTGGGCTGGGTTGAGGTGGGTTGGGCTGTGCTGGGTTGAGTTGGGCTGAGGTGGATTGGGCTGGGCTGGGTTGAGTTGGGCTGAGGTGGATTGGGCTGGGCTGGGTTGAGTTGGGCTGAGGTGGATTGGGCTGGGCTGGGTTGAGGTTGGTTTGGCAAGGCTGGCTTGGCGTAGGTTGGGCTGGGCTGGGTTGAAATGGGTTCGGCTGGGTTGAGGTCGGTTGGGCTGTGTTGAGTTGGGTTGGGCTGGGCTGGGTTGTGGTGGGTTGGGCTTAGCTGGATTGAAATGGGTTCGGCTGGATTGAGTGTGTTGGATTGTGCTGGGTTGAGGTGAGATGGGCTGTGCCCGGTTGATGTGGGATGTGCTGGGCTGAGGTGGTTTGGGCTGTGCTTGGTTGAGGTTCGTTGGGCTAGGTTGGGCTGGGTTGTGGTGGGTTGTGCTGGTTGAGCTGCGGTGGCCTGTGCTGGGTTGAGGTGGGTTGGATTGGGTTGTGCTGCGTTGGCCTGTGCTGGGTTGTGGTGGGTTGGGCTGAGTTGAGGTGGGTTTGGTTGGGCTGGGTTGAGGTGGGTTTAGCTGGTTTGAGGTGGATTGGGCTGTACTGGGTTGAGTTGAGTTGGGCAGGGTTGAGGTGGGGTGGGCTGGGTTGAGGTGTGTTGCGCTTAGTTGAGGTGAGTTAGGCTGTGCTGCGTTGAGGTGTGTTGGTCTGTGCTGGGTTGAGGTGTGTTGGTCTGTGCTGGGTTGAGGTGGGTTGGGCTGGGTTGATCTGGGTTGGGCTGAGTCGCGTTTGGTTGGGCTGGGTTGAGGTGGTTTGGGCTTAGTTGCATTTGGTTGAGGTGGTTTGGGCAGGGTTGAGGTGGGTTGCGCTGAGTTGAGGTGGTTTGGTCTGGGCTGGGCTTTGCTGGGTTGAGGTGGGTTGTACTGGTTTGAGGTAGGTGGGGCTGTGCTTGGCCGAGGTGGGTTGTGCTGTGCTGGGTTGAGGTGGATTGGGCTGGGCTGGGTTGAGGTGGATTGAGCTGTGTTGAGGTGGGTTGGGCTGGCCTGGTTTGAGGTTGGTTGGGCTGGGCTGATTTGAGGTGGGTTGGACTGTGTTGAGGTGGGTTGAGCTGGGCTGATTTGAGGTGGGTTGCGCTGGATTCACGTGGGTTGGGCTGAGTTGAGGTGGGTTTAGCTGTGTTGAGGTGGGTTGAGCTGGTTTGAGGTGGGTTGGGCTGTGCTGGGTTGAGTTGAGTTGTGCTGGGTTGAGGTGGGCTGTGCTGTGTTGTGATGGTTAGGGCTGGGTTGAGGTGTGTTAGGCTGTTCTGTGTTGGGGTGTGTTGTGGTGGGTTGGGCTGAGTTGAGGTGGGTTGGGCTGAGTTGAGGTGGGTTGGGCTGTTCTGTGTTGGGGTGTGTTGAGGTGGGTTGGGCTGAGTTGAGTTGGGTTGGGCTGAGTTGAGGTGGGTTGGGCTGAGTTGAGGTGGGTTGGGCTGTGTTGAGGCGGGTTGGGCTGGGTTGAGCTTGGTTGGGCTTGGTTGAGGTCGGTTGGGCTCGGTTGAGGTGAGTTAGGCTGTTCTGTGTTGGGGTGTGTTGAGGTGGGTTGGGCTGAGTTGAGGTGGGTTGGGCTGAGTTGAGGTGGGTTGGGCTGAGTTGAGGTGGGTTGGGCTGAGTTGAGGTGGGTTGGGCTGTGTTGAGGTGGGTTGGGCTGGGTTGATGTGGGTTGGGCTGTGCTCGGTTGTGGTGGGTTGGGCTGGGTTGAGGTGGGTGGGGCTGTGCTGGGTTGAGGTGACTTGTGCTGTGCTGGGTTGAGGTGGGTTGGGCTGGGCTGGTTTGAGGTGGGTTGGGCTTAGTTGAGGTGGGTTGGGCTGTGTTGAGGTGGGTTGGGCTGGTTTAATGTGGGTTGGGCTGTGCTCTGTTGTGGTGGGTTGGGCTGGGTCGAGGTGGGTGGGGCTGTGCTGGGTTGAGGTGGCTTGTGCTGTGCTGGGTTAAGGTGGGTTGGGCTGGGCTGGGTTGAGGTGGGTTGGGCTTGGTTGAGGGTGGTTGGCCTATGTTGAGGTGGGCTGGGCTGGCCTGGGTTGAGGTTGGTTGGTCTGGGCTGATTAGAGGTGGCTTGGGCTGGATTCACATGGGTTGTATTGGGTTGAGGTGGGTTTAGCTGCGTTGAGGTGGGTTGAGCTGGGTTGATGTGGGTTGGGCTGCGCTGGGTTGCGTTGAGTTGGGCTGGGTTGAGGTGGGCTATGCTGTGTTGTGGTTGTTTGGGCTGGGTTGAGCTTGGTTGAGTTGAGGTCGGTTGGGCTCAGTTGAGGTGAGTTAGGCTGTGCTGTGTTGAGGTGTGTTGAGCTATGATGGATTGAGATGGGTTGGACTGGGTTGAGGTGGGTTGGGCTGAGTTGAGGTGGGTTGGGCTGAGTTGAGGTGGGTTGGGCTGAGTTGAGGTGGGCTGGGCTGAGTCGATGTGGGTTGGGCTGTGTTGATGTGGGTTGGGCTGTGCTGGGTTGGGCAGTGTTGAGGTGTGTTGGGCTAGGTTGAGTTGGGTTGGGCTTGGTTGAGGTGAATTGGTCAAGGTTGAGGTGAGCTGGGCTGGTTTGAGGTGGGTTGGGCTGGGTTGAGGTGGGTGGGCTGGGTTGAGGTGGGTTTGTCTGTGTTGAGGTGGGTTTGGCTGGGTTGAGGTGGGTTGGGCTGGGTTGAGGTGGGTTTGGCTGCGCTGCGTTGAGGTGGGTTGGGCTGGGCTCGGTTTCGGTGGGTTGGGCTGGGTTGAGGTGGGTTGGGCTGTTCTGGGTTGAGGTGGGTTGGGCTGGGTTGGGGCTGGTTGGGCTGCGTTGCGGCGGGTTGGTGTGGGATGGGTTGTGCTGGCGTGTGGTGGGTTGGGCTGGGTTGTGGTGGGTTGGGCTGTGCTGGGTTGAGGTGGGTTGGGCTGTGCTGGGTTTAGGTGGATTGAGGTGGGTTGGGCTCTGCTGGGTTGAGGTGGGTTGGGCTGTGCTGGGTTGAGGTGGGTTGGGCTGGGTTGAGGTGGGTTGGGCTGGGTCGAGGTGCATTGGGCTGGCTTGAGGTGGGGTATGCAGGGATGTGCTGGGTTGGGCTAGATTGAGGTGGGTTGAGCTGGGTTGAGATTGGATGGGCTGTGCTGAGTTGAGGTGGGTTGAGGTGGGTAGAGCTGTGCTGGGTTGTGGTGGGTTGGGCTCTGTTGAGCTGGGCTGTGCTGGATTAAGGTAGGTTGAGGTGGGTAGTGCTTTGTTGGGTTGTGGTGGATTGGGCTCTGTTGAGCTGGGCTGTGCTGGATTAAGGTAGGTTGAGGTGGGTAGGAATGTGCTGGGTTGTAGTGGGTTTGTCTGGTTTGAGGTGGGCTGTGATGGGTTGAGGTGGGCTGTGCTGGGTTGTGCTGGGCTGGGCTGGGTTGAGGTGGGCTGTGCTGGGTTTAGGTAGTTTAAGGTGGGTAGGATAGTGCTGGGTATGGCTGGTTTGAAGTGGGCTGTGCTGGGTTGTGATGGACTGTGGTGGGTTGAGGTGGGCTGGGCTGTGTTGAAGTGGGTTGGGCTGGATTGAGGTGGTTTGGGCTGGGTTGAAGTGGGTTGGGCTGGTTGAGGTAGGTTGGGCTGGTTTGAGGTGGGTTGTGCTGGGCTGAGGTGATTTGGGCTGGGTTGACCTGGGTTGGGCTGTGCTGGATTGAGGTGGGTTGGGTTTGCTGGGTTGAGGTGCGTTGGGCTGGCTTAAGGTGCGGTATGCTGGGATGTGCTGGGGTGGGCTGGATTGAGGTGGGTTGAGCTGGATTGAGGTGGGTTGAGCTGGGTTGAGGTGGGTTGGGCTGTGCTGAGTTGAGGTGGGTTAGACTATGTTGGGTTGAGGTGAGTTGTGCTGGTTTGGGGTAGATTGGGCTGTGCTGGGTTGAGGTGGGTTGGGCTCGGATGAGGAGAGTTGGGCTGTGCTGGGTTGATGTGGGTTGGGCTGGGTTAAGAACAAAGAACAAAGAAATGTACTGCACAGGAACAGGCCCTTCGGCCCTCCAAGCCCGTGCCGACCAGGGTTAAGCTGGGCTGTGCTGGGTTAAGGTGGGTTGGGCTCTGTTGAGCTGGGTTGTGCTGGATTAAGGTAGGTTGAGGTGGGTAGGAATGTGCTGGTTTGAGGTGGGCTGTGATGGTTTGAGGTGGGTTGTGCTGGGCTGGGTTGAGCTGGGCTGTGCTGGGTTTAGGTAGGTTGAGGTGGGTAGGATTGTGCTGGGTTGGGCTGGTTTGAGGTGGGCTGTGCTGGATTGTGATGGGCTGTAGTGGGTTGAGGTGGGCTGGGCTGTGTTGAAGTGGGTTGGGCTGGATTGAGGTGGTTTGTGCTGGGTTGAGGTGGGTTGGGCTGGTTGAGGTAGGTTGGGCTGCTTTGAGGTGGGTTGTGCTGGGCTGAGGTGATTTGGGCTGGGTTGACATGGGTTGGGCTGTGCTGGGTTGAGGTGGGTTGGGTTTGCTGGGTTGAGGTGGGTTGGGCTGCACTGAGGTGGGTTGGGCTGTGCTGGGTTGAGTTGGGCTGAGGTGGATTGGGCCGGGCTGGGTTGAGGTTCGTTGGGCTGGGCTGACTTGTGGTGGGTTGGGCTGGGCTGGGTTGAAATGGGTTTGGCTGGGTGGAGGTCGGTTGGGCTGTGTTGAGGCGGGTTGGCCTGGGCTGGCTTGTGGTGGGTTGTGCTGGGTTGGGTTGTGGTGGGTTGGGCTTAGCTGGGTAGAAATGGCTTTGGCTGGATTGAGGTGGGTTGGGCTGTGCTGGGTTGGGCTGGGTTGTGGTGTGTTGGATTGTGCTGGGTTGAGGTGAGATGGACTGTGCTGGGTTGATGTGGTTTGTGCTGGGCTGTGGTGGTTTGGGCTGTGCTTGGTTGAGGTGGGTTGAGCTAGGTTGGGCTGTGTTGTGGTGGGTTGGGCTGTGCTGGGTTGAGGTGGGTTGGGCTGTGCTGGGTTTAGGTGGATTGAGGTGGGTTGGGCTGTGCTGGGTTGAGGTGGGTTGGGCTGTGCTGGGTTGAGGTGGGTTGGGCTGGGTTGAGGTGGGTTGGGCTGGGTTGAAGTGCATTGGGCTGGCTTGAGGTGGGGTATGCTGGGATGTGCTGGGTTGGGCTAGATTGAGGTGGGTTGAGCTGGGTTGAGATGGGATGGGCTGTGCTGAGTTGAGGTGGGTTACACTATGCTAGGTTGAGGTGAGTTGTGCTGGTTTGGGGTCGATTGGGCTGTGCTGGGTTGAGGTGGGTTGGGCTCGGACGAGGAGAGTTGGGCTGTGCTGGGTTGAGGTGGGTTGGGCTGGGTTATGCTGGGCTGTGCTGTGTTAAGGTGGGTTGAGGTGGGTAGAGCTGTGCTGGGTTGTGGTGGGTTGGGCTCTGTTGAGCTGGGCTGTGCTGGATTAATGTCGGTTGAGGTGGGTAGGAATGTGCTGGGTTGTAGTGGGTTTTTCTTGTTTGAGGTGGGCTGTGCTGGGTTGAGGTGGGCTGTGCTGGGTTGTGCTGGTCTGGGCTGGGTTGAGGTGGGCTGTGCTGGGTTTAGGTAGGTTGAGGTGGGTAGGATTGTGCTGGGTATGGCTGGTTTGAAGTGGGCTGTGCTGGGTTGTGATGGACTGTGGTGGGTTGAGGTGGGCTGGGCTGTGTTGAAGTGGGTTGGGCTGGATTGAGGTGGTTTGGGCTGGGTTGAAGTGGGTTGGGCTGGTTGAGGTAGGTTGGGCTGGATTGAGGTGGGTTGTGCTGGGCTGAGGTGATTTGGGCTGGGTTGACCTGGGTTGGGCTGTGCTGGGTTGAGGTGGGTTGGGTTTGCTGGGTTGAGATGGGTTGGGCTGGGTTGAGGTGGGTTGGGCTGTGCTGGGTTGAGTTGGGCTGAGGTGGATTGGGCTGGGCTGGGTTGAGTTGGGCTGAGGTGGATTGGGCTGGGCTGGGTTGAGTTGGGCTGAGGTGGATTGGGCTGGGTTGAGGTTGGTTGGGCTGGGCTGGCTTGGCGTAGGTTGGGCTGGGCTGGGTTGAAATGGGTTCGGCTGGGTTGAGGTCGGTTGGGCTGTGTTGAGTTGGGTTGGGCTGGGCTGGGTTGTGGTGGGTTGGGCTTAGCTGGATTGAAATGGGTTCGGCTGGATTGAGGTGTGTTGGATTGTGCTGGGTTGAGGTGAGATGGGCTGTGCCCGGTTGATGTGGGATGTGCTGGGCTGAGGTGGTTTGGGCTGTGCTTGGTTGAGGTGGGTTGGGCTAGGTTGGGCTGGGTTGTGGTGGGTTGTGCTGGTTGAGCTGCGTTGGCCTGTGCTGGGTTGAGGTGGGTTGGATTGGGTTGTGCTGCGTTGGCCTGTGCAGGGTTGTGGGGGGTGGGGCTGAGTTGAGGTGGGTTTGGTTGGGCTGGGTTGAGGTGGGTTTAGCTGGTTTGAGGTGGATTGGGCTGTACTGGGTTGAGTTGAGTTGGGCAGGGTTGAGGTGGGGTGGGCTGGGTTGAGGTGTGTTGCGCTTGGTTGAGGTGAGTTAGGCTGTGCTGCGTTGAGGTGTGTTGGTCTGTGCTGGGTTGAGGTGTGTTGGTCTGTGCTGGGTTGAGGTGGGTTGGGCTGGGTTGAGGTGGGTTGGGCTGAGTCGCGTTTGGTTGGGCTGGGTTGAGGTGGTTTGGGCTTAGTTGCATTTGGTTGAGGTGTTTTGGGCAGGGTTGAGGTGGGTTGCGCTGAGTTGAGGTGGTTTGGTCTGGGCTGGGCTTTGCTGGGTTGAGGTGGGTTGTACTGGTTTGAGGTAGGTGGGGCTGTGCTTGGCCGAGGTGGGTTGTGCTGTGCTGGGTTGAGGTGGATTGGGCTGGGCTGGGTTGAGTTGGATTGGGCTGTGTTGAGGTGGGTTGGGCTGGCCTGGTTTGAGGTTGGTTGGGCTGGGCTGATTTGAGGTGGGTTGGACTGTGTTGAGGTGGGTTGAGCTGGGCTGATTTGAGGTGGGTTGCGCTGGATTCACGTGGGTTGGGCTGAGTTGAGGTGGGTTTAGCTGTGTTGAGGTGGGTTGAGCTGGTTTGAGGTGGGTTGGGCTGTGCTGGGTTGAGTTGAGTTGTGCTGGGTTGAGGTGGGCTGTGCTGTGTTGTGATGGTTAGGGCTGGGTTGAGGTGTGTTAGGCTGTTCTGTGTTGGGGTGTGTTGAGGTGGGTTGGGCTGAGTTGAGGTGGGTTGGGCTGAGCTGAGGTGGGTTGGGCTGTTCTGTGTTGGGGTGTGTTGAGGTGGGTTGGGCTGAGTTGAGGTGGGTTGGGCTGAGTTGAGTTGGGTTGGGCTGAGTTGAGGTGGGTTGGGCTGAGTTGAGGTGGGTTGGGCTGTGTTGAGGCGGGTTGGGCTGGGTTGAGCTTGGTTGGGCTTGGTTGAGGTCGGTTGGGCTCGGTTGAGGTGAGTTAGGCTGTTCTGTGTTGGGGTGTGTTGAGGTGGGTTGGGCTGAGTTGAGGTGGGTTGGGCTGAGTTGAGGTGGGTTGGGCTGAGTTGAGGTGGGTTGGGCTGTGTTGAGGTGGGTTGGGCTGGGTTGATGTGGGTTGGGCTGTGCTCGGTTGTGGTGGGTTGGGCTGTGTTGAGGTGGGTTGGGCTGGGTTGATGTGGGTTGGGCTGTGCTCGGTTGTGGTGGGTTGGGCTGGGTTGAGGTGGGTGAGGCTGTGCTGGGTTGAGGTGACTTGTGCTGTGCTGGGTTGAGGTGGGTTGGGCTGGGCTGGTTTGAGGTGGGTTGGGCTTAGTTGAGGTGGGTTGGGCTGTGTTGAGGTGGGTTGGGCTGGTTTAATGTGGGTTGGGCTGTGCTCTGTTGTGGTGGGTTGGGCTGGGTTGAGGTGGGTGGGGCTGTGCTGGGTTGAGGTGGCTTGTACTGTGCTGGGTTGAGGTGGGTTGGGCTGGGTTGGGTTGAGGTGGGTTGGGCTTGGTTGAGGTGGGTTGGCCTATGTTGAGGTGGGCTGGGCTGGCCTGGGTTGAGGTTGGTTGGTCTGGGCTGATTAGAGGTGGCTTGGGCTGGATTCACATGGGTTGTACTGGGTTGAGGTGGGTTTAGCTGCGTTGAGGTGGGTTGAGCTGGGTTGATGTGGGTTGGGCTGCGCTGGGTTGCGTTGAGTTGGGCTGGGTTGAGGTGGGCTATGCTGTGTTGTGGTTGTTTGGGCTGGGTTGAGCTTGGTTGAGTTGAGGTCGGTTGGGCTCAGTTGAGGTGAGTTAGGCTGTGCTGTGTTGAGGTGTGTTGGGCTATGATGGATTGAGATGGGTTGGACTGGGTTGAGGTGGGTTGGGCTGAGTTGAGGTGGGTTGGGCTGAGTTGAGGTGGGTTGGGCTGAGTTGAGGTGGGCTGGGCTGAGTTGATGTGGGTTGGGCTGTGTTGATGTGGGTTGGGCTGTGCTGGGTTGGGCAGTGTTGAGGTGTGTTGGGCTAGGTTGAGTTGGGTTGGGCTTGGTTGAGGTGAATTGGTCTAGGTTGAGGTGAGCTGGGCTGGTTTGAGGTGGGTTGGGCTGGGTTGAGGTGGGTGGGCTGGGTTGATGTGGGTTTGTCTGTGTTGAGGTGGGTTTGGCTGGGTTGAGGTGGGTTGGGCTGGGTTGAGGTGGGTTTGGCTGCGCTGCGTTGAGGTGGGTTGGGCTGGGCTCGGTTTCGGTGGGTTGGGCTGGGTTGAGGTGGGTTGGGCTGTTCTGGGTTGAGGTGGGTTGGGCTGGGTTGGGGCTGGTTGGGCTGCGTTGCGGCGGGTTGGTGTGGGATGGGTTGTGCTGGCGTGTGGTGGGTTGGGCTGGGTTGTGGTGGGTTGGGCTGTGCTGGGTTGAGGTGGGTTGGGCTGTGCTGGGTTTAGGTGGATTGAGGTGGGTTGGGCTCTGCTGGGTTGAGGTGGGTTGGGCTGTGCTGGGTTGAGGTGGGTTGGGCTGGGTTGAGGTGGGTTGGGCTGGGTCGAGGTGCATTGGGCTGGCTTGAGGTGGGGTATGCAGGGATGTGCTGGGTTGGGCTAGATTGAGGTGGGTTGAGCTGGGTTGAGATTGGATGGGCTGTGCTGAGTTGAGGTGGGTTACACTATGCTAGGTTGAGGTGAGTTGTGCTGGTTTGGGGTAGATTGGGCTGTGCTGGGTTGAGGTAGGTTGGGCTCGGACGAGGAGAGTTGGGCTGTGCTGGGTTGAGGTGGGTTGGGCTGGGTTATGCTGGGCTGTGCTGGATTAAGGTAGGTTGAGGTGGGTAGTGCTTTGTTGGGTTGTGGTGGATTGGGCTCTGTTGAGCTGGGCTGTGCTGGATTAAGGTAGGTTGAGGTGGGTAGGAATGTGCTGGGTTGTAGTGGGTTTGTCTGGTTTGAGGTGGGCTGTGATGGGTTGAGGTGGGCTGTGCTGGGTTGTGCTGGGCTGGGCTGGGTTGAGCTGGGCTGTGCTGGGTTTAGGTAGTTTGAGGTGGGTAGGATAGTGCTGGGTATGGCTGGTTTGAAGTGGGCTGTGCTGGGTTGTGATGGACTGTGGTGGGTTGAGGTGGGCTGGGCTGTGTTGAAGTGGGTTGGGCTGGATTGAGGTGGTTTGGGCTGGGTTGAAGTGGGTTGGGCTGGTTGAGGTAGGTTGGGCTGGTTTGAGGTGGGTTGTGCTGGGCTGAGGTGATTTGGGCTGGGTTGACCTGGGTTGGGCTGTGCTGTGTTGAGGTAGGTTGGGTTTGCTGGGTTGAGATGGGTTGGGCTGGGTTGAGGTTGGTTGGGCTGTGCTGGGTTGAGTTGGGCTGAGGTGGATTGGGCTGGGCTGGGTTGAGTTGGGTTGAGATGGATTGGGCTGGGCAGGGTTGAGGTTGGTTGGGCTGGGCTGGCTTGAGGTAGGTTGGGCTGGGCTGGGTTGAAATGGGTTTGGCTGGGTTGAGGTCGGTTGGGCTGTGTTGAGGTGGGTTGGGCTGGGCTGGGTTGTGGTGGGTTGGGCTTAGCTGGGTTGAAATGGGTTCGGCTGGATTGAGGTGTGTTGAATTGTGCTGGGTTGAGGTGAGATGGGCTGTGCTGGGTTGATGTGGGATGTGCTGGGCTGAAGTGGTTTGGGCTGTGCTTGGTTGAGGTGGGTTGGGCTAGGTTGGGCTGGGTTGTGGTGGGTTGTGCTGGTTGAGCTGCGTTGGCCTGTGCTGGGTTGAGGTGGGTTGGATTGGGTTGTGCTGCGTTGGCCTGTGCTGGGTTGTGGTGGGTTGGGCTGAGTTGAGGTGGGTTTGGTTGGGCTGGGTTGAGGTGGGTTTAGCTGGGTTGAGGTGGGTTGAGCTGGTTTGAGGTGGATTGGGCTGTACTGGGTTGAGTTGAGTTGGGCTGGGTTGAGGTGGGCTTGCTGGGTTGAGGTGGGCTGTGCTGGATTGTGGTTTGGGCTGGGTTGAGGTGTGTTGGGTTTGATTGAGTTGGGTTGAGGTCGGTTGGGCTCAGTTGAGGTGCGTTAGGCTGTGCTGTGTTGAGGTGGGTTGGGCTGTGCTGGGTTGAGGTGGGTTGAGCTGGGTTGAGGTGGGTTGGGCTGAGTTGAGGTGGGTTGGGCTGAGTTGAGGTGGGTTGGGCTGAGTTGAGGTGGGTTGGGCTGGGTTGATGTGGGTTGGACTGTGCTGGGTTGAGGTGGGTTGGGCTGGGTTGAGGTGGGTTGGGCTGAGTTAAGTTTGGTTGGGCTGGGTTGAGGTGGGTTGGGCTGGGTTGATGTGGGTTGGACTGTGCTGGGTTGAGGTGGGTTGGGCTGAGTTGAGGTGGGTTGGGCTGGGTTGATGTGGGTTGGACTGTGCTGGGTTGAGGTGGGTTGGGCTGGGTTGAGGTGGGTTGGGCTGAGTTAAGTTTGGTTGGGCTGGGTTGCGGTGGGTTGGGCTTTGTTGAGTTTGGTTGGGCTGTGTTGAGGTGGGTTGGGCTGGGCTGTGCTGTATTGTGGTGGGCTGGGCTGGGTTGAGGTGGGCTATGCTGGGTTGAGGTGGGTTGGGCTGGCTGGTGGTGGATTGGGTTGGATTGGTTTGTGGTGGGTTGGGCTTAGCTGGGTTGAAATGGGTTCGGCTGGATTGAGGTGGGTTGGGCTGTGCTGTGTTGAGCTGTGTTGTGCTGTGTTGGATTGTGCTGGGTTGATATGGGATGTGCTGGGCTGAGGTGGTTTGGGCTGTGCTTGGTTGAGGTGGGTTGGGCTAGGTTGGGCTGGGTTGTGGTGGGTTGTGCTGGTTGAGCTGCGTTGGCCTGTGCTGGGTTGTGGTGGGTTGGGCTGAGTTGAGGTGGGTTCGGTTGGGCTGGGTTGAGCTTGGTTAGCTGGGTGGAAGTGGGTTGAGCTGGTTTGAGGTTGGTTGGGCTGTACTGGGTTGAGTTGAGTTGGGCTGGGTTGAGGTGGGCTTGCTGGGTTGAGGTGGGCTGTGCTGGATTGTGGTGGTTTGGGCTGGGTTGAGGTTTGTTGGGCTTGGTTGAATTGGGTTGAGGTCGGTTGGGTCGGTTGAGGTGAGTTAGGCTGTGCTGTGTTGAGGTGAGTTGGGCTGTGCTGGGTTGAGGTGGGTTGGGCTGAGTTGAGGTGGGTTGGGCTGAGTTGAGGTTGGTTGGGCTGGGTTGATGTGGGTTGGGCTGTGCTGGGTTGCGGTGGGGTGGGCTGGGTTGAGGTGTGTTGGGCTTGGTTGAGTTGGGTTGGGCTTGGTTGAGTTGGGTTGTGGTTGGTTGGGCTCGGTTGAGGTGAGTTAGGCTGTGCTGCGTTGAGGTGTGTTGGTCTGTGCTGGGTTGAGGTGGATTGGGCTGGGGTGAGGTGGGTTGGGCTGAGTCGCGTTTGGTTGGGCTGGGTTGAGGTGGGTTGGGCTTAGTTGCGTTTGGTTGGGCTGGGCTGAGGTGGTTTGGGCAGGGTTGAGGTGTGTTGCGCTGAGTTGTGGTGGTTTGGTCTGGGCTGGGCTTTGCTGAGTTGAGGTGGGTTGTGCTGGTTTGAGGTAGACTGGGCTCGGTTGAGGTGGGCTGGGCTGGGTTGAGGTGGGCTATGCTGGGTTGAGGTGGGTTGGGCTGGCTGGTGGTGGATTGGGTTGGATTGGTTTGTGGTGGGTTGGGCTTAGCTGGGTTGAAATGGGTTCGGCTGGATTGAGGTGGGTTGGGCTGTGCTGTGTTGAGCTGAGTTGTGCTGTGTTGGATTGTGCTGGGTTGATATGGGATGTGCTGGGCTGAGGTGGTTTGGGCTGTGCTTGGTTGAGGTGGGTTGGGCTAGGTTGGGCTGGGTTGTGGTGGGTTGTGCTGGTTGAGCTGCGTTGGCCTGTGCTGGGTTGTGGTGGGTTGGGCTGAGTTGAGGTGGGTTCGGTTGGGCTGGGTTGAGCTTGGTTAGCTGGGTGGAGGTGGGTTGAGCTGGTTTGAGGTTGGTTGGGCTGTACTGGGTTGAGTTGAGTTGGGCTGGGTTGAGGTGGGCTTGCTGGGTTGAGGTGGGCTGTGCTGGATTGTGGTGGTTTGGGCTGGGTTGAGGTTTGTTGGGCTTGGTTGAATTGGGTTGAGGTCGGTTGGGTCGGTTGAGGTGAGTTAGGCTGTGCTGTGTTGAGGTGAGTTGGGCTGTGCTGGGTTGAGGTGGGTTGGGCTGAGTTGAGGTGGGTTGGGCTGAGTTGAGGTTGGTTGGGCTGGGTTGATGTGGGTTGGGCTGTGCTGGGTTGCGGTGGGGTGGGCTGGGTTGAGGTGTGTTGGGCTTGGTTGAGTTGGGTTGGGCTTGGTTGAGTTGGGTTGTGGTTGGTTGGGCTCGGTTGAGGTGAGTTAGGCTGTGCTGCGTTGAGGTGTGTTGGTCTGTGCTGGGTTGAGGTGGATTGGGCTGGGGTGAGGTGGGTTGGGCTGAGTCGCGTTTGGTTGGGCTGGGTTGAGGTGGGTTGGGCTTAGTTGCGTTTGGTTGGGCTGGGCTGAGGTGGTTTGGGCAGGGTTGAGGTGTGTTGCGCTGAGTTGTGGTGGTTTGGTCTGGGCTGGGCTTTGCTGAGTTGAGGTGGGTTGTGCTGGTTTGAGGTAGACTGGGCTCGGTTGAGGTGGGTTGGGCTGGGTTGAGGTGGGTTGGGCTGGCCTGGGTTGAGGTTGCTTGGGCTGGGCTGATTTGAGGTGAGTTGGGCTGGATTCACGTGGGTTGGGCTGAGTTGAGGTGGGTTGAGCTGGTTTGAGGTGGGCTGGGCTGTGCTGGGTTGAGTTGAGTTTGCCTGGGTTGAGGTGAGCTGTGCTGTGTTGTGATGGTTTGGGCTGGGTTGAGGTGTGTTGGGCTTGGTTGAGTTTGGTTGAGGTCGGTTGGGCTCGGTTGAGGTGAGTTAGGCTGTGCTGTCTTGAGGTGTGTTGAGGATGGGTTGGGCTGTGCTGGATTGAGGTGGGTTGGACTGGGTTGAGGTGGGTTGGGCTAAGTTGAGGTGGGTTGGGCTGAGTTGAGGTGGGTTGGGCTGGGTTGATGTGGGTTGGGCTGTGCTCGGTTGTGGTGGGTTGGGCTGGGTTGAGGTGGGTGAGGCTGTGCTGGGTTGAGGTGGCTTGTGCTGTGCTGGGTTGAGGTGGGTTGGGCTGGGCTGGGTTGAGGTGGGTTGGGCGTGGTTGAGGTGGGTTGGGCTAGGTTGAGGTGGGTTGGGCTGGCCTGGGTTGAGGTGGTTGGTCTGGGCTGATTAGAGGTGGGTTGGGCTGGATTCACGTGAGTTGTACTGGGTTGAGGTGGGTTTAGCTAGGTTGAGGTGGGTTGAGCTGGTTTGATGTGGGATGGGCTGCGCTGGGTTGCGTTGAATTGGGCTGGGTTGAGGTGGGCTATGCTGTGTTGTGGTGGTTTGGGCTGGGTTCAGCTTGGTTGAGTTGGGTTGAGGTCGATTGGGCTCATTTGAGGTGAGTTAGGCTGTGTTGTGTTGAGGTGTGTTGGGCTATGATGGATTGAGGTGGGTTGGACTGGGTTGAGGTGGGTTGGGCTGAGTTGAGGTGGGTTGGGCTGAGTTGAGGTGGGTTGGGCTGAGTTGAGGTGGGTTGGGCTGTGTTGATGTGGGTTGGGCTGAGTTGAGGTGGGCTGGGCTGTGTTGAGGTGGGCTGGGCTGTGTTGAGGTGGGCTGGGCTGTGTTGAGATGGGTTGGGCTGTGTTGATGTGGGTTGGGCTGTGCTGGGTTGTGGTGGGTTGGGCAGTGTTGAGGTTTGTTGGGTTTGGTTGAGTTGGGTTGGGCTTGCTTGAGTTGGGTTGAGGTCGGTTGGGCTCAGTTGAGGTGAATTAGGCTGTGCTGTGTTGAGGTGTTTTGGGCTGTGCTGGGTTGGGCTGGTTGAGGTGGGTTGGGCTGAGTTGAGTTTGGTTGGGTGGGTTGAGGTGGGTTGGGCTTTGTTGAGTTTGGTTGGGCTTGGTTGAGGTGGTGTGGGCAGGGTTGAGGTGGGTTGCGCCGAGTTGAGGTGGTTTGGTCTGGGCTGGGCTTTGCTAGGTTGAGGTGGGTTGTGCTGGTTTGAGGTGGGTGGGGCTGTGCCGGGTTGAGGTGGGTGGGGCTGTGCTGGGTTGAGGTGGGTTGTGCTGGGCTGGGTTGAGATGGGTTGGGCTGGGTTGAGGTGGGTTGGGCTGAGTTGAGGTGGGTTGGGCTGGGTTGAGGTGGGTTGGGCTGAGTTGAGGTGGGTTGGGCTGGGTTGAGGTGGGTTGGGTTGTGCTGGGTTGTGGTGCGTTGGGCAGTGTTGCGGTGTGTTGGGCTTGGTTGAGTTGGGTTGGGCTTGGTTGAGTTGGTTTGAGGTCGATTGGGCTCGGTAGAGGTGAATTAGGCTGTGCTGCGTTGAGGTGTTTTGGGCTGTGCTGGGTTGGGCTGGGTGAGGTGGGTTGGGCTGAGTTGAGTTTGGTTGGGCTGGGTTGAGGTGGTTTGGGCAGAGTTGAGGTGGGTTGCGCTGGGTTGAGGTGGTTTGGTCTGGGCTGGGCTTTGATAGGTTGAGGTGGGTTGTGCTGGTTTGAGGTGGGTGGGGCTGTGCTGGGTTGAGGTGGGTTGTGCTGGGCTGGATTGAGATGGGTTGTGCTGGGTTGAGATGGGTTGGGCTGGGATGAGGTTGGTTGGGCTGGGTTCGGCTGTGTTGAGGTGGGTTGAGCTGGGCTGATTTGTGGTGGGTTGGGCTGGAATAACGTGGGTTGGGCTGGGTTGAGGTGGTTTGGGCTGTGCTGGGTTGAGATGGTTGGGATTTGCTAGTTTGAGGTGGGTTGGGCTGAGTTGTGCTGTGCTGGGTTGAGGTGGGTTAGGCTGTGCTGGGTTGAGGTGGGTTGGCCTGTGTTGCCTTGAGGTGAGCTGGGCTGTGCTGGGTTGAGGTGGACCGGACAGGGTTGAGGTGGGTTAGGCTGTACTGCGTTGAGGTGAGTTTGGCTGGGTTGAGGTGGGATATGCTGGGTTAAGGTGGGTTGGGCTTGGTTGAGCTGGGCTGTGTTGTGGTGGGTTGGGCTGGGTTGTGGTGGGTTGGGCTGTGCTGGGTTGAGGTTGGTTGGGCTGTGCTGTGCTGAGGTGTGTTGGGCTGTGCTGGGTCGAGTTCGGTTGGGCTGGGTTCAGCTGGGTTGAGATGGGTTGGTCTGAGTTGAGGTGGGTTGGGCTGGGATGGGTTGAGGTGGGTTGGCTGGGTTGAGGTGGGTTGGGCTGTGTTGAGATGGGTTGGTCTGGGTTGAGGTGGGTTGGGCTGTGCTGTTTTGAGGTTGTTAGGTGGGTTGGGCTGTGCTGGGTTGAGGTGGGTTGGGCTGAGCTGTGGTGGGTTGGTCTGGGTTGAGGTGGGTTGGGCTGGGTTGAGGTGGGTTAGACTGGGTTGACGTTGCTTGGTCTGGGTTGAGCTGGGTTGAGGTTGTAGCCTGTTAAAATGGCTAACTCCCAATTTAGAATGGCTAACCCCGATTTAAAATGGCAAACGGAAAAGGCTGATGGGAAAATCAGCCAACAGGACTAAAACAAGCAGCTGCAGGTAAAACTGTGTATTCGCCTCTGGGAAGGCCAGACAAGATCGATACCTGCAGCCATCAGCATAACAAAACACCAGCCATCTGAATGCTAATTAGCAATCCCCGGGAACAATGTGCAACAAATTAGACACACAAAGCCAATCCAGACTTTTCGGCGCCATCAGGAGCCTACACAGAGAGGTGAACGATCACCCCAAGACCGCCCATCGATCAAGGAATCGCTCCAGAATTGGAGAATATCGAACCAAGTGGAACCAGGTACAGGGTCCGCCCCGAAAGGCGGGAAGCCCCTGGGGACTATAAGAATAGAGTTCAAGTTCAAATCGACCCTTCGACACCCTTCTGCTGACCTTCTGCAACAGCCGCTCAAATCGTAAGTCTTACTTAAACGCTCGCTACGAGTTAGGCGCTCCTAGCTATCGAACTGTACCAGCTTCGAATCCCGCAGGCTCAGAACCCAAACGAAAGGCCATTCGTTTCCCTGACCTGGTGGGCCATTTCCAAGTTAAGTATTGGCCTGTTAGTTGTAGGATGTAGCTTAGACGTAGAATTTATGCATGAGTATTGATTGCTGTATATAATAAATGTGCGTTGATGTAACTCTTACTAAGCGGTGTGTTGGATTTTTAAAACATATATATTTTTTATTAAAGTTTTTTAACAACACAATTTTTTTCCCCCTTACAAACAATCCCCCCCCCCCCCCCCCCGGTAACAAAATAACGCAAATTCTCCCTGAGCAAGATATATACATGGCAAGATGGTATATTTACATAGCTTTGTACACTGGCTCTTGGCTGCGCGTACCGTTTCCCCCCACCCTCCATGCTATCTCCCGCTCGTCCATCCCCTCAAACAGTCTCTCGACCCCCCCACCCCCCCACCCCCAGGGTTGCTGCTGCTGCTGAACGACCTTCTTCTAACGCTACGCGAGATATTCTAGGAACGGTTGCCACTGCCTGTAGAACCCCTGTGCAGACCCTCTCAAAGCAAACTTAATTCTCTCCAATTTTATGAACCCCGCCATGTCGTTAATCCAGGCCTCCAGGCTAGGGGGCTTCACCTCCTTACACAATAGCAAGACCCTTCGCCGGGCAACTAGGGACACAAAGGCCAGAATTCCGGCCTCTTTCGCCTCCTGCACTCCCGGCTGGTGTGTTGGATTATTGATCATTACTCGGACTTGAACCATGTGGCGGTATCAGAAAGATACCTGGCGACTCAAGAGCAAAGGTGATAGAACAGAGCAATTAAACTAAGGCTAAACTAAGGCTAAACCCAGCAACAAGGTGGGTTGGGCTGGGTTGAGGTGTGTTGGGCTGTGCTGGGTTCAGCTGCGTTGAGGTGGGTTGGGCTGTGCTGGATTGAGCTGTGCTGGCTTGAGGTAGGTTGGGCTGGGTTGAGGTGGGTTGGGCTGTACTGGGTTGAGGTGGATTGGGCTGTGTTGGGTTGAGGTGGGTTGGGCTGGGTTGAGCTTGATTGAGGTGGATTGGTTTGGGTTCAGCTGGGTTGGGCTGTGTTCAGCTGGGCTGAGGTGGGTTGGGATGGGTTTGGCTGTGCTGGGTTGAGCTGCGTTGGGCTGTGCTGGGTTGGGTTGGGCTGTGCTGGGTTCTGCTGGGTTGGTCTGGGTTCAGCTTGGTCGAGTTGGGTTGGTCTGGGTTGAGGTGGGTTGGGCTGGGTTCAGCTGGGTTGAGGTGGGTTGGGCTGGGTTCAGCTGGGTTGAGGTGGGTTGGTCTGGGTTCAGCTGGGTTGGGCTGGGTTCAGCTGGGTTGAGGTGGGTTGGTCTGGGTTGGGCTGGGTTCAGCTGGGTTGAGTTGGGTTGGGCTGGGTTCAGCTGGGTTGAGGTGGGTTGGGCTGGGTTCAGCTGGGTTGAGGTGGGTTGGTCTGGGTTCAGCTGGGTTGGGCTGGGTTCAGCTGGGTTGAGGTGGGTTGGTCTGGGTTGGGCTGGGTTCAGCTGGGTTGAGGTGGGTTGGGCTGGGTTCAGCTGGGTTGAGTTGGGTTGGGCTGGGTTCAGCTGGGTTGAGGTGGGTTGGTCTGGGTTCAGCTGGGTTGGGCTGGGTTCAGCTGGGTTGAGGTGGGTTGGTCTGGGTTGGGCTGGGTTCAGCTGGGTTGAGTTGGGTTGGGCTGGGTTCAGCTGGGTTGAGGTGGGTTGGGCTGGGTTCAGCTGGGTTGAGGTGGGTTGGGCTGGGTTCAGCTGGGTTCAGGTGGGTTGGGCTGGGTTCAGCTGGGTTGGGCTGGGTTCAGCTGGGTTCAGGTGGGTTGGGCTGGGTTCAGGTGGGTTGGGCTGCGCAGGTAAATGCAGGAAGTCGTTTTAATAACGCCGCCAATTCGCAACCGCTCCGGAATAAACAAAGAGCCAAATGGTAGAAAGTGAGTATTTGATGTGACCGCACTCGGTGTGACGTCGATGTCCGATTGCAGTCCTGGACAATTTGTTGAAGTTTATTTGTGTCCAGGTGATGAGGAGCCAATGCTTTGATTTGGGAAAAGTCTCGGCCTCAGCGCCTCCACCCTCGTCTTTCCGGGTTTAGACTGACCCACCTTTAACCCTCACATCGGCGGGGTGGGGGGCGCGGTGATTACCTATTTGGGCTGAGTCTGTGATTGCCTGTTTGGGGTGTGTGTGTGATTGCCTGTTTGGGGGGGGGTGGTGATTGCCTGTTTGGGGGGGGGGTGGGTGATTGCCTGTTTGGGGGGGGGGGGGTGATTGCCTGTTTGGGGTGAGTCTGTGATTGCCTGTTTGAGGGGGGGGGGGTTCTGTGATTGCCTGTTTGGGGGGGGTGATTGCCTGTTTGGGGTGAGTCTGTGATTGCCTGTTTGAGGGGGGGGGGGTTCTGTGATTGCCTGTTTGGGGGGGGGGTGATTGCCTGTTTGGGGGGGGTGGGTGATTGCCTGTTTGGGGGGGTGGGTGATTGCCTGTTTGGGGGGGGGGTGATTGCCTGTTTGGGGTGAGTCTGTGATTGCCTGTTTGAGGGGGGGGGTTCTGTGATTGCCTGTTTGGGGGGGGGGTGATTGCCTGTTTGAGGGGGGGGTTCTGTGATTGCCTGTTTGGGGGGGGGGTGATTGCCTGTTTGGGGTGAGTCTGTGATTGCCTGTTTGAGGGGGGGGGGTTCTGTGATTGCCTGTTTGGGGGGGGGGGGCTGTGATTGCCTGTTTGGGGTGAGTCTCTGATTGCCTGTTTGAGGGGGGGGGTTCTGTGATTGCCTGTTTGGCGGGGGGGGGGGTGATTGCCTGTTTGGGGTGAGTCTGTGATTGCCTGTTTGAGGGGGGGGGGTTCTGTGATTGCCTGTTTGGGGGGGGGTGATTGCCTGTTTGGGGTGAGTCTGTGATTGCCTGTTTGAGGGGGGGGGGAGTCTGTGATTGCCTGTTTGAGGGGGGGGGTTCTGTGATTGCCTGTTTGGGGGGGGGGCTGTGATTGCCTGTTTGGGGTGAGTCTGTGATTGCCTGTTTGAGGGGGGGGGGTTCTGTGATTGCCTGTGGGGGGGGGCTGTGATTGCCTGTTTGGGGTGAGTCTGTGATTGCCTGTTTGAGGGGGGGGGTTCTGTGATTGCCTGTTTGGGGGTGGGGCTGTGATTGCCTGTTTGGGGTGAGTCTGTGATTGCCTGTTTGAGGGGGGGGTCTGTGATTGCCTGTTTGGGGGGGGGGCTGTGATTGCCTGTTTGGGGGGGGGTGATTGTATATTTGGGCTGAGTCTGTGATTGCTGTTTGGGGGGGTGATTGCCTGTTTTGGGGGGGGTGATTGCCTGTTTGGGGTGAGTCTGTGATTGACTGTTTGGGGGGGTGGTGATTGCCTGTTTGGGGTGAGTCTGTGATTGACTGTTTGGGGGGGGGTGATTGACTGTTTGGGGGGGGGGGGGGGTGATTGCTTGTCCCAAAACAGGCAATCAGTCTGTGATTGCCTGTTTTTTTGGGGGGTGAGTCTGTGATTGCCTGTTTTTTTTTGGGGGGGTGAGTCTGTGATTGCCTGTTTGGGGGGGTGAGTCTGTGATTGCCTGTTTGGGGGTGTCTGTGATTGCCTGTTTGGGGGGGATGGGTGATTACCTGTTTGGGGCGAGTCTGTGACTGCCTGTTTGGGGGGAGGGTCTGTGATTGCCTGTTTGGGGGGGTGAGTCTGTGATTGCCTGTTTGGGGGGGTGAGTCTGTGATTGCCTGTTTGGGGGGTGTCTGTGATTGCCTGTTTGGGGGGGATGGGTGATTACCTGTTTGGGGCGAGTCTGTGACTGCCTGTTTGGGGGGAGGGTCTGTGATTGCCTGTTTGGGGGGTGAGTCTGTGATTGCCTGTTTGGGGGGGTGATTGCCTGTTTGGGGTGAGTCTCTGATTGCCTGTTTGAGGGGGGGGGTTCTGTGATTGCCTGTTTGGCGGGGGGGGGGGTGATTGCCTGTTTGGGGTGAGTCTGTGATTGCCTGTTTGAGGGGGGGGGGTTCTGTGATTGCCTGTTTGGGGGGGGGGGTGATTGCCTGTTTGGGGTGAGTCTGTGATTGCCTGTTTGAGGGGGGGGGTCTGTGATTGCCTGTTTGAGGGGGGGGGTTCTGTGATTGCCTGTTTGGGGGGGGGGCTGTGATTGCCTGTTTGGGGTGAGTCTGTGATTGCCTGTTTGAGGGGGGGGGGTTCTGTGATTGCCTGTGGGGGGGGGGGGGCTGTGATTGCCTGTTTGGGGTGAGTCTGTGATTGCCTGTTTGAGGGGGGGGTTCTGTGATTGCCTGTTTGGGGGGGGGGGCTGTGATTGCCTGTTTGGGGTGAGTCTCTGATTGCCTGTTTGAGGGGGGGGGTTCTGTGATTGCCTGTTTGGCGGGGGGGGGGTGATTGCCTGTTTGAGGGGGGGGTTCTGTGATTGCCTGTTTGGGGGGGGGGTGATTGCCTGTTTGGGGTGAGTCTGTGATTGCCTGTTTGAGGGGGGGGGGTTCTGTGATTGCCTGTTTGGGGGGGGGGGGCTGTGATTGCCTGTTTGGGGTGAGTCTCTGATTGCCTGTTTGAGGGGGGGGGTTCTGTGATTGCCTGTTTGGCGGGGGGGGGGGTGATTGCCTGTTTGGGGTGAGTCTGTGATTGCCTGTTTGAGGGGGGGGGGTTCTGTGATTGCCTGTTTGGGGGGGGTGATTGCCTGTTTGGGGTGAGTCTGTGATTGCCTGTTTGAGGGGGGGGGAGTCTGTGATTGCCTGTTTGAGGGGGGGGGGGTTCTGTGATTGCCTGTTTGGGGGGGGGCTGTGATTGCCTGTTTGGGGTGAGTCTGTGATTGCCTGTTTGAGGGGGGGGGGTTCTGTGATTGCCTGTGGGGGGGGGGCTGTGATTGCCTGTTTGGGGTGAGTCTGTGATTGCCTGTTTGAGGGGGGGGGTTCTGTGATTGCCTGTTTGGGGGTGGGGCTGTGATTGCCTGTTTGGGGTGAGTCTGTGATTGCCTGTTTGAGGGGGGGGTCTGTGATTGCCTGTTTGGGGGGGGGCTGTGATTGCCTGTTTGGGGGGGGGGGTGATTGTATATTTGGGCTGAGTCTGTGATTGCTGTTTGGGGGGGTGATTGCCTGTTTTGGGGGGGGTGATTGCCTGTTTGGGGTGAGTCTGTGATTGACTGTTTGGGGGGGTGGTGATTGCCTGTTTGGGGTGAGTCTGTGATTGACTGTTTGGGGGGGGGGTGATTGACTGTTTGGGGGGGGGGGTGATTGCTTGTCCCAAAACAGGCAATCAGTCTGTGATTGCCTGTTTTTTTTGGGGGTGAGTCTGTGATTGCCTGTTTTTTTTTGGGGGGGGTGAGTCTGTGATTGCCTGTTTGGGGGGGTGAGTCTGTGATTGCCTGTTTGGGGGTGTCTGTGATTGCCTGTTTGGGGGGGATGGGTGATTACCTGTTTGGGGCGAGTCTGTGACTGCCTGTTTGGGGGGAGGGTCTGTGATTGCCTGTTTGGGGGGGTGAGTCTGTGATTGCCTGTTTGGGGGGGTGAGTCTGTGATTGCCTGTTTGGGGGGTGTCTGTGATTGCCTGTTTGGGGGGGATGGGTGATTACCTGTTTGGGGCGAGTCTGTGACTGCCTGTTTGGGGGGAGGGTCTGTGATTGCCTGTTTGGGGGGTGAGTCTGTGATTGCCTGTTTGGGGGGGTGATTGCCTGTTTGGGGTGAGTCTCTGATTGCCTGTTTGAGGGGGGGGTTCTGTGATTGCCTGTTTGGCGGGGGGGGGTGATTGCCTGTTTGGGGTGAGTCTGTGATTGCCTGTTTGAGGGGGGGGGGTTCTGTGATTGCCTGTTTGGGGGGGGGTGATTGCCTGTTTGGGGTGAGTCTGTGATTGCCTGTTTGAGGGGGGGGGAGTCTGTGATTGCCTGTTTGAGGGGGGGGGTTCTGTGATTGCCTGTTTGGGGGGGGGCTGTGATTGCCTGTTTGGGGTGAGTCTGTGATTGCCTGTTTGAGGGGGGGGGGTTCTGTGATTGCCTGTGGGGGGGGGGGGGCTGTGATTGCCTGTTTGGGGTGAGTCTGTGATTGCCTGTTTGAGGGGGGGGGTTCTGTGATTGCCTGTTTGGGGGTGGGGCTGTGATTGCCTGTTTGGGGTGAGTCTGTGATTGCCTGTTTGAGGGGGGGGTCTGTGATTGCCTGTTTGGGGGGGGGGGTGTGATTGCCTGTTTGGGGGGGGGTGATTGTATATTTGGGCTGAGTCTGTGATTGCTGTTTGGGGGGGTGATTGCCTGTTTTGGGGGGGGTGATTGCCTGTTTGGGGTGAGTCTGTGATTGACTGTTTAGGGGGGTGGTGATTGCCTGTTTGGGGTGAGTCTGTGATTGACTGTTTGGGGGGGGTGATTGACTGTTTGGGGGGGGGGGGGTGATTGCTTGTCCCAAAACAGGCAATCAGTCTGTGATTGCCTGTTTTTTTGGGGGGTGAGTCTGTGATTGCCTGTTTTTTTTTTGGGGGGGTGAGTCTGTGATTGCCTGTTTGGGGGGGTGAGTCTGTGATTGCCTGTTTGGGGGTGTCTGTGATTGCCTGTTTGGGGGGGATGGGTGATTACCTGTTTGGGGCGAGTCTGTGACTGCCTGTTTGGGGGGAGGGTCTGTGATTGCCTGTTTGGGGGGGTGAGTCTGTGATTGCCTGTTTGGGGGGGTGAGTCTGTGATTGCCTGTTTGGGGGGTGTCTGTGATTGCCTGTTTGGGGGGGATGGGTGATTACCTGTTTGGGGCGAGTCTGTGACTGCCTGTTTGGGGGGAGGGTCTGTGATTGCCTGTTTGGGGGGTGAGTCTGTGATTGCCTGTTTGGGGGGGTGATTGCCTGTTTGGGGTGAGTCTGTGATTGGATGTTTGAGGGGGGGCTGTGATTGCCTGTTTGAGGGGGTCTGTGATTGCCTGTTTGAGGGGGGGCTGTGATTGCATGTTTGGGGGGCTTTCTGTGATTGCCTGTTTGGGGGGGTTCTGTGATTGCCTGTTTGGGGGGATTCTGTGATTGCCTGATTGGGGGGGGGTGATTGCATGTTTGGGCTGAGTCTGTGATTGCCTGTTTGGGGGGGCGGGGATGATTGCCTGTTTGTGGGGGGGGTGTGGTGTGATTGCCTGTTTGGGGGGGGGGTGATTGCATGTTTGGGCTGAGTCTGTGATTGCCTGTTTGGGGGGGGTGTGATTGCCTGTTTGGGGGGGGGTGATTGCCTGTTTGGGGGGGGGGGTTGATTGCCTGTTTGGGGGGGGGGTGATTGCCTGTTTGGGGGGAGGGTGATTGCCTGTTTGGGGGGGGTGATTGCCTGTATGGGGGGGGGGCTATGATTGCCTGTTTGGGCGGGGGTCTGTGATTGACTGTTTGGGGGGGGGGTGATTGCCTGTTTGAGGTGAGTCTGTGATTGCCTCTTTGGGGGTGGGTCTCTGATTGCCTGTTTGTGGGGGGGTCTGTGATTGCCTGTTTGAGGGGGTCTGTGATTGCCTGTTTGGGGGTGAGTCTGTGATTGCCTGTTTGGGGGGTGAGTCTGTGATTGCCTGTTTGGGGGGTGAGTCTGTGATTGCCTGTTTGGGGGGTGAGTCTGTGATTGCCTGTTTGGGGGGTGAGTCTGTGATTGCCTGTTGGGGGGTGAGTCTGTGATTGCCTGTTTGGGGGGTGAGTCTGTGATTGCCTGTTTGGGGGGTGAGTCTGTGATTGCCTGTTTGGGGGGTGAGTCTGTGATTGCCTGTTTGGGGGGGGTCTGTGATTGCCTGTTTGGGGGGGGTCTGTGATTGCCTGTTTTGGGGGGTCTGTGATTGCCTGTTTGGGGGATGGGTCTGTGATTGCCTGTTTGGGGGGGGGTCTGTGATTGCCTGTTTGGGGGGGGGGTCTGTGATTGCCTGTTTGGGGGTGGGTCTGTGATTGCCTGTTTGTGGGGGGGTCTGTGATTGCCTGTTTGGGGGGGGTCTGTGATTGCCTGTTTGGGGGGGGGTCTGTGATTGCCTGTTTGGGGGGGGGTCTGTGATTGCCTGTTTGGGGGGGGCTGTGATTCCCTGTTTTGGGGAGGGCTGTGATTGCCTGTTTGGGGGGGGGCTGTGATTGCCTGTTAGGGGGTGAGTCTGTGATTGCCTGATTGGGTGGGGGTCTGTGATTGCCTGTTTGGGGGGGGAGGGTGATTGTATATTTGGGCTGAGTCTGTGATTGCCTGTTTGGGGGGGTGATTGCCTGTTTTGGGGGGGGTGATTGCCTGTTTGGGGTGAGTCTGTGATTGACTGTTTGGGGGGGTGGTGATTGCCTGTTTGGGGTGAGTCTGTGATTGACTGTTTGGGGGGGGGTGATTGACTGTTTGGGGGGGGGGGGTGATTGCTTGTCCCAAAACAGGCAATCAGTCTGTGATTGCCTGTTTTTTTGGGGGGTGAGTCTGTGATTGCCTGTTTTTTTTGGGGGGGGGTGAGTCTGTGATTGCCTGTTTGGGGGGGTGAGTCTGTGATTGCCTGTTTGGGGGTGTCTGTGATTGCCTGTTTGGGGGGGATGGGTGATTACCTGTTTGGGGCGAGTCTGTGACTGCCTGTTTGGGGGGAGGGTCTGTGATTGCCTGTTTGGGGGGGTGAGTCTGTGATTGCCTATTTGGGGGGGTGAGTCTGTGATTGCCTGTTTGGGAGGGTGTCTGTGATTGCCTGTTTGGGGGGGATGGGTGATTACCTGTTTGGGGCGAGTCTGTGACTGCCTGTTTGGGGGGAGGGTCTGTGATTGCCTGTTTGAGGGGTGAGTCTGTGATTGCCTGTTTGAGGGGGGGGGGTTCTGTGATTGCCTGTTTGGGGGGGGGCTGTGATTGCCTGTTTGGGGTGAGTCTCTGATTGCCTGTTTGAGGGGGGGGGGTTCTGTGATTGCCTGTTTGGCGGGGGGGGGTGATTGCCTGTTTGGGGTTAGTCTGTAATTGCCTGTTTGAGGGGGGGGGTTCTGTGATTGCCTGTTTGGGGGGGGTGATTGCCTGTTTGGGGTGAGTCTGTGATTGCCTGTTTGAGGGGGGGGTTCTGTGATTGCCTGTTTGGGGGGGGGGCTGTGATTGCCTGTTTGGGGTGAGTCTGTGATTGCCTGTTTGAGGGGGGGGGGTTCTGTGATTGCCTGTGGGGGGGGGGGCTGTGATTGCCTGTTTGGGGGGGGGGTGATTGTATATTTGGGCTGAGTCTGTGATTGCCTGTTTGGGGGGGTGATTGCCTGTTTTGGGGGGGGTGATTGCCTGTTTGGGGTGAGTCTGTGATTGACTGTTTGGGGGGGTGGTGATTGCCTGTTTGGGGTGAGTCTGTGATTGACTGTTTGGGGGGGGGGGTGATTGACTGTTTGGGGGGGGGGTGATTGCTTGTCCCAAAACAGGCAATCAGTCTGTGATTGCCTGTTTTTTTGGGGGGTGAGTCTGTGATTGCCTGTTTTTATTGGGGGGGGGGTGAGTCTGTGATTGCCTGTTTGGGGGGGTGAGTCTGTGATTGCCTGTTTGGGGGTGTCTGTGATTGCCTGTTTGGGGGGGATGGGTGATTACCTGTTTGGGGCGAGTCTGTGACTGCCTGTTTGGGGGGAGGGTCTGTGATTGCCTGTTTGGGGGGGTGAGTCTGTGATTGCCTGTTTGGGGGGGTGAGTCTGTGATTGCCTGTTTGGGGGGTGTCTGTGATTGCCTGTTTGGGGGGGATGGGTGATTACCTGTTTGGGGCGAGTCTGTGACTGCCTGTTTGGGGGGAGGGTCTGTGATTGCCTGTTTGGGGGGTGAGTCTGTGATTGCCTGTTTGGGGGGGTGATTGCCTGTTTGGGGTGAGTCTGTGATTGGATGTTTGAGGGGGGGCTGTGATTGCCTGTTTGAGGGGGTCTGTGATTGCCTGTTTGAGGGGGGGCTGTGATTGCATGTTTGGGGGGCTTTCTGTGATTGCCTGTTTGGGGGGGGTTCTGTGATTGCCTGTTTGGGGGGATTCTGTGATTGCCTGATTGGGGGGGGGTGATTGCATGTTTGGGCTGAGTCTGTGATTGCCTGTTTGGGGGGGCGGGGATGATTGCCTGTTTGTGGGGGGGGGGGTGGTGTGATTGCCTGTTTGGGGGGGGGGGTGATTGCATGTTTGGGCTGAGTCTGTGATTGCCTGTTTGGGGGGGGTGTGATTGCCTGTTTGGGGGGGTGTGATTGCCTGTTTGGGGGGGGGGGTTGATTGCCTGTTTGGGGGGGGGGGTGATTGCCTGTTTGGGGGGAGGGTGATTGCCTGTTTGGGGGGGGTGATTGCCTGTTTGGGGGGGGGGCTATGATTGCCTGTTTGGGCGGGGGTCTGTGATTGACTGTTTGGGGGGGTCTGTGATTGCCTGTTTGGGGGGGTCTGTGATTGCCTGTTTGGGGGTGAGTCTGTGATTGCCTGTTTGGGGGGTGAGTCTGTGATTGCCTGTTTGGGGGGTGAGTCTGTGATTGCCTGTTTGGGGGGTGAGTCTGTGATTGCCTGTTTGGGGGGTGAGTCTGTGATTGCCTGTTGAGGATGAGTCTGTGATTGCCTGTTTGGGGGGTGAGTCTGTGATTGCCTGTTTGGGGGGGGGTTCTGTGATTGCCTGTTTGGGGGGGGGGCTGTGATTGCCTGTTTGGGGTGAGTCTGTGATTGCCTGTTTGAGGGGGGGGTTCTGTGATTGCCTGTGGGGGGGGGGGGGCTGTGATTGCCTGTTTGGGGGGGGGTGATTGTATATTTGGGCTGAGTCTGTGATTGCCTGTTTGGGGGGGTGATTGCCTGTTTGGGGTGAGTCTGTGATTGACTGTTTGGGGGGGTGGTGATTGCCTGTTTGGGGTGAGTCTGTGATTGACTGTTTGGGGGGGGGGTGATTGACTGTTTGGGGGGGGCTGATTGCTTGTCCCAAAACAGGCAATCAGTCTGTGATTGCCTGTTTTTTTGGGGGGTGAGTCTGTGATTGCCTGTTTTTATTGGGGGGGGGGCGAGTCTGTGATTGCCTGTTTGGGGGGGTGAGTCTGTGATTGCCTGTTTGGGGGTGTCTGTGATTGCCTGTTTGGGGGGGATGGGTGATTACCTGTTTGGGGCGAGTCTGTGACTGCCTGTTTGGGGGGAGGGTCTGTGATTGCCTGTTTGGGGGTGTGTGTCTGTGATTGCCTGTTTGGGGGGGTGAGTCTGTGATTGCCTGTTTGGGGGGTGTCTGTGATTGCCTGTTTGGGGGGGATGGGTGATTACCTGTTTGGGGCGAGTCTGTGACTGCCTGTTTGGGGGGAGGGTCTGTGATTGCCTGTTTGGGGGGTGAGTCTGTGATTGCCTGTTTGGGGGGGTGATTGCCTGTTTGGGGTGAGTCTGTGATTGGATGTTTGAGGGGGGGCTGTGATTGCCTGTTTGAGGGGGTCTGTGATTGCCTGTTTGAGGGGGGGCTGTGATTGCATGTTTGGGGGGCTTTCTGTGATTGCCTGTTTGGGGGGGGTTCTGTGATTGCCTGTTTGGGGGGATTCTGTGATTGCCTGATTGGGGGGGGGGTGATTGCATGTTTGGGCTGAGTCTGTGATTGCCTGTTTGGGGGGGCGGGGATGATTGCCTGTTTGTGGGGGGGGGGGGGGGTGGTGTGATTGCCTGTTTGGGGGGGGGTGATTGCATGTTTGGGCTGAGTCTGTGATTGCCTGTTTGGGGGGGTGTGATTGCCTGTTTGGGGGGGGGGTTGATTGCCTGTTTGGGGGGGGGGGTGATTGCCTGTTGGGGGGAGGGTGATTGCCTGTTTGGGGGGGGTGATTGCCTGTTTGGGGGGGGGGTATGATTGCCTGTTTGGGCGGGGGTCTGTGATTGACTGTTTGAGGGGGGGGGTGATTGCCTGTTTGGGGGGGTCTGTGATTGCCTGTTTGGGGGTGAGTCTGTGATTGCCTGTTTGGGGGGTGAGTCTGTGATTGCCTGTTTGGGGGGTGAGTCTGTGATTGCCTGTTTGGGGGGTGAGTCTGTGATTGCCTGTTTGGGGGGTGAGTCTGTGATTGCCTGTTGGGGGGTGAGTCTGTGATTGCCTGTTTGGGGGGTGAGTCTGTGATTGCCTGTTTGGGGGGGGGGTCTGTGATTGCCTGTTTGGGGGGGTCTGTGATTGCCTGTTTTGGGGGGTCTGTGATTGCCTGTTTGGGGGGGGGGTCTGTGATTGCCTGTTTGGGGGGGGGTCTGTGATTGCCTGTTTGGGGGATGGGTCTGTGATTGCCTGTTTGAGGGGGGGTCTGTGATTGCCTGTTTGGGGGGGGGGGTCTGTGATTGCCTGTTTGGGGGTGGGTCTGTGATTGCCTGTTTGTGGGGGGGTCTGTGATTGCCTGTTTGGGGGAGGTCTGTGATTGCCTGTTTGGGGGGGGGTCTGTGATTGCCTGTTTGGGGGGGGGGGTCTGTGATTGCCTGTTTGGGGGGGGTCTGTGATTGCCTGTTTGGGGGGGGTCTGTGATTGCCTGTTTGGGGGGGGGGCTGTGATTCCCTGTTTTGGGGAGGGCTGTGATTGCCTGTTTGGGGGGGGCTGTGATTGCCTGTTGGGGGGTGAGTCTGTGATTGCCTGATTGGGTGGGGGTCTGTGATTGCCTGTTTGGGGGGGGGGTGATTGTATATTTGGGCTGAGTCTGTGATTGCCTGTTTGGGGGGGTGATTGCCTGTTTTGGGGGGGGTGATTGCCTGTTTGGGGTGAGTCTGTGATTGACTGTTTGGGGGGGTGGTGATTGCCTGTTTGGGGTGAGTCTGTGATTGACTGTTTTGGGGGGGGTTGATTGACTGTTTGGGGGGGGGGTGATTGCTTGTCCCAAAACAGGCAATCAGTCTGTGATTGCCTGTTTTTTTGGGGGGTGAGTCTGTGATTGCCTGTTTTCTTTTTGGGGGGGGGTGAGTCTGTGATTGCCTGTTTGGGGGGGTGAGTCTGTGATTGCCTGTTTGGGGGTGTCTGTGATTGCCTGTTTGGGGGGGATGGGTGATTACCTGTTTGGGGCGAGTCTGTGACTGCCTGTTTGGGGGGAGGGTCTGTGATTGCCTGTTTGGGGGGGTGAGTCTGTGATTGCCTGTTTGGGGGGGTGAGTCTGTGATTGCCTGTTTGGGGGGTGTCTGTGATTGCCTGTTTGGGGGGGATGGGTGATTACCTGTTTGGGGCGAGTCTGTGACTGCCTGTTTGGGGGGAGGGTCTGTGATTGCCTGTTTGGGGGGTGAGTCTGTGATTGCCTGTTTGGGGGGGTGATTGCCTGTTTGGGGTGAGTCTGTGATTGGATGTTTGAGGGGGGGCTGTGATTGCCTGTTTGAGGGGGTCTGTGATTGCCTGTTTGAGGGGGGGCTGTGATTGCATGTTTGGGGGGCTTTCTGTGATTGCCTGTTTGGGGGGGGTTCTGTGATTGCCTGTTTGGGGGGATTCTGTGATTGCCTGATTGGGGGGGGGGTGATTGCATGTTTGGGCTGAGTCTGTGATTGCCTGTTTGGGGGGGCGGGGATGATTGCCTGTTTGTGGGGGGGGGTGGTGTGATTGCCTGTTTGGGGGGGGGTGATTGCATGTTTGGGCTGAGTCTGTGATTGCCTGTTTGGGGGGGGTGTGATTGCCTGTTTGGGGGGGCTGTGATTGCCTGTTTGGGGGGGGGGGTTGATTACCTGTTTGGGGGGGGGTGATTGCCTGTTTGGGGGAGGGTGATTGCCTGTTTGGGGGGGGTGATTGCCTGTTTGGGGGGGGGGCTATGATTGCCTGTTTGGGCGGGGGTCTGTGATTGACTGTTTGGGGGGGGGGGTGATTGCCTGTTTGAGGTGAGTCTGTGATTGCCTCTTTGGGGGTGGGTCTCTGATTGCCTGTTTGTGGGGGGGTCTGTGATTGCCTGTTTGGGGGGGTCTGTGATTGCCTGTTTGGGGGTGAGTCTGTGATTGCCTGTTTGGGGGGTGAGTCTGTGATTGCCTGTTTGGGGGGTGAGTCTGTGATTGCCTGTTTGGGGGGTGAGTCTGTGATTGCCTGTTTGGGGGGTGAGTCTGTGATTGCCTGTTTGGGGGGTGAGTCTGTGATTGCCTGTTGGGGGGTGAGTCTGTGATTGCCTGTTTGGGGGGTGAGTCTGTGATTGCCTGTTTGGGGGGTGAGTCTGTGATTGCCTGTTTGGGGGGGGGTCTGTGATTGCCTGTTTGGGGGGGGTCTGTGATTGCCTGTTTGGGGGGGGTCTGTGATTGCCTGTTTTGGGGGGTCTGTGATTGCCTGTTTGGGGGGGGGTCTGTGATTGCCTGTTTGGGGGATGGGTCTGTGATTGCCTGTTTTGGGGGGGGGTCTGTGATTGCCTGTTTGGGGGGGGGGTCTGTGATTGCCTGTTTGGGGGTGGGTCTGTGATTGCCTGTTTGTGGGGGGGTCTGTGATTGCCTGTTTGGGGGGGGGGGTCTGTGATTGCCTGTTTGGGGGGGGGGGGTCTGTGATTGCCTGTTTGGGGGGGGGTCTGTGATTGCCTGTTTGGGGGGGGTCTGTGATTGCCTGTTTGGGGGGGGCTGTGATTCCCTGTTTTGGGGAGGGCTGTGATTGCCTGTTTGGGGGGGGGCTGTGATTGCCTGTTGGGGGGTGAGTCTGTGATTGCCTGATTGGGTGGGGGTCTGTGACTGTCTGTGGGGGGCGTCTGTGATTGTCTGTGGGAGAATGTGGGGGTGGGGTCAGAAATTGCCTGTGGGGGAGTGCTGGGTGGGTCTGAGATTGCCTGTCGGGGAGTGGGGGGGGGTCTGATATTGCCTGTAGGGAGGGGAGGGGGTTTATGTGATTGCCTGTGTGTGTGGGTTGGGGTGGGGGGGGGGGGGGTGATGGGGTCAGTAATTGCGATCTGTGATTGCCTGTAGCGGGAGGATGGGGTCTGTTATTGTATGTGGGGGGGGGGGTCTGTGATTGCCTTGGGGATGTGATTACCTGTTAGGAGTGGTTGGGGGGGGTTGCTTGTGATTGTACTGAGTGCTGGTTGGCTGAGTGGGAGTGCTTTCAGAGTTGGGTGTAAACAGGGAGTTAGGTTCAACTGGGAGAAGAGGCGACAAGAGAGAGAGCTGATTGGTAAGTAGTGGGTGAGGTTGGTAAGTCTTCCCTACTTCTGTCACTTTTTAATGTTTTTTTAATCCATTTTATAGTTCATAATCTGCAAGGGCTATAATTGGTAGTTACGAGGACAAGGAAAGAAGGGCCCGAGAGAATTGTACATAATCTGATATTAAGCATCTTCTAAAGGGTTAATTTAAAGGGTTACGTCATGGCAGGAGATTTCAAAGCCTTAGTTTACTCCTCTTGCTCCATGTGGGAGGCCAGGAATATTTCCAGTACCTCGGGACCAGCATGTGCACAGCAGTGTCTCCAGCTACAACTCCTGGACCAGAGCTGGAGCAGCGGCTGGGAACACTGTGGAGCATCCGCGAAGGTCCAGATTGCGAAGATGTCGTGGATAGCATGTACAGGGAGGTGGTTACACCGCAGGCTCAGATTCCGCAGGTAGGAAGGGAATTCCGGGTGATCACCAGGCAGAACAAGAGAGCAGTGCAGGAATCTCCTGTGGCCATTCCCCTGCAAAGCAGATATACCGCTTTGGATACTGTTGACGAGAAATCCTCTCCGGGGAAAGCAGCGTCAGCCAAAATCATTGCACCACAGTTAGTTCTGCTGCAGAGGGGAGGAGTAAAAAGTGTGAATGCAATAGTTATGGGGATTCAATTGTAAGGGAAATAGACAGGCGTTTCCCTGGCGGTAAACAAGTCTCCAGGATGGTATGTTGCCTCCCTGGTGCTAGGGTCAAGGATGTCTTGCGGTGGTTGCAGGACATTCTGGAGAGGGAGAATGAACAGTCAGTGGTCGTGGTGCACTTCAGTACCAATGATATAGGTAAAAAAAGGGATGAGGTCCTAAAAGCAGAATTTAGGGAGTTAGGAAAAAAGTTGAAAAGTCAGACCTCTAAGGTTGTGATCTAAGGATGTGCTCATCAGTGTAGAAATAGCAGGATACATCGGATAAATACGTGGCTGAAGAGATGGTGTCAGGGGGAGGGTTTCAGATTCCTGGGGCATTGAGACCGATTCTGGGGGAGGTGAGACCCAAACTGGATGGGTTATACCTGGGCAGGACTGGAACTGGTATCCAAGGGTGAGTATTTGCTAGAGTGGTTTGGGAGGGTTTAAACTAATTTGGCAGGGAGATGGCAAGGAGCCAGAGGAGGAGGAAACAAGGACAAAAACAAAAGACAGAAAAGGAAATAAGAAAAGTGATAGGCAGATAAACCAAGGGCCAGATTCAAACAGAACCACAGTGAACAATATTGGGAGCGGGACTAGTAATGTTAAAAAGACAAGGTTAAAGGCTTTGTGCCTTCACACACACAGCATTCACAATAAAGTGGATGAAATAATCACACAGATAGACGTGAACGGGTATGATATAGTCAGGATTACGGAGACATGGCTGCAGGCTGACCAGGGATGGGAACTGAATATCCAGGGGTATTCAGTATTTTGGAAAGATAGACAAAAAGTAAAAGGCGGTGGGGTTGCATTTCTGGTCAAGGAAGAAATTAATGCAATAGTGAGGGAGGATATTAGCTCTGACAATGTGGAATCTGAATGGGGAGAGCTGAGAAACTGCAAGGGGCAAAAATCATTAGTGGGCATCATATATACATACCCAAACTGCGTGATATTGTTAGGAATGGTATTAAACAGGAAAATTAGAGACGCATGCCACAATTCCAAAGAGGAGGAGTTCCAGGAGTGTCTGCAGGATGATTTTCCGGATCAATATGGTGAGGAGCCAAGGAGAGAACTAGACTGGGTACTGGGTAATGAGAATGGAATCATTGACAATCTAGTTGTGAGAGACCCCTTGGGGATGAGCGACCATAATATGGTTGAATTTTTCATCAAGATGTAGAGTGAAGTAGTTGATTCTGAGACTAGGGCCATGAATCCTAATAAAGAAAACTACGATAAAATGAGATGTGAGTTGGCTATGATCGATTGGGGAACGTTACTTAAAGGGATGGCAGTGGATAGGCAATGGCAAACATTCAAGGAGTGCATGGAGGAACTGCAGCAACTGTTCATTCCTGTCTTTCACAAAAGTAAAATGGGAAAAGTGGCCAAACAATGGCTTACAAGCGAAATTAGGGATAGTATTCGATCCAAGTAAGTAGCATTCAAATTGGCCAAGAAAAACAACAGGTCTGAGGATTGGGAGCTGTTCAGAATTCAGCAAAGAAGGACCAAGGGATTGATTAAGAAAGGGAAAATAGAGTACGAAAGTAAGCTTGCAGGGGACATAAAAACTGACTGTGAAAGTTTCCACGTGAAGAAAAAAAGATTGGTGAAGACAAATGTAGGTCCCTTACAGTCAGAAACAGGAGAATGTATTATAGGGGACAAAGAAATGGCTGAGCAACTAAACATATACTTTGGTTCACAAATGAGGACGCAAATAAGATACCATAAATGTTGGTGAATGCAGGGTTTAGTGAGAGGGAGGAATTGAAGGTTATCAATAGAGAAATGGTGTTGGGGAAATTGATGAGATTGAAGGCTGATAAATCCCGAGGGCCTGAGAATCTACATCCCAGGGTACTGTAGGAGGTGGCTCTGGAAATAGTGGATGCATTGGTGGTCATCGTCCAGGATTCCAGAGAATGCGGAACAGTTCCTGCAGATTGGAGGGTGGCTAATGTAACTCCACTTTTTAAAAAAGGGAGGTAGAGGGAAAACAGGGAATTATAGACCAATAAGCCTGACGTCGGTGGTGGAGAAAATTTCAGAATCCATTATCAATGATTTTATAGCAGAGCACTTAGAAAACAGTGGCAGGATCGGACAGAGTCAGCATGGATTTACGAAAGGGAAATCATGCTTGACAAATAGAGCTGATGAGGGGGAGCCAGTGGACGTGGTATATTTGGACTTTCAGTTGGCTTTTAACAAACTCCGGCATAAAACATAAGCATGTAAAACTAAAGCACATGGGATTGGGGCAAGTGTATTGATATGGAGAGAAAACTGGTTGGCAGAGAGGAAACAAAAGGGTAGGAATTAACAGGTCTTTTTCAAATTGGCAGGCAGTGACTAGTGGGGTACCGCAGGGATCGGTGCTGGGACCCAGCTATTCACAATATATATTAATGATTTAGATGAGGGGACAAAATGTCACATCTCCAAATTTGCAGATGACACCAAATTGGGTGGAGGGTGAGCGTGAGGGGGATGCAGAGATCCGTGTGATTTCGGCAAGTTGAGTGAGTGGGCAAATGAATGGCAAATGCAGTATAATTTAGAGAATGTGAGGTTATCCACTTTGGTAGCAAAAACAAGAAGGCCGGTGTTATCTGAATGGCCAGAAAGTCAGAGGGTCTGTGATTGCCAGTGGGGGCGGGGTCTGTGATTGCCGGTGTGGGCGGGGTCTGTGATTGCCAGTGGGGGCGGGGTCTGTGATTGCCGGTGTGGGCGGGGTCTGTGATTGCCAGTGGGGGCGGGGTCTGTGATTGCCGGTGTGGGCGGGGTCTGTGATTGCCAGTGTGGGTGGGGTCTGTGATTGCCATTGGGGGCGGGGTCTGTGATTGCCAGTGGGGACGGGGTCTGTGATTGCCAGTGGGGGCGGGGGTCTGTGATTGCCAGTGGGGGTAGAGTCTGTGATTGCCAGTGGTGGCAGTTTCTGTGATTTCCAGTGAGGTGTGAGGGGGTCTGTGATTGCTGGTTTCGGCGGGGTCTGTGGTTGCCAGTGGGGGTAGGGTCTGTGATTGCCAGTGGTGGCAGTTTCTGTGATTGCCAGTGAGGTGTGAGGGGGTCTGTGATTGCTGGTTTCGGCGGGGTCTGTGGTTGCCAGTGGGGGCAGGGTCTGTGATTGGCAGTGGTGGCAGTTTCTGTGATTGCCAGTGAGGTGTGAGGGGGTCTGTGATTGCTGGTTTGGGCGGGGTCTGTGGTTGCCAGTGGGAGCAGGGTCTGTGATTTCCAGTGGGGGCAGGGTCTGTGGTTGCCAGTGTGGGTTGGGTCTGTGATTGCCAGTGGGGGCGGGGTCTCTGGTTGCCAGAGTGGGTGGGGTTTGTGATTGTCGGTGTGGGCGGGGTCTGTGATTGACAGTGGCGGAAGGCTGGCAGTTTTTTTTATTCGTTCATGGGACATGCGTGTGTGATTGTGGGGGAATGTGGGGGTGGTCTGTGTCTGAGCGGGGATGTGGGGGTGGTCTGTGTCTGAGCAGGGATGTGGGGGTGGTCTGTGTCTGAGCGGGGATGTGGGGGTGGTCTGTGTCTGAGCAGGGATGTGGGGGTGGTCTGTGTCTGAGCGGGGATGTGGGGGTGGTCTGTGTCTGAGCAGGGATGTGGGGGTGGTCTGTGTCTGAGCGGGGATGTGGGGGTGGTCTGTGTCTGAGCAGGGATGTGGGGGTGGTCTGTGTCTGAGCAGGGATGTGGGGGTGGTCTGTGTCTGAGCGGGGATGTGGTGGTGGTCTGTGATTGTGGGGGGATGTGGGGGTGGTCTGTGTCTGAGCGGGGATGTGGGGGTGGTCTGTGTCTGAGTGGGGAGGTGGGGGTGGTCTGTGTCTGAGCGGGGATGTGGGGGTGGTCTGTGATTGTGGGGGGGATGTGGGGGTGGTCTGTGTCTGAGCAGGGATGTGGGGGTGGTCTGTGAATGTGGTGTGATGTGGGGGTGTTCTGTGATTGTGGGGTGATGTGGGGGTGGTCTGTGATTGTGGGGGTGGTCTGTGTCTGAGCAGGGATGTGGGGGTGGTCTGTGTAAGAGGGGGAATGTGGGGGTGGTCTGTGATTGTGGGGGTGGTCTGTGATTGTGGGGAAATGTGGGGGTGGTCTGTGATTGTGGGGGAATGTGGGGGTGGTCTGTGATTGTGGGGGAATGTGGGGGTGGTCTGTGTCTGAGCGGGAATGTGGGGGTGGTCTGTGATTGTGGGGTTGGTCTGTGTCTGAGTGGGAATGTGGGGGTGGTCTGTGATTGTGGGGGAATGTGGGGGTGGTCTGTGTCTGAGTGGGGATGTGGGGGTGGTCTGTGATTGTGGGGGGATATGGGGGTGGTCTGTGATTGTTGGGGTGGTCTGTGATTGTCTTTGAGGTGATGTGGGGGTGGTCTGTGATTGTGGGGGCGAGGATGTATGGGTGGTCTGTTATTGTCTGTGGGGGGGGGGTGGGAGGGTTAGGGAGGGACTATGATTGCCTGTGCGGGAGGTTCTGTGTTTGGGTGGGGGGCTGTCATTGCCTGTGGGGGGGGGCGGAGGGAGGGATTCTGTGATTGCCTTTAGTGGGGGGTGGGGACTGCGATTGCCTATTGAGGGAGTGGCAGTCTGTGATTGCCTGTTGAGGGAGTGGCAGTCTGTGATTGCCTATTGAGGGAGTGGCAGTCTGTGATTGCCTATTGAGGGAGTGGCAGTCTATGTGATTGCCTATTGAGGGAGTGGCAGTCTGTGATTGCCTGTTGAGGGAGTGGCAGTCTGTGATTGCCTGTTGAGGGAGTGGCAGTCTATGTGATTGCCTATTGAGGGAGTGGCAGTCAATGTGATTGCCTATTGAGGGAGTGGCAGTCTATGTGATTGCCTATTGAGGGAGTGGCAGTCTATGTGATTGCCTGTTGAGGGAGTGGCAGTCTGTGATTGCCTGTTGAGGGAGTGGCAGTCTATGTGATTGCCTGTGGCTGGGGCTGTGCTGAGCGTTGGGAGGGGAAGAAACGGTCTGGATTACAGGAAAGTTTCACAATAGTAAATAGTCCCAGTGAGATGAAGCTTTTATATTTAAAACAGGAGGTTTGATGTTGAAACATGTGGGATACACATTGAAAGTTTGGATTTGTATGAATAGAGATCTTGGTGAAGTCACAGGGACACAGCATTGAAATCACCTCCCCACTAAGTCTCATTGCAAAACAATAAGGACAGCAGGTGTTAGTGGGAGACACACCAATCACAAATCCATTTCAACAGAGCTGATCCTTTTATAGCTAAAAACACAGCCCAGTTAAACAAGGCATCACTCTCTCCAATCAAAGAGAAGATTCTAACCCTTAACTGGAAATCTCTTTCAAGGTCACCAGCCTGATCTTGGAAATGTCAGGTGACGGTGTGTATATCAGCACCCCCAGGAATACCGAAGGAATTAGCTACGGGGAGACTGTAAATACCATGGGGCAGCACGGTACCACAGTGACTAGCACTGTGGCTTCACAGCGCCAGGGTCACAGGTTCAATTCATCGCTGGGTCGCTGTCTGTGCGGAGTCTGCACGTTCTCCCCGTGTCTGCGTGGGTTTCCTCCGGGTGCTCCGGTTTCCTCCCACAGTCCAAAGACGTGCAGGTTAGGTGGATGGGCCATGATAAATTGCCCTTCGTGACCAAAATGGTTAGGAGGGGTTATTGGGTTACGGGGATAGGGTGGAAGTGAGGGCTTAAGTGGGTCGGTGCAGACTCGATGGGCCGAATGGTCTCCTTCTGCACTGTACGTTCTATGCATAGTGCCAACAGTCCCCACGATACCTGCCCATTGGATAACAGTTATGCAGTAACCACCCTATCTCGTACATACATCACAAACAAGTTAACAAATGAGATATGATCACATGGGAGCCCTGTCTACAGCCTCGCTCGCAACGGTGTTTCATTAACAAGGACCACATTAGAAAAAAAATGATGGTACAAATGTAGCGAGGCTGATGACTTGGAAGAGGGACTTTGGGAGCAGTGCTGAGGGAGGTGGGACCTATACGGTCTGGGTGAGTTACACCTCAACAGCATCAGGACCAATGTACTTCTGGGATAGTTTTGTTAGTAATTATTGGTGAGATTTTTAACTAACTTGGCAGGGTGACCAGAATGTAACAAAGAAAAAAAAAAAGATACACAAAGATAAAGGAATCTGAAACCAAAGAGAAAATGCTGGAAAATCTCAGCAGGTCTGGCAGCATCTGAAGGGAGAGAAAAGAGCTAACGTTTTGAGTCCAGATGACCCTTTGCCAAAGCTCAAAGATACACAAAGAGTTGTGAGAAAAATATTGCACAAGAGTAAGAAGTAATAAGGTGTTCTGTGAGGTCAGCGTAAGAAAGAATGCAATAAAGTGTAAATCAGATTTAATGTACCTGTCTGTGAAGTTAGTGAGCTTCAGGTGGAAGCAGGCATGGGCCATTTAGTGCCAATAATGGAGAACTAGCTCAAAAAAGAACAGGATTGGATACTAAACATTCGCAAATACAAGATCATCTGGAACGATTGTGCGGAATTTGCATTTTCTCCCCGTGTGTGCGTGGGTTTCTTCTGGGTGCTCCGTTTCCTTCCACAGTCCAAAGATGTGCAGGTCAGGTGGGCTTATGGGGATATGGCAGCGGATAGGCTAGGTAGGGTGCTCTTTCTGAGGCTTGATGCAGACTTGATGGACCGAATGGCCTCATTCTGCATTTAGGGATTCCATGATAGGGGAAGTGGTGTAAGTCTGAATTAAAGACAATGGGTTTGATTTTTTAGCCAGATCACAATGAACATAGAACAGTACAGAACAGAACAGGCCCTTCGGCCCTCGATGTTGTGCCGAGCATTGTCCGAAACCAAGATCAAGCTATCCCACTCCCTGTCATTCTGGTGTGCTCCATGTGCCTATCCAACAACCGATTGAAAGTTCCTAAAGTGTCCGACTTCACTATCACAGCAGGCAGTCCATTCCACACCCTAACCACACTCTGAGTAAAGAACCTACCTCGGACATCCCTCCTATATCTCCCACCCTGAATCTTATAGTTATGCTGTCTTGTAACAGCTACATCCACCCGAGGAAATAGTTTCTGAACGTCCGCTCTATCTATCCCCCTCATTATCTTATAAACCTCTATTAAGTCGCCTCTCATCCTCCTCCGCTCCAAAGAGAAAAGCCCTAGCTCCCTCAACCTTTCCTCACAAGACCGATCCTGCAAACTAGGCAGCATCCTGGTAAATCTCCTTTGCACCCTTTCCAATGCTTCCACATCCTTCCTATAATGAGGTGACCAGAACTGCGCACAATACTCCAAATGTGGTCTCACCAGGGTCATGTACAGTTGCAGCATAACCCCGCGGCTCTTAAACTCAAGCCCCCTGTTAATAAACGCTAACACACTATAAGCCTTCTTCACGGCTCTATCCACTTGTGAGGCAACCTTCAGAGATCTGTGGACATGAACCCCAAGATCTCTCTCTTGCTCCACATTCCTCAGAACCCTGCCGTTGACCCTGTAATCCGCATTCAAATTTTTTCTACCAAAATGAATCACCTCGCACTTGTCAGGGTTAAACTCCATCTGTCATTTTTCGGCCCAGCTCTGCATCCTATCAATGTCTCTTTGCAGCCTACAACAGCCCTCCACCTCATCCACTACTCCACCAATCTTGGTGTCATCAGCAAATTTACTGACCCACCCTTCAGCCCCCTCCTCCAAGTCATTGATAAAAATGGATGGGGCGGGGACCATGTATAGGTCCGTTGACCTCGGGCGGGAATTTCTGGTCACCGGGCGGGTGCGGCTGGAAAATCCCGCCCAATATTACAGTGCTGGAGAGAGGAAATTACATTATTCAGTGTAGAAAAAATGTACAAGGAGGATATAGGCACCAAACTATCGAGGAGTTATAAAGGGCAAGCCTGTACCGGTCATGATACCAACCTCTGCCAAAACCCTCAGCACTTCCTTGTGCCGTATCCCTCTATACCCATCCTATCCATGCGTTTGTCAAGATGCCTTTTGAACGCCGTTAATGTATCTGCTTCCACAACCTCCCCTGGCAACGTGTTCCAGGCATTCACCACCCTCTGCGTAAAAAACCTCCGTCGCACATCGGAGTCCCAACAGAAGTGAATTAACAATCATTTGTGTTTTTTCCTGAGATCTTTAACTCTTGCCTGCTGCAATGAGTTACAGGCACAAGATTTATAAGTAAAACATTTTTAAAAGAGTAAAATATGAACATATAATGGAACATGGTCTACTTGTCTAACTAGTCCCAAAATCCCATCCCACCCAGACATAAACACAAGACAGACACACAGTGAAGGGGTAGGAAAGGTTTAAAAATAACAGGGATTAAGAGGCATGAGAGATTTGAGGATCTTTGAGGTCATCGCATAGATGATTTGGAGTTGGGGACCAAGGGCAATATGTCCAAATTTGCAGACGACACTAAGATAAGTGGTAAAGTAAAAAGTGCAGAGGACACTGGAAGTCTGCAGAGGGATTTGGATAGGCTAAGTGAATGGGCTAGGGTCTGGCAGATGGATGGAATACAATGTTGACAAATGTGAGGTTATCCATTTTGGTAGGAATAACAGCAAAAGGGATTATTATTTAAATGATAAAATATTAAAACATGCTGCTGTGCAGAGAGACCTGGGTGTGCTACTGTATGAGTCGCAAAAAGTTGGTTTACAGGTGCAACAGGTGATTAAGAAGGCGAATGGAATTTTGTCCTTCATTGCTAGAGGGATGGAGTTTACGACTAGGGAGGTTATGCTGCAATTGTATAAGGTGTTAGTGAGGCCACACCTGGAGTATTGTGTTCAGTTTTGGTCTCCTTACTTGAGAAAGGACATACTGGCACTGGAGGGTGTGCAGAGGAGATTCACTAGGTCAATCCCAGAGCCGAAGGGGTTGGATTACGAGGAGAGGATGAGTAGACTAGGACTGTACTCGTTGGAATTTAGAAGGATGAGGGGGAATCTTATAGAAACATATAAAATTATGAAGGGAATAGATAGGATAGATGCGGGCAGGTTGTTTCCACTGGCGGGTGAAAGCAGAAGGGGGCATAGCCTCAAAATAAAGGGAAGTAGATTTAGGACTGAGTTTAGGAGGAACTTCTTCACCCAAAGGGTTGTGAATCTATGGAATTCCTTGCCCAGTGAAGCAGTAGAGGCTCCTTCATTAAATGTTTTTAAGATAAAGATAGATAGTTTTTTGAAGAATAAAGGGATTAAGGGGTATGGTGTTCGGGCCGGAAAGTGGAGCTGAGTCCACAAAAGATCAGCCATGATCTCATTGAATGGCGGAGCAGGCTCGAGGGGCCAAATGGCCTACTCCTGCTCCTAGTTCTTATGTTCTTATATTCTTTGTAGGCGGTGATCTCTTCAGAATGCGAGGTGTTAAAACAGCAGTTGGTTTGGATCTTCAAGCTGGACCACTCAGGCTCAACTCTCAGACTGTGGGATCCCTTCTCGGGACACATTTTAACTTTTGTTGGGCTGAACCTTACCCTCAGAAGATGCACTTCAGGACTGCTCACTTTCTGATATGTGTTCAGCTTCAGCAGACTCACCGGCAGCTTGTTTCAGTTCAACAGAATATCAGAGCAGCAGTTTTTGTGAGGCCTTCGAGTTGTCTGGTACCTTTTAATGGGAGAGGATTCCGGAAAGTTCCCCCTCCTCCGCTCTATCTTCAGGCTTTCAGTGCTCACTTCTGGGGGAGAGATTCAAAAGGATTCTTCTGCTTGGTTCTGCAGCTCCAAATAAAACTGAAATCAAAATCACACAGCGGGGCATTCCAAAATAAAAAGCACCAATCCACATCGAGAATCTACTTAGCCCTGGGATTGCAACGGAGCTGACTGGTTGCAAGCAGAGTCGATGAAAATGGCATCCTTGGTCTATGCCACAGGTCACACTGATTCAAGGAATCTTCTGGATTAGTCCAAATATCAGCTTGCAGTGTGATGGGGGGGGGGGGGGGTGGGGGCAGACAGGTGCAGCTCAAAACCAAAAGTCTGTAATTTTGCGCGGACATGAATTAAAAAGAGAAACAGGAAACAGACAAGGGTTTAACAGGTCCCTTACAGCCCTGTGTTCAGCTCGGGGACAGATGGGCCTTAGCTTGGTGGGGGATTTGATAGGGTGTTATGGTAGTCCTCTGGATGAGTTCTATCCTGTCTTTGTTCTTGTGGCGATGCTGGGCTAGGCCAGGCCCAATGTCATGGTCATTATCTTGTTGCTTCTTGGGTGACAGCACCTGGGGGCCTGGGGGGTGGGTTCTGAGCTGGGTGATCCACATTTGGAGAGATGTTGAGATGGGTCTGAAAGGACCCAGTCTTCATCCTTGTTTAATTCCTCCTGAGAGTTAGGCAGTTGGTTGGCTGGTCTTTGTGCTGTTGGAATATGGCGGACCTGAAGGGTTAGTTCTGATGGTTCTTGTTCTTCTTTACTTTCTCAGTGGAAGAACAGGGATTGTTGACATGAGTCTGTTTGAAAGACGTGCTTGTTCGGTGAATTGGACACTCTGAATTCTCCCTCTGTGTACCCGAATAAGTGCCGGAGTGTAGCGACTAGGGGATTTTCACAGTAACTTCATTGCAGTGTTAATGTAATCCTACTTGTGAGACTGATAAAGATTATTATTATTATTATTGTGCCCGGTCAATCTCCTTGATATTGTCTTTTGCCATCTCGAACACGAGGGTGGCTTCCTGTTCCAGTCTGGATCCGGAAAAGAGATCAAAGTGCACAATAAAAGTTAGCGAATTGCCCTTCGTACTGGAGTTCTTGGGTATCATTTTGTCCAGTCATTCTGTTTTGAAGCTATGTATGTGATGTAGCTCTAAATTGTTGCCTGTCTCGTGTTTGGGTGCAGACTGGTCATTTATCCGTCAGGGGATTCTCGAGTCTTGTTCCTAACGCGGTAATGATTTGTTTTGGATTGTATCTGTTTTACATTGACACCTGTAGTTATCTTTTTTTTGCTTGTTTCGTGCGTTTTTGTGTAAAAATTGAATAACTTTAATAAATGTGGTTTTGAAAATATTCACTTCCTCCTCCACTGACGGACAGTGGCAGCCGTGTGTACCATCTACAAAATGTTCTGCAGCAACTCAACAAGGCTCCTTCGACAGCATCCTCCAAACCCTTGACCCATCTAGAAGGACAAGAGCAGCAGATACCTGGGAACCCCACCACCTGGAGGTTCCACTCCAAGTCATACACCATCCTGACTTGGAAATATATCGACGCCTGTTCCTTAAATATCGTTTGGGGGAAAAACCTGGAATTCCCTCCATAACAGCACAGTGGGTGTCCCTCCACCTCGGGGACTGCAGTGCTTCTAGAAGGCAGCTCACCACCAGCTTCTGAAGGGCAATTAAAGATGGGCAATAAATGCTGGTCCAAGTGTTGTCTTTCCTGTGAATGAGGGGTTTGTGAACAGCGAGGAGGGGAGAGGAGAATTTCTAAAGGATAAATGGCAGATTAAATTTAATACAGAGAAATGTGAAATGATTCATTTTTGCAGGATGAACATGGAGAGACGATACAAAATGGGGGACAAAGTGCTTAAGGGATGCAGTAGCAGAGGGACCTGGATGTTTATGTACATAGGTCATTGAGATGGCAGGGCAGGTGGAGAGAGCAGTTAATAAAGTGTATAGCATCCTGGGCTTTAGAAATAGGGGCACAGAGTACCCCTAGGGGGTTATGCTGAACTTAGGTAATCACAGAATTGTTACGCTCAGAAGGAGACCATTCGGTCCATTGTGTGTGCACCCTGGCTTTCCAAATGAGCATCAGGACTTGGTGCCATGCCTTTTCCTTGTGCTGTCAGGCCCCTTCCTGTTGATTCCCTTTTTTCCTCTTTATTTTGCTGTCATCGTTTTGATCCATTGATGCTTAATGGACATGTATCTTTAAGTCAAGCAGGGGAAATTAAGAATTCAAAAGTTACAAACTTTGGACAGCAAAACTCAAACTTTGTGGCATCCAAGAGATGGGGTGGGATGCAATTTGAATAATTGGCTGGTGGGGATCAGGGGTTAAAGGGAGAAGGAAGGAAAAAGGGGCGTGAGATATCAGCCATGATTGATTGGTGAAGCATAAGAACATAAGAACATAACATAAGAACTAGGAACAGGAGTAGGCCATCTGGCCCCTCGAGCCTGCTCCGCCATTTAATGAGATCATGGCTGATCTTTGTGGACTCAGCTCCACTCTCCGGCCCGTACACCATATCCCCGAATCCCTTTATTCTTTAGAAAGGCATCTATCTTTTTCTTAAAAACGTTGAAAGAAGGAGCCTCAACTGCTTCACTGGGCAAGGAATTCCAGAGATTCACAACCCTTTGGGTGAAGAAGTTCCTCCTACACTCCATCCTAAATCTACCTCCCCTTATTTTGAGGCTATGCCCCCTAGTTCTGCTTTCCCTGACCAGTGGAAACAACCTGCCCGCATCTATCCTATCTATTCCCTTCATAATCTTATATCATAGATCATAGAATTTACAGTGCAGAAGGAGGCCATTCGGCCCATCGAGTCTGCACCGGCTCTTGGAAAGAGCACCCCACCCAAGGTCCACACCTCCACCCTATCCCCATAACCCAGTAACCCCACCCAACACTAAGGGCAATATATGTCTCAATAAGCTCCCCCCGCATCCTTCTAAACTCCAATGAGTACAGTCCCAGTATACTCAACCTCTCGTCATAATCTAATCCCCATAACTCTGGGATCAACCTAGTGAATCTCCTCTGCACTCCCTCCAGTGCCAATATGTCCTTTCTCAGGTAAGGAGACCAAAACTGAACACAATACTCCAGATGCGGCCTCACCAACACCCTATACAATTGCAGCATAACCTCCCTAGTCTTGAACTCCATCCCTCTAGCAATGAAAGACAAAACTCGATTAGCCTTCTTAATCACCTGTTGCACCTGCACACCAACTTTTTGCGACTCGTGCACCAGCACACCCAGGTCCCTCTGCACAGCAGCATGTTTTAACATCTTACCGTTTAAATAATAATCCATTCTGCTGTTATTCCTCCCAAAATGGATAGCCTCACACTTGGCAACATTGAATTCCATCTGCCAGACCCTAGCCCATTCACCTAACCTAAATCCTTCTGCAGACTTCCGGTATCCTCCGCCCTTTTTGCTTTACCTAATGACCTAATTCTGCTCCTATGTCACATGATCTCTCTCTCTCTCTCTCTCTGGATCTGAAAACTTTGATGGAAGGTCTGCTTAAAGATAGCCCTCTGAAACAAAGACTCTTTTTCCTTTCACTTATTATTTTCACCCCTCTTCCCTCTGTGTCTGTCTTGTGTGTGTGCAGAGGGTGGGGTAAAATTAGAGTGGGAGATTAGGAGTTGGATAATAGTTAACCAGTTGTATTTGCTGAATATTTCATTCTAGTTCTTGTTATAAATAAACAGTAAATGTGTTTACATTTACAAACCTGGTGAGTGTAATTATTCGGCAGCCAAAGGCCAAAGACTTTGGGTATTTTTCGAAGAATTATTGATGAATTCAATTTGTTGTGGCTCTGGGTCAAGTGGTGCTGGAATTGACCGCGCACTAACCCGATAGGTCGTATCAGTACCCTGCACATAGTTTCTATTCAAATAATTATCTAATACCCTCTTGAATGCCCCGACTGAACCTGCCTCCACCACACTGGCAGACAGTGCATTCCAGACCTCAACCACTCGCTGTGTGAAAAAGATTTTTCTCACACCACAATCGCTTTTTTGTGCAAATCACTTTAAACCTGTGCCCTCTCGTTCTTGATCCTTTAACGAGTGCAAACAGTTTCTCCCGACCTACCCTCTCGAGCCCCCTCATGATTTTGAGCATCTCTATCAAATCTCCTCTTCGCCGCCTTCTCTCCAAGGAGATCAGTCCCAATCTCTCCAATCCTCATAACTGACATTTCTCATCCCTGGAGCCATTCTTTGTAAACCTCTTCCGCACTCTCTCTCCAACACGTTCGCATCCTTCCTATAACGTGGAGCCCAGAACTGTGCACAATATCCCAGCTGAGGTCTAACTAGTGTCTTGTGTAAATTCAGCATAACCTCCTTGCTCTTGTATTCCATGCCCCATATTTTATGAGCTGCTCTCTCCGCCTGTCCTCCCAACTTCAATGATCTTTGCAAATAAACACCCTCTGCTCCTACACCCCTCATTGGATATTGTCTCTCCATGTTCTTCCTACCAAAATACATCATCTTGCACTTCTCTGCTCCCCCACCCACCTGCCCACTCCACCAACCTGCCCATGTCCTTGTCAAGTTCGACACTTGTCAAGTTCTTCACAGTTTGCAATACTTCCAAGATTTATGTCAACCCCAAATTTTGAAATTGTGCCCTGGTCACCTGTTCAGATTGGTGGAGATTCGAGAGCCCAGGGACACAGATTGAAGGTGACAAAGAAGCAATGGAGATGTGAGGAGACATTTCCTAACAGAGCGAGCGGTTAGGATCCGGATCGAACTGTCCGAGAGTGTGCTGGGGCAGATTCAACTGAGGATTTCCAAAGAGAATGAGATTATTATCTGAACAGGAAGAATGTGCAGGATTAGATGGAGAATGCGGGCGAGTGACTGGAGGTGAATTGCTTCTTCAGAGATACAGCAGAGAGAATGTGGGCCGAATGGCCTCTTGCTGTAACCATTCTGTGATGAAAGCATATTTGTTATTGACATCAGTACTTTTGATGGAGGTTTTATTACCAGTTGATAGATTTAAGTGATATTTAATTGCAGTATGAATACGGTGGGGGCCGGTGCAGATGAAGCCTTTGACTACCTCTTCAAGATCGTGCTAATCGGAGATTCCAACATTGGCAAGACCTGTGTGGTTCAGCGGTTCAGAACAGGAGTATTCAGCGAGAAGCAGCAGAACACGATTGGAGTCGACTTCATCGTCAAAACATTGGACATTGAGGGCAAGAGAGTAAAGGTGGAGCGTCCCACTCAGATTGACTCTCACTCCATCACACTGTCTCTCACTCCCTCACTCCATCACTCTGTCTCACTCCCTCACTCCATCACACTGTCTCACTCCCTCACTCCGTCCTCACTGTCACTCCCTCTCACTGTCACTCACTCCCTCACTCTGTCCTCACTGTCTCTCACTCCCTCATTCCATCACACTGTCACTCACTCCCTCACTCCATCACACTGTCTCTCACTCCCTCATTCCATCACACTGTCTCTCACTCCCTCATTCCATCACACTGTCTCTCACTCCCTCACTCCATCACACTGTCTCTCACTCCCTCACTCCATCACACTGTCTCTCATTCCCTCACTCCATCACACTGTCTCTCACTCCCTCACTCCATCACACAGTCTCTCACTCCCTCATACCATCCTCATTGTCCCTCCCTCACTCCATCACACTGTCTCTCACTTCCTCAATCCATGACACTGTCACTCAGTCCATCCCACTGTCTCACTCCCTCACTCCATCCTCAGTGTCACTCACTTCCTCACTCCATCACACTGTCTGCCACTCCCTCACTCCATCACACTGTCACTCACTCCATCCCACTGCCTCACTCCCTCTCTCCATCACACTGTCTCTCACTCCCTCACTCCATCTCACTGTCACTCACTCCCTCACTCCATTACACTGTCTCACTCCCTCTCTCCATCACACTGTCTCTCACTCCCTCACTCCATCTCACTGTCACTCACTCCCTCACTCCATTACACTGTCTCACTCCCTCACTCCATCCTCAGTGGCTCTCACTCCCTCACTCCTTCCTCACTGTCTCTCACTCCCTCACTCCGTCCTCACTCTCTCACTCCATCACACTTTCTCTCACTCCTTCACTCCATCCTCACTTTCTTTCATTCACTCACTCCGTCCTCACTGTCTCTCACTCCCTCACTCCATCATACTGTCACTCACTCCCTCGCTTCATCACAGTCTCTCACTCACTCACTCCCTCACTCCATCACAGTCTCTCACTCACTCACTCCATCTCACTGTCACTCACTCCCTCACTCCATCACACTTGTCACTCACTCCATCACACTGTCCCTCGCTACCTCACTCGATCTCACTGTCACTCACTCCCTCACTCGACCTCACTGTCACGCACTCACTCCATCTCAGTCTCTCACTCCCTCACTTGATCTCACTGTCCCTCACTCCATCTCGCAGTCTTTCACTCCCTCACTCCAGCCTCACTGTCACTCACTCTTCACTCTGTCCTCACTGTCTCTCACTCCCTCACTCCGTCCTCACTGTCACTCCCTCTCACTGTCACTCACTCCATCCTCACTGTCACTCACTCTTCTCTCCGTCCGCACTGTCTCTCACTCTGTCACTCACTCCCCCACTCCATCGCAATGTCTCTCACTTCCTCACTGTCTCTCACTCCATCACACTCACTCACTCCCTCACTTCATCCTCAGTATCACTCACTCCCTCACTCCGTCACACTGTCTCTCACTCCCTCACTCCATCGCAATGTCTCTCACTTCCTCACTGTCACTCACTCCCTCACTCCGTCACACTGTCTCTCACTCCCTCACTCCATCACACTGTCTCTCACTCCCTCACTCCGTCCTCATTGTCTCTCACTCCCTCACACTGTCTCTCACCCCCCTCCCTCCATCACACTGTCTCTCACTCCCTCCATCACACTGTCTCTCACTCCCTCCATCATACTGTCTCTCACTCCGTCACAGTGTCTCTCCCTCCCTCACTCAGTCACGATGTCTCACTCCCTCACTCCATCACACTGTCTCTCACTCTGTCTCATTCCCTCGCTCCATCCTCACTGCCTCTCACTCCCTCACTCCGTCCTCATTGTCTCTCACTCCCTCACTCCATCACACTGACACTCACTCCGTCACTCCATCACACTGTCTCTCACCCCCCTCCCTCCATCACACTGTCTCTCACTCCCTCCATCATACTGTCTCTCACTCCGTCACAGTGTCTCTCCCTCCCTCACTCAGTCACGATGTCTCACTCCCTCCATCGCGCTGTCTCTCACTCCATCACACTGTCACACACTCCCTCCTCACAATCAGTCACTCCCCCACTCCTTCTCACTGTCTCTCACTCCCTCACTCCTTCTCACTGTCTCTCACTCCCTCACTCCAACACACTGTCTCTCACTTCCTCACTCCATCACTCTGTCTCTCACTCCCTCACTCCATCTCACTGTCACTCACTCCCTCACTCCATCACACTGTCACTCCCTCACTCCATCACACTGTCTCTCACTCCCTCACTCCATCACACTGTCTCGCTCCCTCCATCTTCACTGTCTCTCACTCCCTCACTCCATCACACTGTCTCTCACTCCGTCACTCCATCACACTGTCTCTCACTCCCTCACTCCCTCTCACTGTCACTCACTCCCTCACTCCATCACACTGTCTCTCACTCCCTCACTCCATCACACTGTCTCTCACTCCCTCACTCCATCACAGTGTCTCACTCCCTCACTCCATCTTCACTGTCACTCAATCCCTCACTCCATCACACTGTCTGTCACTCCCTCACTCCATCACACTGTCACTCACTCCCTCACTCCATCTCACTGTCTCTCACTCCCTCACTCCATCACACTGTCACTCACTCCCTCACTCCCTCTCACTGTCTCTCACTCCCTCACTCCATCTCACTGTCTCTCACTCCCTCACTCCATCTCACTGTCTCTCACTCCCTCACTCCGTCCTCACTGTCACTCACTCCCTCACTCCATCACACTGTCTCTCACTCCCTCACTCCCTCTCAATGTCACTCACTCCCTCACTCCATCGCACTGTCTCTCACCCCCTCACTCCATCACACTGTCTCTCACTCCCTCACTCCATCACACTGTCTCTCACTCCCTCACTCCCTCTCAATGTCACTCACTCCCTCACTCCATCACACTGTCTCTCACTCCCTCACTCCATCTCACTGTCTCTCACTCCCTCACTCCATCTCCCTGTCTCTCACTCCCTCTCAATGTCACTCACTCCCTCACTCCATCGCACTGTCTCTCACTCCCTCACTCCATCTCCCTGTCTCTCACTCCCTCACTCCATCACACTGTCACTCCCTCACTCCATCACACTGTCACTCACTCCCTCACTCCATCACACTGTCTCTCACTCCCTCACTCCATCACACTGTCTCTCACTCCCTCACTCCATCACACTGTCACTCCCTCGCTCCCTCACACTGTCACTCACTCCCTCACTCCATCACACTGTCTCTCACTCCCTCACTCCATCACACTGTCTCTCACTCCCTCACTCCATCACACTGTCACTCCCTCGCTCCCTCTCACTGTCTCTCACTCCCTCTCACTGTCACTGACTCTCTCACTCCCTCTCACTGTCTCTCACTCCCTCACTCCATCACACTGTCACTCCCTCACTCCCTCACACTGTCACTCACTCCCTCACTCCATCACACTGTCTCTCACTCCCTCACTCCATCACACTGTCACTCACTCCCTCAATCCATCACACTGTCACTCCCTCACACTGTCTCTCACTCCCTCACACTGTCACTCACTCCATCACACTGTCTCTCACTCCCTCACACTATTACTCATTCCCTCACTCCATCACTCCATCACACTGTCACTCACTCCCTCACTCCATCACACTGTCTCACTCCCTCACTCCATCCTCAGTGTCTCTCACTCCCTCACTCCTTCCTCACTGTCTCTCACTCCCTCACTCCTTCCTCACTGTCTCTCACTCCCTCACTCCGTCCTCACTCTCTCACTCCTTCCTCACTGTCTCTCACTCCATCACACTATCTCTCACTCCTTCACTCCATCCTCACTTTCTTTCATTCACTCACTCCGTCCTCACTGTCTCTCACTCCCTCACTCCATCACACTGTCACTCACTTCCTCGCTTCATCTCAGTCACTCACTCCCTCACTCCATCACACTGTCACTCACTCCTTCACTCCATCACACTGTCTCACTCCCTCACTCCATCTTCACTGTCACTCACTCCCTCACTCCATCACACTGTCACTCCCTCACTCCATCTTCACTGTCTCTCACTCCCTCACTCCATCACACTGTCTCTCACTCCCTCACTCCATCTCCCTGTCTCTCACTCCCTCTCACTGTCACTGACTCTCTCACTCCCTCTCCCTGTCTCTCACTCCCTCACTCCATCACACTGTCACTCCCTCACTCCCTCACACTGTCACTCACTCCCTCACTCCATCACACTGTCTCACTCCCTCACTCCATCCTCAGTGTCTCTCACTCCCTCACTCCTTCCTCACTGTCTCTCACTCACTCACTCCGTCCTCACTCTCTCACTCCTTCCTCACTGTCTCTCACTCCATCACACTATCTCTCACTCCTTCACTCCATCCTCACTTTCTTTCATTCACTCACTCCGTCCTCACTGTCTCTCACACCCTCACTCCATCACACTGTCACTCACTTCCTCGCTTCATCTCACTCACTCACTCCCTCACTCCATCACTGTCTCTCACTCCCTCACTCCCTCACTCCCTCTCACTGTCTCTCACTCCCTCACTCCATCACACTGTCACTCCCTCACTCCCTCACACTGTCTCTCACTCCCTCACTCCATCACACTGTCTATCACTCCCTCACTCCATCACACTGTCTCTCACTCCCTCACTCCATCACACTGTCTATCACTCCCTCACTCCATCTCACTGTCTCTCACTCCCTCACTCCATCACACTGTCACTCCCTCGCTCCCTCACACTGTCCAGCACTCCCTCACTCCCTCACACTGTCACTCACTCCCTCACTCCATCACACTGTCTCACTCCCTCACTCCATCCTCAGTGTCTCTCACTCCCTCACTCCTTCCTCACTGTCTCTCACTCACTCACTCCTTCCTCACTGTCTCTCACTCCATCACACTATCTCTCACTCCTTCACTCCATCCTCACTTTCTTTCATTCACTCACTCCGTCCTCACTGTCTCTCACTCCCTCACTCCATCACACTGTCACTCACTTCCTCGCTTCATCTCACTCACTCACTCCCTCACTCCATCACTGTCTCTCACTCCCTCACTCCATCACACTGTCACTCACTCCTTCACTCCATCACACTGTCTCACTCCCTCACTCCATCACACTGTCTCTCACTCCCTCACTCCATCACACTGTCTCTCACTCCCTCACTCCATCACACTGTCACTCACTCCCTCACTCCATCACACTGTCACTCACTCCCTCACTCCATCACACTGTCACTCACTCCCTCACTCCATCTCACTGTCTCTCACTCCCTCACTCCCTCACACTGTCACTCACTCCCTCACTCCATCACACTGTCTCTCACTCCCTCACTCCATCACACTGTCTCTCACTCCCTCACTCCATCACACTGTCACTCCCTCACTCCATCTCACTGTCTCTCACTCCCTCACTCCCTCTCACTGTCTCTCACTCCCTCACTTCATCACACTGTCTCTCACTCCCTCACTCCATCGCACTGTCTCTCACTCCCTCTCACTGTCACTGTCTCTCACTCCCTCACTCCCTCACACTGTCACTCACTCCCTCACTCCATCACACTGTCTCTCACTCCCTCACTCCATCACACTGTCTCTCACTCCCTCACTCCATCACACTGTCTCTCACTCCCTCACTCCATCACACTGTCACTCCCTCACTCCATCTCACTGTCTCTCACTCCCTCACTCCCTCTCACTGTCTCTCACTCCCTCACTTCATCACACTGTCTCTCACTCCCTCACTCCATCACACTGTCTCTCACTCCCTCACTCCATCACACTGTCACTCCCTCACTCCCTCACACTTTCACTCACTCCCTCACTCCATCACACTGTCACTCCCTCACACTGTCACTCACCCCTTCACTCCATCACACTGTCTCTCACTCCCTCACTCCCTCACACTGTCACTCCCTCCCTCACTCCATCACACTGTCTCACTCCCTCACTCCATCACACTGTCTCACTCCCTCACTCCATCCTCAGTGTCTCTCACTCCCTCACTGTCTCTCACTCCCTCACTCCGTCCTCACTCTCTTACTCCTTCCTCACTGTCACTCACTCCATCACTATCTCTCACTCCTTCACTCCATCCTCACTTTCTTTCATTCACTCACTCTGTCCTCACTGTCTCTCACTCCCTCACTCCATCACACTGTCACTCACTTCCTCGCTTCATCTCACTCACTCACTCCCCCACTCCATCACTGTCTCTCACTCCCTCACTCCATCACACTGTCACTCACTCCTTCACTCCATCACACTGTCTCTCACTCCATCACACTGTCACTCACTCCCTCACTCCATCACACTGTCACTCCCTCACTCCATCACACTGTCTCTCACTCCCTCACTCCATCACACTGTCTCTCACTCACTGTCACTCACTCCCTCACTCCGTCACACTGTCTCTCACCCCCCTCCCTCCATCACACTGTCTCTCACTCCCTCCATCACACTGTCTCTCACTCCCTCCATCATACTGTCTCTCACTCCGTCACAGTGTCTCTCCCTCCCTCACTCAGTCACGATGTCTCACTCCCTCACTCCATCACACTGTCTCTCACTCTGTCTCATTCCCTCGCTCCATCCTCACTGCCTCTCACTCCCTCACTCCGTCCTCATTGTCTCTCACTCCCTCACTCCATCACACTGACACTCACTCCGTCACTCCATCACACTGTCTCTCACCCCCCTCCCTCCATCACACTGTCTCTCACTCCCTCCATCATACTGTCTCTCACTCCGTCACAGTGTCTCTCCCTCCCTCACTCAGTCACGATGTCTCACTCCCTCCATCGCGCTGTCTCTCACTCCATCACACTGTCACACACTCCCTCCTCACAATCAGTCACTCCCCCACTCCATCTCACTGTCTCTCACTCCCTCACTCCTTCTCACTGTCTCTCACTCCCTCACTCCAACACACTGTCTCTCACTTCCTCACTCCATCACTCTGTCTCTCACTCCCTCACTCCATCTCACTGTCACTCACTCCCTCACTCCATCACACTGTCACTCCCTCACTCCATCACACTGTCTCTCACTCCCTCACTCCATCACACTGTCTCGCTCCCTCCATCTTCACTGCCTCTCACTCCCTCACTCCATCACACTGTCTCGCTCCCTCCATCTTCACTGTCACTCACTCCCTCACTCCATCACACTGTCTCTCACTCCCGCACTCCATCACACTGTCTCTCACTCACTGTCACTCCCTCACTCCATCTCACTGTCACTCCCTCACTCCATCACACTGTCTCTCACTCCCTCACACTATTACTCATTCCCTCACTCCATCACTCCATCACACTGTCACTCACTCCCTCACTCCATCACACTGTCTCACTCCCTCACTCCATCCTCAGTGTCTCTCACTCCCTCACTCCTTCCTCACTGTCTCTCACTCCCTCACTCCTTCCTCACTGTCTCTCACTCCCTCACTCCGTCCTCACTCTCTCACTCCTTCCTCACTGTCTCTCACTCCATCACACTATCTCTCACTCCTTCACTCCATCCTCACTTTCTTTCATTCACTCACTCCGTCCTCACTGTCTCTCACTCCCTCACTCCATCACACTGTCACTCACTTCCTCGCTTCATCTCACTCACTCACTCCCTCACTCCATCACACTGTCACTCACTCCTTCACTCCATCACACTGTCTCTCACTCCCTCCATCATACTGTCTCTCACTCCATCACACTGTCACACACTCCCTCCTCACAATCAGTCACTCCCCCACTCCTCCTCACTGTCTCTCACTCCCTCACTCCTTCTCACTGTCTCTCACTCCCTCACTCCAACACACTGTCTCTCACTTCCTCACTCCATCACTCTGTCTCTCACTCCCTCACTCCATCTCACTGTCACTCACTCCCTCACTCCATCACACTGTCACTCCCTCACTCCATCACACTGTCTCTCACTCCCTCACTCCATCACACTGTCTCGCTCCCTCCATCTTCACTGCCTCTCACTCCCTCACTCCATCACACTGTCTCGCTCCCTCCATCTTCACTGTCACTCACTCCCTCACTCCATCACACTGTCTCTCACTCCCGCACTCCATCACACTGTCTCTCACTCACTGTCACTCCCTCACTCCATCTCACTGTCACTCCCTCACTCCATCACACTGTCTCTCACTCCCTCACTCCATCACACTGTCTCGCTCCCTCCATCTTCACTGTCTCTCACTCCCTCACTCCATCACACTGTCTCTCACTCCCGCACTCCATCACACTGTCTCTCACTCCCTCACTCCTTCTCACTGTCACTCACTCCCTCACTCCATCACACTGTCTCTCACTCCCTCACTCCATCGCACTGTCTCTCACTCCCTCACTCCATCACACTGTCTCTCACTCCCTCACTCCCTCTCACTGTCACTCACTCCCTCACTCCATCACACTGTCTCTCACTCCCTCACTCCATCACACTGTCTCTCACTCCCTCACTCCATCACAGTGTCTCACTCCCTCACTCCATCTTCACTGTCACTCAATCCCTCACTCCATCACACTGTCTGTCACTCCCTCACTCCATCACACTGTCACTCACTCCCTCACTCCATCTCACTGTCTCTCACTCCCTCACTCCATCACACTGTCACTCACTCCCTCACTCCCTCTCACTGTCTCTCACTCCCTCACTCCATCTCACTGTCTCTCACTCCCTCACTCCATCTCACTGTCTCTCACTCCCTCACTCCGTCCTCACTGTCACTCACTCCCTCACTCCATCACACTGTCTCTCACTCCCTCACTCCCTCTCAATGTCACTCACTCCCTCACTCCATCGCACTGTCTCTCACCCCCTCACTCCATCTCCCTGTCTCTCACTCCCTCTCAATGTCACTCACTCCCTCACTCCATCGCACTGTCTCTCACTCCCTCACTCCATCTCCCTGTCTCTCACTCCCTCACTCCATCACACTGTCACTCCCTCACTCCATCACACTGTCACTCACTCCCTCACTCCATCACACTGTCTCTCACTCCCTCACTCCATCACACTGTCACTCCCTCGCTCCCTCACACTGTCACTCACTCCCTCACTCCATCACACTGTCTCTCACTCCCTCACTCCATCACACTGTCTCTCACTCCCTCACTCCATCACACTGTCACTCCCTCGCTCCCTCTCACTGTCTCTCACTCCCTCTCACTGTCACTGACTCTCTCACTCCCTCTCACTGTCTCTCACTCCCTCACTCCATCACACTGTCACTCCCTCACTCCCTCTCACTGTCTCTCACTCCCTCACTCCATCACACTGTCACTCCCTCACTCCCTCACACTGTCACTCACTCCCTCACTCCATCACACTGTCTCTCACTCCCTCACTCCATCACACTGTCACTCACTCCCTCAATCCATCACACTGTCACTCCCTCACACTGTCTCTCACTCCCTCACACTGTCACTCACTCCCTCACTCCATCACACTGTCTCTCACTCCCTCACACTATTACTCATTCCCTCACTCCATCACTCCATCACACTGTCACTCACTCCCTCACTCCATCACACTGTCACTCACTCCCTCAATCCATCACACTGTCACTCACTCCCTCACTCCATCACACTGTCTCTCACTCCCTCACACTATTACTCATTCCCTCACTCCATCACACTGTCTCACTCCCTCACTCCATCCTCAGTGTCTCTCACTCCCTCACTCCTTCCTCACTGTCTCTCACTCCCTCACTCCTTCCTCACTGTCTCTCACTCCCTCACTCCGTCCTCACTCTCTCACTCCTTCCTCACTGTCTCTCACTCCATCACACTATCTCTCACTCCTTCACTCCATCCTCACTTTCTTTCATTCACTCACTCCGTCCTCACTGTCTCTCACTCCCTCACTCCATCACACTGTCACTCACTTCCTCGCTTCATCTCACTCACTCACTCCCTCACTCCATCACACTGTCACTCACTCCTTCACTCCATCACACTGTCTCACTCCCTCACTCCATCTTCACTGTCACTCACTCCCTCACTCCATCACACTGTCACTCCCTCACTCCATCTTCACTGTCTCTCACTCCCTCACTCCATCACACTGTCTCTCACTCCCTCACTCCATCTCCCTGTCTCTCACTCCCTCTCACTGTCACTGACTCTCTCACTCCCTCTCCCTGTCTCTCACTCCCTCACTCCATCACACTGTCACTCCCTCACTCCCTCACACTGTCACTCACTCCCTCACTCCATCACACTGTCTCACTCCCTCACTCCATCCTCAGTGTCTCTCACTCCCTCACTCCTTCCTCACTGTCTCTCACTCACTCACTCCGTCCTCACTCTCACTCCTTCCTCACTGTCTCTCACTCCATCACACTATCTCTCACTCCTTCACTCCATCCTCACTTTCTTTCATTCACTCACTCCGTCCTCACTGTCTCTCACTCCCTCACTCCATCACACTGTCACTCACTTCCTCGCTTCATCTCACTCACTCACTCCCTCACTCCATCACTGTCTCTCACTCCCTCACTCCCTCTCACTGTCTCTCACTCCCTCACTCCATCACACTGTCTATCACTCCCTCACTCCATCACACTGTCTCTCACTCCCTCACTCCATCACACTGTCTATCACTCCCTCACTCCATCTCACTGTCTCTCACTCCCTCACTCCATCACACTGTCACTCCCTCGCTCCCTCACACTGTCCAGCACTCCCTCACTCCCTCACACTGTCACTCACTCCCTCACTCCATCACACTGTCTCACTCCCTCACTCCATCCTCAGTGTCTCTCACTCCCTCACTCCTTCCTCACTGTCTCTCACTCACTCACTCCTTCCTCACTGTCTCTCACTCCATCACACTATCTCTCACTCCTTCACTCCATCCTCACTTTCTTTCATTCACTCACTCCGTCCTCACTGTCTCTCACTCCCTCACTCCATCACACTGTCACTCACTTCCTCGCTTCATCTCACTCACTCACTCCCTCACTCCATCACTGTCTCTCACTCCCTCACTCCATCACACTGTCACTCACTCCTTCACTCCATCACACTGTCTCACTCCCTCACTCCATCGCACTGTCTCTCACTCCCTCTCACTGTCACTGTCTCTCACTCCCTCACTCCCTCACACTGTCACTCACTCCCTCACTCCATCACACTGTCTCTCACTCCCTCACTCCATCACACTGTCTCTCACTCCCTCACTCCATCACACTGTCTCTCACTCCCTCACTCCATCACACTGTCACTCCCTCACTCCATCTCACTGTCTCTCACTCCCTCACTCCCTCTCACTGTCTCTCACTCCCTCACTTCATCACACTGTCTCTCACTCCCTCACTCCATCACACTGTCTCTCACTCCCTCACTCCATCACACTGTCACTCCCTCACTCCCTCACACTTTCACTCACTCCCTCACTCCATCACACTGTTACTCCCTCACACTGTCACTCACCCCTTCACTCCATCACACTGTCTCTCACTCCCTCACTCCCTCACACTGTCACTCCCTCCCTCACTCCATCACACTGTCTCACTCCCTCACTCCATCACACTGTCTCACTCCCTCACTCCATCCTCAGTGTCTCTCACTCCTTCACTGTCTCTCACTCCCTCACTCCGTCCTCACTCTCTTACTCCTTCCTCACTGTCACTCACTCCATCACTATCTCTCACTCCTTCACTCCATCCTCACTTTCTTTCATTCACTCACTCCGTCCTCACTGTCTCTCACTCCCTCACTCCATCACACTGTCACTCACTTCCTCGCTTCATCTCACTCACTCACTCCCCCACTCCATCACTGTCTCTCACTCCCTCACTCCATCACACTGTCACTCACTCCTTCACTCCATCACACTGTCTCTCACTCCATCACACTGTCACTCACTCCCTCACTCCATCACACTGTCACTCCCTCACTCCATCACACTGTCTCTCACTCCCTCACTCCATCACACTGTCTCTCACTCACTGTCACTCACTCCCTCACTCCATCACACTGTCTCTCACTCCCTCACTCCATCACACTGTCACTCACTCCCTCACTCCATCACACTGTCTCTCACTCCCTCACTCCATCTTAACTGTCTCTCACTCCCTCACTCCATCACACTGTCTCTCACTCCCTCACTCCATCACAGTGTCTCACACTCCCTCACTCCATCACACTGTCTCTCACTCCCTCCATCACACTGTCTCACTCCCTCACTCCATCCTCAGTGTCTCTCACTCCCTCACTCCTTCCTCACTGTCTCTCACTCCCTCACTCCGTCCTCACTCTCTCACTCCTTCGTCACTGTCTCTCACTCCATCACACTATCTCTCACTCCTTCACTCCATCCTCACTTTCTTTCATTCACTCACTCCGTCCTCATTGTCTCTCACTCCCTCACTCCATCACACTGTCACTCCCTCACTCCATCTTCACTGTCTCTCACTCCCTCACTCCATCACACTGTCTCTCACTCCCTCACTCCATCACACTGTCACTCACTCCCTCACTCCATCACACTGTCACTCCCTCACTCCATCTTCACTGTCTCTCACTCCCTCAATCCATCACACTGTCTCTCACTCCCCACTCCATCTTCACTGTCTCTCACTCCCTCACTCCATCACAGTGTCTCTCACTCCCTCACTCCATCACACTGTCACTCACTCCCTCACTCCATCACACTGTCACTCCCTCACTCCATCTCACTGTCTCTCACTCCCTCACTCCATCTTCACTGTCTCTCACTCCCTCAATCCATCACACTGCCTCTCACTCCCTCACTCCATCTTCACTGTCTCTCACTCCCTCACTCCATCACAGTGTGTCTCACTCCCTCACTCCATCACACTGTCTCTCACTCCCTCCATCACACTGTCTCTCACTCCCTCACTCCATCACAATGTCTCTCACTCCTTCACTCCATCCTCACTGCCTCTCACTCCCTCACTCCGTCCTCATTGTCTCTCACTCCCTCACGCCATCACACTGTCTCTCACCCCCCTCACTCCATCACACTGTCACTCCCTCACTCCCTCACACTGTCACTCACTCCCTCACTCCATCACACTGTCTCTCACTCCCTCACTCCATCTTCACTGTCACTCACTCCCTCACTCCATCACACTGTCACTCCCTCACTCCATCTTCACTGTCTCTCACTCCCTCACTCCATCACACTGTCTCTCACTCCCTCACTCCATCTCCCTGTCTCTCACTCCCTCTCACTGTCACTGACTCTCTCACTCCCTCTCCCTGTCTCTCACTCCCTCACTCCATCACACTGTCACTCCCTCACTCCCTCACACTGTCACTCACTCCCTCACTCCATCACACTGTCTCACTCCCTCACTCCATCCTCAGTGTCTCTCACTCCCTCACTCCTTCCTCACTGTCTCTCACTCACTCACTCCGTCCTCACTCTCTCACTCCTTCCTCACTGTCTCTCACTCCATCACACTATCTCTCACTCCTTCACTCCATCCTCACTTTCTTTCATTCACTCACTCCGTCCTCACTGTCTCTCACTCCCTCACTCCATCACACTGTCACTCACTTCCTCGCTTCATCTCACTCACTCACTCCCTCACTCCATCACTGTCTCTCACTCCCTCACTCCCTCACTCCCTCTCACTGTCTCTCACTCCCTCACTCCATCACACTGTCACTCCCTCACTCCCTCACACTGTCTCTCACTCCCTCACTCCATCACACTGTCTATCACTCCCTCACTCCATCACACTGTCTATCACTCCCTCACTCCATCTCACTGTCTCTCACTCCCTCACTCCATCACACTGTCACTCCCTCGCTCCCTCACACTGTCCAGCACTCCCTCACTCCCTCACACTGTCCATCACTCCCTCACTCCATCACACTGTCTCCCTCCCTCACTCCATCACACTGTCACTCCCTCGCTCCCTCACACTGTCACTCCCTCGCTCCCTCACACTGTCCAGCACTCCCTCACTCCCTCACACTGTCACTCACTCCCTCACTCCATCACACTGTCTCACTCCCTCACTCCATCCTCACTGTCTCTCACTCACTCACTCCTTCCTCACTGTCTCTCACTCCATCACACTATCTCTCACTCCTTCACTCCATCCTCACTTTCTTTCATTCACTCACTCCGTCCTCACTGTCTCTCACTCCCTCACTCCATCACACTGTCACTCACTTCCTCGCTTCATCTCACTCACTCACTCCCTCACTCCATCACTGTCTCTCACTCCCTCACTCCATCACACTGTCACTCACTCCTTCACTCCATCACACTGTCTCACTCCCTCACTCCATCACACTGTCTCTCACTCCCTCACTCCATCACACTGTCACTCACTCCCTCACTCCATCACACTGTCTCTCACTCCCTCACTCCATCACACTGTCTCTCACTCCCTCACTCCATCACACTGTCACTCCCTCACTCCATCTCACTGTCTCTCACTCCCTCACTTCATCACACTGTCTCTCACTCCCTCACTCCATCGCACTGTCTCTCACTCCCTCACTTCATCACACTGTCTCTCACTCCCTCACTCCAGCTCACTGTCTCTCACTCCCTCACTTCATCACACTGTCTCTCACTCCCTCACTTCATCACACTGTCTCTCACTCCCTCACTCCATCGCACTGTCTCTCACTCCCTCACTTCATCACACTGTCTCTCACTCCCTCACTCCATCGCACTGTCTCTCACTCCCTCTCACTGTCACTGTCTCTCACTACCTCACTCCCTCACACTGTCACTCACTCCCTCACTCCATCACACTGTCTCTCACTCCCTCACTCCATCACACTGTCTCTCTCTCCCTCACTCCATCACACTGTCTCTCACTCCCTCACTCCATCACACTGTCACTCCCTCACTCCATCTCACTGTCTCTCACTCCCTCACTCCCTCTCACTGTCTCTCACTCCCTCACTTCATCACACTGTCTCTCACTCCCTCACTCCATCACACTGTCTCTCACTCCCTCACTCCATCACACTGTCACTCCCTCACTCCCTCACACTTTCACTCACTCCCTCACTCCATCACACTGTCACTCCCTCACACTGTCACTCACCCCTTCACTCCATCACACTGTCTCTCACTCCCTCACTCCCTCACACTGTCACTCCCTCCCTCACTCCATCACACTGTCTCACTCCCTCACTCCATCACACTGTCTCACTCCCTCACTCCATCCTCAGTGTCTCTCACTCCCTCACTGTCTCTCACTCCCTCACTCCGTCCTCACTCTCTTACTCCTTCCTCACTGTCACTCACTCCATCACTATCTCTCACTCCTTCACTCCATCCTCACTTTCTTTCATTCACTCACTCCGTCCTCACTGTCTCTCACTCCCTCACTCCATCACACTGTCACTCACTTCCTCGCTTCATCTCACTCACTCACTCCCCCACTCCATCACTGTCTCTCACTCCCTCACTCCATCACACTGTCACTCACTCCTTCACTCCATCACACTGTCTCTCACTCCATCACACTGTCACTCACTCCCTCACTCCATCACACTGTCACTCCCTCACTCCATCACACTGTCTCTCACTCCCTCACTCCATCACACTGTCTCTCACTCACTGTCACTCACTCCCTCACTCCATCACACTGTCTCTCACTCCCTCACTCCATCACACTGTCACTCACTCCCTCACTCCATCACACTGTCACTCCCTCACTCCATCTTAACTGTCTCTCACTCCCTCACTCCATCACACTGTCTCTCACTCCCTCACTCCATCACAGTGTCTCACACTCCCTCACTCCATCACACTGTCTCTCACTCCCTCCATCACACTGTCTCACTCCCTCACTCCATCCTCAGTGTCTCTCACTCCCTCACTCCTTCCTCACTGTCTCTCACTCCCTCACTCCGTCCTCACTCTCTCACTCCTTCGTCACTGTCTCTCACTCCATCACACTATCTCTCACTCCTTCACTCCATCCTCACTTTCTTTCATTCACTCACTCCGTCCTCACTGTCTCTCACTCCCTCACTCCATCACACTGTCACTCCCTCACTCCATCTTCACTGTCTCTCACTCCCTCACTCCATCACACTGTCTCTCACTCCCTCACTCCATCACACTGTCACTCACTCCCTCACTCCATCACACTGTCACTCCCTCACTCCATCATCACTGTCTCTCACTCCCTCAATCCATCACACTGTCTCTCACTCCCTCACTCCATCACACTGTCACTCCCTCACTCCCTCACACTGTCACTCACTCCCTCACTCCATCACACTGTCTCACTCCCTCACTCCATCCTCAGTGTCTCTCACTCCCTCACTCCTTCCTCACTGTCTCTCACTCACTCACTCCGTCCTCACTCTCTCACTCCTTCCTCACTGTCTCTCACTCCATCACACTATCTCTCACTCCTTCACTCCATCCTCACTTTCTTTCATTCACTCACTCCGTCCTCACTGTCTCTCACTCCCTCACTCCATCACACTGTCACTCACTTCCTCGCTTCATCTCACTCACTCACTCCCTCACTCCATCACTGTCTCTCACTCCCTCACTCCCTCACTCCCTCTCACTGTCTCTCACTCCCTCACTCCATCACACTGTCACTCCCTCACACTGTCTCTCACTCCCTCACTCCATCACACTGTCTATCACTCCCTCACTCCATCACACTGTCTCTCACTCCCTCACTCCATCACACTGTCTATCACTCCCTCACTCCATCTCACTGTCTCTCACTTCCTCGCTTCATCTCACTCACTCACTCCCTCACTCCATCACTGTCTCTCACTCCCTCACTCCCTCACTCCCTCTCACTGTCTCTCACTCCCTCACTCCATCACACTGTCACTCCCTCACTCCCTCACACTGTCTCTCACTCCCTCACTCCATCACACTGTCTATCACTCCCTCACTCCATCACACTGTCTCTCACTCCCTCACTCCATCACACTGTCTATCACTCCCTCACTCCATCTCACTGTCTCTCACTCCCTCACTCCATCACACTGTCACTCCCTCGCTCCCTCACACTGTCCAGCACTCCCTCACTCCCTCACACTGTCACTCACTCCCTCACTCCATCACACTGTCTCACTCCCTCACTCCATCCTCAGTGTATCTCACTCCCTCACTCCTTCCTCACTGTCTCTCACTCACTCACTCCTTCCTCACTGTCTCTCACTCCATCACACTATCTCTCACTCCTTCACTCCATCCTCACTTTCTTTCATTCACTCACTCCGTCCTCACTGTCTCTCACTCCCTCACTCCATCACACTGTCACTCACTTCCTCGCTTCATCTCACTCACTCACTCCCTCACTCCATCACTGTCTCTCACTCCCTCACTCCATCACACTGTCACTCACTCCTTCACTCCATCACACTGTCTCACTCCCTCACTCCATCACACTGTCTCTCACTCCCTCACTCCATCACACTGTCACTCACTCCCTCACTCCCTCACACTGTCACTCACTCCCTCACTCCATCACACTGTCTCTCACTCCCTCACTCCATCACACTGTCTCTCACTCCCTCACTCCATCACACTGTCACTCCCTCACTCCATCTCACTGTCTCTCACTCCCTCACTTCATCACACTGTCTCTCACTCCCTCACTCCATCGCACTGTCTCTCACTCCCTCACTTCATCACACTGTCTCTCACTCCCTCACTCCATCGCACTGTCTCTCACTCCCTCTCACTGTCACTGTCTCTCACTCCCTCACTCCCTCACACTGTCACTCACTCCCTCACTCCATCACACTGTCTCTCACTCCCTCACTCCATCACACTGTCTCTCACTCCCTCACTCCATCACACTGTCTCTCACTCCCTCACTCCATCACACTGTCACTCCCTCACTCCATCTCACTGTCTCTCACTCCCTCACTCCCTCTCACTGTCTCTCACTCCCTCACTTCATCACACTGTCTCTCACTCCCTCACTCCATCACACTGTCTCTCACTCCCTCACTCCATCACACTGTCACTCCCTCACTCCCTCACACTTTCACTCACTCCCTCACTCCATCACACTGTCACTCCCTCACACTGTCACTCACCCCTTCACTCCATCACACTGTCTCTCACTCCCTCACTCCCTCACACTGTCACTCCCTCCCTCACTCCATCACACTGTCTCACTCCCTCACTCCATCCTCAGTGTCTCTCACTCCCTCACTGTCTCTCACTCCCTCACTCCGTCCTCACTCTCTTACTCCTTCCTCACTGTCACTCACTCCATCACTATCTCTCACTCCTTCACTCCATCCTCACTTTCTTTCATTCACTCACTCCGTCCTCACTGTCTCTCACTCCCTCACTCCATCACACTGTCACTCACTTCCTCGCTTCATCTCACTCACTCACTCCCCCACTCCATCACTGTCTCTCACTCCCTCACTCCATCACACTGTCACTCACTCCTTCACTCCATCACACTGTCTCTCACTCCATCACACTGTCACTCACTCCCTCACTCCATCACACTGTCACTCCCTCACTCCATCACACTGTCTCTCACTCCCTCACTCCATCACACTGTCTCTCACTCACTGTCACTCACTCCCTCACTCCATCACACTGTCTCTCACTCCCTCACTCCATCACACTGTCACTCACTCCCTCACTCCATCACACTGTCACTCCCTCACTCCATCTTAACTGTCTCTCACTCCCTCACTCCATCACACTGTCTCTCACTCCCTCACTCCATCACAGTGTCTCACACTCCCTCACTCCATCACACTGTCTCTCACTCCCTCCATCACACTGTCTCACTCCCTCACTCCATCCTCAGTGTCTCTCACTCCCTCACTCCTTCCTCACTGTCTCTCACTCCCTCACTCCGTCCTCACTCTCTCACTCCTTCGTCACTGTCTCTCACTCCATCACACTATCTCTCACTCCTTCACTCCATCCTCACTTTCTTTCATTCACTCACTCCGTCCTCACTGTCTCTCACTCCCTCACTCCATCACACTGTCTCTCACTCCCTCACTCCATCTTCACTGTCTCTCACTCCCTCACTCCATCACACTGTCTCTCACTCCCTCACTCCATCACACTGTCACTCACTCCCTCACTCCATCACACTGTCACTCCCTCACTCCATCTTCACTGTCTCTCACTCCCTCAATCCATCACACTGTCTCTCACTCCCTCACTCCATCTTCACTGTCTCTCACTCCCTCACTCCATCACAATGTCTCTCACTCCCTCACTCCATCACACTGTCACTCACTCCCTCACTCCATCACACTGTCACTCCCTCACTCCATCTTCACTGTCTCTCCCTCAATCCATCACACTGCCTCTCACTCCCTTACTCCATCTTCACTGTCTCTCACTCCCTCACTCCATCACAGTGTGTCTCACTCCCTCACTCCATCACACTGTCTCTCACTCCCTCACTCCATCACACTGTCTCTCACTCCCTCACTCCATCACACTGTCTCTCACTCCCTCCATCACACTGTCTCTCACTCCCTCACTCCATCGCACTGTCTCTCACTCCCTCACTCCGTCTCACTGTCTCTCACTCCCTCACTCCATCACAATGTCTCTCACTCCTTCACTCCATCCTCACTGCCTCTCACTCCCTCACTCCGTCCTCATTGTCTCTCACTCCCTCACTCCATCACACTGTCTCTCACCCCCCTCACTCCATCACACTGTCACTCCCTCACTCCCTCACACTGTCACTCACTCCCTCACTCCATCACACTGTCTCTCACCCCCCTCACTCCATCACACTGTCACTCCCTCACTCCATCGCACTGTCTCTCACTCCCTCACTCCATCACAATGTCTCTCACTCCTTCACTCCAACCTCACTGCCTCTCACTCCCTCACTCCATCACACTGTCTCTCACCCCCCTCACTCCATCACACTGTCACTCCCTCACTACCTCTCACTGTCTCTCACTCCCTCACTCCATCACACTGTCACTCCCTCACACTGTCACTCACTCCCTCACTCCATCACACTGTCTCTCACTCCATCACCCTGTCTCTCACTCCCTCACTCCATCACACTGTCTCTCACTCCCTCACTCCATCACACTGTCTCTCACTCCCTCACTCCATCACACTGTCTCTCACTCCCTCACTCCATCACACTGTCTCTCACTCCCTCACTCCATCACACTGTCTCTCACTCCCTCACTCCATCACACTGTCTCTCACTCCCTCACTCCATCACACTGTCACTCCCTCACTCCATCTCACTGTCTCTCACTCCCTCACTCCCTCTCACTGTCTCTCACTCCCTCACTTCATCACACTGTCTCTCACTCCCTCACTCCATCACACTGTCTCTCACTCCCTCACTCCATCACACTGTCACTCCCTCACTCCCTCACACTTTCACTCACTCCCTCACTCCATCACACTGTCACTCCCTCACACTGTCACTCACCCCTTCACTCCATCACACTGTCTCTCACTCCCTCACTCCCTCACACTGTCACTCCCTCCCTCACTCCATCACACTGTCTCACTCCCTCACTCCATCACACTGTCTCACTCCCTCACTCCATCCTCAGTGTCTCTCACTCCTTCACTGTCTCTCACTCCCTCACTCCGTCCTCACTCTCTTACTCCTTCCTCACTGTCACTCACTCCATCACTATCTCTCACTCCTTCACTCCATCCTCACTTTCTTTCATTCACTCACTCCGTCCTCACTGTCTCTCACTCCCTCACTCCATCACACTGTCACTCACTTCCTCGCTTCATCTCACTCACTCACTCCCCCACTCCATCACTGTCTCTCACTCCCTCACTCCATCACACTGTCACTCACTCCTTCACTCCATCACACTGTCTCTCACTCCATCACACTGTCACTCACTCCCTCACTCCATCACACTGTCACTCCCTCACTCCATCACACTGTCTCTCACTCCCTCACTCCATCACACTGTCTCTCACTCACTGTCACTCACTCCCTCACTCCATCACACTGTCTCTCACTCCCTCACTCCATCACACTGTCACTCACTCCCTCACTCCATCACACTGTCTCTCACTCCCTCACTCCATCTTAACTGTCTCTCACTCCCTCACTCCATCACACTGTCTCTCACTCCCTCACTCCATCACAGTGTCTCACACTCCCTCACTCCATCACACTGTCTCTCACTCCCTCCATCACACTGTCTCACTCCCTCACTCCATCCTCAGTGTCTCTCACTCCCTCACTCCTTCCTCACTGTCTCTCACTCCCTCACTCCGTCCTCACTCTCTCACTCCTTCGTCACTGTCTCTCACTCCATCACACTATCTCTCACTCCTTCACTCCATCCTCACTTTCTTTCATTCACTCACTCCGTCCTCATTGTCTCTCACTCCCTCACTCCATCACACTGTCACTCCCTCACTCCATCTTCACTGTCTCTCACTCCCTCACTCCATCACACTGTCTCTCACTCCCTCACTCCATCACACTGTCACTCACTCCCTCACTCCATCACACTGTCACTCCCTCACTCCATCTTCACTGTCTCTCACTCCCTCAATCCATCACACTGTCTCTCACTCCCCACTCCATCTTCACTGTCTCTCACTCCCTCACTCCATCACAGTGTCTCTCACTCCCTCACTCCATCACACTGTCACTCACTCCCTCACTCCATCACACTGTCACTCCCTCACTCCATCTTCACTGTCTCTCACTCCCTCAATCCATCACACTGCCTCTCACTCCCTCACTCCATCTTCACTGTCTCTCACTCCCTCACTCCATCACAGTGTGTCTCACTCCCTCACTCCATCACACTGTCTCTCACTCCCTCCATCACACTGTCTCTCACTCCCTCACTCCATCACAATGTCTCTCACTCCTTCACTCCATCCTCACTGCCTCTCACTCCCTCACTCCGTCCTCATTGTCTCTCACTCCCTCACGCCATCACACTGTCTCTCACCCCCCTCACTCCATCACACTGTCACTCCCTCACTCCCTCACACTGTCACTCACTCCCTCACTCCATCACACTGTCTCTCACTCCCTCACTCCATCTTCACTGTCACTCACTCCCTCACTCCATCACACTGTCACTCCCTCACTCCATCTTCACTGTCTCTCACTCCCTCACTCCATCACACTGTCTCTCACTCCCTCACTCCATCTCCCTGTCTCTCACTCCCTCTCACTGTCACTGACTCTCTCACTCCCTCTCCCTGTCTCTCACTCCCTCACTCCATCACACTGTCACTCCCTCACTCCCTCACACTGTCACTCACTCCCTCACTCCATCACACTGTCTCACTCCCTCACTCCATCCTCAGTGTCTCTCACTCCCTCACTCCTTCCTCACTGTCTCTCACTCACTCACTCCGTCCTCACTCTCTCACTCCTTCCTCACTGTCTCTCACTCCATCACACTATCTCTCACTCCTTCACTCCATCCTCACTTTCTTTCATTCACTCACTCCGTCCTCACTGTCTCTCACTCCCTCACTCCATCACACTGTCACTCACTTCCTCGCTTCATCTCACTCACTCACTCCCTCACTCCATCACTGTCTCTCACTCCCTCACTCCCTCACTCCCTCTCACTGTCTCTCACTCCCTCACTCCATCACACTGTCACTCCCTCACTCCCTCACACTGTCTCTCACTCCCTCACTCCATCACACTGTCTATCACTCCCTCACTCCATCACACTGTCTCTCACTCCCTCACTCCATCACACTGTCTATCACTCCCTCACTCCATCTCACTGTCTCTCACTCCCTCACTCCATCACACTGTCACTCCCTCGCTCCCTCACACTGTCCAGCACTCCCTCACTCCCTCACACTGTCACTCACTCCCTCACTCCATCACACTGTCTCACTCCCTCACTCCATCACACTGTCACTCCCTCGCTCCCTCACACTGTCCAGCACTCCCTCACTCCCTCACACTGTCACTCACTCCCTCACTCCATCACACTGTCTCACTCCCTCACTCCATCCTCACTGTCTCTCACTCACTCACTCCTTCCTCACTGTCTCTCACTCCATCACACTATCTCTCACTCCTTCACTCCATCCTCACTTTCTTTCATTCACTCACTCCGTCCTCACTGTCTCTCACTCCCTCACTCCATCACACTGTCACTCACTTCCTCGCTTCATCTCACTCACTCACTCCCTCACTCCATCACTGTCTCTCACTCCCTCACTCCATCACACTGTCACTCACTCCTTCACTCCATCACACTGTCTCACTCCCTCACTCCATCACACTGTCTCTCACTCCCTCACTCCATCACACTGTCACTCACTCCCTCACTCCCTCACACTGTCACTCACTCCCTCACTCCATCACACTGTCTCTCACTCCCTCACTCCATCACACTGTCTCTCACTCCCTCACTCCATCACACTGTCACTCCCTCACTCCATCTCACTGTCTCTCACTCCCTCACTTCATCACACTGTCTCTCACTCCCTCACTCCATCGCACTGTCTCTCACTCCCTCACTTCATCACACTGTCTCTCACTCCCTCACTCCAGCTCACTGTCTCTCACTCCCTCACTTCATCACACTGTCTCTCACTCCCTCACTTCATCACACTGTCTCTCACTCCCTCACTCCATCGCACTGTCTCTCACTCCCTCACTTCATCACACTGTCTCTCACTCCCTCACTCCATCGCACTGTCTCTCACTCCCTCTCACTGTCACTGTCTCTCACTCCCTCACTCCCTCACACTGTCACTCACTCCCTCACTCCATCACACTGTCTCTCACTCCCTCACTCCATCACACTGTCTCTCACTCCCTCACTCCATCACACTGTCTCTCACTCCCTCACTCCATCACACTGTCACTCCCTCACTCCATCTCACTGTCTCTCACTCCCTCACTCCCTCTCACTGTCTCTCACTCCCTCACTTCATCACACTGTCTCTCACTCCCTCACTCCATCACACTGTCTCTCACTCCCTCACTCCATCACACTGTCACTCCCTCACTCCCTCACACTTTCACTCACTCCCTCACTCCATCACACTGTCACTCCCTCACACTGTCACTCACCCCTTCACTCCATCACACTGTCTCTCACTCCCTCACTCCCTCACACTGTCACTCCCTCCCTCACTCCATCACACTGTCTCACTCCCTCACTCCATCACACTGTCTCACTCCCTCACTCCATCCTCAGTGTCTCTCACTCCCTCACTGTCTCTCACTCCCTCACTCCGTCCTCACTCTCTTACTCCTTCCTCACTGTCACTCACTCCATCACTATCTCTCACTCCTTCACTCCATCCTCACTTTCTTTCATTCACTCACTCCGTCCTCACTGTCTCTCACTCCCTCACTCCATCACACTGTCACTCACTTCCTCGCTTCATCTCACTCACTCACTCCCCCACTCCATCACTGTCTCTCACTCCCTCACTCCATCACACTGTCACTCACTCCTTCACTCCATCACACTGTCTCTCACTCCATCACACTGTCACTCACTCCCTCACTCCATCACACTGTCACTCCCTCACTCCATCACACTGTCTCTCACTCCCTCACTCCATCACACTGTCTCTCACTCACTGTCACTCACTCCCTCACTCCATCACACTGTCTCTCACTCCCTCACTCCATCACACTGTCACTCACTCCCTCACTCCATCACACTGTCACTCCCTCACTCCATCTTAACTGTCTCTCACTCCCTCACTCCATCACACTGTCTCTCACTCCCTCACTCCATCACAGTGTCTCACACTCCCTCACTCCATCACACTGTCTCTCACTCCCTCCATCACACTGTCTCACTCCCTCACTCCATCCTCAGTGTCTCTCACTCCCTCACTCCTTCCTCACTGTCTCTCACTCCCTCACTCCGTCCTCACTCTCTCACTCCTTCGTCACTGTCTCTCACTCCATCACACTATCTCTCACTCCTTCACTCCATCCTCACTTTCTTTCATTCACTCACTCCGTCCTCACTGTCTCTCACTCCCTCACTCCATCACACTGTCACTCCCTCACTCCATCTTCACTGTCTCTCACTCCCTCACTCCATCACACTGTCTCTCACTCCCTCACTCCATCACACTGTCACTCACTCCCTCACTCCATCACACTGTCACTCCCTCACTCCATCATCACTGTCTCTCACTCCCTCAATCCATCACACTGTCTCTCACTCCCTCACTCCATCACACTGTCACTCCCTCACTCCCTCACACTGTCACTCACTCCCTCACTCCATCACACTGTCTCACTCCCTCACTCCATCCTCAGTGTCTCTCACTCCCTCACTCCTTCCTCACTGTCTCTCACTCACTCACTCCGTCCTCACTCTCTCACTCCTTCCTCACTGTCTCTCACTCCATCACACTATCTCTCACTCCTTCACTCCATCCTCACTTTCTTTCATTCACTCACTCCGTCCTCACTGTCTCTCACTCCCTCACTCCATCACACTGTCACTCACTTCCTCGCTTCATCTCACTCACTCACTCCCTCACTCCATCACTGTCTCTCACTCCCTCACTCCCTCACTCCCTCTCACTGTCTCTCACTCCCTCACTCCATCACACTGTCACTCCCTCACACTGTCTCTCACTCCCTCACTCCATCACACTGTCTATCACTCCCTCACTCCATCACACTGTCTCTCACTCCCTCACTCCATCACACTGTCTATCACTCCCTCACTCCATCTCACTGTCTCTCACTTCCTCGCTTCATCTCACTCACTCACTCCCTCACTCCATCACTGTCTCTCACTCCCTCACTCCCTCACTCCCTCTCACTGTCTCTCACTCCCTCACTCCATCACACTGTCACTCCCTCACTCCCTCACACTGTCTCTCACTCCCTCACTCCATCACACTGTCTATCACTCCCTCACTCCATCACACTGTCTCTCACTCCCTCACTCCATCACACTGTCTATCACTCCCTCACTCCATCTCACTGTCTCTCACTCCCTCACTCCATCACACTGTCACTCCCTCGCTCCCTCACACTGTCCAGCACTCCCTCACTCCCTCACACTGTCACTCACTCCCTCACTCCATCACACTGTCTCACTCCCTCACTCCATCCTCAGTGTATCTCACTCCCTCACTCCTTCCTCACTGTCTCTCACTCACTCACTCCTTCCTCACTGTCTCTCACTCCATCACACTATCTCTCACTCCTTCACTCCATCCTCACTTTCTTTCATTCACTCACTCCGTCCTCACTGTCTCTCACTCCCTCACTCCATCACACTGTCACTCACTTCCTCGCTTCATCTCACTCACTCACTCCCTCACTCCATCACTGTCTCTCACTCCCTCACTCCATCACACTGTCACTCACTCCTTCACTCCATCACACTGTCTCACTCCCTCACTCCATCACACTGTCTCTCACTCCCTCACTCCATCACACTGTCACTCACTCCCTCACTCCCTCACACTGTCACTCACTCCCTCACTCCATCACACTGTCTCTCACTCCCTCACTCCATCACACTGTCTCTCACTCCCTCACTCCATCACACTGTCACTCCCTCACTCCATCTCACTGTCTCTCACTCCCTCACTTCATCACACTGTCTCTCACTCCCTCACTCCATCGCACTGTCTCTCACTCCCTCACTTCATCACACTGTCTCTCACTCCCTCACTCCATCGCACTGTCTCTCACTCCCTCACTCCATCACACTGTCTCTCACTCCCTCACTCCATCACACTGTCTCTCACTCCCTCACTCCATCACACTGTCTCTCACTCCCTCACTTCATCACACTGTCTCTCACTCCCTCACTCCCTCACACTGTCACTCACTCCCTCACTCCATCACACTGTCTCTCACTCCCTCACTCCATCACACTGTCTCTCACTCCCTCACTCCATCACACTGTCTCTCACTCCCTCACTCCATCACACTGTCACTCCCTCACTCCATCTCACTGTCTCTCACTCCCTCACTCCCTCTCACTGTCTCTCACTCCCTCACTTCATCACACTGTCTCTCACTCCCTCACTCCATCACACTGTCTCTCACTCCCTCACTCCATCACACTGTCACTCCCTCACTCCCTCACACTTTCACTCACTCCCTCACTCCATCACACTGTCACTCCCTCACACTGTCACTCACCCCTTCACTCCATCACACTGTCTCTCACTCCCTCACTCCCTCACACTGTCACTCCCTCCCTCACTCCATCACACTGTCTCACTCCCTCACTCCATCCTCAGTGTCTCTCACTCCCTCACTGTCTCTCACTCCCTCACTCCGTCCTCACTCTCTTACTCCTTCCTCACTGTCACTCACTCCATCACTATCTCTCACTCCTTCACTCCATCCTCACTTTCTTTCATTCACTCACTCCGTCCTCACTGTCTCTCACTCCCTCACTCCATCACACTGTCACTCACTTCCTCGCTTCATCTCACTCACTCACTCCCCCACTCCATCACTGTCTCTCACTCCCTCACTCCATCACACTGTCACTCACTCCTTCACTCCATCACACTGTCTCTCACTCCATCACACTGTCACTCACTCCCTCACTCCATCACACTGTCACTCCCTCACTCCATCACACTGTCTCTCACTCCCTCACTCCATCACACTGTCTCTCACTCACTGTCACTCACTCCCTCACTCCATCACACTGTCTCTCACTCCCTCACTCCATCACACTGTCACTCACTCCCTCACTCCATCACACTGTCACTCCCTCACTCCATCTTAACTGTCTCTCACTCCCTCACTCCATCACACTGTCTCTCACTCCCTCACTCCATCACAGTGTCTCACACTCCCTCACTCCATCACACTGTCTCTCACTCCCCCCATCACACTGTCTCACTCCCTCACTCCATCCTCAGTGTCTCTCACTCCCTCACTCCTTCCTCACTGTCTCTCACTCCCTCACTCCGTCCTCACTCTCTCACTCCTTCGTCACTGTCTCTCACTCCATCACACTATCTCTCACTCCTTCACTCCATCCTCACTTTCTTTCATTCACTCACTCCGTCCTCACTGTCTCTCACTCCCTCACTCCATCACACTGTCTCTCACTCCCTCACTCCATCTTCACTGTCTCTCACTCCCTCACTCCATCACACTGTCTCTCACTCCCTCACTCCATCACACTGTCACTCACTCCCTCACTCCATCACACTGTCACTCCCTCACTCCATCTTCACTGTCTCTCACTCCCTCAATCCATCACACTGTCTCTCACTCCCTCACTCCATCTTCACTGTCTCTCACTCCCTCACTCCATCACAATGTCTCTCACTCCCTCACTCCATCACACTGTCACTCACTCCCTCACTCCATCACACTGTCACTCCCTCACTCCATCTTCACTGTCTCTCCCTCAATCCATCACACTGCCTCTCACTCCCTTACTCCATCTTCACTGTCTCTCACTCCCTCACTCCATCACAGTGTGTCTCACTCCCTCACTCCATCACACTGTCTCTCACTCCCTCCATCACACTGTCTCTCACTCCCTCACTCCATCGCACTGTCTCTCACTCCCTCACTCCGTCTCACTGTCTCTCACTCCCTCACTCCATCACAATGTCTCTCACTCCTTCACTCCATCCTCACTGCCTCTCACTCCCTCACTCCGTCCTCATTGTCTCTCACTCCCTCACTCCATCACACTGTCTCTCACCCCCCTCACTCCATCACACTGTCACTCCCTCACTCCCTCACACTGTCACTCACTCCCTCACTCCATCACACTGTCTCTCACCCCCCTCACTCCATCACACTGTCACTCCCTCACTCCATCGCACTGTCTCTCACTCCCTCACTCCATCACAATGTCTCTCACTCCTTCACTCCAACCTCACTGCCTCTCACTCCCTCACTCCATCACACTGTCTCTCACCCCCCTCACTCCATCACACTGTCACTCCCTCACTACCTCTCACTGTCTCTCACTCCCTCACTCCATCACACTGTCACTCCCTCACACTGTCACTCACTCCCTCACTCCATCACACTGTCTCTCACTCCCTCACTCCATCACACTGTCTCTCACTCCCTCACTCCATCACACTGTGACTCCCTCACTCCCTCACACTGTCACTCACTCCCTCACTCCATCACACTGTCACTCACTCCCTCACTCCATCACTCTGTCTCTCACTCCCTCACTCCATCACACTGTCTCTCACTCCCTCACTCCATCACACTGTCTCTCCCTCACTCCCTCACACTGTCACTCCCTCCCTCACTCCATCACACTGTCTAACACTCCCTCACTCCCTCACACTGTCTCTCACTCCCTCACTCCATCACACTGTCTAGCACTCCCTCACTCCCTCACACTGTCACTCACTCCCTCACTCCATCACACTGTCTCACTCCCTCACTCCATCCTCAGTGCCTCTCACTCCCTCACTCTATCACACTGTCTCACTCCCTCACTCCTTCCTCACTGTCTCTCACTCCCTCACTCCGTCCTCACTCTCTCACTCCTTCCTCACTGTCTCTCACTCCATCACACTATCTCTCACTCCTTCACTCCGTCCTCACTTTCTTTCATTCACTCACTCCGTCCTCACTGTCTCTCACTCCCTCACTCCATCACACTCACTCACTTCCTCGCTTCATCTCACTCACTCACTCCCTCACTCCATCACTGTCTCTCACACCCTCACTCCATCACACTGTCTCTCACTCCCTCACTCCATCACACTGTCTCTCACTCCCTCACTCCCTCTCACTGTCTCTCACTCCCTCACTCCATCACACTGTCACTCCCTCACTCCCTCACACTGTCACTCCCTCCCTCACTCCATCACACTGTCTAGCACTCCCTCACTCCCTCACACTGTCACTCACTCCCTCACTCCATCACACTGTCTCACTCCCTCACTCCATCCTCAGTGTCTCTCACTCCCTCACTCCTTCCTCACTGTCTCTCACTCCCTCACTCCGTCCTCACTCTCTCACTCCTTCCTCACTGTCTCTCACTCCATCACACTATCTCTCACTCCTTCACTCCATCCTCACTTTCTTTCATTCACTCACTCCGTCCTCACTGTCTCTCACTCCCTCACTCCATCACACTGTCTCTCACTCACTCCATCACACTGTCTCTCACTCCCTCACTCCATCACACTGTCTCTCACTCCCTCACTCCATCACACTGTCTCTCACTCTCTCACTCCATCTCCCTGTCTCTCACTCCCTCACTCCATCACACTGTCTCTCACTCCCTCACTCCCTCTCACTGTCACTGACTCTCTCACTCCCTCTCACTGTCACTCACTCCCTCACTCCATCACACTGTCTCTCACTCCCTCACTCCATCACACTGTCTCTCACTCCCTCACTCCATCTCACTGTCACTCCCTCACTCCATCTCACTGTCTCTCACTCCCTCACTCCATCACACTGTCTCTCACTCCCTCACTCCATCACACTGTCTCTCACTCCCTCACTCCATCACACTGTCTCTCACTCACTCACTCCCTCTCACTGTCACTGACTCTCTCACTCCCTCTCACTGTCTCTCACTCCCTCACTCCATCACACTGTCTCTCACTCCCTCACTCCATCACACTGTCTCTCACTCCCTCACTCCATCTCACTGTCTCTCACTCCCTCACTCCATCACACTGTCTCTCACTCCCTCACTCCATCTCACTGTCTCTCACTCCCTCACTCCATCACACTGTCTCTCACTCCCTCACTCCATCTCACTGTCTCTCACTCCATCACACTGTCTCTCACTCCATCTCACTGTCTCTCACTCCCTTACTCCATCACACTGTCACTCACTCCCTCACTCCATCTCACTGTCTCTCACTCCCTCACTCCATCACACTGTCTCTCACTCCCTCACTCCATCTCACTGTCTCTCACTCCCTCACTCCAATACACTGTCTCTCACTCTCTCACTCCCTCTCACTGTCTCTCACTCCCTCACTCCATCTCACTGTCTCTCACTCCCTCTCACTGTCACTGACTCTCTCACTCCCTCTCACTGTCTCTCACTCCCTCACTCCATCACACTGTCTCTCACTCCCTCACTCCATCTCACTGTCTCTCACTCCCTCACTCCCTCTCACTGTCACTGACTCTCTCACTCCCTCTCACTGTCTCTCACTCCCTCACTCCATCACACAGTCTCTCACTCCCTCACTCCATCACACTGTCTCTCACTCCCTCACTCCATCTCACTGTCTCTCACTCCCTCACTCCATCACACTGTCACTCACTCCCTCACTCCATCTCACTGTCTCTCACTCCCTCACTCCATCACACTGTCTCTCACTCCCTCACTCCATCTCACTGTCTCTCACTCCCTCACTCCATCACACTGTCTCTCACTCCCTCACTCCATCTCACTGTCTCTCACTCCCTCACTCCATCTCACTGTCTCTCACTCCCTCACTCCATCACACTGTCTCTCACTCCCTCACTCCATCGCACTGTCTCACTCCCTCACTCCATCACACTGTCTCTCACTCCCTCACTCCATCACACTGTCTCTCACTCCCTCACTCCATCTCACTGTCTCTCACTCCCTCACTCCATCTCACTGTCTCTCACTCCCTCACTCCAGCTCACTGTCTCTCACTCCCTCACTCCATCTCACTGTCTCTCACTCCCTCACTCCATCACACTGTCTCTCACTCCATCACACTGTCTCTCACTCCCTCACTCCATCACACTGTCTCTCACTCCCTCACTCCATCTCACTGTCTCTCACTCCCTCACTCCATCACACTGTCTCTCACTCCCTCACTCCATCGCACTGTCTCACTCCCTCACTCCATCACACTGTCTCTCACTCCCTCACTCCATCACACTGTCTCTCACTCCCTCACTCCATCTCACTGTCTCTCACTCCCTCACTCCATCTCACTGTCTCTTAGTCCCTCACTCCATCTCACTGTCACTCACTCCCTCACTCCATCACACTGTCTCTCACTCCCTCACTCCATCACACTGTCTCTCACTCCCTCACTCCATCACACTGTCACTCACTCCCTCACTCCATCACACTGTCTCTCACTCCCTCACTCCATCTCACTGTCTCTCACTCCCTCACTCCATCACACTGTCTCTCACTCCCTCACTCCATCACACTGTCTCTCACTCCCTCACTCCATCTCACTGTCTCTCACTCCCTCACTCCATCACACTGTCTCTCACTCCCTCACTCCATCTCACTGTCTCTCACTCCCTCACTCCATCACACGGTCTCTCACTCCCTCACTCCATCACACTGTCTCTCACTCCCTCACTCCATCACACTGTCTCTCACTCCCTCACTCCATCACACTGTCTCTCACTCCCTCACTCCATCTCACTGTCTCTCACTCCCTCACTCCATCTCACTGTCTCTCACTCCCTCACTCCATCACACTGTCTCACTCCCTCACTCCATCTCACTGTCTCTCACTCCCTCACTCCATCACACTGTCTCTCACTCCCTCACTCCATCACACTGTCTCTCACTCCCTCACTCCATCACACTGTCTCTCACTCCCTCACTCCATCTCACTGTCACTCACTCCCTCACTCCATCACACTGTCTCTCACTCCCTCACTCCATCACACTGTCTCTCACTCCCTCACTCCATCTCACTGTCACTCACTCCCTCACTCCATCTCACTGTCTCTCACTCCCTCACTCCATCACACTGTCACTCACTCCCTCACTCCATCACACTGTCTCTCACTCCCTCACTCCATCACACTGTCTCTCACTCCCTCACTCCATCTCACTGTCTCTCACTCCCTCACTCCATCTCACTGTCACTCACTCCCTCACTCCATCTCACTGTCACTCACTCCCTCACTCCATCACACTGTCTCACTCCCTCACTCCATCTCACTGTCTCTCACTCCCTCACTCCATCTCACTGTCTCTCACTCCCTCACTCCATCTCACTGTCACTCACTCCCTCACTCCATCACACTGTTTCACTCCCTCACTCCATCTCACTGTCTCTCACTCCCTCACTCCATCACACTGTCTCTCACTCCCTCACTCCATCTCACTGTCTCTCACTCCCTCACTCCATCACACTGTCTCTCACTCCCTCACTCCCTCTCACTGTCTCTCACTCCCTCACTCCCTCTCACTGTCTCTCACTCCCTCACTCCATCACACTGTCTCTCACTCCCTCACTCCATCACACTGTCTCTCACTCCCTCACTCCATCACTCTGTCTCTCACTCCCTCACTCCCTCTCACTGTCTCTCACTCCCTCACTCCATCACACTGTCTCTCACTCCCTCACTCCCTCTCACTGTCTCTCACTCCCTCACTCCCTCTCACTGTCTCTCACTCCCTCACTCCATCACACTGTCTCTCACTCCCTCACTCCATCACACTGTCACTCACTCCCTCACTCCATCTCACTGTCTCTCACTCCCTCACTCCATCTCACTGTCTCACTCCCTCACTCCATCACACTGTCTCTCACTCCCTCACTCCATCACACTGTCTCTCACTCACTCACTCCATCACACTGTCTCTCACTCCCTCACTCCATCTCACTGTCTCTCACTCCCTCACTCCATCTCACTGTCTCTCACTCCCTCACTCCATCTCACTGTCACTCACTCCCTCACTCCATCACACTGTTACTCACTCCCTCACTCCATCACACTGTCTCTCACTCCCTCACTCCATCACACTGTCACTCACTCCCTCACTCCATCACACTGTCTCTCACTCCCTCACTCCATCTCACTGTCTCTCACTCCCTCACTCCATCACACTGTCTCTCACTCCCTCACTCCATCACACTGTCTCTCACTCCCTCACTCCATCTCACTGTCTCTCACTCCCTCACTCCATCACACTGTCTCTCACTCCCTCACTCCATCTCACTGTCTCTCACTCCCTCACTCCATCACACGGTCTCTCACTCCCTCACTCCATCACACTGTCTCTCACTCCCTCACTCCATCACACTGTCTCTCACTCCCTCACTCCATCTTCACTGTCTCTCACTCCCTCACTCCATCACACTGTCTCTCACTCCCTCACTCCATCACACTGTCACTCACTCCCTCACTCCATCACACTGTCACTCCCTCACTCCATCTTCACTGTCTCTCACTCCCTCAATCCATCACACTGTCTCTCACTCCCTCACTCCATCTTCACTGTCTCTCACTCCCTCACTCCATCACAATGTCTCTCACTCCCTCACTCCATCACACTGTCACTCACTCCCTCACTCCATCACACTGTCACTCCCTCACTCCATCTTCACTGTCTCTCCCTCAATCCATCACACTGCCTCTCACTCCCTTACTCCATCTTCACTGTCTCTCACTCCCTCACTCCATCACAGTGTGTCTCACTCCCTCACTCCATCACACTGTCTCTCACTCCCTCCATCACACTGTCTCTCACTCCCTCACTCCATCGCACTGTCTCTCACTCCCTCACTCCGTCTCACTGTCTCTCACTCCCTCACTCCATCACAATGTCTCTCACTCCTTCACTCCATCCTCACTGCCTCTCACTCCCTCACTCCGTCCTCATTGTCTCTCACTCCCTCACTCCATCACACTGTCTCTCACCCCCCTCACTCCATCACACTGTCACTCCCTCACTCCCTCACACTGTCACTCACTCCCTCACTCCATCACACTGTCTCTCACCCCCCTCACTCCATCACACTGTCACTCCCTCACTCCATCGCACTGTCTCTCACTCCCTCACTCCATCACAATGTCTCTCACTCCTTCACTCCAACCTCACTGCCTCTCACTCCCTCACTCCATCACACTGTCTCTCACCCCCCTCACTCCATCACACTGTCACTCCCTCACTACCTCTCACTGTCTCTCACTCCCTCACTCCATCACACTGTCACTCCCTCACACTGTCACTCACTCCCTCACTCCATCACACTGTCTCTCACTCCCTCACTCCATCACACTGTCTCTCACTCCCTCACTCCATCACACTGTGACTCCCTCACTCCCTCACACTGTCACTCACTCCCTCACTCCATCACACTGTCACTCACTCCCTCACTCCATCACTCTGTCTCTCACTCCCTCACTCCATCACACTGTCTCTCACTCCCTCACTCCATCACACTGTCTCTCCCTCACTCCCTCACACTGTCACTCCCTCCCTCACTCCATCACACTGTCTAACACTCCCTCACTCCCTCACACTGTCTCTCACTCCCTCACTCCATCACACTGTCTAGCACTCCCTCACTCCCTCACACTGTCACTCACTCCCTCACTCCATCACACTGTCTCACTCCCTCACTCCATCCTCAGTGCCTCTCACTCCCTCACTCTATCACACTGTCTCACTCCCTCACTCCTTCCTCACTGTCTCTCACTCCCTCACTCCGTCCTCACTCTCTCACTCCTTCCTCACTGTCTCTCACTCCATCACACTATCTCTCACTCCTTCACTCCGTCCTCACTTTCTTTCATTCACTCACTCCGTCCTCACTGTCTCTCACTCCCTCACTCCATCACACTCACTCACTTCCTCGCTTCATCTCACTCACTCACTCCCTCACTCCATCACTGTCTCTCACACCCTCACTCCATCACACTGTCTCTCACTCCCTCACTCCATCACACTGTCTCTCACTCCCTCACTCCCTCTCACTGTCTCTCACTCCCTCACTCCATCACACTGTCACTCCCTCACTCCCTCACACTGTCACTCCCTCCCTCACTCCATCACACTGTCTAGCACTCCCTCACTCCCTCACACTGTCACTCACTCCCTCACTCCATCACACTGTCTCACTCCCTCACTCCATCCTCAGTGTCTCTCACTCCCTCACTCCTTCCTCACTGTCTCTCACTCCCTCACTCCGTCCTCACTCTCTCACTCCTTCCTCACTGTCTCTCACTCCATCACACTATCTCTCACTCCTTCACTCCATCCTCACTTTCTTTCATTCACTCACTCCGTCCTCACTGTCTCTCACTCCCTCACTCCATCACACTGTCTCTCACTCACTCCATCACACTGTCTCTCACTCCCTCACTCCATCACACTGTCTCTCACTCCCTCACTCCATCACACTGTCTCTCACTCTCTCACTCCATCTCCCTGTCTCTCACTCCCTCACTCCATCACACTGTCTCTCACTCCCTCACTCCCTCTCACTGTCACTGACTCTCTCACTCCCTCTCACTGTCACTCACTCCCTCACTCCATCACACTGTCTCTCACTCCCTCACTCCATCACACTGTCTCTCACTCCCTCACTCCATCTCACTGTCACTCCCTCACTCCATCTCACTGTCTCTCACTCCCTCACTCCATCACACTGTCTCTCACTCCCTCACTCCATCACACTGTCTCTCACTCCCTCACTCCATCACACTGTCTCTCACTCACTCACTCCCTCTCACTGTCACTGACTCTCTCACTCCCTCTCACTGTCTCTCACTCCCTCACTCCATCACACTGTCTCTCACTCCCTCACTCCATCACACTGTCTCTCACTCCCTCACTCCATCTCACTGTCTCTCACTCCCTCACTCCATCACACTGTCTCTCACTCCCTCACTCCATCTCACTGTCTCTCACTCCCTCACTCCATCACACTGTCTCTCACTCCCTCACTCCATCTCACTGTCTCTCACTCCATCACACTGTCTCTCACTCCATCTCACTGTCTCTCACTCCCTTACTCCATCACACTGTCACTCACTCCCTCACTCCATCTCACTGTCTCTCACTCCCTCACTCCATCACACTGTCTCTCACTCCCTCACTCCATCTCACTGTCTCTCACTCCCTCACTCCAATACACTGTCTCTCACTCTCTCACTCCCTCTCACTGTCTCTCACTCCCTCACTCCATCTCACTGTCTCTCACTCCCTCTCACTGTCACTGACTCTCTCACTCCCTCTCACTGTCTCTCACTCCCTCACTCCATCACACTGTCTCTCACTCCCTCACTCCATCTCACTGTCTCTCACTCCCTCACTCCCTCTCACTGTCACTGACTCTCTCACTCCCTCTCACTGTCTCTCACTCCCTCACTCCATCACACAGTCTCTCACTCCCTCACTCCATCACACTGTCTCTCACTCCCTCACTCCATCTCACTGTCTCTCACTCCCTCACTCCATCACACTGTCACTCACTCCCTCACTCCATCTCACTGTCTCTCACTCCCTCACTCCATCACACTGTCTCTCACTCCCTCACTCCATCTCACTGTCTCTCACTCCCTCACTCCATCACACTGTCTCTCACTCCCTCACTCCATCTCACTGTCTCTCACTCCCTCACTCCATCTCACTGTCTCTCACTCCCTCACTCCATCACACTGTCTCTCACTCCCTCACTCCATCGCACTGTCTCACTCCCTCACTCCATCACACTGTCTCTCACTCCCTCACTCCATCACACTGTCTCTCACTCCCTCACTCCATCTCACTGTCTCTCACTCCCTCACTCCATCTCACTGTCTCTCACTCCCTCACTCCAGCTCACTGTCTCTCACTCCCTCACTCCAGCTCACTGTCTCTCACTCCCTCACTCCATCTCACTGTCTCTCACTCCCTCACTCCATCACACTGTCTCTCACTCCATCACACTGTCTCTCACTCCCTCACTCCATCACACTGTCTCTCACTCCCTCACTCCATCTCACTGTCTCTCACTCCCTCACTCCATCACACTGTCTCTCACTCCCTCACTCCATCTCACTGTCACTCACTCCCTCACTCCATCACACTGTCTCACTCCCTCACTCCATCTCACTGTCTCTCACTCCCTCACTCCATCTCACTGTCTCTCACTCCCTCACTCCATCTCACTGTCACTCACTCCCTCACTCCATCACACTGTCTCACTCCCTCACTCCATCTCACTGTCTCTCACTCCCTCACTCCATCACACTGTCTCTCACTCCCTCACTCCATCTCACTGTCTCTCACTCCCTCACTCCATCACACTGTCTCTCACTCCCTCACTCCCTCTCACTGTCTCTCACTCCCTCACTCCCTCTCACTGTCTCTCACTCCCTCACTCCATCACACTGTCTCTCACTCCCTCACTCCATCACACTGTCTCTCACTCCCTCACTCCATCACTCTGTCTCTCACTCCCTCACTCCCTCTCACTGTCTCTCACTCCCTCACTCCATCACACTGTCTCTCACTCCCTCACTCCCTCTCACTGTCTCTCACTCCCTCACTCCCTCTCACTGTCTCTCACTCCCTCACTCCATCTCACTGTCTCTCACTCCCTCACTCCATCACACTGTCACTCACTCCCTCACTCCATCTCACTGTCTCTCACTCCCTCACTCCATCTCACTGTCTCACTCCCTCACTCCATCACACTGTCTCTCACTCCCTCACTCCATCACACTGTCTCTCACTCACTCACTCCATCACACTGTCTCTCACTCCCTCACTCCATCTCACTGTCTCTCACTCCCTCACTCCATCTCACTGTCTCTCACTCCTTCACTCCCTCTCACTGTCACTGACTCTCTCACTCCCTCTCACTGTCACTCACTCCCTCACTCCATCACACTGTCTCTCACTCCCTCACTCCATCACACTGTCTCTCACTCCCTCACTCCATCTCACTGTCACTCCCTCACTCCATCTCACTGTCTCTCACTCCCTCACTCCATCACACTGTCTCTCACTCCCTCACTCCATCACACTGTCTCTCACTCCCTCACTCCATCACACTGTCTCTCACTCACTCACTCCCTCTCACTGTCACTGACTCTCTCACTCCCTCTCACTGTCTCTCACTCCCTCACTCCATCACACTGTCTCTCACTCCCTCACTCCATCACACTGTCTCTCACTCCCTCACTCCATCTCACTGTCTCTCACTCCCTCACTCCATCACACTGTCTCTCACTCCCTCACTCCATCTCACTGTCTCTCACTCCCTCACTCCATCACACTGTCTCTCACTCCCTCACTCCATCTCACTGTCTCTCACTCCATCACACTGTCTCTCACTCCATCTCACTGTCTCTCACTCCCTTACTCCATCACACTGTCACTCACTCCCTCACTCCATCTCACTGTCTCTCACTCCCTCACTCCATCACACTGTCTCTCACTCCCTCACTCCATCTCACTGTCTCTCACTCCCTCACTCCAATACACTGTCTCTCACTCTCTCACTCCCTCTCACTGTCTCTCACTCCCTCACTCCATCTCACTGTCTCTCACTCCCTCTCACTGTCACTGACTCTCTCACTCCCTCTCACTGTCTCTCACTCCCTCACTCCATCACACTGTCTCTCACTCCCTCACTCCATCTCACTGTCTCTCACTCCCTCACTCCCTCTCACTGTCACTGACTCTCTCACTCCCTCTCACTGTCTCTCACTCCCTCACTCCATCACACAGTCTCTCACTCCCTCACTCCATCACACTGTCTCTCACTCCCTCACTCCATCTCACTGTCTCTCACTCCCTCACTCCATCACACTGTCACTCACTCCCTCACTCCATCTCACTGTCTCTCACTCCCTCACTCCATCACACTGTCTCTCACTCCCTCACTCCATCTCACTGTCTCTCACTCCCTCACTCCATCACACTGTCTCTCACTCCCTCACTCCATCTCACTGTCTCTCACTCCCTCACTCCATCTCACTGTCTCTCACTCCCTCACTCCATCACACTGTCTCTCACTCCCTCACTCCATCGCACTGTCTCACTCCCTCACTCCATCACACTGTCACTCACTCCCTCACTCCATCACACTGTCTCACTCCCTCACTCCATCTCACTGTCTCTCACTCCCTCACTCCATCACACTGTCTCTCACTCCCTCACTCCATCTCACTGTCTCTCACTCCCTCACTCCATCACACTGTCTCTCACTCCCTCACTCCCTCTCACTGTCTCTCACTCCCTCACTCCCTCTCACTGTCTCTCACTCCCTCACTCCATCACACTGTCTCTCACTCCCTCACTCCATCACACTGTCTCTCACTCCCTCACTCCATCACTCTGTCTCTCACTCCCTCACTCCCTCTCACTGTCTCTCACTCCCTCACTCCATCACACTGTCTCTCACTCCCTCACTCCCTCTCACTGTCTCTCACTCCCTCACTCCCTCTCACTGTCTCTCACTCCCTCACTCCATCTCACTGTCTCTCACTCCCTCACTCCATCACACTGTCACTCACTCCCTCACTCCATCTCACTGTCTCTCACTCCCTCACTCCATCTCACTGTCTCACTCCCTCACTCCATCACACTGTCTCTCACTCCCTCACTCCATCACACTGTCTCTCACTCACTCACTCCATCACACTGTCTCTCACTCCCTCACTCCATCTCACTGTCTCTCACTCCCTCACTCCATCTCACTGTCTCTCACTCCTTCACTCCCTCTCACTGTCACTGACTCTCTCACTCCCTCTCACTGTCACTCACTCCCTCACTCCATCACACTGTCTCTCACTCCCTCACTCCATCACACTGTCTCTCACTCCCTCACTCCATCTCACTGTCACTCCCTCACTCCATCTCACTGTCTCTCACTCCCTCACTCCATCACACTGTCTCTCACTCCCTCACTCCATCACACTGTCTCTCACTCCCTCACTCCATCACACTGTCTCTCACTCACTCACTCCCTCTCACTGTCACTGACTCTCTCACTCCCTCTCACTGTCTCTCACTCCCTCACTCCATCACACTGTCTCTCACTCCCTCACTCCATCACACTGTCTCTCACTCCCTCACTCCATCTCACTGTCTCTCACTCCCTCACTCCATCACACTGTCTCTCACTCCCTCACTCCATCTCACTGTCTCTCACTCCCTCACTCCATCACACTGTCTCTCACTCCCTCACTCCATCTCACTGTCTCTCACTCCATCACACTGTCTCTCACTCCATCTCACTGTCTCTCACTCCCTTACTCCATCACACTGTCACTCACTCCCTCACTCCATCTCACTGTCTCTCACTCCCTCACTCCATCACACTGTCTCTCACTCCCTCACTCCATCTCACTGTCTCTCACTCCCTCACTCCAATACACTGTCTCTCACTCTCTCACTCCCTCTCACTGTCTCTCACTCCCTCACTCCATCTCACTGTCTCTCACTCCCTCTCACTGTCACTGACTCTCTCACTCCCTCTCACTGTCTCTCACTCCCTCACTCCATCACACTGTCTCTCACTCCCTCACTCCATCTCACTGTCTCTCACTCCCTCACTCCCTCTCACTGTCACTGACTCTCTCACTCCCTCTCACTGTCTCTCACTCCCTCACTCCATCACACAGTCTCTCACTCCCTCACTCCATCACACTGTCTCTCACTCCCTCACTCCATCTCACTGTCTCTCACTCCCTCACTCCATCACACTGTCACTCACTCCCTCACTCCATCTCACTGTCTCTCACTCCCTCACTCCATCACACTGTCTCTCACTCCCTCACTCCATCTCACTGTCTCTCACTCCCTCACTCCATCACACTGTCTCTCACTCCCTCACTCCATCTCACTGTCTCTCACTCCCTCACTCCATCTCACTGTCTCTCACTCCCTCACTCCATCACACTGTCTCTCACTCCCTCACTCCATCGCACTGTCTCACTCCCTCACTCCATCACACTGTCTCTCACTCCCTCACTCCATCACACTGTCTCTCACTCCCTCACTCCATCTCACTGTCTCTCACTCCCTCACTCCATCTCACTGTCTCTCACTCCCTCACTCCAGCTCACTGTCTCTCACTCCCTCACTCCATCTCACTGTCTCTCACTCCCTCACTCCATCACACTGTCTCTCACTCCATCACACTGTCTCTCACTCCCTCACTCCATCACACTGTCTCTCACTCCCTCACTCCATCTCACTGTCTCTCACTCCCTCACTCCATCACACTGTCTCTCACTCCCTCACTCCATCGCACTGTCTCACTCCCTCACTCCATCACACTGTCTCTCACTCCCTCACTCCATCACACTGTCTCTCACTCCCTCACTCCATCTCACTGTCTCTCACTCCCTCACTCCATCTCACTGTCTCTTAGTCCCTCACTCCATCTCACTGTCACTCACTCCCTCACTCCATCACACTGTCTCTCACTCCCTCACTCCATCACACTGTCTCTCACTCCCTCACTCCATCACACTGTCACTCACTCCCTCACTCCATCACACTGTCTCTCACTCCCTCACTCCATCTCACTGTCTCTCACTCCCTCACTCCATCACACTGTCTCTCACTCCCTCACTCCATCACACTGTCTCTCACTCCCTCACTCCATCTCACTGTCTCTCACTCCCTCACTCCATCACACTGTCTCTCACTCCCTCACTCCATCTCACTGTCTCTCACTCCCTCACTCCATCACACGGTCTCTCACTCCCTCACTCCATCACACTGTCTCTCACTCCCTCACTCCATCACACTGTCTCTCACTCCCTCACTCCATCACACTGTCTCTCACTCCCTCACTCCATCTCACTGTCTCTCACTCCCTCACTCCATCTCACTGTCTCTCACTCCCTCACTCCATCACACTGTCTCACTCCCTCACTCCATCTCACTGTCTCTCACTCCCTCACTCCATCACACTGTCTCTCACTCCCTCACTCCATCACACTGTCTCTCACTCCCTCACTCCATCACACTGTCTCTCACTCCCTCACTCCATCTCACTGTCACTCACTCCCTCACTCCATCACACTGTCTCTCACTCCCTCACTCCATCACACTGTCTCTCACTCCCTCACTCCATCTCACTGTCACTCACTCCCTCACTCCATCTCACTGTCACTCACTCCCTCACTCCATCACACTGTCACTCACTCCCTCACTCCATCACACTGTCTCTCACTCCCTCACTCCATCACACTGTCTCTCACTCCCTCACTCCATCTCACTGTCTCTCACTCCCTCACTCCATCACACTGTCACTCACTCCCTCACTCCATCACACTGTCTCTCACTCCCTCACTCCATCACACTGTCTCTCACTCCCTCACTCCATCTCACTGTCTCTCACTCCCTCACTCCATCTCACTGTCACTCACTCCCTCACTCCATCTCACTGTCACTCACTCCCTCACTCCATCACACTGTCTCACTCCCTCACTCCATCTCACTGTCTCTCACTCCCTCACTCCATCTCACTGTCTCTCACTCCCTCACTCCATCTCACTGTCACTCACTCCCTCACTCCATCACACTGTCTCACTCCCTCACTCCATCTCACTGTCTCTCACTCCCTCACTCCATCACACTGTCTCTCACTCCCTCACTCCATCTCACTGTCTCTCACTCCCTCACTCCATCACACTGTCTCTCACTCCCTCACTCCCTCTCACTGTCTCTCACTCCCTCACTCCCTCTCACTGTCTCTCACTCCCTCACTCCATCACACTGTCTCTCACTCCCTCACTCCATCACACTGTCTCTCACTCCCTCACTCCATCACTCTGTCTCTCACTCCCTCACTCCCTCTCACTGTCTCTCACTCCCTCACTCCATCACACTGTCTCTCACTCCCTCACTCCCTCTCACTGTCTCTCACTCCCTCACTTCCTCTCACTGTCTCTCACTCCCTCACTCCATCACACTGTCTCTCACTCCCTCACTCCATCACACTGTCACTCACTCCCTCACTCCATCTCACTGTCTCTCACTCCCTCACTCCATCTCACTGTCTCACTCCCTCACTCCATCACACTGTCTCTCACTCCCTCACTCCATCACACTGTCTCTCACTCACTCACTCCATCACACTGTCTCTCACTCCCTCACTCCATCTCACTGTCTCTCACTCCCTCACTCCATCTCACTGTCTCTCACTCCCTCACTCCATCTCACTGTCACTCACTCCCTCACTCCATCACACTGTTACTCACTCCCTCACTCCATCACACTGTCTCTCACTCCCTCACTCCATCACACTGTCACTCACTCCCTCACTCCATCACACTGTCTCTCACTCCCTCACTCCATCTCACTGTCTCTCACTCCCTCACTCCATCACACTGTCTCTCACTCCCTCACTCCATCACACTGTCTCTCACTCCCTCACTCCATCTCACTGTCTCTCACTCCCTCACTCCATCACACTGTCTCTCACTCCCTCACTCCATCTCACTGTCTCTCACTCCCTCACTCCATCACACGGTCTCTCACTCCCTCACTCCATCACACTGTCTCTCACTCCCTCACTCCATCACACTGTCTCTCACTCCCTCACTCCATCTTCACTGTCTCTCACTCCCTCACTCCATCACACTGTCTCTCACTCCCTCACTCCATCACACTGTCACTCACTCCCTCACTCCATCACACTGTCACTCCCTCACTCCATCTTCACTGTCTCTCACTCCCTCAATCCATCACACTGTCTCTCACTCCCTCACTCCATCTTCACTGTCTCTCACTCCCTCACTCCATCACAATGTCTCTCACTCCCTCACTCCATCACACTGTCACTCACTCCCTCACTCCATCACACTGTCACTCCCTCACTCCATCTTCACTGTCTCTCCCTCAATCCATCACACTGCCTCTCACTCCCTTACTCCATCTTCACTGTCTCTCACTCCCTCACTCCATCACAGTGTGTCTCACTCCCTCACTCCATCACACTGTCTCTCACTCCCTCCATCACACTGTCTCTCACTCCCTCACTCCATCGCACTGTCTCTCACTCCCTCACTCCGTCTCACTGTCTCTCACTCCCTCACTCCATCACAATGTCTCTCACTCCTTCACTCCATCCTCACTGCCTCTCACTCCCTCACTCCGTCCTCATTGTCTCTCACTCCCTCACTCCATCACACTGTCTCTCACCCCCCTCACTCCATCACACTGTCACTCCCTCACTCCATCGCACTGTCTCTCACTCCCTCACTCCATCACAATGTCTCTCACTCCTTCACTCCAACCTCACTGCCTCTCACTCCCTCACTCCATCACACTGTCTCTCACCCCCCTCACTCCATCACACTGTCACTCCCTCACTACCTCTCACTGTCTCTCACTCCCTCACTCCATCACACTGTCACTCCCTCACACTGTCACTCACTCCCTCACTCCATCACACTGTCTCTCACTCCCTCACTCCATCACACTGTCTCTCACTCCCTCACTCCATCACACTGTGACTCCCTCACTCCCTCACACTGTCACTCACTCCCTCACTCCATCACACTGTCACTCACTCCCTCACTCCATCACTCTGTCTCTCACTCCCTCACTCCATCACACTGTCTCTCACTCCCTCACTCCATCACACTGTCTCTCCCTCACTCCCTCACACTGTCACTCCCTCCCTCACTCCATCACACTGTCTAACACTCCCTCACTCCCTCACACTGTCTCTCACTCCCTCACTCCATCACACTGTCTAGCACTCCCTCACTCCCTCACACTGTCACTCACTCCCTCACTCCATCACACTGTCTCACTCCCTCACTCCATCCTCAGTGCCTCTCACTCCCTCACTCTATCACACTGTCTCACTCCCTCACTCCTTCCTCACTGTCTCTCACTCCCTCACTCCGTCCTCACTCTCTCACTCCTTCCTCACTGTCTCTCACTCCATCACACTATCTCTCACTCCTTCACTCCGTCCTCACTTTCTTTCATTCACTCACTCCGTCCTCACTGTCTCTCACTCCCTCACTCCATCACACTCACTCACTTCCTCGCTTCATCTCACTCACTCACTCCCTCACTCCATCACTGTCTCTCACACCCTCACTCCATCACACTGTCTCTCACTCCCTCACTCCATCACACTGTCTCTCACTCCCTCACTCCCTCTCACTGTCTCTCACTCCCTCACTCCATCACACTGTCACTCCCTCACTCCCTCACACTGTCACTCCCTCCCTCACTCCATCACACTGTCTAGCACTCCCTCACTCCCTCACACTGTCACTCACTCCCTCACTCCATCACACTGTCTCACTCCCTCACTCCATCCTCAGTGTCTCTCACTCCCTCACTCCTTCCTCACTGTCTCTCACTCCCTCACTCCGTCCTCACTCTCTCACTCCTTCCTCACTGTCTCTCACTCCATCACACTATCTCTCACTCCTTCACTCCATCCTCACTTTCTTTCATTCACTCACTCCGTCCTCACTGTCTCTCACTCCCTCACTCCATCACACTGTCTCTCACTCACTCCATCACACTGTCTCTCACTCCCTCACTCCATCACACTGTCTCTCACTCCCTCACTCCATCACACTGTCTCTCACTCTCTCACTCCATCTCCCTGTCTCTCACTCCCTCACTCCATCACACTGTCTCTCACTCCCTCACTCCCTCTCACTGTCACTGACTCTCTCACTCCCTCTCACTGTCACTCACTCCCTCACTCCATCACACTGTCTCTCACTCCCTCACTCCATCACACTGTCTCTCACTCCCTCACTCCATCTCACTGTCACTCCCTCACTCCATCTCACTGTCTCTCACTCCCTCACTCCATCACACTGTCTCTCACTCCCTCACTCCATCACACTGTCTCTCACTCCCTCACTCCATCACACTGTCTCTCACTCACTCACTCCCTCTCACTGTCACTGACTCTCTCACTCCCTCTCACTGTCTCTCACTCCCTCACTCCATCACACTGTCTCTCACTCCCTCACTCCATCACACTGTCTCTCACTCCCTCACTCCATCTCACTGTCTCTCACTCCCTCACTCCATCACACTGTCTCTCACTCCCTCACTCCATCTCACTGTCTCTCACTCCCTCACTCCATCACACTGTCTCTCACTCCCTCACTCCATCTCACTGTCTCTCACTCCATCACACTGTCTCTCACTCCATCTCACTGTCTCTCACTCCCTTACTCCATCACACTGTCACTCACTCCCTCACTCCATCTCACTGTCTCTCACTCCCTCACTCCATCACACTGTCTCTCACTCCCTCACTCCATCTCACTGTCTCTCACTCCCTCACTCCAATACACTGTCTCTCACTCTCTCACTCCCTCTCACTGTCTCTCACTCCCTCACTCCATCTCACTGTCTCTCACTCCCTCTCACTGTCACTGACTCTCTCACTCCCTCTCACTGTCTCTCACTCCCTCACTCCATCACACTGTCTCTCACTCCCTCACTCCATCTCACTGTCTCTCACTCCCTCACTCCCTCTCACTGTCACTGACTCTCTCACTCCCTCTCACTGTCTCTCACTCCCTCACTCCATCACACAGTCTCTCACTCCCTCACTCCATCACACTGTCTCTCACTCCCTCACTCCATCTCACTGTCTCTCACTCCCTCACTCCATCACACTGTCACTCACTCCCTCACTCCATCTCACTGTCTCTCACTCCCTCACTCCATCACACTGTCTCTCACTCCCTCACTCCATCTCACTGTCTCTCACTCCCTCACTCCATCACACTGTCTCTCACTCCCTCACTCCATCTCACTGTCTCTCACTCCCTCACTCCATCTCACTGTCTCTCACTCCCTCACTCCATCACACTGTCTCTCACTCCCTCACTCCATCGCACTGTCTCACTCCCTCACTCCATCACACTGTCTCTCACTCCCTCACTCCATCACACTGTCTCTCACTCCCTCACTCCATCTCACTGTCTCTCACTCCCTCACTCCATCTCACTGTCTCTCACTCCCTCACTCCAGCTCACTGTCTCTCACTCCCTCACTCCATCTCACTGTCTCTCACTCCCTCACTCCATCACACTGTCTCTCACTCCATCACACTGTCTCTCACTCCCTCACTCCATCACACTGTCTCTCACTCCCTCACTCCATCTCACTGTCTCTCACTCCCTCACTCCATCACACTGTCTCTCACTCCCTCACTCCATCGCACTGTCTCACTCCCTCACTCCATCACACTGTCTCTCACTCCCTCACTCCATCACACTGTCTCTCACTCCCTCACTCCATCTCACTGTCTCTCACTCCCTCACTCCATCTCACTGTCTCTTAGTCCCTCACTCCATCTCACTGTCACTCACTCCCTCACTCCATCACACTGTCTCTCACTCCCTCACTCCATCACACTGTCTCTCACTCCCTCACTCCATCACACTGTCACTCACTCCCTCACTCCATCACACTGTCTCTCACTCCCTCACTCCATCTCACTGTCTCTCACTCCCTCACTCCATCACACTGTCTCTCACTCCCTCACTCCATCACACTGTCTCTCACTCCCTCACTCCATCTCACTGTCTCTCACTCCCTCACTCCATCACACTGTCTCTCACTCCCTCACTCCATCTCACTGTCTCTCACTCCCTCACTCCATCACACGGTCTCTCACTCCCTCACTCCATCACACTGTCTCTCACTCCCTCACTCCATCACACTGTCTCTCACTCCCTCACTCCATCACACTGTCTCTCACTCCCTCACTCCATCTCACTGTCTCTCACTCCCTCACTCCATCTCACTGTCTCTCACTCCCTCACTCCATCACACTGTCTCACTCCCTCACTCCATCTCACTGTCTCTCACTCCCTCACTCCATCACACTGTCTCTCACTCCCTCACTCCATCACACTGTCTCTCACTCCCTCACTCCATCACACTGTCTCTCACTCCCTCACTCCATCTCACTGTCACTCACTCCCTCACTCCATCACACTGTCTCTCACTCCCTCACTCCATCACACTGTCTCTCACTCCCTCACTCCATCTCACTGTCACTCACTCCCTCACTCCATCTCACTGTCACTCACTCCCTCACTCCATCACACTGTCACTCACTCCCTCACTCCATCACACTGTCTCTCACTCCCTCACTCCATCACACTGTCTCTCACTCCCTCACTCCATCACAATGTCTCTCACTCCTTCACTCCATCCTCACTGCCTCTCACTCCCTCACTCCGTCCTCATTGTCTCTCACTCCCTCACTCCATCACACTGTCTCTCATCCCCCTCACTCCATCACACTGTCACTCCCTCACTCCCTCACACTGTCACTCACTCCCTCACTCCATCACACTGTCTCTCACCCCCCTCACTCCATCACACTGTCACTCCCTCACTCCATCGCACTGTCTCTCACTCCCTCACTCCATCACAATGTCTCTCACTCCTTCACTCCAACCTCACTGCCTCTCACTCCCTCACTCCATCACACTGTCTCTCACCCCCCTCACTCCATCACACTGTCACTCCCTCACTACCTCTCACTGTCTCTCACTCCCTCACTCCATCACACTGTCACTCCCTCACACTGTCACTCACTCCCTCACTCCATCACACTGTCTCTCACTCCCTCACTCCATCACACTGTCTCTCACTCCCTCACTCCATCACACTGTGACTCCCTCACTCCCTCACACTGTCACTCACTCCCTCACTCCATCACACTGTCACTCACTCCCTCACTCCATCACTCTGTCTCTCACTCCCTCACTCCATCACACTGTCTCTCACTCCCTCACTCCATCACACTGTCTCTCCCTCACTCCCTCACACTGTCACTCCCTCCCTCACTCCATCACACTGTCTAACACTCCCTCACTCCCTCACACTGTCTCTCACTCCCTCACTCCATCACACTGTCTAGCACTCCCTCACTCCCTCACACTGTCACTCACTCCCTCACTCCATCACACTGTCTCACTCCCTCACTCCATCCTCAGTGCCTCTCACTCCCTCACTCTATCACACTGTCTCACTCCCTCACTCCTTCCTCACTGTCTCTCACTCCCTCACTCCGTCCTCACTCTCTCACTCCTTCCTCACTGTCTCTCACTCCATCACACTATCTCTCACTCCTTCACTCCGTCCTCACTTTCTTTCATTCACTCACTCCGTCCTCACTGTCTCTCACTCCCTCACTCCATCACACTCACTCACTTCCTCGCTTCATCTCACTCACTCACTCCCTCACTCCATCACTGTCTCTCACACCCTCACTCCATCACACTGTCTCTCACTCCCTCACTCCATCACACTGTCTCTCACTCCCTCACTCCCTCTCACTGTCTCTCACTCCCTCACTCCATCACACTGTCACTCCCTCACTCCCTCACACTGTCACTCCCTCCCTCACTCCATCACACTGTCTAGCACTCCCTCACTCCCTCACACTGTCACTCACTCCCTCACTCCATCACACTGTCTCACTCCCTCACTCCATCCTCAGTGTCTCTCACTCCCTCACTCCTTCCTCACTGTCTCTCACTCCCTCACTCCGTCCTCACTCTCTCACTCCTTCCTCACTGTCTCTCACTCCATCACACTATCTCTCACTCCTTCACTCCATCCTCACTTTCTTTCATTCACTCACTCCGTCCTCACTGTCTCTCACTCCCTCACTCCATCACACTGTCTCTCACTCACTCCATCACACTGTCTCTCACTCCCTCACTCCATCACACTGTCTCTCACTCCCTCACTCCATCACACTGTCTCTCACTCTCTCACTCCATCTCCCTGTCTCTCACTCCCTCACTCCATCACACTGTCTCTCACTCCCTCACTCCCTCTCACTGTCACTGACTCTCTCACTCCCTCTCACTGTCACTCACTCCCTCACTCCATCACACTGTCTCTCACTCCCTCACTCCATCACACTGTCTCTCACTCCCTCACTCCATCTCACTGTCACTCCCTCACTCCATCTCACTGTCTCTCACTCCCTCACTCCATCACACTGTCTCTCACTCCCTCACTCCATCACACTGTCTCTCACTCCCTCACTCCATCACACTGTCTCTCACTCACTCACTCCCTCTCACTGTCACTGACTCTCTCACTCCCTCTCACTGTCTCTCACTCCCTCACTCCATCACACTGTCTCTCACTCCCTCACTCCATCACACTGTCTCTCACTCCCTCACTCCATCACACTGTCTCTCACTCCCTCACTCCATCTCACTGTCTCTCACTCCCTCACTCCATCACACTGTCTCTCACTCCCTCACTCCATCTCACTGTCTCTCACTCCCTCACTCCATCACACTGTCTCTCACTCCCTCACTCCATCTCACTGTCTCTCACTCCATCACACTGTCTCTCACTCCATCTCACTGTCTCTCACTCCCTTACTCCATCACACTGTCACTCACTCCCTCACTCCATCTCACTGTCTCTCACTCCCTCACTCCATCACACTGTCTCTCACTCCCTCACTCCATCTCACTGTCTCTCACTCCCTCACTCCAATACACTGTCTCTCACTCTCTCACTCCCTCTCACTGTCTCTCACTCCCTCACTCCATCTCACTGTCTCTCACTCCCTCTCACTGTCACTGACTCTCTCACTCCCTCTCACTGTCTCTCACTCCCTCACTCCATCACACTGTCTCTCACTCCCTCACTCCATCTCACTGTCTCTCACTCCCTCACTCCCTCTCACTGTCACTGACTCTCTCACTCCCTCTCACTGTCTCTCACTCCCTCACTCCATCACACAGTCTCTCACTCCCTCACTCCATCACACTGTCTCTCACTCCCTCACTCCATCTCACTGTCTCTCACTCCCTCACTCCATCACACTGTCACTCACTCCCTCACTCCATCTCACTGTCTCTCACTCCCTCACTCCATCACACTGTCTCTCACTCCCTCACTCCATCTCACTGTCTCTCACTCCCTCACTCCATCACACTGTCTCTCACTCCCTCACTCCATCTCACTGTCTCTCACTCCCTCACTCCATCTCACTGTCTCTCACTCCCTCACTCCATCACACTGTCTCTCACTCCCTCACTCCATCGCACTGTCTCACTCCCTCACTCCATCACACTGTCTCTCACTCCCTCACTCCATCACACTGTCTCTCACTCCCTCACTCCATCTCACTGTCTCTCACTCCCTCACTCCATCTCACTGTCTCTCACTCCCTCACTCCAGCTCACTGTCTCTCACTCCCTCACTCCATCTCACTGTCTCTCACTCCCTCACTCCATCACACTGTCTCTCACTCCATCACACTGTCTCTCACTCCCTCACTCCATCACACTGTCTCTCACTCCCTCACTCCATCTCACTGTCTCTCACTCCCTCACTCCATCACACTGTCTCTCACTCCCTCACTCCATCGCACTGTCTCACTCCCTCACTCCATCACACTGTCTCTCACTCCCTCACTCCATCACACTGTCTCTCACTCCCTCACTCCATCTCACTGTCTCTCACTCCCTCACTCCATCTCACTGTCTCTTAGTCCCTCACTCCATCTCACTGTCACTCACTCCCTCACTCCATCACACTGTCTCTCACTCCCTCACTCCATCACACTGTCTCTCACTCCCTCACTCCATCACACTGTCACTCACTCCCTCACTCCATCACACTGTCTCTCACTCCCTCACTCCATCTCACTGTCTCTCACTCCCTCACTCCATCACACTGTCTCTCACTCCCTCACTCCATCACACTGTCTCTCACTCCCTCACTCCATCTCACTGTCTCTCACTCCCTCACTCCATCACACTGTCTCTCACTCCCTCACTCCATCTCACTGTCTCTCACTCCCTCACTCCATCACACGGTCTCTCACTCCCTCACTCCATCACACTGTCTCTCACTCCCTCACTCCATCACACTGTCTCTCACTCCCTCACTCCATCACACTGTCTCTCACTCCCTCACTCCATCTCACTGTCTCTCACTCCCTCACTCCATCTCACTGTCTCTCACTCCCTCACTCCATCACACTGTCTCACTCCCTCACTCCATCTCACTGTCTCTCACTCCCTCACTCCATCACACTGTCTCTCACTCCCTCACTCCATCACACTGTCTCTCACTCCCTCACTCCATCACACTGTCTCTCACTCCCTCACTCCATCTCACTGTCACTCACTCCCTCACTCCATCACACTGTCTCTCACTCCCTCACTCCATCACACTGTCTCTCACTCCCTCACTCCATCTCACTGTCACTCACTCCCTCACTCCATCTCACTGTCACTCACTCCCTCACTCCATCACACTGTCACTCACTCCCTCACTCCATCACACTGTCTCTCACTCCCTCACTCCATCACACTGTCTCTCACTCCCTCACTCCATCTCACTGTCTCTCACTCCCTCACTCCATCACACTGTCACTCACTCCCTCACTCCATCACACTGTCTCTCACTCCCTCACTCCATCACACTGTCTCTCACTCCCTCACTCCATCTCACTGTCTCTCACTCCCTCACTCCATCTCACTGTCACTCACTCCCTCACTCCATCTCACTGTCACTCACTCCCTCACTCCATCACACTGTCTCACTCCCTCACTCCATCTCACTGTCTCTCACTCCCTCACTCCATCTCACTGTCTCTCACTCCCTCACTCCATCTCACTGTCACTCACTCCCTCACTCCATCACACTGTCTCACTCCCTCACTCCATCTCACTGTCTCTCACTCCCTCACTCCATCACACTGTCTCTCACTCCCTCACTCCATCTCACTGTCTCTCACTCCCTCACTCCATCACACTGTCTCTCACTCCCTCACTCCCTCTCACTGTCTCTCACTCCCTCACTCCCTCTCACTGTCTCTCACTCCCTCACTCCATCACACTGTCTCTCACTCCCTCACTCCATCACACTGTCTCTCACTCCCTCACTCCATCACTCTGTCTCTCACTCCCTCACTCCCTCTCACTGTCTCTCACTCCCTCACTCCATCACACTGTCTCTCACTCCCTCACTCCCTCTCACTGTCTCTCACTCCCTCACTCCCTCTCACTGTCTCTCACTCCCTCACTCCATCTCACTGTCTCTCACTCCCTCACTCCATCACACTGTCACTCACTCCCTCACTCCATCTCACTGTCTCTCACTCCCTCACTCCATCTCACTGTCTCACTCCCTCACTCCATCACACTGTCTCTCACTCCCTCACTCCATCACACTGTCTCTCACTCACTCACTCCATCACACTGTCTCTCACTCCCTCACTCCATCTCACTGTCTCTCACTCCCTCACTCCATCTCACTGTCTCTCACTCCCTCACTCCATCTCACTGTCACTCACTCCCTCACTCCATCACACTGTTACTCACTCCCTCACTCCATCACACTGTCTCTCACTCCCTCACTCCATCACACTGTCACTCACTCCCTCACTCCATCACACTGTCTCTCACTCCCTCACTCCATCTCACTGTCTCTCACTCCCTCACTCCATCACACTGTCTCTCACTCCCTCACTCCATCACACTGTCTCTCACTCCCTCACTCCATCTCACTGTCTCTCACTCCCTCACTCCATCACACTGTCTCTCACTCCCTCACTCCATCTCACTGTCTCTCACTCCCTCACTCCATCACACGGTCTCTCACTCCCTCACTCCATCACACTGTCTCTCACTCCCTCACTCCATCACACTGTCTCTCACTCCCTCACTCCATCACACTGTCTCTCACTCCCTCACTCCATCTCACTGTCTCTCACTCCCTCACTCCATCTCACTGTCTCTCACTCCCTCACTCCATCACACTGTCTCACTCCCTCACTCCATCTCACTGTCTCTCACTCCCTCACTCCATCACACTGTCTCTCACTCCCTCACTCCATCACACTGTCTCTCACTCCCTCACTCCATCACACTGTCTCTCACTCCCTCACTCCATCTCACTGTCACTCACTCCCTCACTCCATCACACTGTCTCTCACTCCCTCACTCCATCACACTGTCTCTCACTCCCTCACTCCATCTCACTGTCACTCACTCCCTCACTCCATCTCACTGTCACTCACTCCCTCACTCCATCACACTGTCACTCACTCCCTCACTCCATCACACTGTCTCTCACTCCCTCACTCCATCACACTGTCTCTCACTCCCTCACTCCATCTCACTGTCTCTCACTCCCTCACTCCATCACACTGTCACTCACTCCCTCACTCCATCACACTGTCTCTCACTCCCTCACTCCATCACACTGTCTCTCACTCCCTCACTCCATCTCACTGTCTCTCACTCCCTCACTCCATCTCACTGTCACTCACTCCCTCACTCCATCTCACTGTCACTCACTCCCTCACTCCATCACACTGTCTCACTCCCTCACTCCATCTCACTGTCTCTCACTCCCTCACTCCATCTCACTGTCTCTCACTCCCTCACTCCATCTCACTGTCACTCACTCCCTCACTCCATCACACTGTCTCACTCCCTCACTCCATCTCACTGTCTCTCACTCCCTCACTCCATCACACTGTCTCTCACTCCCTCACTCCATCTCACTGTCTCTCACTCCCTCACTCCATCACACTGTCTCTCACTCCCTCACTCCCTCTCACTGTCTCTCACTCCCTCACTCCCTCTCACTGTCTCTCACTCCCTCACTCCATCACACTGTCTCTCACTCCCTCACTCCATCACACTGTCTCTCACTCCCTCACTCCATCACTCTGTCTCTCACTCCCTCACTCCCTCTCACTGTCTCTCACTCCCTCACTCCATCACACTGTCTCTCACTCCCTCACTCCCTCTCACTGTCTCTCACTCCCTCACTCCCTCTCACTGTCTCTCACTCCCTCACTCCATCACACTGTCTCTCACTCCCTCACTCCATCACACTGTCTCTCACTCCCTCACTCCATCACACTGTCTCTCACTCCCTCACTCCATCACACTTTCTCTCACTCCCTCACTCCATCACACTGTCTCTCACTCCCTCACTCCATCTCACTGTCTCTCACTCCCTCACTCCATCTCGCTGTCTCTCACTCCCTCACTCCATCTCGCTGTCTCTCACTCCCTCACTCCATCACACTGTCTCTCACTCCCTCACTCCCTCACTCCATCTCACTGTCTCTCACTCCATCTCACTGTCTCTCACTCCCTCACTCCATCTCACTGTCTCTCACTCCCTCACTCCATCACACTGTCACTCACTCCCTCACTCCATCTCACTGTCTCTCACTCCCTCACTCCATCTCACTGTCTCACTCCCTCACTCCATCACACTGTCTCTCACTCCCTCACTCCATCACACTGTCTCTCACTCACTCACTCCATCACACTGTCTCTCACTCCCTCACTCCATCTCACTGTCTCTCACTCCCTCACTCCATCTCACTGTCTCTCACTCCCTCACTCCATCTCACTGTCACTCACTCCCTCACTCCATCACACTGTTACTCACTCCCTCACTCCATCACACTGTCTCTCACTCCCTCACTCCATCTCACTGTCTCTCACTCCCTCACTCCATCTCACTGTCTCACTCCCTCACTCCATCTCACTGTCTCTCACTCCCTCACTCCATCTCACTGTCTCTCACTCACTCACTCCATCACACTGTCTCTCACTCCCTCACTCCATCACACTGTCACTCACTCACTCACTCCATCACACTGTCTCTCACTCCCTCACTCCATCACACTGTCACTCACTCCCTCACTCCATCTCACTGTCACTCACTCCCTCACTCCATCTCACTGTCTCTCACTCCCTCACTCCATCACACTGTCTCTCACTCCCTCACTCCATCACACTGTCTCTCACTCCCTCACTCCATCTCACTGTCTCTCACTCCCTCACTCCATCACACTGTCTCTCACTCCCTCACTCCATCTCACTGTCTCTCACTCTCACTCCATCACACTGTCTCTCACTCCCTCACTCCATCTCACTGTCACTCACTCACTCACTCCATCACACTGTCTCTCACTCCCTCACTCCATCACACTGTCACTCACTCCCTCACTCCATCACACTGTCTCTCACTCCCTCACTCCATCACACTGTCACTCACTCCCTCACTCCATCACACTGTCACTCACTCCCTCACTCCATCACACTGTCTCTCACTCCCTCACTCCATCACACTGTCACTCACTCCCTCACTCCATCACACTGTCTCTCACTCCCTCACTCCATCTCACTGTCACTCACTCCCTCACTCCATCTCACTGTCTCACTCCCTCACTCCATCACACTGTCTCTCACTCCCTCACTCCATCTCACTGTCTCTCACTCCCTCAATCCATCACACTGTCGCTCCCTCACTCCATCTCACTGTCTCTCACTCCCTCACTCCATCACACTGTCTCTCACTCCCTCACTCCATCTCACTGTCTCTCACTCCCTCAATCCATCACACTGTCACTCCCTCACTCCATCTCACTGTCTCACTCCCTCACTCCATCACACTGTCTCTCACTCCCTCACTCCATCACACTGTCTCACTCCCTCACTCCATCACACTGTCTCTCACTCCCTCACTCCATCACACTGTCTCTCACTCCCTCACTCCATCACACTGTCACTCACTCCCTCACTCCATCTCACTGTCACTCACTCACTCACTCCATCACACTGTCTCTCACTCCCTCACTCCATCACACTGTCTCTCACTCCCTCACTCCATCACACTGTCTCTCACTCCCTCACTCCATCTCACTGTCACTCACTCACTCACTCCATCACACTGTCTCTCACTCCCTCACTCCATCACACTGTCACTCACTCCCTCACTCCATCACACTGTCTCTCATTCCCTCACTCCATCACACTGTCTCTCACTCCCTCACTCCATCACACTGTCTCTCACTCCCTCACTCCATCTCACTGTCACTCACTCACTCACTCCATCACACTGTCTCTCACTCCCTCACTCCATCACACTGTCACTCACTCCCTCACTCCATCACACTGTCACTCACTCCCTCACTCCATCTCACTGTCTCTCCCTCACTCCATCTCACTGTCTCTCCCTCACTCCATCACACTGTCACTCACTCCCTCACTCCATCTCACTGTCTCTCACTCTCTCACTCCATCACACTGTCTCTCACTCCCTCACTCCATCACACTGTCACTCACTCCCTCACTCCATCACACTGTCTCTCACTCCCTCACTCCATCACACTGTCACTCACTCCCTCACTCCATCTCACTGTCTCTCCCTCCCTCACTCCATCACACTGTCACTCACTCCCTCACTCCATCTCACTGTCTCTCACTCTCTCACTCCATCACACTGTCTCTCACTCCCTCACTCCATCACACTGTCACTCACTCCCTCACTCCATCACACTGTCTCTCACTCCCTCACTCCATCACACTGTCTCTCACTCCCTCACACTGTCACTCAGTCCCTCACTCCATCTCACTGTCACTCACTCCCTCACTCCATCTCACTGTCTCTCACTCCCTCACTCCATCACACTGTCTCTCACTCCCTCACTCCATCACACTGTCACTCACTCCCTCACACTGTCACTCACTCCCTCACTCCATCTCACTGTCACTCACTCCCTCACTCCATCTCGCTGTCACTCACTCCCTCACTCCATCACACTGTCTCTCACTCCCTCACACTGTCACTCACTCCCTCACTCCATCTCACTGTCACTCACTCCCTCACTCCATCTCACTGTCACTCACTCCCTCACTCCATCTCACTGTCACTCACTCCCTCACTCCATCACACTGTCTCTCACTCCCTCACACTGTCACTCACTCCCTCACTCCATCTCACTGTCACTCACTCCCTCACTCCATCTCACTGTCACTCACTCCCTCACTCCATCTCACTGTCACTCACTCCCTCACTCCATCACACTGTCTCTCACTCCCTCACTCCATCACACTGTCTCTCACTCCCTCACTCCATCTCACTGTCACTCACTCACTCACTCCATCACACTGTCTCTCACTCCCTCACTCCATCACACTGTCACTCACTCCCTCACTCCATCACACTGTCTCTCACTCCCTCACTCCATCACACTGTCACTCACTCCCTCACTCCATCTCACTGTCTCTCACTCCCTCACTCCATCACACTGTCTCTCACTCCCTCACTCCATCACACTGTCTCTCACTCCCTCACTCCATCACACTGTCTCTCACTCCCTCACTCCGTCACACTGTCACTCACTCCCTCACTCCGTCTCACTGTCTCTCACTCCCTCACTCCATCACACTGTCTCTCACTCCCTCACTCCATCTCACTGTCTCTCACTCCCTCACTCCATCTCACTGTCACTCACTCCCTCACTCCATCACACTGTCTCTCACTCCCTCACTCCATCTCACTGTCTCTCACTCCCTCACTCCATCACACTGTCTCTCACTCCCTCACTCCATCACACTGTCTCACTCCCTCACTCCATCTCACTGTCTCTCACTCCCTCACTCCATCTCACTGTCTCACTCCCTCACTCCATCTCACTGTCTCTCACTCCCTCACTCCATCACACTGTCTCTCACTCCCTCACTCCATCTCACTGTCTCACTCCCTCACTCCATCTCACTGTCTCTCACTCCCTCACTCCATCTCACTGTCTCACTCCCTCACTCCATCACACTGTCTCTCACTCCCTCACTCCATCACACTGTCTCTCACTCCCTCACTCCATCTCACCGTCTCTCACTCCCTCACTCCATCTCACTGTCACTCCCTCACTCCATCTCACTGTCTCTCACTCCCTCACTCCATCACACTGTCTCTCACTCCCTCACTCCATCACACTGTCTCTCACTCCCTCACTCCATCACACTGTCTCTCACTCCCTCACTCCATCACACTGTCTCTCACTCCCTCACTCCATCTCACTGTCTCTCACTCCCTCACTCCATCACACTGTCTCTCACTCCCTCACTCCATCACACTGTCTCTCACTCCCTCACTCCATCTCACTGTCTCTCACTCCCTCACTCCATCACACTGTCTCTCACTCCCTCACTCCATCACACTGTCTCTCACTCCCTCACTCCATCACACTGTCTCTCACTCCCTCACTCCATCACACTGTCTCTCACTCCCTCACTCCATCACACTGTCTCTCACTCCCTCACTCCATCTCACTGTCTCTCACTCACCTACTCCCTCACACTGACACTCACTCCCTCACTCCATCACACTGTCTCTCACTCCCTCACTCCATCTCACTGTCACTCACTCCCTCACTCCATCACACTGTCTCTCACTCCCTCACTCCATCTCACCGTCTCTCACTCCCTCACTCCATCACACTGTCTCTCACTCCCTCACTCCATCACACTGTCTCTCACTCACTCACTCCCTCACTCCATCACACTGTCACTCACTCCCTCACTCCATCTCACTGTCTCACACTCCCTCACTCCATCTCACTGTCTCTCACTCCCTCACTCCATCACACTGTCTCTCACTCCCTCACTCCATCACACTGTCTCTCACTCCCTCACTCCATCTCACTGTCTCTCACTCCCTCACTCCATCTCACTGTCTCTCACTCCCTCACTCCATCTCACTGTCTCACACTCCCTCACTCCATCACACTGTCTCTCACTCCCTCACTCCATCTCACTGTCTCACACTCCCTCACTCCATCACTGTCTCTCACTCCCTCACTCCATCTCACTGTCTCTCACTCCCTCACTCCATCTCACTGTCTCTCACTCCCTCACTCCATCACACTGTCTCTCACTCCCTCACTCCATCTCACTGTCACTCCCTCACTCCATCTCCCTGTCTCTCAATCCCTCACTCCATCTCACTGTCTCTCACTCCCTCACTCCATCACACTGTCACTCCCTCACTCCATCTCCCTGTCTCTCAATCCCTCACTCCATCACACTGTCTCTCACTCCCTCACTCCATCTCACTGTCACTCCCTCACTCCATCTCACTGTCTCTCACTCCCTCACTCCATCTCACTGTCTCTCACTCCCTCACTCCATCACACTGTCACTCCCTCACTCCATCTCACTGTCTCTCACTCCCTCACTCCATCACACTGTCTCTCACTCCCTCACTCCATCACACTGTCACTCCCTCACTCCATCTCCCTGTCTCTCAATCCCTCACTCCATCACACTGTCACTCCCTCACTCCCTCACACTGTCTCTCACTCCCTCACTCCATCACACTGTCTATCACTCCCTCACTCCATCACACTGTCTCTCACTCCCTCACTCCATCACACTGTCTATCACTCCCTCACTCCATCTCACTGTCTCTCACTCCCTCACTCCATCACACTGTCACTCCCTCGCTCCCTCACACTGTCCAGCACTCCCTCACTCCCTCACACTGTCACTCACTCCCTCACTCCATCACACTGTCTCACTCCCTCACTCCATCACACTGTCACTCCCTCGCTCCCTCACACTGTCCAGCACTCCCTCACTCCCTCACACTGTCACTCACTCCCTCACTCCATCACACTGTCTCACTCCCTCACTCCATCCTCACTGTCTCTCACTCACTCACTCCTTCCTCACTGTCTCTCACTCCATCACACTATCTCTCACTCCTTCACTCCATCCTCACTTTCTTTCATTCACTCACTCCGTCCTCACTGTCTCTCACTCCCTCACTCCATCACACTGTCACTCACTTCCTCGCTTCATCTCACTCACTCACTCCCTCACTCCATCACTGTCTCTCACTCCCTCACTCCATCACACTGTCACTCACTCCTTCACTCCATCACACTGTCTCACTCCCTCACTCCATCACACTGTCTCTCACTCCCTCACTCCATCACACTGTCACTCACTCCCTCACTCCCTCACACTGTCACTCACTCCCTCACTCCATCACACTGTCTCTCACTCCCTCACTCCATCACACTGTCTCTCACTCCCTCACTCCATCACACTGTCACTCCCTCACTCCATCTCACTGTCTCTCACTCCCTCACTTCATCACACTGTCTCTCACTCCCTCACTCCATCGCACTGTCTCTCACTCCCTCACTTCATCACACTGTCTCTCACTCCCTCACTCCAGCTCACTGTCTCTCACTCCCTCACTTCATCACACTGTCTCTCACTCCCTCACTTCATCACACTGTCTCTCACTCCCTCACTCCATCGCACTGTCTCTCACTCCCTCACTTCATCACACTGTCTCTCACTCCCTCACTCCATCGCACTGTCTCTCACTCCCTCTCACTGTCACTGTCTCTCACTCCCTCACTCCCTCACACTGTCACTCACTCCCTCACTCCATCACACTGTCTCTCACTCCCTCACTCCATCACACTGTCTCTCACTCCCTCACTCCATCACACTGTCTCTCACTCCCTCACTCCATCACACTGTCACTCCCTCACTCCATCTCACTGTCTCTCACTCCCTCACTCCCTCTCACTGTCTCTCACTCCCTCACTTCATCACACTGTCTCTCACTCCCTCACTCCATCACACTGTCTCTCACTCCCTCACTCCATCACACTGTCACTCCCTCACTCCCTCACACTTTCACTCACTCCCTCACTCCATCACACTGTCACTCCCTCACACTGTCACTCACCCCTTCACTCCATCACACTGTCTCTCACTCCCTCACTCCCTCACACTGTCACTCCCTCCCTCACTCCATCACACTGTCTCACTCCCTCACTCCATCACACTGTCTCACTCCCTCACTCCATCCTCAGTGTCTCTCACTCCCTCACTGTCTCTCACTCCCTCACTCCGTCCTCACTCTCTTACTCCTTCCTCACTGTCACTCACTCCATCACTATCTCTCACTCCTTCACTCCATCCTCACTTTCTTTCATTCACTCACTCCGTCCTCACTGTCTCTCACTCCCTCACTCCATCACACTGTCACTCACTTCCTCGCTTCATCTCACTCACTCACTCCCCCACTCCATCACTGTCTCTCACTCCCTCACTCCATCACACTGTCACTCACTCCTTCACTCCATCACACTGTCTCTCACTCCATCACACTGTCACTCACTCCCTCACTCCATCACACTGTCACTCCCTCACTCCATCACACTGTCTCTCACTCCCTCACTCCATCACACTGTCTCTCACTCACTGTCACTCACTCCCTCACTCCATCACACTGTCTCTCACTCCCTCACTCCATCACACTGTCACTCACTCCCTCAGTCCATCACACTGTCACTCCCTCACTCCATCTTAACTGTCTCTCACTCCCTCACTCCATCACACTGTCTCTCACTCCCTCACTCCATCACAGTGTCTCACACTCCCTCACTCCATCACACTGTCTCTCACTCCCTCCATCACACTGTCTCACTCCCTCACTCCATCCTCAGTGTCTCTCACTCCCTCACTCCTTCCTCACTGTCTCTCACTCCCTCACTCCGTCCTCACTCTCTCACTCCTTCGTCACTGTCTCTCACTCCATCACACTATCTCTCACTCCTTCACTCCATCCTCACTTTCTTTCATTCACTCACTCCGTCCTCACTGTCTCTCACTCCCTCATTCCATCACACTGTCACTCCCTCACTCCATCTTCACTGTCTCTCACTCCCTCACTCCATCACACTGTCTCTCACTCCCTCACTCCATCACACTGTCACTCACTCCCTCACTCCATCACACTGTCACTCCCTCACTCCATCATCACTGTCTCTCACTCCCTCAATCCATCACACTGTCTCTCACTCCCTCACTCCATCACACTGTCACTCCCTCACTCCCTCACACTGTCACTCACTCCCTCACTCCATCACACTGTCTCACTCCCTCACTCCATCCTCAGTGTCTCTCACTCCCTCACTCCTTCCTCACTGTCTCTCACTCACTCACTCCGTCCTCACTCTCTCACTCCTTCCTCACTGTCTCTCACTCCATCACACTATCTCTCACTCCTTCACTCCATCCTCACTTTCTTTCATTCACTCACTCCGTCCTCACTGTCTCTCACTCCCTCACTCCATCACACTGTCACTCACTTCCTCGCTTCATCTCACTCACTCACTCCCTCACTCCATCACTGTCTCTCACTCCCTCACTCCCTCACTCCCTCTCACTGTCTCTCACTCCCTCACTCCATCACACTGTCACTCCCTCACACTGTCTCTCACTCCCTCACTCCATCACACTGTCTATCACTCCCTCACTCCATCACACTGTCTCTCACTCCCTCACTCCATCACACTGTCTATCACTCCCTCACTCCATCTTACTGTCTCTCACTTCCTCGCTTCATCTCACTCACTCACTCCCTCACTCCATCACTGTCTCTCACTCCCTCACTCCCTCACTCCCTCTCACTGTCTCTCACTCCCTCACTCCATCACACTGTCACTCCCTCACTCCCTCACACTGTCTCTCACTCCCTCACTCCATCACACTGTCTATCACTCCCTCACTCCATCACACTGTCTCTCACTCCCTCACTCCATCACACTGTCTATCACTCCCTCACTCCATCTCACTGTCTCTCACTCCCTCACTCCATCACACTGTCACTCCCTCGCTCCCTCACACTGTCCAGCACTCCCTCACTCCCTCACACTGTCACTCACTCCCTCACTCCATCACACTGTCTCACTCCCTCACTCCATCCTCAGTGTCTCTCACTCCCTCACTCCTTCCTCACTGTCTCTCACTCACTCACTCCTTCCTCACTGTCTCTCACTCCATCACACTATCTCTCACTCCTTCACTCCATCCTCACTTTCTTTCATTCACTCACTCCGTCCTCACTGTCTCTCACTCCCTCACTCCATCACACTGTCACTCACTTCCTCGCTTCATCTCACTCACTCACTCCCTCACTCCATCACTGTCTCTCACTCCCTCACTCCATCACACTGTCACTCACTCCTTCACTCCATCACACTGTCTCACTCCCTCACTCCATCACACTGTCTCTCACTCCCTCACTCCATCACACTGTCACTCACTCCCTCACTCCCTCACACTGTCACTCACTCCCTCACTCCATCACACTGTCTCTCACTCCCTCACTCCATCACACTGTCTCTCACTCCCTCACTCCATCACACTGTCACTCCCTCACTCCATCTCACTGTCTCTCACTCCCTCACTTCATCACACTGTCTCTCACTCCCTCACTCCATCGCACTGTCTCTCACTCCCTCACTTCATCACACTGTCTCTCACTCCCTCACTCCATCGCACTGTCTCTCACTCCCTCACTCCATCACACTGTCACTCACTCCCTCACTCCATCACACTGTCTCTCACTCCCTCACTCCATCACACTGTCTCTCACTCCCTCACTCCATCACACTGTCTCTCACTCCCTCACTCCATCACACTGTCACTCCCTCACTCCATCTCACTGTCTCTCACTCCCTCACTCCCTCTCACTGTCTCTCACTCCCTCACTTCATCACACTGTCTCTCACTCCCTCACTCCATCACACTGTCTCTCACTCCCTCACTCCATCACACTGTCACTCCCTCACTCCCTCACACTTTCACTCACTCCCTCACTCCATCACACTGTCACTCCCTCACACTGTCACTCACCCCTCACTCCATCACACTGTCTCTCACTCCCTCACTCCCTCACACTGTCACTCCCTCCCTCACTCCATCACACTGTCTCACTCCCTCACTCCATCCTCAGTGTCTCTCACTCCCTCACTGTCTCTCACTCCCTCACTCCGTCCTCACTCTCTTACTCCTTCCTCACTGTCACTCACTCCATCACTATCTCTCACTCCTTCACTCCATCCTCACTTTCTTTCATTCACTCACTCCGTCCTCACTGTCTCTCACTCCCTCACTCCATCACACTGTCACTCACTTCCTCGCTTCATCTCACTCACTCACTCCCCCACTCCATCACTGTCTCTCACTCCCTCACTCCATCACACTGTCACTCACTCCTTCACTCCATCACACTGTCTCTCACTCCATCACACTGTCACTCACTCCCTCACTCCATCACACTGTCACTCCCTCACTCCATCACACTGTCTCTCACTCCCTCACTCCATCACACTGTCTCTCACTCACTGTCACTCACTCCCTCACTCCATCACACTGTCTCTCACTCCCTCACTCCATCACACTGTCACTCACTCCCTCACTCCATCACACTGTCACTCCCTCACTCCATCTTAACTGTCTCTCACTCCCTCACTCCATCACACTGTCTCTCACTCCCTCACTCCATCACAGTGTCTCACACTCCCTCACTCCATCACACTGTCTCTCACTCCCTCCATCACACTGTCTCACTCCCTCACTCCATCCTCAGTGTCTCTCACTCCCTCACTCCTTCCTCACTGTCTCTCACTCCCTCACTCCGTCCTCACTCTCTCACTCCTTCGTCACTGTCTCTCACTCCATCACACTATCTCTCACTCCTTCACTCCATCCTCACTTTCTTTCATTCACTCACTCCGTCCTCACTGTCTCTCACTCCCTCACTCCATCACACTGTCTCTCACTCCCTCACTCCATCTTCACTGTCTCTCACTCCCTCACTCCATCACACTGTCTCTCACTCCCTCACTCCATCACACTGTCACTCACTCCCTCACTCCATCACACTGTCACTCCCTCACTCCATCTTCACTGTCTCTCACTCCCTCACTCCATCACAATGTCTCTCACTCCCTCACTCCATCACACTGTCACTCACTCCCTCACTCCATCACACTGTCACTCCCTCACTCCATCTTCACTGTCTCTCCCTCAATCCATCACACTGCCTCTCACTCCCTTACTCCATCTTCACTGTCTCTCACTCCCTCACTCCATCACAGTGTGTCTCACTCCCTCACTCCATCACACTGTCTCTCACTCCCTCCATCACACTGTCTCTCACTCCCTCACTCCATCGCACTGTCTCTCACTCCCTCACTCCGTCTCACTGTCTCTCACTCCCTCACTCCATCACAATGTCTCTCACTCCTTCACTCCATCCTCACTGCCTCTCACTCCCTCACTCCGTCCTCATTGTCTCTCACTCCCTCACTCCATCACACTGTCTCTCACCCCCCTCACTCCATCACACTGTCACTCCCTCACTCCCTCACACTGTCACTCACTCCCTCACTCCATCACACTGTCTCTCACCCCCCTCACTCCATCACACTGTCACTCCCTCACTCCATCGCACTGTCTCTCACTCCCTCACTCCATCACAATGTCTCTCACTCCTTCACTCCAACCTCACTGCCTCTCACTCCCTCACTCCATCACACTGTCTCTCACCCCCCTCACTCCATCACACTGTCACTCCCTCACTACCTCTCACTGTCTCTCACTCCCTCACTCCATCACACTGTCACTCCCTCACACTGTCACTCACTCCCTCACTCCATCACACTGTCTCTCACTCCCTCACTCCATCACACTGTCTCTCACTCCCTCACTCCATCACACTGTGACTCCCTCACTCCCTCACACTGTCACTCACTCCCTCACTCCATCACACTGTCACTCACTCCCTCACTCCATCACTCTGTCTCTCACTCCCTCACTCCATCACACTGTCTCTCACTCCCTCACTCCATCACACTGTCTCTCCCTCACTCCCTCACACTGTCACTCCCTCCCTCACTCCATCACACTGTCTAACACTCCCTCACTCCCTCACACTGTCTCTCACTCCCTCACTCCATCACACTGTCTAGCACTCCCTCACTCCCTCACACTGTCACTCACTCCCTCACTCCATCACACTGTCTCACTCCCTCACTCCATCCTCAGTGCCTCTCACTCCCTCACTCTATCACACTGTCTCACTCCCTCACTCCTTCCTCACTGTCTCTCACTCCCTCACTCCGTCCTCACTCTCTCACTCCTTCCTCACTGTCTCTCACTCCATCACACTATCTCTCACTCCTTCACTCCGTCCTCACTTTCTTTCATTCACTCACTCCGTCCTCACTGTCTCTCACTCCCTCACTCCATCACACTCACTCACTTCCTCGCTTCATCTCACTCACTCACTCCCTCACTCCATCACTGTCTCTCACACCCTCACTCCATCACACTGTCTCTCACTCCCTCACTCCATCACACTGTCTCTCACTCCCTCACTCCCTCTCACTGTCTCTCACTCCCTCACTCCATCACACTGTCACTCCCTCACTCCCTCACACTGTCACTCCCTCCCTCACTCCATCACACTGTCTAGCACTCCCTCACTCCCTCACACTGTCACTCACTCCCTCACTCCATCACACTGTCTCACTCCCTCACTCCATCCTCAGTGTCTCTCACTCCCTCACTCCTTCCTCACTGTCGCTCACTCCCTCACTCCGTCCTCACTCTCTCACTCCTTCCTCACTGTCTCTCACTCCATCACACTATCTCTCACTCCTTCACTCCATCCTCACTTTCTTTCATTCACTCACTCCGTCCTCACTGTCTCTCACTCCCTCACTCCATCACACTGTCTCTCACTCACTCCATCACACTGTCTCTCACTCCCTCACTCCATCACACTGTCTCTCACTCCCTCACTCCATCACACTGTCTCTCACTCTCTCACTCCATCTCCCTGTCTCTCACTCCCTCACTCCATCACACTGTCTCTCACTCCCTCACTCCCTCTCACTGTCACTGACTCTCTCACTCCCTCTCACTGTCACTCACTCCCTCACTCCATCACACTGTCTCTCACTCCCTCACTCCATCACACTGTCTCTCACTCCCTCACTCCATCTCACTGTCACTCACTCCCTCACTCCATCTCACTGTCTCTCACTCCCTCACTCCGTCACACTGTCACTCCCTCACTCCATCTCACTGTCACTCACTCCCTCACTCCATCACACTGTCACTCACTCCCTCACTCCATCACACTGTCTCTCACTCCCTCACTCCATCACACTGTCTCTCACTCACTCACTCCCTCTCACTGTCACTGACTCTCTCACTCCCTCTCACTGTCTCTCACTCCCTCACTCCATCACACTGTCTCTCACTCCCTCACTCCATCACACTGTCTCTCACTCCCTCACTCCATCTCACTGTCTCTCACTCCCTCACTCCATCACACTGTCTCTCACTCCCTCACTCCATCTCACTGTCTCTCACTCCCTCACTCCATCACACTGTCTCTCACTCCCTCACTCCATCTCACTGTCTCTCACTCCATCACACTGTCTCTCACTCCATCTCACTGTCTCTCACTCCCTTACTCCATCACACTGTCACTCACTCCCTCACTCCATCTCACTGTCTCTCACTCCCTCACTCCATCACACTGTCTCTCACTCCCTCACTCCATCTCACTGTCTCTCACTCCCTCACTCCAATACACTGTCTCTCACTCTCTCACTCCCTCTCACTGTCTCTCACTCCCTCACTCCATCTCACTGTCTCTCACTCCCTCTCACTGTCACTGACTCTCTCACTCCCTCTCACTGTCTCTCACTCCCTCACTCCATCACACTGTCTCTCACTCCCTCACTCCATCTCACTGTCTCTCACTCCCTCACTCCCTCTCACTGTCACTGACTCTCTCACTCCCTCTCACTGTCTCTCACTCCCTCACTCCATCACACAGTCTCTCACTCCCTCACTCCATCACACTGTCTCTCACTCCCTCACTCCATCTCACTGTCTCTCACTCCCTCACTCCATCACACTGTCACTCACTCCCTCACTCCATCTCACTGTCTCTCACTCCCTCACTCCATCACACTGTCTCTCACTCCCTCACTCCATCTCACTGTCTCTCACTCCCTCACTCCATCACACTGTCTCTCACTCCCTCACTCCATCTCACTGTCTCTCACTCCCTCACTCCATCTCACTGTCTCTCACTCCCTCACTCCATCACACTGTCTCTCACTCCCTCACTCCATCGCACTGTCTCACTCCCTCACTCCATCACACTGTCTCTCACTCCCTCACTCCATCACACTGTCTCTCACTCCCTCACTCCATCTCACTGTCTCTCACTCCCTCACTCCATCTCACTGTCTCTCACTCCCTCACTCCAGCTCACTGTCTCTCACTCCCTCACTCCATCTCACTGTCTCTCACTCCCTCACTCCATCACACTGTCTCTCACTCCATCACACTGTCTCTCACTCCCTCACTCCATCACACTGTCTCTCACTCCCTCACTCCATCTCACTGTCTCTCACTCCCTCACTCCATCACACTGTCTCTCACTCCCTCACTCCATCGCACTGTCTCACTCCCTCACTCCATCACACTGTCTCTCACTCCCTCACTCCATCACACTGTCTCTCACTCCCTCACTCCATCTCACTGTCTCTCACTCCCTCACTCCATCTCACTGTCTCTTAGTCCCTCACTCCATCTCACTGTCACTCACTCCCTCACTCCATCACACTGTCTCTCACTCCCTCACTCCATCACACTGTCTCTCACTCCCTCACTCCATCACACTGTCACTCACTCCCTCACTCCATCACACTGTCTCTCACTCCCTCACTCCATCTCACTGTCTCTCACTCCCTCACTCCATCACACTGTCTCTCACTCCCTCACTCCATCACACTGTCTCTCACTCCCTCACTCCATCTCACTGTCTCTCACTCCCTCACTCCATCACACTGTCTCTCACTCCCTCACTCCATCTCACTGTCTCTCACTCCCTCACTCCATCACACGGTCTCTCACTCCCTCACTCCATCACACTGTCTCTCACTCCCTCACTCCATCACACTGTCTCTCACTCCCTCACTCCATCACACTGTCTCTCACTCCCTCACTCCATCTCACTGTCTCTCACTCCCTCACTCCATCTCACTGTCTCTCACTCCCTCACTCCATCACACTGTCTCACTCCCTCACTCCATCTCACTGTCTCTCACTCCCTCACTCCATCACACTGTCTCTCACTCCCTCACTCCATCACACTGTCTCTCACTCCCTCACTCCATCACACTGTCTCTCACTCCCTCACTCCATCTCACTGTCACTCACTCCCTCACTCCATCACACTGTCTCTCACTCCCTCACTCCATCACACTGTCTCTCACTCCCTCACTCCATCTCACTGTCACTCACTCCCTCACTCCATCTCACTGTCACTCACTCCCTCACTCCATCACACTGTCACTCACTCCCTCACTCCATCACACTGTCTCTCACTCCCTCACTCCATCACACTGTCTCTCACTCCCTCACTCCATCTCACTGTCTCTCACTCCCTCACTCCATCACACTGTCACTCACTCCCTCACTCCATCACACTGTCTCTCACTCCCTCACTCCATCACACTGTCTCTCACTCCCTCACTCCATCTCACTGTCTCTCACTCCCTCACTCCATCTCACTGTCACTCACTCCCTCACTCCATCTCACTGTCACTCACTCCCTCACTCCATCACACTGTCTCACTCCCTCACTCCATCTCACTGTCTCTCACTCCCTCACTCCATCTCACTGTCTCTCACTCCCTCACTCCATCTCACTGTCACTCACTCCCTCACTCCATCACACTGTCTCACTCCCTCACTCCATCTCACTGTCTCTCACTCCCTCACTCCATCACACTGTCTCTCACTCCCTCACTCCATCTCACTGTCTCTCACTCCCTCACTCCATCACACTGTCTCTCACTCCCTCACTCCCTCTCACTGTCTCTCACTCCCTCACTCCCTCTCACTGTCTCTCACTCCCTCACTCCATCACACTGTCTCTCACTCCCTCACTCCATCACACTGTCTCTCACTCCCTCACTCCATCACTCTGTCTCTCACTCCCTCACTCCCTCTCACTGTCTCTCACTCCCTCACTCCATCACACTGTCTCTCACTCCCTCACTGTCTCTCACTCCCTCACTCCCTCTCACTGTCTCTCACTCCCTCACTCCATCACACTGTCTCTCACTCCCTCACTCCATCACACTGTCTCTCACTCCCTCACTCCATCACACTGTCTCTCACTCCCTCACTCCATCACACTTTCTCTCACTCCCTCACTCCATCACACTGTCTCTCACTCCCTCACTCCATCTCACTGTCTCTCACTCCCTCACTCCATCTCGCTGTCTCTCACTCCCTCACTCCATCTCGCTGTCTCTCACTCCCTCACTCCATCACACTGTCTCTCACTCCCTCACTCCCTCACTCCATCTCACTGTCTCTCACTCCATCTCACTGTCTCTCACTCCCTCACTCCATCTCACTGTCTCTCACTCCCTCACTCCATCACACTGTCAGTCACTCCCTCACTCCATCTCACTGTCTCTCACTCCCTCACTCCATCTCACTGTCTCACTCCCTCACTCCATCACACTGTCTCTCACTCCCTCACTCCATCACACTGTCTCTCACTCACTCACTCCATCACACTGTCTCTCACTCCCTCACTCCATCTCACTGTCTCTCACTCCCTCACTCCATCTCACTGTCTCTCACTCCCTCACTCCATCTCACTGTCACTCACTCCCTCACTCCATCACACTGTTACTCACTCCCTCACTCCATCACACTGTCTCTCACTCCCTCACTCCATCTCACTGTCTCTCACTCCCTCACTCCATCTCACTGTCTCACTCCCTCACTCCATCTCACTGTCTCTCACTCCCTCACTCCATCTCACTGTCTCTCACTCACTCACTCCATCACACTGTCTCTCACTCCCTCACTCCATCACACTGTCACTCACTCACTCACTCCATCACACTGTCTCTCACTCCCTCACTCCATCACACTGTCACTCACTCCCTCACTCCATCTCACTGTCACTCACTCCCTCACTCCATCTCACTGTCTCTCACTCCCTCACTCCATCACACTGTCTCTCACTCCCTCACTCCATCACACTGTCTCTCACTCCCTCACTCCATCTCACTGTCTCTCACTCCCTCACTCCATCACACTGTCTCTCACTCCCTCACTCCATCTCACTGTCTCTCACTCTCACTCCATCACACTGTCTCTCACTCCCTCACTCCATCTCACTGTCACTCACTCACTCACTCCATCACACTGTCTCTCACTCCCTCACTCCATCACACTGTCACTCACTCCCTCACTCCATCACACTGTCTCTCACTCCCTCACTCCATCACACTGTCACTCACTCCCTCACTCCATCACACTGTCACTCACTCCCTCACTCCATCACACTGTCTCTCACTCCCTCACTCCATCACACTGTCACTCACTCCCTCACTCCATCACACTGTCTCTCACTCCCTCACTCCATCTCACTGTCACTCACTCCCTCACTCCATCTCACTGTCTCACTCCCTCACTCCATCACACTGTCTCTCACTCCCTCACTCCATCTCACTGTCTCTCACTCCCTCAATCCATCACACTGTCGCTCCCTCACTCCATCTCACTGTCTCTCACTCCCTCACTCCATCACACTGTCTCTCACTCCCTCACTCCATCTCACTGTCTCTCACTCCCTCAATCCATCACACTGTCACTCCCTCACTCCATCTCACTGTCTCACTCCCTCACTCCATCACACTGTCTCTCACTCCCTCACTCCATCACACTGTCTCACTCCCTCACTCCATCACACTGTCTCTCACTCCCTCACTCCATCACACTGTCTCTCACTCCCTCACTCCATCACACTGTCACTCACTCCCTCACTCCATCTCACTGTCACTCACTCACTCACTCCATCACACTGTCTCTCACTCCCTCACTCCATCACACTGTCTCTCACTCCCTCACTCCATCACACTGTCTCTCACTCCCTCACTCCATCTCACTGTCACTCACTCACTCACTCCATCACACTGTCTCTCACTCCCTCACTCCATCACACTGTCACTCACTCCCTCACTCCATCACACTGTCTCTCATTCCCTCACTCCATCACACTGTCTCTCACTCCCTCACTCCATCACACTGTCTCTCACTCCCTCACTCCATCTCACTGTCACTCACTCACTCACTCCATCACACTGTCTCTCACTCCCTCACTCCATCACACTGTCACTCACTCCCTCACTCCATCACACTGTCACTCACTCCCTCACTCCATCTCACTGTCTCTCCCTCACTCCATCTCACTGTCTCTCCCTCACTCCATCACACTGTCACTCACTCCCTCACTCCATCTCACTGTCTCTCACTCTCTCACTCCATCACACTGTCTCTCACTCCCTCACTCCATCACACTGTCACTCACTCCCTCACTCCATCACACTGTCTCTCACTCCCTCACTCCATCACACTGTCACTCACTCCCTCACTCCATCTCACTGTCTCTCCCTCCCTCACTCCATCACACTGTCACTCACTCCCTCACTCCATCTCACTGTCTCTCACTCTCTCACTCCATCACACTGTCTCTCACTCCCTCACTCCATCACACTGTCACTCACTCCCTCACTCCATCACACTGTCTCTCACTCCCTCACTCCATCACACTGTCTCTCACTCCCTCACACTGTCACTCAGTCCCTCACTCCATCTCACTGTCACTCACTCCCTCACTCCATCTCACTGTCTCTCACTCCCTCACTCCATCACACTGTCTCTCACTCCCTCACTCCATCACACTGTCACTCACTCCCTCACACTGTCACTCACTCCCTCACTCCATCTCACTGTCACTCACTCCCTCACTCCATCTCGCTGTCACTCACTCCCTCACTCCATCACACTGTCTCTCACTCCCTCACACTGTCACTCACTCCCTCACTCCATCTCACTGTCACTCACTCCCTCACTCCATCTCACTGTCACTCACTCCCTCACTCCATCTCACTGTCACTCACTCCCTCACTCCATCACACTGTCTCTCACTCCCTCACACTGTCACTCACTCCCTCACTCCATCTCACTGTCACTCACTCCCTCACTCCATCTCACTGTCACTCACTCCCTCACTCCATCTCACTGTCACTCACTCCCTCACTCCATCACACTGTCTCTCACTCCCTCACTCCATCACACTGTCTCTCACTCCCTCACTCCATCTCACTGTCACTCACTCACTCACTCCATCACACTGTCTCTCACTCCCTCACTCCATCACACTGTCACTCACTCCCTCACTCCATCACACTGTCTCTCACTCCCTCACTCCATCACACTGTCACTCACTCCCTCACTCCATCTCACTGTCTCTCACTCCCTCACTCCATCACACTGTCTCTCACTCCCTCACTCCATCACACTGTCTCTCACTCCCTCACTCCATCACACTGTCTCTCACTCCCTCACTCCGTCACACTGTCACTCACTCCCTCACTCCGTCTCACTGTCTCTCACTCCCTCACTCCATCACACTGTCTCTCACTCCCTCACTCCATCTCACTGTCTCTCACTCCCTCACTCCATCTCACTGTCACTCACTCCCTCACTCCATCACACTGTCTCTCACTCCCTCACTCCATCTCACTGTCTCTCACTCCCTCACTCCATCACACTGTCTCTCACTCCCTCACTCCATCACACTGTCTCACTCCCTCACTCCATCTCACTGTCTCTCACTCCCTCACTCCATCTCACTGTCTCACTCCCTCACTCCATCTCACTGTCTCTCACTCCCTCACTCCATCACACTGTCTCTCACTCCCTCACTCCATCTCACTGTCTCACTCCCTCACTCCATCTCACTGTCTCTCACTCCCTCACTCCATCTCACTGTCTCACTCCCTCACTCCATCACACTGTCTCTCACTCCCTCACTCCATCACACTGTCTCTCACTCCCTCACTCCATCTCACCGTCTCTCACTCCCTCACTCCATCTCACTGTCACTCCCTCACTCCATCTCACTGTCTCTCACTCCCTCACTCCATCACACTGTCTCTCACTCCCTCACTCCATCACACTGTCTCTCACTCCCTCACTCCATCACACTGTCTCTCACTCCCTCACTCCATCACACTGTCTCTCACTCCATCACTCCATCTCACTGTCTCTCACTCCCTCACTCCATCACACTGTCTCTCACTCCCTCACTCCATCACACTGTCTCTCACTCCCTCACTCCATCTCACTGTCTCTCACTCCCTCACTCCATCACACTGTCTCTCACTCCCTCACTCCATCACACTGTCTCTCACTCCCTCACTCCATCACACTGTCTCTCACTCCCTCACTCCATCACACTGTCTCTCACTCCCTCACTCCATCACACTGTCTCTCACTCCCTCACTCCATCTCACTGTCTCTCACTCACCTACTCCCTCACACTGACACTCACTCCCTCACTCCATCACACTGTCTCTCACTCCCTCACTCCATCTCACTGTCACTCACTCCCTCACTCCATCACACTGTCTCTCACTCCCTCACTCCATCTCACCGTCTCTCACTCCCTCACTCCATCACACTGTCTCTCACTCCCTCACTCCATCACACTGTCTCTCACTCACTCACTCCCTCACTCCATCACACTGTCACTCACTCCCTCACTCCATCTCACTGTCTCACACTCCCTCACTCCATCTCACTGTCTCTCACTCCCTCACTCCATCACACTGTCTCTCACTCCCTCACTCCATCACACTGTCTCTCACTCCCTCACTCCATCTCACTGTCTCTCACTCCCTCACTCCATCTCACTGTCTCTCACTCCCTCACTCCATCTCACTGTCTCACACTCCCTCACTCCATCACACTGTCTCTCACTCCCTCACTCCATCTCACTGTCTCACACTCCCTCACTCCATCACTGTCTCTCACTCCCTCACTCCATCTCACTGTCTCTCACTCCCTCACTCCATCTCACTGTCTCTCACTCCCTCACTCCATCACACTGTCACTCCCTCACTCCATCTCACTGTCTCTCACTCCCTCACTCCATCACACTGTCTCTCACTCCCTCACTCCATCTCACTGTCACTCCCTCACTCCATCTCCCTGTCTCTCAATCCCTCACTCCATCTCACTGTCTCTCACTCCCTCACTCCGTCACACTGTCACTCCCTCACTCCATCTCCCTGTCTCTCAATCCCTCACTCCATCACACTGTCTCTCACTCCCTCACTCCATCTCACTGTCACTCCCTCACTCCATCTCACTGTCTCTCACTCCCTCACTCCATCTCACTGTCTCTCACTCCCTCACTCCATCACACTGTCACTCCCTCACTCCATCTCACTGTCTCTCACTCCCTCACTCCATCACACTGTCTCTCACTCCCTCACTCCATCACACTGTCACTCCCTCACTCCATCTCCCTGTCTCTCAATCCCTCACTCCATCACACTGTCACTCCCTCACTCCATCACACTGTCTCTCACTCCCTCACTGCATCACACTGTCTCTCACTCCCTCACTCCATCACACTCCCTTACTCCCTCACTCCATCACACTGTCTCTCACTCCCTCACTCCATCACACTGTCTCTCACTCCCTCACTCCATCACACTGTCTCTCACTCCCTCACTCCATCACACTGTCTCTCACTCCCTCACTCCATCACACTGTCTCTCACTCCCTCACTCCATCACACTGTCTCTCACTCCCTCACTCCATCACACTGTCTCTCACTCCCTCACTCCATCACACTGTCTCTCACTCCCTCACTCCATCACACTGTCTCTCACTCCCTCACTCCATCTCACTGTCTCTCACTCCCTCACTCCATCTCACTGTCTCTCACTCCCTCACTCCATCTCACTGTCTCTCACTCCCTCACTCCATCACACTGTCACTCCCTCACTCCATCACACTGTCTCTCACTCCCTCACTGCATCACACTGTCTCTCACTCCCTCACTCCATCACACTCCCTTACTCCCTCACTCCATCACACTGTCTCTCACTCCCTCACTCCATCACACTGTCTCTCACTCCCTCACTCCATCACACTGTCTCTCACTCCCTCACTCCATCTCACTGTCTCTCACTCCCTCACTCCATCACACTGTCTCTCACTCCCTCACTCCATCACACTCCCTCACTCCCTCACTCCATCTCACTGTCTCTCACTCCCTCACTCCATCTCACTGTCTCTCACTCCCTCACTCCATCTCACTGTCTCTCACTCCCTCACTCCGTCTCACTGTCACTCACTCCCTCACTCGGTCCTCTCTGTCTCTCACTCCCTCACTCCATCTCACTGTCACTCACTCCCTCACTCCATCTCACTGTCTCTCACTCCCTCACTCCATCTCACTGTCTCTCACTCCCTCACTCCATCTCACTGTCTCTCACTCCCTCACTCCATCACACTGTCACTCGCTCCCTCACTCCATCACACTGTCTCTCACTCCCTCACTCCATCACACTGTCACTCCCTCACTCCATCTCACTCTCTCTCACTCCCTCACTCCATCACACTGTCACTCCCTCACTCCATCTCCCTGTCTCTCAATCCCTCACTCCATCTCACTGTCTCTCACTCCCTCACTCCATCTCACTGTCACTCACTCCCTCACTCCATCACACTGTCTCTCACTCCCTCACTCCATCACACTGTCTCTCACTCCCTCACTCCATCACACTGTCTCTCACTCCCTCACTCCATCTCACTGTCTCTCACTCCCTCACTCCATCTCACTGTCACTCACTCCCTCACTCCATCACACTGTCTCTCACTCCCTCACACTGTCTCTCACTCCCTCACTCCATCACACTGTCTCTCACTCCCTCACTCCATCACACTGTCACTCACTCCCTCACTCCATCACACTGTCTCTCACTCCCTCACTCCATCTCACTGTCTCTCACTCCCTCACTCCATCTCACTGTCTCTTAGTCCCTCACTCCATCACACTGTCACTCACTCCCTCACTCCATCACACTGTCACTCACTCCCTCACTCCATCTCACTGTCTCTCACTCTCTCACTCCATCACACTGTCACTCACTCCCTCACTCCATCACACTGTCACTCACTCCCTCACTCCATCTCACTGTCTCTCACTCCCTCACACCATCACACTGTCTCTCACTCCCTCACTCCATCTCACTCTCTCTCACTCCCTCACTCCATCACACTGTCTCTCACTCCCTCACTCCATCTCACTGTCTCTCACTCCCTCACTCCGTCACACTGTCTCTCACTCCCTCACTCCATCTCACTGTCTCTCACTCCCTCACTCCATCACACTGTCACTCACTCCCTCACTCCATCACACTGTCACTCACTCCCTCACTCCATCACACTGTCACTCACTCCCTCACTCCATCTCACTGTCACTCACTCCCTCACTCCATCACACTGTCTCTCACTCCCTCACTCCGTCACACTGTCACTCACTCCCTCACTCCATCTCAGTGTCTCTCACTCCCTCACTCCATCTCACTGTCACTCACTCCCTCACTCCATCTCACTGTCTCTCACTCCCTCACTCCATCACACTGTCACTCACTCCCTCACTCCATCACACTGTCTCTCACTCCCTCACTCCATCACACTGTCTCTCACTCCCTCACTCCATCACACTGTCTCTCACTCCCTCACTCCATCACACTGTCTCTCACTCCCTCACTCCATCTCACTGTCACTCACTCCCTCACTCCATCTCACTGTCTCTCACTCCCTCACTCCATCACACTGTCTCTCACTCCCTCACTCCATCTCACTGTCTCTCACTCCCTCACTCCATCACACTGTCTCTCACTCCCTCACTCCATCACACTGTCTCTCACTCCCTCACTCCATCTCACTGTCTCTCACTCCCTCACTCCATCTCACTGTCTCTCACTCCCTCACTCCATCACACTGTCTCTCACTCCCTCACTCCATCACACTGTCTCTCACTCCCTCACTCTGTCCTCACTGTCTCTCACTCCCTCACTCCATCACACTGTCTCTCACTCCCTCACTCCATCACACTGTCTCTCACTCCATCACCCTGTCTCTCACTCCCTCACTCCATCACACTGTCTCTCACTCCCTCACTCCATCACACTGTCTCTCACTCCCTCACTCCATCACACTGTCTCTCACTCCCTCACTCCATCACACTGTCTCTCACTCCCTCACTCCATCACACTGTCTCTCACTCCCTCACTCTTTCCTCACTGTCTCTCACTCCCTCACTCCATCACACTGTCTCTCACTCCCTCACTCCATCACACTGTCTCTCACTCCCTCACTCCATCACCCTGTCTCTCACTCCCTCACTCCGTCAAACTGTCACTCACTCCCTCACTCCATCACACTGTCTCTCACTCCCTCACTCCATCACACTGTCTCTCACTCCCTCACTCCATCACACTGTCTCTCACTCCCTCACTCCGTCACACTGTCACTCACTCCCTCACTCCATCACACTGTCTCTCACTCCCTCACTCCATCACACTGTCTCTCACTCCCTCACTCCATCACACTGTCTCTCACTCCCTCACTCCATCACACTGTCTCTCACTCCCTCACTCCATCACACTGTCTCTCACTCCCTCACTCCATCACACTGTCTCTCACTCCCTCACTCCATCACACTGTCTCTCACTCCCTCACTCCATCACACTGTCTCTCACTCCCTCACTCCATCACACTGTCTCTCACTCCCTCACTCCATCACAGTGTCTCTCACTCCCTCACTCCATCACTGTCTCTCACTCCCTCACTCCATCACACTGTCTCTCACTCCCTCATTCCATCACACTGTCTCTCACTCCCTCACTCCATCTCACTGTCTCTCACTCCCTCCCTCCATCTCACTGTCACTCAGTCCCTCACTCCATCGCACTGTCACTCACTCCCTCACTCCATCACACTGTCTCTCACTCCCTCCCTCCATCTCACTGTCACTCACTCCCTCACTCCATCACACTGTCTCTCACTCCCTCACTCCATCACACTGTCACTCACTCCCTCACTCCATCACACTGTCACTCACTCCCTCACTCCATCACACTGTCTCTCACTCCCTCCCTCCATCTCACTGTCACTCCCTCACTCCATCACACTGTCTCTCACTCCCTCACTCCATCTCACTGTCTCTCACTCCCTCACTCCATCACACGGTCTCTCACTCCCTCCCTCCATCTCACTGTCACTCCCTCACTCCATCACACTGTCTCTCACTCCCTCACTCCATCTCACTGTCTCTCACTCCCTCACTCCATCACACGGTCTCTCACTCCCTCCCTCCATCTCACTGTCACTCCCTCACTCCATCACACTGTCTCTCACTCCCTCACTCCATCTCACTGTCACTCCCTCACTCCATCACACTGTCACTCACTCTCTCACTCCATCACACTGTCTCTCACTCCCTCACTCCATCACACTGTCTCTCACTCCCTCACTCCATCACACTGTCACTCACTCCCTCACTCCATCACACTGTCTCTCACTCTCTCACTCCATCACACTGTCTCTCACTCCCTCACTCCATCTCACTGTCTCTCACTCCCTCACTCCATCACACTGTCACTCACTCCCTCCCTCCATCTCACTGTCACTCCCTCACTCCATCACACTGTCTCTCACTCCCTCACTCCATCTCACTGTCTCTCACTCCCTCACTCCATCACACTGTCTCTCACTCCCTCCCTCCATCTCACTGTCACTCCCTCACTCCATCACACTGTCGCTCACTCCCTCACTCCATCTCACTGTCACTCACTCCCTCACTCCATCACACTGTCACTCACTCCCTCACTCCATCACACTGTCACTCACTCCCTCACTCCATCACACTGTCTCTCACTCCCTCACTCCATCACACTGTCACTCACTCCCTCACTCCATCACACTGTCACTCACTCCCTCACTCCATCACACTGTCTCTCACTCCCTCACTCCATCTCACTGTCTCTCACTCCCTCACTCCATCACACTGTCTCTCACTCCCTCACTCCATCACACTGTCTCTCACTCCCTCACTCCATCACACTGTCTCTCACTCCCTCACTCCATCACACTGTCTCTCACTCCCTCACTCCATCTCACTGTCACACACTCCTTCACTCCATCACTCTGTCTCTCACTCCCTCACTCCATCACACTGTCTCTCACTCCCTCACTCCATCTCACTGTCTCTCACTCCCTCACTCCATCTCACTGTCACTCACTCCCTCACTCCATCACACTGTCTCTCACTCCCTCACTCCATCACACTGTCTCTCACTCTCTCACTCCATCACACTGTCTCTCACTCCCTCACTCCATCACACTGTCTCTCACTCCCTCACTCCATCTCACTGTCTCTCACTCCCTCACTCCATCTCACTGTCTCTCACTCCCTCACTCCATCACACTGTCTCTCACTCCCTCACTCCATCACACTGTCACTCACTCCCTCACTCCATCACACTGTCACTCACTCCCTCACTCCATCACACTGTCTCTCACTCCCTCACTCCATCACACTGTCACTCACTCCCTCACTCCATCACACTGTCACTCACTCCCTCACTCCATCACACTGTCTCTCACTCCCTCACTCCATCTCACTGTCTCTCACTCCCTCACTCCATCACACTGTCTCTCACTCCCTCACTCCATCACACTGTCTCTCACTCCCTCACTCCATCACACTGTCTCTCACTCCCTCACTCCATCACACTGTCTCTCACTCCCTCACTCCATCTCACTGTCACTCACTCCCTCACTCCATCACTCTGTCTCTCACTCCCTCACTCCATCACACTGTCTCTCACTCCCTCACTCCATCTCACTGTCTCTCACTCCCTCACTCCATCACACTGTCTCTCACTCCCTCACTCCATCACACTGTCTCTCACTCCATCACCCTGTCTCTCACTCCCTCACTCCATCACACTGTCTCTCACTCCCTCACTCCATCACACTGTCTCTCACTCCCTCACTCCATCACACTGTCTCTCACTCCCTCACTCCATCACACTGTCTCTCACTCCCTCACTCTGTCCTCACTGTCTCTCACTCCCTCACTCCATCACACTGTCTCTCACTCCCTCACTCCATCACACTGTCTTTCACTCCCTCACTCCATCACCCTGTCTCTCACTCCCTCACTCCGTCAAACTGTCACTCACTCCCTCACTCCATCACACTGTCTCTCACTCCCTCACTCCATCACACTGTCTCTCACTCCCTCACTCCATCACACTGTCTCTCACTCCCTCACTCCATCACACTGTCTCTCACTCCCTCACTCCATCACACTGTCTCTCACTCACTCACTCCATCTCACTGTCACTCACTCCCTCACTCCATCACTCTGTCTCTCACTCCCTCACTCCATCACACTGTCTCTCACTCCCTCACTCCATCTCACTGTCTCTCACTCCCTCACTCCATCACACTGTCTCTCACTCCCTCACTCCATCACACTGTCTCTCACTCCATCACCCTGTCTCTCACTCCCTCACTCCATCACACTGTCTCTCACTCCCTCACTCCATCACACTGTCTCTCACTCCCTCACTCCATCACACTGTCTCTCACTCCCTCACTCCATCACACTGTCTCTCACTCCCTCACTCCATCACACTGTCTCTCACTCCCTCACTCTGTCCTCACTGTCTCTCACTCCCTCACTCCATCACACTGTCTCTCACTCCCTCACTCCATCACACTGTCTCTCACTCCCTCACTCCATCACCCTGTCTCTCACTCCCTCACTCCGTCAAACTGTCACTCACTCCCTCACTCCATCACACTGTCTCTCACTCCCTCACTCCATCACACTGTCTCTCACTCCCTCACTCCATCACACTGTCTCTCACTCCCTCACTCCGTCACACTGTCACTCACTCCCTCACTCCGTCACACTGTCTCTCACTCCCTCACTCCATCACACTGTCTCTCACTCCCTCACTCCATCACACTGTCTCTCACTCCCTCACTCCATCACACTGTCTCTCACTCCCTCACTCCATCACACTGTCTCTCACTCCCTCACTCCATCACACTGTCTCTCACTCCCTCACTCCATCACACTGTCTCTCACTCCCTCACTCCATCACACTGTCTCTCACTCCCTCACTCCATCACAGTGTCTCTCACTCCCTCACTCCATCACTGTCTCTCACTCCCTCACTCCATCACACTGTCTCTCACTCCCTCATTCCATCACACTGTCTCTCACTCCCTCACTCCATCTCACTGTCTCTCACTCCCTCCCTCCATCTCACTGTCACTCACTCCCTCACTCCATCGCACTGTCACTCACTCCCTCACTCCATCACACTGTCTCTCACTCCCTCCCTCCATCTCACTGTCACTCACTCCCTCACTCCATCACACTGTCTCTCACTCCCTCACTCCATCACACTGTCACTCACTCCCTCACTCCATCACACTGTCACTCACTCCCTCACTCCATCACACTGTCTCTCACTCCCTCCCTCCATCTCACTGTCACTCCCTCACTCCATCACACTGTCTCTCACTCCCTCACTCCATCTCACTGTCTCTCACTCCCTCACTCCATCACACGGTCTCTCACTCCCTCCCTCCATCTCACTGTCACTCCCTCACTCCATCACACTGTCTCTCACTCCCTCACTCCATCTCACTGTCTCTCACTCCCTCACTCCATCACACGGTCTCTCACTCCCTCCCTCCATCTCACTGTCACTCCCTCACTCCATCACACTGTCTCTCACTCCCTCACTCCATCTCACTGTCACTCCCTCACTCCATCACACTGTCACTCACTCTCTCACTCCATCACACTGTCTCTCACTCCCTCACTCCATCACACTGTCTCTCACTCCCTCACTCCATCACACTGTCACTCACTCCCTCACTCCATCACACTGTCTCTCACTCTCTCACTCCATCACACTGTCTCTCACTCCCTCACTCCATCTCACTGTCTCTCACTCCCTCACTCCATCACACTGTCTCTCACTCCCTCCCTCCATCTCACTGTCACTCCCTCACTCCATCACACTGTCTCTCACTCCCTCACTCCATCTCACTGTCTCTCACTCCCTCACTCCATCACACTGTCTCTCACTCCCTCCCTCCATCTCACTGTCACTCCCTCACTCCATCACACTGTCTCTCACTCCCTCACTCCATCTCACTGTCACTCACTCCCTCACTCCATCACACTGTCTCTCACTCTCACTCCATCACACTGTCTCTCACTCCCTCACTCCATCACACTGTCTCTCACTCCCTCACTCCATCACACTGTCTCTCACTCCCTCACTCCATCACACTGTCTCTCACTCCCTCACTCCATCTCACTGTCACTCACTCCCTCACTCCATCACACTGTCTCTCACTCTCACTCCATCACACTGTCTCTCACTCCCTCACTCCATCTCACTGTCTCTCACTCCCTCACTCCATCACACTGTCTCTCACTCCCTCACTCCATCTCACTGTCTCTCACTCCCTCACTCCATCTCACTGTCTCTCACTCCCTCACTCCATCTCACTGTCACTCACTCCCTCACTCCATCACACTGTCTCTCACTCCCTCACTCCATCACACTGTCTCTCACTCTCTCACTCCATCACACTGTCTCTCACTCCCTCACTCCATCACACTGTCTCTCACTCCCTCACTCCATCTCACTCCCTCACTCCCTCACTCCATCTCACTGTCTCTCACTCCCTCACTCCATCTCACTGTCTCTCACTCCCTCACTCCGTCTCACTGTCACTCACTCCCTCACTCGGTCCTCTCTGTCTCTCACTCCCTCACTCCATCTCACTGTCACTCACTCCCTCACTCCATCTCACTGTCTCTCACTCCCTCACTCCATCTCACTGTCTCTCACTCCCTCACTCCATCTCACTGTCTCTCACTCCCTCACTCCATCACACTGTCACTCACTCCCTCACTCCATCACACTGTCTCTCACTCCCTCACTCCATCACACTGTCACTCCCTCACTCCATCTCACTCTCTCTCACTCCCTCACTCCATCACACTGTCACTCCCTCACTCCATCTCCCTGTCTCTCAATCCCTCACTCCATCTCACTGTCTCTCACTCCCTCACTCCATCTCACTGTCACTCACTCCCTCACTCCATCACACTGTCTCTCACTCCCTCACTCCATCACACTGTCTCTCACTCCCTCACTCCATCACACTGTCTCTCACTCCCTCACTCCATCTCACTGTCTCTCACTCCCTCACTCCATCTCACTGTCACTCACTCCCTCACTCCATCACACTGTCTCTCACTCCCTCACACTGTCTCTCACTCCCTCACTCCATCACACTGTCTCTCACTCCCTCACTCCATCACACTGTCACTCACTCCCTCACTCCATCACACTGTCTCTCACTCCCTCACTCCATCTCACTGTCTCTCACTCCCTCACTCCATCTCACTGTCTCTTAGTCCCTCACTCCATCACACTGTCACTCACTCCCTCACTCCATCACACTGTCACTCACTCCCTCACTCCATCTCACTGTCTCTCACTCCCTCACTCCATCACACTGTCACTCACTCCCTCACTCCATCACACTGTCACTCACTCCCTCACTCCATCTCACTGTCTCTCACTCCCTCACACCATCACACTGTCTCTCACTCCCTCACTCCATCTCACTGTCTCTCACTCCCTCACTCCATCACACTGTCTCTCACTCCCTCACTCCATCACACTGTCTCTCACTCCATCACCCTGTCTCTCACTCCCTCACTCCATCACACTGTCTCTCACTCCCTCACTCCATCACACTGTCTCTCACTCCCTCACTCCATCACACTGTCTCTCACTCCCTCACTCCATCACACTGTCTCTCACTCCCTCACTCCATCACACTGTCTCTCACTCCCTCACTCTGTCCTCACTGTCTCTCACTCCCTCACTCCATCACACTGTCTCTCACTCCCTCACTCCATCACACTGTCTCTCACTCCCTCACTCCATCACCCTGTCTCTCACTCCCTCACTCCGTCAAACTGTCACTCACTCCCTCACTCCATCACACTGTCTCTCACTCCCTCACTCCATCACACTGTCTCTCACTCCCTCACTCCATCACACTGTCTCTCACTCCCTCACTCCGTCACACTGTCACTCACTCCCTCACTCCATCACACTGTCTCTCACTCCCTCACTCCATCACACTGTCTCTCACTCCCTCACTCCATCACACTGTCTCTCACTCCCTCACTCCATCACACTGTCTCTCACTCCCTCACTCCATCACACTGTCTCTCACTCCCTCACTCCATCACACTGTCTCTCACTCCCTCACTCCATCACACTGTCTCTCACTCCCTCACTCCATCACAGTGTCTCTCACTCCCTCACTCCATCACTGTCTCTCACTCCCTCACTCCATCACACTGTCTCTCACTCCCTCATTCCATCACACTGTCTCTCACTCCCTCACTCCATCTCACTGTCTCTCACTCCCTCCCTCCATCTCACTGTCACTCACTCCCTCACTCCATCGCACTGTCACTCACTCCCTCACTCCATCACACTGTCTCTCACTCCCTCCCTCCATCTCACTGTCACTCACTCCCTCACTCCATCACACTGTCTCTCACTCCCTCACTCCATCACACTGTCACTCACTCCCTCACTCCATCACCATGTCACTCACTCCCTCACTCCATCACACTGTCTCTCACTCCCTCCCTCCATCTCACTGTCACTCCCTCACTCCATCACACTGTCTCTCACTCCCTCACTCCATCTCACTGTCTCTCACTCCCTCACTCCATCACACGGTCTCTCACTCCCTCCCTCCATCTCACTGTCACTCCCTCACTCCATCACACTGTCTCTCACTCCCTCACTCCATCTCACTGTCTCTCACTCCCTCACTCCATCACACGGTCTCTCACTCCCTCCCTCCATCTCACTGTCACTCCCTCACTCCATCACACTGTCTCTCACTCCCTCACTCCATCTCACTGTCACTCCCTCACTCCATCACACTGTCACTCACTCTCTCACTCCATCACACTGTCTCTCACTCCCTCACTCCATCACACTGTCTCTCACTCCCTCACTCCATCACACTGTCACTCACTCCCTCACTCCATCACACTGTCTCTCACTCTCTCACTCCATCACACTGTCTCTCACTCCCTCACTCCATCTCACTGTCTCTCACTCCCTCACTCCATCACACTGTCTCTCACTCCCTCCCTCCATCGCACTGTCACTCCCTCACTCCATCACACTGTCTCTCACTCCCTCACTCCATCTCACTGTCTCTCACTCCCTCACTCCATCACACTGTCTCTCACTCTCACTCCATCACACTGTCTCTCACTCCCTCACTCCATCTCACTGTCTCTCACTCCCTCACTCCATCACACTGTCTCTCACTCCCTCACTCCATCACACTGTCTCTCACTCCCTCACTCCATCACACTGTCTCTCACTCCCTCACTCCATCACACTGTCTCTCACTCCCTCACTCCATCTCACTGTCACTCACTCCCTCACTCCATCACTCTGTCTCTCACTCCCTCACTCCATCACACTGTCTCTCACTCCCTCACTCCATCTCACTGTCTCTCACTCTCTCACTCCATCTCACTGTCTCTCACTCTCTCACTCCGTGTCACTGTCTCTCACTCCCTCACTCCAGCACACTGTCACTCACTCCCTCACTCCATCACACTGTCTCTCACTCCCTCACTCCATCTCACTGTCTCTCACTCCCTCACTCCATCTCACTGTCTCTCACTCCCTCACTGCATCACACTGTCTCTCACTCCCTCACTCCATCACACTGTCTCTCACTCCCTCACTCCATCTCACTGTCTCTCACTCCCTCACTCCATCACACTGTCTCTCACTCCCTCACTCCATCTCACTGTCTCTCACTCCCTCACTCCATCACACTGTCTCTCACTCCCTCACTCCATCTCACTGTCTCTCACTCCCTCACTCCATCTCACTGTCTCTCACTCCCTCACTCCATCACACTGTCACTCACTCCCTCACTCCATCACACTGTCACTCACTCCCTCACTCCATCACACTGTCTCTCACTCCCTCACTCCATCACACTGTCACTCACTCCCTCACTCCATCACACTGTCTCTCACTCCCTCACTCCATCTCACTGTCTCTCACTCCCTCACTCCATCACACTGTCTCTCACTCCCTCACTCCATCTCACTGTCTCTCACTCCCTCACTCCATCACACTGTCTCTCACTCCCTCACTCCATCTCACTGTCTCTCACTCCCTCACTCCATCTCACTGTCTCTCACTCCCTCACTCCATCACACTGTCACTCACTCCCTCACTCCATCACACTGTCACTCACTCCCTCACTCCATCACACTGTCTCTCACTCCCTCACTCCATCACACTGTCACTCACTCCCTCACTCCATCACACTGTCACTCACTCCCTCACTCCATCACACTGTCTCTCACTCCCTCACTCCATCTCACTGTCTCTCACTCCCTCACTCCATCACACTGTCTCTCACTCCCTCACTCCATCACACTGTCTCTCACTCCCTCACTCCATCACACTGTCTCTCACTCCCTCACTCCATCACACTGTCTCTCACTCCCTCACTCCATCTCACTGTCACACACTCCTTCACTCCATCACTCTGTCTCTCACTCCCTCACTCCATCACACTGTCTCTCACTCCCTCACTCCATCACACTGTCTCTCACTCCCTCACTCCATCTCACTGTCTCTCACTCCCTCACTCCATCTCACTGTCACTCACTCCCTCACTCCATCACACTGTCTCTCACTCCCTCACTCCATCACACTGTCTCTCACTCTCTCACTCCATCACACTGTCTCTCACTCCCTCACTCCATCACACTGTCTCTCACTCCCTCACTCCATCTCACTGTCTCTCACTCCCTCACTCCATCTCACTGTCTCTCACTCCCTCACTCCATCACACTGTCTCTCACTCCCTCACTCCATCACACTGTCACTCACTCCCTCACTCCATCACACTGTCACTCACTCCCTCACTCCATCACACTGTCTCTCACTCCCTCACTCCATCACACTGTCACTCACTCCCTCACTCCATCACACTGTCACTCACTCCCTCACTCCATCACACTGTCTCTCACTCCCTCACTCCATCTCACTGTCTCTCACTCCCTCACTCCATCACACTGTCTCTCACTCCCTCACTCCATCACACTGTCTCTCACTCCCTCACTCCATCACACTGTCTCTCACTCCCTCACTCCATCACACTGTCTCTCACTCCCTCACTCCATCACACTGTCTCTCACTCCCTCACTCCATCTCACTGTCACTCACTCCCTCACTCCATCACTCTGTCTCTCACTCCCTCACTCCATCACACTGTCTCTCACTCCCTCACTCCATCTCACTGTCTCTCACTCCCTCACTCCATCACACTGTCTCTCACTCCCTCACTCCATCACACTATCTCTCACTCCATCACCCTGTCTCTCACTCCCTCACTCCATCACACTGTCTCTCACTCCCTCACTCCATCACACTGTCTCTCACTCCCTCACTCCATCACACTGTCTCTCACTCCCTCACTCCATCACACTGTCTCTCACTCCCTCACTCTGTCCTCACTGTCTCTCACTCCCTCACTCCATCACACTGTCTCTCACTCCCTCACTCCATCACACTGTCTCTCACTCCCTCACTCCATCACCCTGTCTCTCACTCCCTCACTCCGTCAAACTGTCACTCACTCCCTCACTCCATCACACTGTCTCTCACTCCCTCACTCCATCACACTGTCTCTCACTCCCTCACTCCATCACACTGTCTCTCACTCCCTCACTCCATCACACTGTCTCTCACTCCCTCACTCCATCACACTGTCTCTCACTCCCTCACTCCATCTCACTGTCACTCACTCCCTCACTCCATCACTCTGTCTCTCACTCCCTCACTCCATCACACTGTCTCTCACTCCCTCACTCCATCTCACTGTCTCTCACTCCCTCACTCCATCACACTGTCTCTCACTCCCTCACTCCATCACACTGTCTCTCACTCCATCACCCTGTCTCTCACTCCCTCACTCCATCACACTGTCTCTCACTCCCTCACTCCATCACACTGTCTCTCACTCCCTCACTCCATCACACTGTCTCTCACTCCCTCACTCCATCACACTGTCTCTCACTCCCTCACTCCATCACACTGTCTCTCACTCCCTCACTCTGTCCTCACTGTCTCTCACTCCCTCACTCCATCACACTGTCTCTCACTCCCTCACTCCATCACACTGTCTCTCACTCCCTCACTCCATCACACTGTCTCTCACTCCCTCACTCCATCTCACTGTCTCTCACTCCCTCACTCCATCACACTGTCTCTCACTCCCTCACTCCATCACACTGTCTCTCACTCCCTCACTCCATCTCACTGTCTCTCACTCCCTCACTCCATCACACTGTCTCTCACTCCCTCACTCCATCACACTGTCTCTCACTCCATCACCCTGTCTCTCACTCCCTCACTCCATCACACTGTCTCTCACTCCCTCACTCCATCACACTGTCTCTCACTCCCTCACTCCATCACACTGTCTCTCACTCCCTCACTCCATCACACTGTCTCTCACTCCCTCACTCCATCACACTGTCTCTCACTCCCTCACTCCATCACCCTGTCTCTCACTCCCTCACTCCGTCAAACTGTCACTCACTCCCTCACTCCATCACACTGTCTCTCACTCCCTCACTCCATCACACTGTCTCTCACTCCCTCACTCCATCACACTGTCTCTCACTCCCTCACTCCGTCACACTGTCACTCACTCCCTCACTCCGTCACACTGTCTCTCACTCCCTCACTCCATCACACTGTCTCTCACTCCCTCACTCCATCACACTGTCTCTCACTCCCTCACTCCATCACACTGTCTCTCACTCCCTCACTCCATCACACTGTCTCTCACTCCCTCACTCCATCACACTGTCTCTCACTCCCTCACTCCATCACACTGTCTCTCACTCCCTCACTCCATCACACTGTCTCTCACTCCCTCACTCCATCACACTGTCTCTCACTCCCTCACTCCATCACAGTGTCTCTCACTCCCTCACTCCATCACTGTCTCTCACTCCCTCACTCCATCACACTGTCTCTCACTCCCTCATTCCATCACACTGTCTCTCACTCCCTCACTCCATCTCACTGTCTCTCACTCCCTCCCTCCATCTCACTGTCACTCACTCCCTCACTCCATCGCACTGTCACTCACTCCCTCACTCCATCACACTGTCTCTCACTCCCTCCCTCCATCTCACTGTCACTCACTCCCTCACTCCATCACACTGTCTCTCACTCCCTCACTCCATCACACTGTCACTCACTCCCTCACTCCATCACACTGTCACTCACTCCCTCACTCCATCACACTGTCTCTCACTCCCTCCCTCCATCTCACTGTCACTCCCTCACTCCATCACACTGTCTCTCACTCCCTCACTCCATCTCACTGTCTCTCACTCCCTCCCTCCATCACACGGTCTCTCACTCCCTCCCTCCATCTCACTGTCACTCCCTCACTCCATCACACTGTCTCTCACTCCCTCACTCCATCTCACTGTCTCTCACTCCCTCACTCCATCACACGGTCTCTCACTCCCTCCCTCCATCTCACTGTCACTCCCTCACTCCATCACACTGTCTCTCACTCCCTCACTCCATCTCACTGTCACTCCCTCACTCCATCACACTGTCACTCACTCTCTCACTCCATCACACTGTCTCTCACTCCCTCACTCCATCACACTGTCTCTCACTCCCTCACTCCATCACACTGTCACTCACTCCCTCACTCCATCACACTGTCTCTCACTCTCTCACTCCATCACACTGTCTCTCACTCCCTCACTCCATCTCACTGTCTCTCACTCCCTCACTCCATCACACTGTCTCTCACTCCCTCCCTCCATCTCACTGTCACTCCCTCACTCCATCACACTGTCTCTCACTCCCTCACTCCATCTCACTGTCTCTCACTCCCTCACTCCATCACACTGTCTCTCACTCCCTCCCTCCATCTCACTGTCACTCCCTCACTCCATCACACTGTCTCTCACTCCCTCACTCCATCTCACTGTCACTCACTCCCTCACTCCATCACACTGTCTCTCACTCTCACTCCATCACACTGTCTCTCACTCCCTCACTCCATCACACTGTCTCTCACTCCCTCACTCCATCACACTGTCTCTCACTCCCTCACTCCATCACACTGTCTCTCACTCCCTCACTCCATCTCACTGTCACTCACTCCCTCACTCCATCACACTGTCTCTCACTCTCACTCCATCACACTGTCTCTCACTCCCTCACTCCATCTCACTGTCTCTCACTCCCTCACTCCATCACACTGTCTCTCACTCCCTCACTCCATCTCACTGTCTCTCACTCCCTCACTCCATCTCACTGTCTCTCACTCCCTCACTCCATCTCACTGTCACTCACTCCCTCACTCCATCACACTGTCTCTCACTCCCTCACTCCATCACACTGTCTCTCACTCTCTCACTCCATCACACTGTCTCTCACTCCCTCACTCCATCACACTGTCTCTCACTCCCTCACTCCATCTCACTCCCTCACTCCCTCACTCCATCTCACTGTCTCTCACTCCCTCACTCCATCTCACTGTCTCTCACTCCCTCACTCCGTCTCACTGTCACTCACTCCCTCACTCGGTCCTCTCTGTCTCTCACTCCCTCACTCCATCTCACTGTCACTCACTCCCTCACTCCATCTCACTGTCTCTCACTCCCTCACTCCATCTCACTGTCTCTCACTCCCTCACTCCATCTCACTGTCTCTCACTCCCTCACTCCATCACACTGTCACTCACTCCCTCACTCCATCACACTGTCTCTCACTCCCTCACTCCATCACACTGTCACTCCCTCACTCCATCTCACTCTCTCTCACTCCCTCACTCCATCACACTGTCACTCCCTCACTCCATCTCCCTGTCTCTCAATCCCTCACTCCATCTCACTGTCTCTCACTCCCTCACTCCATCTCACTGTCACTCACTCCCTCACTCCATCACACTGTCTCTCACTCCCTCACTCCATCTCACTGTCACTCACTCCCTCACTCCATCACACTGTCTCTCACTCCCTCACACTGTCTCTCACTCCCTCACTCCATCACACTGTCTCTCACTCCCTCACTCCATCACACTGTCACTCACTCCCTCACTCCATCACACTGTCTCTCACTCCCTCACTCCATCTCACTGTCTCTCACTCCCTCACTCCATCTCACTGTCTCTTAGTCCCTCACTCCATCACACTGTCACTCACTCCCTCACTCCATCACACTGTCACTCACTCCCTCACTCCATCTCACTGTCTCTCACTCCCTCACACCATCACACTGTCTCTCACTCCCTCACTCCATCTCACTGTCTCTCACTCCCTCACTCCATCACACTGTCTCTCACTCCCTCACTCCATCTCACTGTCTCTCACTCCCTCACTCCGTCACACTGTCTCTCACTCCCTCACTCCATCTCACTGTCTCTCACTCCCTCACTCCATCACACTGTCACTCACTCCCTCACTCCATCACACTGTCACTCACTCCCTCACTCCATCACACTGTCACTCACTCCCTCACTCCATCTCACTGTCACTCACTCCCTCACTCCATCACACTGCCTCTCACTCCCTCACTCCGTCACACTGTCACTCACTCCCTCACTCCATCTCAGTGTCTCTCACTCCCTCACTCCATCTCACTGTCACTCACTCCCTCACTCCATCTCACTGTCTCTCACTCCCTCACTCCATCACACTGTCACTCACTCCCTCACTCCATCACACTGTCTCTCACTCCCTCACTCCATCACACTGTCTCTCACTCCCTCACTCCATCACACTGTCTCTCACTCCCTCACTCCATCACACTGTCTCTCACTCCCTCACTCCATCTCACTGTCACTCACTCCCTCACTCCATCTCACTGTCTCTCACTCCCTCACTCCATCACACTGTCTCTCACTCCCTCCCTCCATCTCACTGTCACTCCCTCACTCCATCACACTGTCTCTCACTCCCTCACTCCATCTCACTGTCACTCACTCCCTCACTCCATCACACTGTCTCTCACTCTCACTCCATCACACTGTCTCTCACTCCCTCACTCCATCACACTGTCTCTCACTCCCTCACTCCATCACACTGTCTCTCACTCCCTCACTCCATCACACTGTCTCTCACTCCCTCACTCCATCTCACTGTCACTCACTCCCTCACTCCATCACACTGTCTCTCACTCTCACTCCATCACACTGTCTCTCACTCCCTCACTCCATCTCACTGTCTCTCACTCCCTCACTCCATCACACTGTCTCTCACTCCCTCACTCCATCTCACTGTCTCTCACTCCCTCACTCCATCTCACTGTCTCTCACTCCCTCACTCCATCTCACTGTCACTCACTCCCTCACTCCATCACACTGTCTCTCACTCCCTCACTCCATCACACTGTCTCTCACTCTCTCACTCCATCACACTGTCTCTCACTCCCTCACTCCATCACACTGTCTCTCACTCCCTCACTCCATCTCACTCCCTCACTCCCTCACTCCATCTCACTGTCTCTCACTCCCTCACTCCATCTCACTGTCTCTCACTCCCTCACTCCGTCTCACTGTCACTCACTCCCTCACTCGGTCCTCTCTGTCTCTCACTCCCTCACTCCATCTCACTGTCACTCACTCCCTCACTCCATCTCACTGTCTCTCACTCCCTCACTCCATCTCACTGTCTCTCACTCCCTCACTCCATCTCACTGTCTCTCACTCCCTCACTCCATCACACTGTCACTCACTCCCTCACTCCATCACACTGTCTCTCACTCCCTCACTCCATCACACTGTCACTCCCTCACTCCATCTCACTCTCTCTCACTCCCTCACTCCATCACACTGTCACTCCCTCACTCCATCTCCCTGTCTCTCAATCCCTCACTCCATCTCACTGTCTCTCACTCCCTCACTCCATCTCACTGTCACTCACTCCCTCACTCCATCACACTGTCTCTCACTCCCTCACTCCATCTCACTGTCACTCACTCCCTCACTCCATCACACTGTCTCTCACTCCCTCACACTGTCTCTCACTCCCTCACTCCATCACACTGTCTCTCACTCCCTCACTCCATCACACTGTCACTCACTCCCTCACTCCATCACACTGTCTCTCACTCCCTCACTCCATCTCACTGTCTCTCACTCCCTCACTCCATCTCACTGTCTCTTAGTCCCTCACTCCATCACACTGTCACTCACTCCCTCACTCCATCACACTGTCACTCACTCCCTCACTCCATCTCACTGTCTCTCACTCCCTCACACCATCACACTGTCTCTCACTCCCTCACTCCATCTCACTGTCTCTCACTCCCTCACTCCATCACACTGTCTCTCACTCCCTCACTCCATCTCACTGTCTCTCACTCCCTCACTCCGTCACACTGTCTCTCACTCCCTCACTCCATCTCACTGTCTCTCACTCCCTCACTCCATCACACTGTCACTCACTCCCTCACTCCATCACACTGTCACTCACTCCCTCACTCCATCACACTGTCACTCACTCCCTCACTCCATCTCACTGTCACTCACTCCCTCACTCCATCACACTGCCTCTCACTCCCTCACTCCGTCACACTGTCACTCACTCCCTCACTCCATCTCAGTGTCTCTCACTCCCTCACTCCATCTCACTGTCACTCACTCCCTCACTCCATCTCACTGTCTCTCACTCCCTCACTCCATCACACTGTCACTCACTCCCTCACTCCATCACACTGTCTCTCACTCCCTCACTCCATCACACTGTCTCTCACTCCCTCACTCCATCACACTGTCTCTCACTCCCTCACTCCATCACACTGTCTCTCACTCCCTCACTCCATCTCACTGTCACTCACTCCCTCACTCCATCTCACTGTCTCTCACTCCCTCACTCCATCACACTGTCTCTCACTCCCTCACTCCATCTCACTGTCTCTCACTCCCTCACTCCATCTCACTGTCTCTCACTCCCTCACTCCATCACACTGTCTCTCACTCCCTCACTCCATCTCACTGTCTCTCACTCCCTCACTCCATCACACTGTCTCTCACTCCCTCACTCTGTCCTCACTGTCTCTCACTCCCTCACTCCATCACACTGTCTCTCACTCCCTCACTCCATCACACTGTCTCTCACTCCATCACCCTGTCTCTCACTCCCTCACTCCATCACACTGTCTCTCACTCCCTCACTCCATCACACTGTCTCTCACTCCCTCACTCCATCACACTGTCTCTCACTCCCTCACTCCATCACACTGTCTCTCACTCCCTCACTCCATCACACTGTCTCTCACTCCCTCACTCTGTCCTCACTGTCTCTCACTCCCTCACTCCATCACACTGTCTCTCACTCCCTCACTCCATCACACTGTCTCTCACTCCCTCACTCCATCACCCTGTCTCTCACTCCCTCACTCCGTCAAACTGTCACTCACTCCCTCACTCCATCACACTGTCTCTCACTCCCTCACTCCATCACACTGTCTCTCACTCCCTCACTCCATCACACTGTCTCTCACTCCCTCACTCCGTCACACTGTCACTCACTCCCTCACTCCATCACACTGTCTCTCACTCCCTCACTCCATCACACTGTCTCTCACTCCCTCACTCCATCACACTGTCTCTCACTCCCTCACTCCATCACACTGTCTCTCACTCCCTCACTCCATCACACTGTCTCTCACTCCCTCACTCCATCACACTGTCTCTCACTCCCTCACTCCATCACAGTGTCTCTCACTCCCTCACTCCATCACTGTCTCTCACTCCCTCACTCCATCACACTGTCTCTCACTCCCTCATTCCATCACACTGTCTCTCACTCCCTCACTCCATCTCACTGTCTCTCACTCCCTCCCTCCATCTCACTGTCACTCACTCCCTCACTCCATCGCACTGTCACTCACTCCCTCACTCCATCACACTGTCTCTCACTCCCTCCCTCCATCTCACTGTCACTCCCTCCCTCACTCCATCACACTGTCTCTCACTCCCTCACTCCATCACACTGTCACTCACTCCCTCACTCCATCACACTGTCACTCACTCCCTCACTCCATCACACTGTCTCTCACTCCCTCCCTCCATCTCACTGTCACTCCCTCACTCCATCACACTGTCTCTCACTCCCTCACTCCATCTCACTGTCTCTCACTCCCTCACTCCATCACACGGTCTCTCACTCCCTCCCTCCATCTCACTGTCACTCCCTCACTCCATCACACTGTCTCTCACTCCCTCACTCCATCTCACTGTCTCTCACTCCCTCACTCCATCACACGGTCTCTCACTCCCTCCCTCCATCTCACTGTCACTCCCTCACTCCATCACACTGTCTCTCACTCCCTCACTCCATCTCACTGTCACTCCCTCACTCCATCACACTGTCACTCACTCCCTCACTCCATCACACTGTCTCTCACTCCCTCACTCCATCACACTGTCTCTCACTCCCTCACTCCATCACACTGTCTCTCACTCCCTCACTCCATCACACTGTCTCTCACTCCCTCACTCCATCACACTGTCTCTCACTCCCTCACTCCATCACACTGTCTCTCACTCCCTCACTCCATCACACTGTCTCTCACTCCCTCACTCCATCACAGTGTCTCTCACTCCCTCACTCCATCACTGTCTCTCACTCCCTCACTCCATCACACTGTCTCTCACTCCCTCATTCCATCACACTGTCTCTCACTCCCTCACTCCATCTCACTGTCTCTCACTCCCTCCCTCCATCTCACTGTCACTCACTCCCTCACTCCATCGCACTGTCACTCACTCCCTCACTCCATCACACTGTCTCTCACTCCCTCCCTCCATCTCAATGTCACTCACTCCCTCACTCCATCACACTGTCTCTCACTCCCTCACTCCATCACACTGTCACTCACTCCCTCACTCCATCACACTGTCACTCACTCCCTCACTCCATCACACTGTCTCTCACTCCCTCCCTCCATCTCACTGTCACTCCCTCACTCCATCACACTGTCTCTCACTCCCTCACTCCATCTCACTGTCTCTCACTCCCTCACTCCATCACACGGTCTCTCACTCCCTCCCTCCATCTCACTGTCACTCCCTCACTCCATCACACTGTCTCTCACTCCCTCACTCCATCTCACTGTCTCTCACTCCCTCACTCCATCACACGGTCTCTCACTCCCTCCCTCCATCTCACTGTCACTCCCTCACTCCATCACACTGTCTCTCACTCCCTCACTCCATCTCACTGTCTCTCACTCCCTCACTCCATCTCACTGTCACTCACTCCCTCACTCCATCACACTGTCTCTCACTCCCTCACTCCATCACACTGTCTCTCACTCTCTCACTCCATCACACTGTCTCTCACTCCCTCACTCCATCACACTGTCTCTCACTCCCTCACTCCATCTCACTCCCTCACTCCCTCACTCCATCTCACTGTCTCTCACTCCCTCACTCCATCTCACTGTCTCTCACTCCCTCACTCCGTCTCACTGTCACTCACTCCCTCACTCGGTCCTCTCTGTCTCTCACTCCCTCACTCCATCTCACTGTCTCTCACTCCCTCACTCCATCTCACTGTCTCTCACTCCCTCACTCCATCACACTGTCACTCACTCCCTCACTCCATCACACTGTCTCTCACTCCCTCACTCCATCACACTGTCACTCCCTCACTCCATCTCACTCTCTCTCACTCCCTCACTCCATCACACTGTCACTCCCTCACTCCATCTCCCTGTCTCTCAATCCCTCACTCCATCTCACTGTCTCTCACTCCCTCACTCCATCTCACTGTCACTCACTCCCTCACTCCATCACACTGTCACTCCCTCACTCCATCTCACTGTCTCTCACTCCCTCACTCCATCTCACTGTCTCTCACTCCCTCACTCCATCACACTGTCTCTCACTCCCTCACTCCATCACACTGTCTCTCACTCCCTCACTCCATCACACTGTCTCTCACTCCCTCACTCCATCTCACTGTCTCTCACTCCCTCACTCCATCTCACTGTCACTCACTCCCTCACTCCATCACACTGTCTCTCACTCCCTCACACTGTCTCTCACTCCCTCACTCCATCACACTGTCTCTCACTCCCTCACTCCATCACACTGTCACTCACTCCCTCACTCCATCACACTGTCTCTCACTCCCTCACTCCATCTCACTGTCTCTCACTCCCTCACTCCATCTCACTGTCTCTTAGTCCCTCACTCCATCACACTGTCACTCACTCCCTCACTCCATCACACTGTCACTCACTCCCTCACTCCATCTCACTGTCTCTCACTCCCTCACTCCATCACACTGTCACTCACTCCCTCACTCCATCACACTGTCACTCACTCCCTCACTCCATCTCACTGTCTCTCACTCCCTCACACCATCACACTGTCTCTCACTCCCTCACTCCATCTCACTGTCTCTCACTCCCTCACTCCATCACACTGTCTCTCACTCCCTCACTCCATCTCACTGTCTCTCACTCCCTCACTCCGTCACACTGTCTCTCACTCCCTCACTCCATCTCACTGTCTCTCACTCCCTCACTCCATCACACTGTCTCTCACTCCCTCACTCCATCTCACTGTCTCTCACTCCCTCACTCCATCACACTGTCACTCACTCCCTCACTCCATCACACTGTCACTCACTCCCTCACTCCATCACACTGTCACTCACTCCCTCACTCCATCTCACTGTCACTCACTCCCTCACTCCATCACACTGTCTCTCACTCCCTCACTCCGTCACACTGTCACTCACTCCCTCACTCCATCTCAGTGTCTCTCACTCCCTCACTCCATCTCACTGTCACTCACTCCCTCACTCCATCTCACTGTCTCTCACTCCCTCACTCCATCACACTGGCACTCACTACCTCACTCCATCACACTGTCTCTCACTCCCTCACTCCATCACACTGTCTCTCACTCCCTCACTCCATCACACTGTCTCTCACTCCCTCACTCCATCACACTGTCTCTCACTCCCTCACTCCATCTCACTGTCACTCACTCCCTCACTCCATCTCACTGTCTCTCACTCCCTCACTCCATCACACTGTCTCTCACTCCCTCACTCCATCACACTGTCTCTCACTCCCTCACTCCATCTCACTGTCTCTCACTCCCTCACTCCATCTCACTGTCTCTCACTCCCTCACTCCATCACACTGTCTCTCACTCCCTCACTCCATCACACTGTCTCTCACTCCCTCACTCTGTCCTCACTGTCTCTCACTCCCTCACTCCATCACACTGTCTCTCACTCCCTCACTCCATCACACTGTCTCTCACTCCATCACCCTGTCTCTCACTCACTCACTCCATCACACTGTCTCTCACTCCCTCACTCCATCACACTGTCTCTCACTCCCTCACTCCATCACACTGTCTCTCACTCCCTCACTCCATCACACTGTCTCTCACTCCCTCACTCTGTCCTCACTGTCTCTCACTCCCTCACTCCATCACACTGTCTCTCACTCCCTCACTCCATCACACTGTCTCTCACTCCCTCACTCCATCACCCTGTCTCTCACTCCCTCACTCCGTCAAACTGTCACTCACTCCCTCACTCCATCACACTGTCTCTCACTCCCTCACTCCATCACACTGTCTCTCACTCCCTCACTCCGTCACACTGTCTCTCACTCCCTCACTCCGTCACACTGTCACTCACTCCCTCACTCCATCACACTGTCTCTCACTCCCTCACTCCATCACACTGTCTCTCACTCCCTCACTCCATCACACTGTCTCTCACTCCCTCACTCCATCACACTGTCTCTCACTCCCTCACTCCATCACACTGTCTCTCACTCCCTCACTCCATCACACTGTCTCTCACACCCTCACTCCATCACACTGTCTCTCACTCCCTCACTCCATCACAGTGTCTCTCACTCCCTCACTCCATCACTGTCTCTCACTCCCTCACTCCATCACACTGTCTCTCACTCCCTCATTCCATCACACTGTCTCTCACTCCCTCACTCCATCTCACTGTCTCTCACTCCCTCCCTCCATCTCACTGTCACTCACTCCCTCACTCCATCGCACTGTCACTCACTCCCTCACTCCATCACACTGTCTCTCACTCCCTCCCTCCATCTCACTGTCACTCACTCCCTCACTCCATCACACTGTCTCTCACTCCCTCACTCCATCACACTGTCACTCACTCCCTCACTCCATCACACTGTCACTCACTCCCTCACTCCATCACACTGTCTCTCACTCCCTCCCTCCATCTCACTGTCACTCCCTCACTCCATCACACTGTCTCTCACTCCCTCACTCCATCTCACTGTCTCTCACTCCCTCACTCCATCACACGGTCTCTCACTCCCTCCCTCCATCTCACTGTCACTCCCTCACTCCATCACACTGTCTCTCACTCCCTCACTCCATCTCACTGTCTCTCACTCCCTCACTCCATCACACGGTCTCTCACTCCCTCCCTCCATCTCACTGTCACTCCCTCACTCCATCACACTGTCACTCACTCTCTCACTCCATCACACTGTCTCTCACTCCCTCACTCCATCACACTGTCTCTCACTCCCTCACTCCATCACACTGTCACTCACTCCCTCACTCCATCACACTGTCTCTCACTCTCTCACTCCATCACACTGTCTCTCACTCCCTCACTCCATCTCACTGTCTCTCACTCCCTCACTCCATCACACTGTCTCTCACTCCCTCCCTCCATCTCACTGTCACTCCCTCACTCCATCACACTGTCTCTCACTCCCTCACTCCATCTCACTGTCTCTCACTCCCTCACTCCATCACACTGTCTCTCACTCCCTCCCTCCATCTCACTGTCACTCCCTCACTCCATCACACTGTCTCTCACTCCCTCACTCCATCTCACTGTCACTCACTCCCTCACTCCATCACACTGTCTCTCACTCTCACTCCATCACACTGTCTCTCACTCCCTCACTCCATCACACTGTCTCTCACTCCCTCACTCCATCACACTGTCTCTCACTCCCTCACTCCATCACACTGTCTCTCACTCCCTCACTCCATCTCACTGTCACTCACTCCCTCACTCCATCACACTGTCTCTCACTCTCACTCCATCACACTGTCTCTCACTCCCTCACTCCATCTCACTGTCTCTCACTCCCTCACTCCATCGCACTGTCTCTCACTCCCTCACTCCATCTCACTGTCTCTCACTCCCTCACTCCATCTCACTGTCTCTCACTCCCTCACTCCATCTCACTGTCACTCACTCCCTCACTCCATCACACTGTCTCTCACTCCCTCACTCCATCACACTGTCTCTCACTCTCTCACTCCATCACACTGTCTCTCACTCCCTCACTCCATCACACTGTCTCTCACTCCCTCACTCCATCTCACTGTCTCTCACTCCCTCACTCCATCTCACTGTCTCTCACTCCCTCACTCCATCACACTGTCTCTCACTCGCTCACTCCATCACACTGTCACTCACTCCCTCACTCCATCACACTGTCACTCACTCCCTCACTCCATCACACTGTCTCTCACTCCCTCACTCCATCACACTGTCACTCACTCCCTCACTCCATCACACTGTCACTCACTCCCTCACTCCATCACACTGTCTCTCACTCCCTCACTCCATCTCACTGTCTCTCACTCCCTCACTCCATCTCACTGTCTCTCACTCCCTCACTCCATCACACTGTCTCTCACTCCCTCACTCCATCACACTGTCTCTCACTCCCTCACTCCATCACACTGTCACTCACTCCCTCACTCCATCACACTGTCTCTCACTCCCTCACTCCATCTCACTGTCACTCACTCCCTCACTCCATCACACTGTCTCTCACTCTCACTCCATCACACTGTCTCTCACTCCCTCACTCCATCACACTGTCTCTCACTCCCTCACTCCATCACACTGTCTCTCACTCCCTCACTCCATCACACTGTCTCTCACTCCCTCACTCCATCTCACTGTCACTCACTCCCTCACTCCATCACACTGTCTCTCACTCTCACTCCATCACACTGTCTCTCACTCCCTCACTCCATCTCACTGTCTCTCACTCCCTCACTCCATCGCACTGTCTCTCACTCCCTCACTCCATCTCACTGTCTCTCACTCCCTCACTCCATCTCACTGTCTCTCACTCCCTCACTCCATCTCACTGTCACTCACTCCCTCACTCCATCACACTGTCTCTCACTCCCTCACTCCATCACACTGTCTCTCACTCTCTCACTCCATCACACTGTCTCTCACTCCCTCACTCCATCTCACTGTCACTCACTCCCTCACTCCATCACTCTGTCTCTCACTCCCTCACTCCATCACACTGTCTCTCACTCCCTCACTCCATCTCACTGTCTCTCACTCTCTCACTCCATCTCACTGTCTCTCACTCTCTCACTCCGTGTCACTGTCTCTCACTCCCTCACTCCAGCACACTGTCACTCACTCCCTCACTCCATCACACTGTCTCTCACTCCCTCACTCCATCTCACTGTCTCTCACTCCCTCACTCCATCTCACTGTCTCTCACTCCCTCACTGCATCACACTGTCTCTCACTCCCTCACTCCATCACACTGTCTCTCACTCCCTCACTCCATCTCACTGTCTCTCACTCCCTCACTCCATCACACTGTCTCTCACTCCCTCACTCCATCTCACTGTCTCTCACTCCCTCACTCCATCACACTGTCTCTCACTCCCTCACTCCATCTCACTGTCTCTCACTCCCTCACTCCATCTCACTGTCTCTCACTCCCTCACTCCATCACACTGTCACTCACTCCCTCACTCAATCACACTGTCACTCACTCCCTCACTCCATCACACTGTCTCTCACTCCCTCACTCCATCACACTGTCACTCACTCCCTCACTCCATCACACTGTCACTCACTCCCTCACTCCATCACACTGTCTCTCACTCCCTCACTCCATCTCACTGTCTCTCACTCCCTCACTCCATCACACTGTCTCTCACTCCCTCACTCCATCACACTGTCTCTCACTCCCTCACTCCATCACACTGTCTCTCACTCCCTCACTCCATCACACTGTCTCTCACTCCCTCACTCCATCTCACTGTCACACACTCCTTCACTCCATCACTCTGTCTCTCACTCCCTCACTCCATCACACTGTCTCTCACTCCCTCACTCCATCTCACTGTCTCTCACTCCCTCACTCCATCTCACTGTCACTCACTCCCTCACTCCATCACACTGTCTCTCACTCCCTCACTCCATCACACTGTCTCTCACTCTCTCACTCCATCACACTGTCTCTCACTCCCTCACTCCATCACACTGTCTCTCACTCCCTCACTCCATCTCACTGTCTCTCACTCCCTCACTCCATCTCACTGTCTCTCACTCCCTCACTCCATCACACTGTCTCTCACTCCCTCACTCCATCACACTGTCACTCACTCCCTCACTCCATCACACTGTCACTCACTCCCTCACTCCATCACACTGTCTCTCACTCCCTCACTCCATCACACTGTCACTCACTCCCTCACTCCATCACACTGTCACTCACTCCCTCACTCCATCACACTGTCTCTCACTCCCTCACTCCATCTCACTGTCTCTCACTCCCTCACTTCATCACACTGTCTCTCACTCCCTCACTCCATCACACTGTCTCTCACTCCCTCACTCCATCACACTGTCTCTCACTCCCTCACTCCATCACACTGTCTCTCACTCCCTCACTCCATCACACTGTCTCTCACTCCCTCACTCCATCTCACTGTCACTCACTCCCTCACTCCATCACTCTGTCTCTCACTCCCTCACTCCATCACACTGTCTCTCACTCCCTCACTCCATCTCACTGTCTCTCACTCTCTCACTCCATCTCACTGTCTCTCACTCTCTCACTCCGTGTCACTGTCTCTCACTCCCTCACTCCAGCACACTGTCACTCACTCCCTCACTCCATCACACTGTCTCTCACTCCCTCACTCCATCACACTGTCTCTCACTCCCTCACTCCATCTCACTGTCTCTCACTCCCTCACTCCATCTCACTGTCTCTCACTCCCTCACTCCATCACACTGTCTCTCACTCCCTCACTCCATCACACTGTCTCTCACTCCCTCACTCCATCTCACTGTCTCTCACTCCCTCACTCCATCACACTGTCTCTCACTCCCTCACTCCATCTCACTGTCTCTCACTCCCTCACTCCATCACACTGTCTCTCACTCCCTCACTCCATCTCACTGTCTCTCACTCCCTCACTCCATCTCACTGTCTCTCACTCCCTCACTCCATCACACTGTCACTCACTCCCTCACTCCATCACACTGTCACTCACTCCCTCACTCCATCACACTGTCTCTCACTCCCTCACTCCATCACACTGTCACTCACTCCCTCACTCCATCACACCGTCACTCACTCCCTCACTCCATCACACCGTCTCTCACTCCCTCACTCCATCTCACTGTCTCTCACTCCCTCACTCCATCACACTGTCTCTCACTCCCTCACTCCATCACACTGTCTCTCACTCCCTCACTCCATCACACTGTCTCTCACTCCCTCACTCCATCACACTGTCTCTCACTCCCTCACTCCATCTCACTGTCACTCACTCCCTCACTCCATCACTCTGTCTCTCACTCCCTCACTCCATCACACTGTCTCTCACTCCCTCACTCCATCTCACTGTCTCTCACTCTCTCACTCCATCTCACTGTCTCTCACTCTCTCACTCCATGTCACTGTCACTCACTCCCTCACTCCATCTCACTGTCTCTCACTCCCTCACTCCATCTCACTGTCTCTCACTCCCTCACTCCATCACTCTGTCTCTCACTCCCTCACTCCATCTCACTGTCTCTCACTCTCTCACTCCATGTCACTGTCACTCACTCCCTCACTCCATCTCACTGTCTCTCACTCCCTCACTCCATCTCACTGTCTCTAACTCCCTCACTCCATCACACTGTCTCTCACTCCCTCACTCCATCACACTGTCTCTCACTCCCTCACTCCATCTCACTGTCTCTCACTCTCTCACTCCATCTCACTGTCTCTCACTCTCTCACTCCATGTCACTGTCACTCACTCCCTCACTCCATCTCACTGTCTCTCACTCCCTCACTCCATCTCACTGTCTCTCACTCCCTCACTCCATCTCACTGTCTCTCACTCCCTCACTCCATCTCACTGTCTCTCTCTCCCTCACTCCATCACACTGTCTCTCACTCCCTCACTCCATCACACTGTCTCTCACTCCCTCATTCCATCTCACTGTCTCTCACTCCCTCACTCCATCTCACTGTCTCTCACTCTCTCACTCCATCACACTGTCTCTCACTCCCTCACTCCATCACACTGTCACTCACTCCCTCACTCCATCACACTGTCTCTCACTCTCTCACTCCATCACACTGTCTCTCACTCCCTCACTCCATCACACTGTCACTCACTCCCTCACTCCATCTCACTGTCTCTCACTCCCTCACTCCATCACACTGTCTCTCACTCCCTCACTCCATCTCACTGTCTCTCACTCTCTCACTCCATCACACTGTCTCTCACTCCCTCACTCCATCACACTGTCTCTCACTCCCTCACTCCATCTCACTGTCTCTCACTCCCTCACTCCATCACTCTGTCTCTCACTCCCTCACTCCATCTCACTGTCTCTCACTCTCTCACTCCATGTCACTGTCACTCACTCCCTCACTCCATCTCACTGTCTCTCACTCCCTCACTCCATCTCACTGTCTCTAACTCCCTCACTCCATCACACTGTCTCTCACTCCCTCACTCCATCACACTGTCACTCACTCCCTCACTCCATCTCACTGTCTCTCACTCCCTCACTCCATCACACTGTCTCTCACTCCCTCACTCCATCTCACTGTCTCTCACTCTCTCACTCCATCACACTGTCTCTCACTCCCTCACTCCATCACACTGTCTCTCACTCCCTCACTCCATCACACTGTCTCTCACTCCCTCACTCCATCACACTGTCTCTCACTCCCTCACTCCATCTCACTGTCTCTCACTCCCTCACTCCATCACACTGTCTCTCACTCCCTCACTCCATCACACTGTCTCTCACTCCCTCACTCCATCTCACTGTCTCTCACTCTCTCACTCCATCACACTGTCTCTCACTCCCTCACTCCATCACACTGTCTCTCACTCCCTCACTCCATCGCACTGTCTCACTCCCCCACTCCATCACACTGTCTCTCACTCCCTCACTCCATCTCACTGTCTCTCACTCCCTCACTCCATCACACTGTCTCTCACTCCCTCACTCCATCACACTGTCTCTCACTCCCTCACTCCATCACACTGTCTCTCACTCCCTCACTCCATCACACTGTCTCTCACTCCCTCACTCCATCTCACTGTCACTCACTCCCTCACTCCATCTCACTGTCTCTCACTCCCTCACTCCATCTCACTGTCTCTCACTCCCTCACTCCATCTCACTGTCTCTCACTCCCTCACTCCATCTCACTGTCTCTCTCTCCCTCACTCCATCACACTGTCTCTCACTCCCTCACTCCATCACTGTCTCTCACTCCCTCATTCCATCTCACTGTCTCTCACTCCCTCACTCCATCTCACTGTCTCTCACTCTCTCACTCCATCACACTGTCTCTCACTCCCTCACTCCATCACACTGTCACTCACTCCCTCACTCCATCACACTGTCTCTCACTCTCTCACTCCATCACACTGTCTCTCACTCCCTCACTCCATCACACTGTCACTCACTCCCTCACTCCATCTCACTGTCTCTCACTCCCTCACTCCATCACACTGTCTCTCACTCCCTCACTCCATCTCACTGTCTCTCACTCTCTCACTCCATCACACTGTCTCTCACTCCCTCACTCCATCACACTGTCTCTCACTCCCTCACTCCATCACACTGTCTCTCACTCCCTCACTCCATCACACTGTCTCTCACTCCCTCACTCCATCTCACTGTCTCTCACTCCCTCACTCCATCACACTGTCTCTCACTCCCTCACTCCATCACACTGTCTCTCACTCCCTCACTCCATCTCACTGTCTCTCACTCTCTCACTCCATCACACTGTCTCTCACTCCCTCACTCCATCACACTGTCTCTCACTCCCTCACTCCATCGCACTGTCTCACTCCCCCACTCCATCACACTGTCTCTCACTCCCTCACTCCATCACACTGTCTCTCACTCCCTCACTCCATCTCACTGTCACTCCCTCACTCCATCACACTGTCTCTCACTCCCTCACTCCATCTCACTGTCACTCACTCCCTCACTCCATCTCACTGTCTCTCACTCCCTCACTCCATCTCACTGTCACTCACTCCCTCACTCCATCTCACTGTCTCTCACTCCCTCACTCCATCTCACTGTCACTCCCTCACTCCATCACACTGTCTCTCACTCCCTCACTCCATCTCACTGTCTCTCACTCCCTCACTCCATCTCACTGTCACCCACTCCCTCACTCCATCTCACTGTCTCTCACTCCCTCACTCCATCTCACTGTCTCTCACTCCCTCACTCCATCTCACTGTCACTCACTCCCTCACTGCATCTCACTGTCTCTCACTCCCTCACTCCATCTCACTGTCACTCACTCCCTCACTCCATCACACTGTCTCTCACTCCCTCACTCCATCACACTGTCTCTCACTCCCTCACTCCATCTCACTGTCACTCACTCCCTCACTCCATCACACTGACACTCACTCCCTCACTCCATCTCACTGTCTCTCACTCCCTCACTCCATCTCACTGTCTCTCACTCCCTCACTCCATCTCACTGTCACTCACTCCCTCACTCCATCTCACTGTCTCTCACTCCCTCACTCCTTCTCACTGTCACTCACTCCCTCACTCCATCACACTGTCTCTCACTCCCTCACTCCATCACACTGTCTCTCACTCCCTCACTCCATCACACTGTCTCTCACTCCCTCACTCCATCACACTGTCTCTCACTCCCTCACTCCATCTCACTGTCTCTCACTCCATCACACTGTCACTCACTCCCTCACTCCATCACACTGTCTCTCACTCCCTCACTCCATCACACTGTCACTCACTCCCTCACTCCATCACACTGACACTCACTCCCTCACTCCATCACACTGTCTCTAACTCCCTCACTCCATCTCACTGTCACTCACTCCCTCACTCCATCACACTGTCACTCACTCCCTCACTCCATCACACTGTCTCTCACTCCCTCACTCCATCACATTGTCTCTCACTCCCTCACTCCATCTCACTGTCACTCACTCCCTCACTCCATCACACTGACACTCACTCCCTCACTCCATCACACTGTCTCTCACTCCCTCACTCCATCACACTGTCTCTCACTCTCTCACTCCATCACACTGTCTCTCACTCCCTCACTCCATCACACTGTCTCTCACTCCCTCACTCCATCACACTGTCTCTCACTCCCTCACTCCATCACACTGTCTCTCACTCTCTCACTCCATCACACTGTCTCTCACTCCCTCACTCCATCTCACTGTCACTCACTCCCTCACTCCATCACACTGTCTCTCACTCCCTCACTCCATCACACTGTCTCTCACTCCCTCACTCCATCACACTGTCTCTCACTCCCTCACTCCATCACACTGTCTCTCACTCCCTCACTCCATCACACTGTCACTCACTCCCTCACTCCATCACACTGTCTCTCACTCCCTCACTCCATCACACTGTCTCTCACTCCCTCACTCCATCTCACTGTCTCTCACTCCCTCACTCCATCTCACTGTCTCTCACGCCCTCACTCCATCTCACTGTCACTCACTCCCTCACTCCATCTCACTGTCACTCACTCCCTCACTCCATCTCACTGTCTCTCACTCCCTCACTCCATCTCACTGTCTCTCACTCCCTCACTCCATCTCACTGTCACTCACTCCCTCACTCCATCTCACTGTCTCTCACTCCCTCACTCCATCACACTGTCTCTCACTCCCTCACTCCATCTCACTGTCACTCACTCCCTCACTCCATCTCACTGTCACTCACTCCCTCACTCCATCTCACTGTCTCTCACTCTCTCACTCCATCACACTGTCACTCACTCCCTCACTCCATCACACTGTCTCTCACTCCATCACACTGTCTCTCACTCCCTCACTCCATCACACTGTCTCTCACTCCCTCACTCCATCTCACTGTCTCTCACTCCCTCACTCCATCACACTGTCTCTCACTCCCTCACTCCATCTCACTGTCTCTCACTCCCTCCATCTCACTGTCTCTCACTCCCTCACTCCATCACACTGTCACTCACTCCCTCACTCCATCACACTGTCTCTCACTCCCTCACTCCATCACACTGTCTCTCACTCCCTCACTCCATCACACTGTCTCTCACTCCCTCACTCCATCTCACTGTCTCTCACTCCCTCACTCCATCTCACTGTCTCTCACTCCCTCACTCCATCACACTGTCACTCACTCCCTCACTCCATCTCACTGTCTCTCACTCCCTCACTCCATCTCACTGTCTCTCACTCCCTCACTCCATCTCACTGTCGCTCACTCCCTCACTCCATCTCACTGTCACTCACTCCCTCACTCCATCTCGCTGTCTCTCACTCCCTCACTCCATCTCACTGTCTCTCACTCCCTCACTCCATCTCACTGTCTCTCACTCCCTCACTCCATCACACTGTCTCTCACTCCCTCACTCCATCTCACTGTCTCACTCCCTCACTCCATCTCACTGTCTCTCACTCCCTCACTCCATCTCACTGTCTCTCACTCCCTCACTCCATCTCACTGTCTCTCACTCCCTCACTCCATCTCACTGTCTCTCACTCCCTCATTCCATCACACTGTCTCTCACTCTCTCACTCCATCACACTGTCTCTCACTCCCTCACTCCATCACACTGTCTCTCACTCCCTCACTCCATCACACTGTCTCTCACTCCCTCACTCCATCACACTGTCTCTCACTCCCTCACTCCATCACACTGTCTCTCACTCCCTCACTCCATCTCACTGTCACTCACTCCCTCACACTGTCTCTCACTCCCTCACTCCATCACACTGTCTCTCACTCCCTCACTCCATCTCACTGTCTCTCACTCCCTCCATCTCACTGTCTCTCACTCCCTCACTCCATCACACTGTCTCTCACTCCCTCACTCCATCACACTGTCTCTCACTCCCTCACTCCATCACACTGTCTCTCACTCCCTCACTCCATCACACTGTCTCTCACTCCCTCACTCCATCTCACTGTCTCTCACTCCATCTCACTGTCTCTCACTCCCTCACTCCATCTCACTGTCTCTCACTCCCTCACTCCATCTCACTGTCACTCACTCCCTCACTCCATCTCACTGTCTCTCACTCCCTCACTCCATCACACTGTCTCTCACTCCCTCACTCCATCTCACTGTCTCTCACTCCATCTCACTGTCTCTCACTCCCTCACTCCATCTCACTGTCTCTCACTCCCTCACTCCATCTCACTGTCACTCACTCCCTCACTCCATCTCACTGTCACTCACTCCCTCACTCCATCTCACTGTCTCTCACTCCCTCACTCCATCTCACTGTCTCTCACTCCCTCACTCCATCACACTGTCTCTCACTCCCTCACTCCATCACACTGTCTCTCACTCCCTCACTCCATCTCACTGACACTCACTCCCTCACTCCATCTCACTGTCTCTCACTCCCTCACTCCATCACACTGTCTCTCACTCCCTCACTCCATCACACTGTCTCTCACTCCCTCACTCCATCACACTGTCTCTCACTCCCTCACTCCATCACACTGTCTCTCACTCCCTCACTCCATCTCACTGTCTCTCACTCCCTCACTCCATCACACTGTCTCTCACTCCCTCACTCCATCACACTGTCTCTCACTCCCTCACTCCATCTCACTGTCTCTCACTCCCTCACTCCATCACACTGTCACTCACTCCCTCACTCCATCACACTGTCTCTCACTCCCTCACTCCATCACACTGTCTCTCACTCCCTCACTCCATCACACTGTCTCTCACTCCCTCACTCCATCTCACTGTCTCTCACTCCCTCACTCCATCACACTATCACTCACTCCCTCACTCCATCACACTGTCTCTCACTCCCTCACTCCATCACACTGTCTCTCACTCCCTCACTCCATCTCACTGTCACTCACTCCCTCACACTGTCTCTCACTCCCTCACTCCATCTCACTGTCTCTCACTCACTCACTCCATCACACTGTCTCTCACTCCCTCACTCCATCACACTGTCTCTCACTCCCTCACTCCATCACACTGTCTCTCACTCCCTCACTCCATCACACTGTCTCTCACTCTCTCACTCCATCTCACTGTCTCTCACTCCCTCCATCTCACTGTCTCTCACTCCCTCACTCCATCACACTGTCTCTCACTCCCTCACTCCCTCACACTGTCTCTCACTCCATCTCACTGTCTCTCACTCCCTCACTCCATCTCACTGTCACTCACTCCCTCACTCCATCTCACTGTCTCTCACTCCCTCACTCCATCACACTGTCTCTCACTCCCTCACTCCATCACACTGTCTCTCACTCCCTCACTCCATCACACTGTCTCTCACTCACTCACTCCATCACACTGTCTCTCACTCCCTCACTCCATCACACTGTCTCTCACTCCCTCACTCCATCTCACTGTCACTCACTCCCTCACTCCATCTCACTGTCACTCACTCCCTCACTCCATCTCACTGTCTCTCACTCCCTCACTCCCTCACACTGTCTCTCACTCCCTCACTCCATCTCACTGTCACTCACTCCCTCACTCCATCTCACTGTCACTCACTCCCTCACTCCATCTCACTGTCTCTCACTCCCTCACTCCCTCACACTGTCTCTCACTCCCTCACTCCATCTCACTGTCACTCACTCCCTCACTCCATCTCACTGTCACTCACTCCCTCACTCCATCACACTGTCTCTCACTCCCTCACTCCATCTCACTGTCTCTCACTCCCTCACTCCATCTCACTGTCACTCACTCCCTCACTCCATCACACTGTCACTCACTCCCTCACTCCCTCTCACTGTCACTCACTCCCTCACTCCATCACACTGTCTCTCACTCCCTCACTCCATCTCACTGTCTCTCACTCCCTCACTCCATCTCACTGTCACTCACTCCCTCACTCCATCTCACTGTCACTCACTCCCTCACTCCATCACACTGTCACTCACTCCCTCACTCCCTCTCACTGTCTCTCACTCCCTCACTCCATCACACTGTCTCTCACTCCCTCACTCCATCTCACTGTCTCTCACTCCCTCACTCCATCTCACTGTCTCTCACTCCCTCACTCCATCACACTGTCTCTCACTCCCTCACTCCATCTCACTGTCTCTCACTCCCTCACTCCATCTCACTGTCTCTCACTCCCTCACTCCATCTCACTGTCTCTCACTCCCTCACTCCATCACACTGTCACTCCCTCACTCCGTCTCACTGTCTCTCACTCCCTCACTCCTTCACACTGTCTCTCACTCCCTCACTCCATCTCACTGTCTCTCACTCCCTCACTCCATCTCACTGTCTCTCACTCCCTCACTCCATCACACTGTCTCTCACTCCCTCACTCCATCTCACTGTCTCTCACTCCCTCACTCCATCTCACTGTCTCTCACTCCCTCACTCCATCTCACTGTCTCTCACTCCCTCACTCCATCACACTGTCACTCCCTCGCTCCGTCTCACTGTCTCTCACTCCCTCACTCCATCACACTGTCTCTCACTCCCTCACTCCATCTCACTGTCTCTCACTCCCTCACTCCATCTCACTGTCACTCCCTCACTCCATCACACTGTCTCTCACTCCCTCACTCCGTCTCACTGTCTCTCACTCCCTCACTCCATCACACTGTCTCTCACTACCTCACTCCATCACACTGTCTCTCACTCCCTCACTCCATCACACTGTCACTCCCTCACTCCGTCTCACTGTCTCTCACTCCCTCACTCCATCACACTGTCTCTCACTCCCTCACTCCATCACACTGTCTCTCACTCCCTCACTCCATCACACTGTCTCTCACTCCCTCACTCCATCACACTGTCTCTCACTCCCTCACTCCATCACACTGTCTCTCACTCCCTCACTCCATCACACTGTCTCTCACTCCCTCACTCCATCACACTGTCTCTCACTCCCTCACTCCATCACACTGTCACTCCCTCACTCCGTCTCACTGTCTCTCACTCCCTCACTCCATCACACTGTCTCTCACTCCCTCACTCCATCACACTGTCTCTCACTCCCTCACTCCATCACACTGTCTCTCACTCCCTCACTCCATCTCACTGTCTCTCACTCCCTCACTCCATCTCACTGTCACTCCCTCACTCCATCACACTGTCTCTCACTCCCTCACTCCGTCTCACTGTCTCTCACTCCCTCACTCCATCACACTGTCTCTCACTCCCTCACTCCATCTCACTGTCTCTCACTCCCTCACTCCATCTCACTGTCACTCCCTCACTCCATCACACTGTCTCTCACTCCCTCACTCCATCTCACTGTCTCTCACTCCCTCACTCCATCTCACTGTCTCTCACTCCCTCACTCCATCACACTGTCACTCCCTCACTCCGTCTCACTGTCTCTCACTCCCTCACTCCATCACACTGTCACTCACTCCCTCACTCCCTCTCACTGTCTCTCACTCCCTCACTCCATCTCACTGTCTCTCACTCCCTCACTCCATCTCACTGTCTCTCACTCCCTCATTCCATCTCACTGTCTCTCACTCCCTCACTCCATCTCACTGTCACTCACTCCCTCACTCCATCACACTGTCTCTCACTCCCTCACTCCATCCTCACTGTCTCTCACTCCCTCACTCCATCACACTGTCACTCACTCCCTCACTCCATCACACTGTCTCTCACTCCCTCACTCCATCTCACTGTCTCTCACTCCCTCACTCCATCACACTGTCACTCACTCCCTCTCTCCATCACACGGTCACTCACTCCCTCACTCCATCTCACTGTCTCTCACTGCCTCACTCCATCACACTGTCTCTCACTCCCTCACTCCATCTCACTGTCTCTCACTCCCTCACTCCATCTCACTGTCTCTCACTCCCTCACTCCATCACACTGTCTCTCACTCCCTCACTCCATCACACTGTCACTCCCTCCCTCACTCCATCTCACTGTCTCTCACTCCCTCACTCCATCACACTGTCTCTCACTCCCTCACTCCATCACACTGTCTCTCACTCCCTCACTCCATCACACTGTCTCTCACTCCCTCACTCCATCACACTGTCTCTCACTCCCTCACTCCATCACACTGTCTCTCACTCCCTCACTCCATCACACTGTCACTCACTCCCTCACTCCCTCTCACTGTCTCTCACTCCCTCACTCCATCTCACTGTCTCTCACTCCCTCACTCCATCACACTGTCACTCACTCCCTCACTCCATCACACTGTCTCTCACTCCCTCACTCCATCTCACTGTCTCTCACTCCCTCACTCCATCACACTGTCACTCACTCCCTCACTCCATCACACTGTCTCTCACTCCCTCACTCCATCTCACTGTCTCTCACTCCCTCACTCCATCTCACTGTCTCTCACTCCCTCACTCCATCACACTGTCTCTCACTCCCTCACTCCATCTCACTGTCTCTCACTCCCTCACTCCATCTCACTGTCTCTCACTCCCTCACTCCATCTCACTGTCTCTCACTCCCTCACTCCATCACACTGTCTCTCACTCCCTCACTCCATCACACTGTCACTCCCTCACTCCGTCTCACTGTCTCTCACTCCCTCACTCCCTCTCACTGTCTCTCACTCCCTCACTCCATCACACTGTCACTCACTCCCTCACTCCATCACACTGTCTCTCACTCCCTCACTCCATCTCACTGTCTCTCACTCCCTCACTCCATCACACTGTCACTCACTCCCTCACTCCCTCTCACTGTCTCTCACTCCCTCACTCCATCTCACTGTCTCTCACTCCCTCACTCCATCTCACTGTCTCTCACTCCCTCACTCCATCTCACTGTCTCACTCCCTCACTCCATCACACTGTCACTCACTCCCTCACTCCATCACACTGTCTCTCACTCCCTCACTCCATCTCACTGTCTCTCACTCACTCCATCACACTGTCTCTCACTCCCTCACTCCATCACACTGTCTCTCACTCCCTCACTCCATCTCACTGTCTCTCACTCCCTCACTCCATCACACTGTCTCTCACTCCCTCACTCCATCACACTGTCTCTCACTCCCTCACTCCATCTCACTGTCTCTCACTCCCTCACTCCATCACACTGTCTCTCACTCCCTCACTCCATCACACTGTCTCTCACTCCCTCACTCCATCACACTGTCTCTCACTCCCTCACTGTCTCTCACTCCCTCACTCCATCTCACTGTCTCTCACTCCCTCACTCCATCTCACTGTCTCTCACTCCCTCACTCCATCACACTGTCTCTCACTCCCTCACTCCATCACACTGTCTCTCACTCCCTCACTCCATCACACTGTCTCTCACTCCCTCACTCCATCTCACTGTCTCTCACTCCCTCACTCCATCACACTGTCTCTCACTCCCTCACACTGTCTCTCACTCCCTCACTCCATCACACTGTCTCTCACTCCCTCACTCCATCTCACTGTCTCTCACTCCCTCACTCCATCTCACTGTCTCTCACTCCCTCACTCCATCTCACTGTCTCTCACTCCCTCACTCCATCTCACTGTCTCTCACTCCCTCACTCCATCACACTGTCACTCACTCCCTCACTCCATCTCACTGTCTCTCACTCCCTCACTCCATCTCACTGTCTCTCACTCCCTCACTCCATCTCACTGTCTCTCACTCCCTCACTCCATCTCACTGTCTCTCACTCCCTCACTCCATCTCACTGTCTCTCACTCCCTCACTCCATCTCACTGTCTCTCACTCACTCACTCCATCTCACTGTCTCTCACTCCCTCACTCCATCACACTGTCTCTCACTCACTCACTCCATCACACTGTCTCTCACTCACTCACTCCATCACACTGTCTCTCACTCCCTCACTCCATCACACTGTCTCTCACTCCCTCACTCCATCTCACTGTCACTCACTCCCTCACTCCATCACACTGTCTCTCACTCCCTCACTCCATCTCACTGTCTCTCACTCCCTCACTCCATCACACTGTCTCTCACTCCCTCACTCCATCTCACTGTCTCTCACTCCCTCACTCCCTCACACTGTCACTCACTCCCTCACTCCATCACACTGTCTCACTCCCTCTCTCCATCACACTGTCTCTCACTCCCTCACTCCATCACACTGTCTCTCACTCCCTCACTCCATCTCACTGTCTCTCACTCCCTCACTCCATCTCACTGTCACTCACTCCCTCACTCCATCTCACTGTCTCTCACTCCCTCACACTGTCTCTCACTCCCTCACTCCATCTCACTGTCACTCACTCCCTCACTCCATCACACTGTCTCTCACTCCCTCACTCCATCTCACTGTCTCTCACTCCCTCACTCCATCACACTGTCTCTCACTCCCTCACTCCATCTCACTGTCTCTCACTCCCTCACTCCATCACACTGTCTCTCACTCCCTCACTCCATCTCACTGTCACTCCCTCACACTGTCTCTCACTCCCTCACTCCATCTCACTGTCTCTCACTCCATCACACTGTCTCTCACTCCCTCACTCCATCTCACTGTCTCTCACTCCCTCACTCCATCACACTGTCTCTTACTCCCTCACTCCATCTCACTGTCTCTCACTCCATCACACTGTCTCTCACTCCCTCACTCCATCTCACTGTCTCTCACTCCATCACACTGTCTCTCACTCCCTCACTCCATCTCACTGTCTCTCACTCCCTCACTCCATCACACTGTCTCTCACTCCCTCACTCCCTCACTCTGTCCTCACTGTCTCTCACTCCCTCACTCCATCACACTGTCTCTCACTCTCTCACTCCCTCACACTGTCTCTCACTCCCTCACTCCATCTCACTGTCTCTCACTCCCTCACTCCATCTCACTGTCTCTCACTCCCTCACTCCATCTCACTGTCTCTCACTCCCTCACTCCATCACACTGTCTCTCACTCCCTCACTCCATCACACTGTCTCTCACTCCCTCACTCCATCTCACTGTCTCTCACTCCCTCACTCCATCTCACTGTCACTCCGTCACTCCATCACACTGTCTCTCACTCCCTCACTCCATCACACTGTCTCTCACTCCCTCACTCCATCACACTGTCACTCACTCCCTCACTCCATCTCACTGACACTCACTCCCTCACTCCATCACACTGTCACTCACTCCCTCACTCCATCTCACTGTCTCTCACTCCCTCACTCCATCTCACTGTCTCTCACACCCTCACTCCATCACACTGTCTCTCACTCCCTCACTCCATCACACTGTCACTCACTCCCTCACTCCCTCACACTGTCTCTCACTCCCTCACTCCATCTCACTGTCTCTCACTCCCTCACTCCATCACACTGTCACTCACTCCCTCACTCCATCACACTGTCTCTCACTCCCTCACTCCATCTCACTGTCTCTCACTCCCTCACTCCATCACACTGTCACTCACTCCCTCACTCCATCACACTGTCTCTCACTCCCTCACTCCATCACACTGTCTCTCACTCCCTCACTCCATCTCACTGTCTCTCACTCCCTCACTCCATCACACTGTCACTCACTCCCTCACTCCATCACACTGTCTCTCACTCCCTCACTCCATCACACTGTCTCTCACTCCCTCACTCCATCACACTGTCTCTCACTCCCTCACTCCATCTCACTGTCTCTCACTCCCTCACTCCATCACACTGTCTCTCACTCCCTCACTCCATCTCACTGTCACTCACTCCCTCACTCCCTCACACTGTCTCTCACTCCCTCACTCCATCTCACTGTCACTCACTCACTCACTCCATCACACTGTCTCTCACTCCCTCACTCCATCTCACTGTCTCTCACTCCCTCACTCCATCTCACTGTCACTCACTCACTCACTCCATCACACTGTCTCTCACTCACTCACTCCATCTCACTGTCACTCACTCACTCACTCCATCGCACTGTCACTCACTCCCTCACTCCATCTCACTGTCTCTCACTCCCTCACTCCATCTCACTGTCTCTCACTCCCTCACTCCATCTCACTGTCTCTCACTCCCTCACTCCATCTCACTGTCACTCACTCCCTCACTCCATCACACTGTCTCTCACTCCCTCACTCCATCACACTGTCACTCACTCCCTCACTCCATCACACTGTCTCTCACTCCCTCACTCCATCACACTGTCTCTCACTCCCTCACTCCATCACACTGTCACTCACTCCCTCACTCCATCACACTGTCTCTCACTCCCTCACTCCATCTCACTGTCTCTCACTCCCTCACTCCATCACACTGTCTCTTACTCCCTCACTCTATCTCACTGTCTCTCACTCCATCACACTGTCTCTCACTCCCTCACTCCATCTCACTGTCTCTCACTCCATCACACTGTCTCTCACTCCCTCACTCCATCTCACTGTCTCTCACTCCCTCACTCCATCACACTGTCTCTCACTCCCTCACTCCCTCACTCTGTCCTCACTGTCTCTCACTCCCTCACTCCATCACACTGTCTCTCACTCTCTCACTCCCTCACACTGTCTCTCACTCCCTCACTCCATCTCACTGTCTCTCACTCCCTCACTCCATCTCACTGTCTCTCACTCCCTCACTCCATCTCACTGTCTCTCACTCCCTCACTCCATCACACTGTCTCTCACTCCCTCACTCCATCACACTGTCTCTCACTCCCTCACTCCATCTCACTGTCTCTCACTCCCTCACTCCATCTCACTGTCACTCCGTCACTCCATCACACTGTTTCTCACTCCCTCACTCCATCACACTGTCTCTCACTCCCTCACTCCATCACACTGTCACTCACTCCCTCACTCCATCTCACTGACACTCACTCCCTCACTCCATCTCACTGTCTCTCACTCCCTCACTCCATCTCACTGTCTCTCACTCCCTCACTCCATCTCACTGTCTCTCACACCCTCACTCCATCACACTGTCTCTCACTCCCTCACTCCATCACACTGTCACTCACTCCCTCACTCCATCTCACTGTCTCTCACTCCCTCACTCCATCACACTGTCTCTCACTCCCTCACTCCATCTCACTGTCTCTCACTCCCTCACTCCATCACACTGTCTCTCACTCCCTCACTCCATCACACTGTCTCTCACTCCCTCACTCCATCTCACTGTCTCTCACTCCCTCACTCCATCTCACTGTCTCTCACTCCCTCACTCCATCTCACTGTCTCTCACTCCCTCACTCCATCACACTGTCTCTCACTCCCTCACTCCATCTCACTGTCTCTCACTCCCTCACTCCATCTCACTGTCTCTCACTCCCTCACTCCATCACACTGTCTCTCACTCCCTCACTCCATCACACTGTCTCTCACTCCCTCACTCCATCACACTGTCTCTCACTCCCTCACTCCATCACACTGTCTCTCACTCCCTCACTCCATCACACTGTCTCTCACTCCCTCACTCCATCACACTGTCACTCACTCCCTCACTCCATCACACTGTCTCTCACTCCCTCACTCCATCTCACTGTCTCTCACTCCCTCACTCCATCACACTGTCACTCACTCCCTCACTCCATCACACTGTCTCTCACTCCCTCACTCCATCACACTGTCTCTCACTCCCTCACTCCATCTCACTGTCTCTCACTCCCTCACTCCATCACACTGTCACTCACTCCCTCACTCCATCACACTGTCTCTCACTCCCTCACTCCATCACACTGTCTCTCACTCCCTCACTCCATCACACTGTCTCTCACTCCCTCACTCCATCTCACTGTCTCTCACTCCCTCACTCCATCACACTGTCTCTCACTCCCTCACTCCATCTCACTGTCACTCACTCCCTCACTCCCTCACACTGTCTCTCACTCCCTCACTCCATCTCACTGTCACTCACTCACTCACTCCATCACACTGTCTCTCACTCCCTCACTCCATCTCACTGTCTCTCACTCCCTCACTCCATCTCACTGTCACTCACTCACTCACTCCATCACACTGTCTCTCACTCACTCACTCCATCTCACTGTCACTCACTCACTCACTCCATCGCACTGTCACTCACTCCCTCACTCCATCTCACTGTCTCTCACTCCCTCACTCCATCTCACTGTCTCTCACTCCCTCACTCCATCTCACTGTCTCTCACTCCCTCACTCCATCTCACTGTCACTCACTCCCTCACTCCATCACACTGTCACTCACTCCCTCACTCCATCACACTGTCTCTCACTCCCTCACTCCATCACACTGTCACTCACTCCCTCACTCCATCACACTGTCTCTCACTCCCTCACTCCATCACACTGTCTCTCACTCCCTCACTCCATCACACTGTCACTCACTCCCTCACTCCATCACACTGTCTCTCACTCACTCACTCCATCACAGTGTCTCTCACTCACTCATTCCATCACACTGTCTCTCACTCCCTCACTCCATCACACTGTCTCTCACTCCCTCACTCCATCACACTTTCTCTCACTCCCTCACTCCATCTCCCTGTCTCTCAATCCCTCACTCCATCTCACTGTCACTCACTCCCTCACTCCATCACACTGTCTCTCACTCCCTCACTCCATCTTACTGTCTCTCACTCCCTCACTCCATCTCACTGTCTCTCACTCCCTCACTCCATCACAGTGTCTCTCACTCACTCATTCCATCTCACTGTCTCTCACTCCCTCACTCCATCACACTGTCACTCACTCCCTCACTCCATCACACTGTCTCTCACTCCCTCACTCCATCACACTGTCTCTCACTCCCTCACTCCATCACACTGTCTCTCACTCCCTCACTCCATCACACTGTCACTCACTCCCTCACTCCATCTCACTGTCTCTCACTCCCTCACTCCATCACACTGTCTCTCACTCCCTCACTCCATCACACTGTCTCACTCCCTCACTCCATCACACTGTCTCTCACTCCCTCACTCCATCACACTGTCTCTCACTCCCTCACTCCATCACACTGTCTCTCACTCCCTCACTCCATCACACTGTCTCACTCCCTCACTCCATCACACTGTCTCTCACTCCCTCACTCCATCACACTGTCTCTCACTCCCTCACTCCATCACACTGTGGTCTCTCACTCCCTCCCTCCATCACACTGTCACTCACTCCCTCACTCCATCACACTGTCACTCACTCCCTCACTCCATCACACTGTCTCTCACTCCCTCACTCCATCACACTGTCTCTCACTCCCTCACTCCATCACACTGTCACTCACTCCCTCACTCCATCACACTGTCACTCACTCCCTCACTCCATCACACTGTCTCTCACTCCCTCACTCCATCACACTGTCACTCACTCCCTCACTCCATCACACTGTCACTCACTCCATCACACTGTCTCTCACTACCTCACTCCATCACACTGTCTCTCACTCCCTCACTCCATCACACTGTCACTCACTCCCTCACTCCATCTCACTGTCTCTCACTCCCTCACTCCATCACACTGCCTCTCACTCCCTCACTCCATCTCACTGTCTCTCACTCCCTCACTCCATCGCACTGTCTCACTCCCTCACTCCATCACACTGTCTCACTCTCTCATTCCATCACACTGTCTCTCACTCCCTCACTCCATCACACTGTCTCTCAATCCCTCACTCCATCACACTGTCACTCACTCCCTCACTCCATCTCACTGTCTCTCACTCCCTCACTCCATCACACTGTCTCTCAGTCCCTCACTCCATCACACTGTCTCTCACTCCCTCACTCCATCACACTGTCACTCACTCCCTCACTCCCTCTCACTGTCACTCACTCCCTCACTCCATCACACTGTCTCTCACTCCCTCACTCCATCTCACTGTCTCTCACTCCCTCACTCCATCTCACTGTCACTCACTCCCTCACTCCATCTCACTGTCACTCACTCCCTCACTCCATCACACTGTCACTCACTCCCTCACTCCCTCTCACTGTCTCTCACTCCCTCACTCCATCACACTGTCTCTCACTCCCTCACTCCATCTCACTGTCTCTCACTCCCTCACTCCATCTCACTGTCTCTCACTCCCTCACTCCATCACACTGTCTCTCACTCCCTCACTCCATCTCACTGTCTCTCACTCCCTCACTCCATCTCACTGTCTCTCACTCCCTCACTCCATCTCACTGTCTCTCACTCCCTCACTCCATCACACTGTCACTCCCTCACTCCGTCTCACTGTCTCTCACTCCCTCACTCCTTCACACTGTCTCTCACTCCCTCACTCCATCTCACTGTCTCTCACTCCCTCACTCCATCTCACTGTCTCTCACTCCCTCACTCCATCACACTGTCTCTCACTCCCTCACTCCATCTCACTGTCTCTCACTCCCTCACTCCATCTCACTGTCTCTCACTCCCTCACTCCATCTCACTGTCTCTCACTCCCTCACTCCATCACACTGTCACTCCCTCGCTCCGTCTCACTGTCTCTCACTCCCTCACTCCATCACACTGTCTCTCACTCCCTCACTCCATCTCACTGTCTCTCACTCCCTCACTCCATCTCACTGTCACTCCCTCACTCCATCACACTGTCTCTCACTCCCTCACTCCGTCTCACTGTCTCTCACTCCCTCACTCCATCACACTGTCTCTCACTACCTCACTCCATCACACTGTCTCTCACTCCCTCACTCCATCACACTGTCACTCCCTCACTCCGTCTCACTGTCTCTCACTCCCTCACTCCATCACACTGTCTCTCACTCCCTCACTCCATCACACTGTCTCTCACTCCCTCACTCCATCACACTGTCTCTCACTCCCTCACTCCATCACACTGTCTCTCACTCCCTCACTCCATCACACTGTCTCTCACTCCCTCACTCCATCACACTGTCTCTCACTCCCTCACTCCATCACACTGTCTCTCACTCCCTCACTCCATCACCCTGTCACTCCCTCACTCCGTCTCACTGTCTCTCACTCCCTCACTCCATCACACTGTCTCTCACTCCCTCACTCCATCACACTGTCTCTCACTCCCTCACTCCATCACACTGTCTCTCACTCCCTCACTCCATCTCACTGTCTCTCACTCCCTCACTCCATCTCACTGTCACTCCCTCACTCCATCACACTGTCTCTCACTCCCTCACTCCGTCTCACTGTCTCTCACTCCCTCACTCCATCACACTGTCTCTCACTCCCTCACTCCATCTCACTGTCTCTCACTCCCTCACTCCATCTCACTGTCACTCCCTCACTCCATCACACTGTCTCTCACTCCCTCACTCCATCTCACTGTCTCTCACTCCCTCACTCCATCTCACTGTCTCTCACTCCCTCACTCCATCACACTGTCACTCCCTCACTCCGTCTCACTGTCTCTCACTCCCTCACTCCATCACACTGTCACTCACTCCCTCACTCCCTCTCACTGTCTCTCACTCCCTCACTCCATCTCACTGTCTCTCACTCCCTCACTCCATCTCACTGTCTCTCACTCCCTCATTCCATCTCACTGTCTCTCACTCCCTCACTCCATCTCACTGTCACTCACTCCCTCACTCCATCACACTGTCTCTCACTCCCTCACTCCATCCTCACTGTCTCTCACTCCCTCACTCCATCACACTGTCACTCACTCCCTCACTCCATCACACTGTCTCTCACTCCCTCACTCCATCTCACTGTCTCTCACTCCCTCACTCCATCACACTGTCACTCACTCCCTCTCTCCATCACACGGTCACTCACTCCCTCACTCCATCTCACTGTCTCTCACTGCCTCACTCCATCACACTGTCTCTCACTCCCTCACTCCATCTCACTGTCTCTCACTCCCTCACTCCATCTCACTGTCTCTCACTCCCTCACTCCATCACACTGTCTCTCACTCCCTCACTCCATCACACTGTCACTCCCTCCCTCACTCCATCTCACTGTCTCTCACTCCCTCACTCCATCACACTGTCTCTCACTCCCTCACTCCATCACACTGTCTCTCACTCCCTCACTCCATCACACTGTCTCTCACTCCCTCACTCCATCACACTGTCTCTCACTCCCTCACTCCATCACACTGTCTCTCACTCCCTCACTCCATCACACTGTCACTCACTCCCTCACTCCCTCTCACTGTCTCTCACTCCCTCACTCCATCTCACTGTCTCTCACTCCCTCACTCCATCACACTGTCACTCACTCCCTCACTCCATCACACTGTCTCTCACTCCCTCACTCCATCTCACTGTCTCTCACTCCCTCACTCCATCACACTGTCACTCACTCCCTCACTCCATCACACTGTCTCTCACTCCCTCACTCCATCTCACTGTCTCTCACTCCCTCACTCCATCTCACTGTCTCTCACTCCCTCACTCCATCACACTGTCTCTCACTCCCTCACTCCATCTCACTGTCTCTCACTCCCTCACTCCATCTCACTGTCTCTCACTCCCTCACTCCATCTCACTGTCTCTCACTCCCTCACTCCATCACACTGTCTCTCACTCCCTCACTCCATCACACTGTCACTCCCTCACTCCGTCTCACTGTCTCTCACTCCCTCACTCCCTCTCACTGTCTCTCACTCCCTCACTCCATCACACTGTCACTCACTCCCTCACTCCATCACACTGTCTCTCACTCCCTCACTCCATCTCACTGTCTCTCACTCCCTCACTCCATCACACTGTCACTCACTCCCTCACTCCCTCTCACTGTCTCTCACTCCCTCACTCCATCTCACTGTCTCTCACTCCCTCACTCCATCTCACTGTCTCTCACTCCCTCACTCCATCTCACTGTCTCACTCCCTCACTCCATCACACTGTCACTCACTCCCTCACTCCATCACACTGTCTCTCACTCCCTCACTCCATCTCACTGTCTCTCACTCACTCCATCACACTGTCTCTCACTCCCTCACTCCATCACACTGTCTCTCACTCCCTCACTCCATCTCACTGTCTCTCACTCCCTCACTCCATCACACTGTCTCTCACTCCCTCACTCCATCACACTGTCTCTCACTCCCTCACTCCATCTCACTGTCTCTCACTCCCTCACTCCATCACACTGTCTCTCACTCCCTCACTCCATCACACCTGTCTCTCACTCCCTCACTCCATCACACTGTCTCTCACTCCCTCACTGTCTCTCACTCCCTCCACTCCATCTCACTGTCTCTCACTCCCTCACTCCATCTCACTGTCTCTCACTCCCTCACTCCATCACACTGTCTCTCACTCCCTCACTCCATCACACTGTCTCTCACTCCCTCACTCCATCACACTGTCTCTCACTCCCTCACTCCATCTCACTGTCTCTCACTCCTCACCTCCATCACACTGTCTCTCACTTCCCTCACACTGTCTCTCACTCCCTCACTCCATCACACTGTCTCTCACTCCCTCACTCCATCTCACTGTCTCTCACTCCCCTCACTCCATCTCACTGTCTCTCACTCCCTCACTCCATCTCACTGTCTCTCACTCCCTCACTCCATCTCACTGTCTCTCACTCCCTCACTCCATCACACTGTCACTCACTCCCTCACTCCATCTCACTGTCTCTCACTCCCTCACTCCATCTCACTGTCTCTCACTCCCTCACTCCATCTCACTGTCTCTCACTCCCTCACTCCATCTCACTGTCTCTCACTCCCTCACTCCATCTCACTGTCTCTCACTCCCTCACTCCATCTCACTGTCTCTCACTCACTCACTCCATCTCACTGTCTCTCACTCCCTCACTCCATCACACTGTCTCTCACTCACTCACTCCATCACACTGTCTCTCACTCACTCACTCCATCACACTGTCTCTCACTCCCTCACTCCATCACACTGTCTCTCACTCCCTCACTCCATCCTCACTGTCACTCACTCCCTCACTCCATCACACTGTCTCTCACTCCCTCACTCCATCTCACTGTCTCTCACTCCCCTCACTCCATCACACTGTCTCTCACTCCCTCACTCCATCTCACTGTCTCTCACTCCCTCACTCCCTCACACTGTCACTCACTCCCTCACTCCATCACACTGTCTCACTCCCTCTCTCCATCACACTGTCTCTCACTCCCTCACTCCATCACACTGTCTCTCACTCCCTCACTCCATCTCACTGTCTCTCACTCCCTCACTCCATCTCACTGTCACTCACTCCCTCACTCCATCTCACTGTCTCTCACTCCCTCACACTGTCTCTCACTCCCTCACTCCATCTCACTGTCACTCACTCCCTCACTCCATCACACTGTCCTCTCACTCCTCACTCCATCTCACTGTCTCTCACTCCCTCACTCCATCACACTGTCTCTCACTCCTCACTCCATCTCACTGTCTCTCACTCCCTCACTCCATCACACTGTCTCTCACCTCCCTCACTCCATCTCACTGTCACTCCCTCACACTGTCTCTCACTCCCTCACTCCATCTCACTGTCTCTCACTCCATCACACTGTCTCTCACTCCCTCACTCCATCTCACTGTCTCTCACTCCCTCACTCCATCACACTGTCTCTTACTCCCTCACTCCATCTCACAGTCTCTCACTCCATCACACTGTCTCTCACTCCCTCACTCCATCTCACTGTCTCTCACTCCATCACACTGTCTCTCACTCCCTCACTCCATCTCACTGTCTCTCACTCCCTCACTCCATCACACTGTCTCTCACTCCCTCACTCCCTCACTCTGTCCTCACTGTCTCTCACTCCCTCACTCCATCACACTGTCTCTCACTCTCTCACTCCCTCACACTGTCTCTCACTCCCTCACTCCATCTCACTGTCTCTCACTCCCCTCACTCCATCTCACTGTCTCTCACTCCCTCACTCCATCTCACTGTCTCTCACTCCCTCACTCCATCACACTGTCTCTCACTCCCTCACTCCATCACACTGTCTCTCACTCCCTCACTCCATCTCACTGTCTCTCACTCCCTCACTCCATCTCACTGTCACTCCGTCACTCCATCACACTGTCTCTCACTCCCTCACTCCATCACACTGTCTCTCACTCCCTCACTCCATCACACTGTCACTCACTCCCTCACTCCATCTCACTGACAACTCACATCCCTCACTCCATCACACTGTCACTCACTCCCTCACTCCATCTCACTGTCTCTCACTCCCTCACTCCATCTCACTGTCTCTCACACCCTCACTCCATCACACTGTCTCTCACTCCCTCACTCCATCACACTGTCACTCACTCCCTCACTCCCTCACACTGTCTCTCACTCCCTCACTCCATCTCACTGTCTCTCACTCCCTCACTCCATCACACTGTCACTCACTCCCTCACTCCATCACACTGTCTCTCACTCCCTCACTCCATCTCACTGTCTCTCACTCCCTCACTCCATCACACTGTCACTCACTCCCTCACTCCATCACACTGTCTCTCACTCCCTCACTCCATCACACTGTCTCTCACTCCCTCACTCCATCTCACTGTCTCTCACTCCCTCACTCCATCACACTGTCACTCACTCCCTCACTCCATCACACTGTCTCTCACTCCCTCACTCCATCACACTGTCTCTCACTCCCTCACTCCATCACACTGTCTCTCACTCCCTCACTCCATCTCACTGTCTCTCACTCCCTCACTCCATCACACTGTCTCTCACTCCCTCACTCCATCTCACTGTCACTCACTCCCTCACTCCCTCACACTGTCTCTCACTCCCTCACTCCATCTCACTGTCACTCACTCACTCACTCCATCACACTGTCTCTCACTCCCTCACTCCATCTCACTGTCTCTCACTCCCTCACTCCATCTCACTGTCACTCACTCACTCACTCCATCACACTGTCTCTCACTCACTCACTCCATCTCACTGTCACTCACTCACTCACTCCATCGCACTGTCACTCACTCCCTCACTCCATCTCACTGTCTCTCACTCCCTCACTCCATCTCACTGTCTCTCACTCCCTCACTCCATCTCACTGTCTCTCACTCCCTCACTCCATCTCACTGTCACTCACTCCCTCACTCCATCACACTGTCTCTCACTCCCTCACTCCATCACACTGTCACTCACTCCCTCACTCCATCACACTGTCTCTCACTCCCTCACTCCATCTCACTGTCTCTCACTCCCTCACTCCATCACACTGTCTCTTACTCCCTCACTCTATCTCACTGTCTCTCACTCCATCACACTGTCTCTCACTCCCTCACTCCATCTCACTGTCTCTCACTCCATCACACTGTCTCTCACTCCCTCACTCCATCTCACTGTCTCTCACTCCCTCACTCCATCACACTGTCTCTCACTCCCTCACTCCCTCACTCTGTCCTCACTGTCTCTCACTCCCTCACTCCATCACACTGTCTCTCACTCTCTCACTCCCTCACACTGTCTCTCACTCCCTCACTCCATCTCACTGTCTCTCACTCCTCACTCCATCTCACTGTCTCTCACTCCCTCACTCCATCTCACTGTCTCTCACTCCCTCACTCCATCACACTGTCTCTCACTCCCTCACTCCATCTCACTGTCTCTCACTCCCTCACTCCATCACACTGTCTCTCACTCCCTCACTCCATCACACTGTCTCTCACTCCCTCACTCCATCTCACTGTCTCTCACTCCCTCACTCCATCTCACTGTCACTCCGTCACTCCATCACACTGTTTCTCACTCCCTCACTCCATCACACTGTCTCTCACTCCCTCACTCCATCACACTGTCACTCACTCCCTCACTCCATCTCACTGACACTCACTCCCTCACTCCATCTCACTGTCTCTCACTCCCTCACTCCATCTCACTGTCTCTCACTCCCTCACTCCATCTCACTGTCTCTCACACCCTCACTCCATCACACTGTCTCTCACTCCCTCACTCCATCACACTGTCACTCACTCCCTCACTCCATCTCACTGTCTCTCACTCCCTCACTCCATCACACTGTCTCTCACTCCCTCACTCCATCTCACTGTCTCTCACTCCCTCACTCCATCACACTGTCTCTCACTCCCTCACTCCATCACACTGTCTCTCACTCCCTCACTCCATCTCACTGTCTCTCACTCCCTCACTCCATCTCACTGTCTCTCACTCCCTCACTCCATCTCACTGTCTCTCACTCCCTCACTCCATCACACTGTCTCTCACTCCCTCACTCCATCTCACTGTCTCTCACTCCCTCACTCCATCTCACTGTCTCTCACTCCCTCACTCCATCACACTGTCTCTCACTCCCTCACTCCATCACACTGTCTCTCACTCCCTCACTCCATCACACTGTCTCTCACTCCCTCACTCCATCACACTGTCTCTCACTCCCTCACTCCATCACACTGTCTCTCACTCCCTCACTCCATCACACTGTCACTCACTCCCTCACTCCATCACACTGTCTCTCACTCCCTCACTCCATCTCACTGTCTCTCACTCCCTCACTCCATCACACTGTCACTCACTCCCTCACTCCATCACACTGTCTCTCACTCCCTCACTCCATCACACTGTCTCTCACTCCCTCACTCCATCTCACTGTCTCTCACTCCCTCACTCCATCACACTGTCACTCACTCCCTCACTCCATCACACTGTCTCTCACTCCCTCACTCCATCACACTGTCTCTCACTCCCTCACTCCATCACACTGTCTCTCACTCCCTCACTCCATCTCACTGTCTCTCACTCCCTCACTCCATCACACTGTCTCTCACTCCCTCACTCCATCTCACTGTCACTCACTCCCTCACTCCCTCACACTGTCTCTCACTCCCTCACTCCATCTCACTGTCACTCACTCACTCACTCCATCACACTGTCTCTCACTCCCTCACTCCATCTCACTGTCTCTCACTCCCTCACTCCATCTCACTGTCACTCACTCACTCACTCCATCACACTGTCTCTCACTCACTCACTCCATCTCACTGTCACTCACTCACTCACTCCATCGCACTGTCACTCACTCCCTCACTCCATCTCACTGTCTCTCACTCCCTCACTCCATCTCACTGTCTCTCACTCCCTCACTCCATCTCACTGTCTCTCACTCCCTCACTCCATCTCACTGTCACTCACTCCCTCACTCCATCACACTGTCACTCACTCCCTCACTCCATCACACTGTCTCTCACTCCCTCACTCCATCACACTGTCACTCACTCCCTCACTCCATCACACTGTCTCTCACTCCCTCACTCCATCACACTGTCTCTCACTCCCTCACTCCATCACACTGTCACTCACTCCCTCACTCCATCACACTGTCTCTCACTCACTCACTCCATCACAGTGTCTCTCACTCACTCATTCCATCACACTGTCTCTCACTCCCTCACTCCATCACACTGTCTCTCACTCCCTCACTCCATCACACTTTCTCTCACTCCCTCACTCCATCTCCCTGTCTCTCAATCCCTCACTCCATCTCACTGTCACTCACTCCCTCACTCCATCACACTGTCTCTCACTCCCTCACTCCATCTTACTGTCTCTCACTCCCTCACTCCATCTCACTGTCTCTCACTCCCTCACTCCATCACAGTGTCTCTCACTCACTCATTCCATCTCACTGTCTCTCACTCCCTCACTCCATCACACTGTCACTCACTCCCTCACTCCATCACACTGTCTCTCACTCCCTCACTCCATCACACTGTCTCTCACTCCCTCACTCCATCACACTGTCTCTCACTCCCTCACTCCATCACACTGTCACTCACTCCCTCACTCCATCTCACTGTCTCTCACTCCCTCACTCCATCACACTGTCTCTCACTCCCTCACTCCATCACACTGTCTCACTCCCTCACTCCATCACACTGTCTCTCACTCCCTCACTCCATCACACTGTCTCTCACTCCCTCACTCCATCACACTGTCTCTCACTCCCTCACTCCATCACACTGTCTCACTCCCTCACTCCATCACACTGTCTCTCACTCCCTCACTCCATCACACTGTCTCTCACTCCCTCACTCCATCACACTGTGGTCTCTCACTCCCTCCCTCCATCACACTGTCACTCACTCCCTCACTCCATCACACTGTCACTCACTCCCTCACTCCATCACACTGTCTCTCACTCCCTCACTCCATCACACTGTCTCTCACTCCCTCACTCCATCACACTGTCACTCACTCCCTCACTCCATCACACTGTCACTCACTCCCTCACTCCATCACACTGTCTCTCACTCCCTCACTCCATCACACTGTCACTCACTCCCTCACTCCATCACACTGTCACTCACTCCATCACACTGTCTCTCACTACCTCACTCCATCACACTGTCTCTCACTCCCTCACTCCATCACACTGTCACTCACTCCCTCACTCCATCTCACTGTCTCTCACTCCCTCACTCCATCACACTGCCTCTCACTCCCTCACTCCATCTCACTGTCTCTCACTCCCTCACTCCATCGCACTGTCTCACTCCCTCACTCCATCACACTGTCTCACTCTCTCATTCCATCACACTGTCTCTCACTCCCTCACTCCATCACACTGTCTCTCAATCCCTCACTCCATCACACTGTCACTCACTCCCTCACTCCATCTCACTGTCTCTCACTCCCTCACTCCATCACACTGTCTCTCAGTCCCTCACTCCATCACACTGTCTCTCACTCCCTCACTCCATCACACTGTCTCTCACTCCCTCACTCCATCTCACTGTCTCTCACTCCCTCACTCCATCTCACTGTCTCTCACTCCCTCACTCCATCACACTGTCTCTCACTCCCTCACTCCATCACACTGTCTCTCACTCCCTCACTCCATCACACTGTCTCTCACTCCCTCACTCCATCTCACTGTCTCTCACTCCCTCACTCCATCACACTGTCTCTCACTCACTCACTCCATCACACTGTCTCTCACTCCCTCACTCCATCACACTGTCTCTCACTCCCTCACTCCCTCTCACTGTCTCTCACTCCCTCACTCCATCTCACTGTCTCTCACTCCCTCACTCCACCACACTGTCTCTCACTCCCTCACTCCATTACACTGTCACTCACTCCCTCACTCCATCACACTGTCTCTCACTCCCTCACTCCATCACACTGTCTCTCACTCCCTCACTCCCTCTCACTGTCTCTCACTCCCTCACTCCATCTCACTGTCTCTCACTCCCTCACTCCATCACACTGTCTCTCACTCCCTCACTCCATCACACTGTCTCTCACTCCCTCACTCCATCACACTGTCACTCACTCCCTCACTCCATCACACTGTCACTCACTCCCTCACTCCATCTCACTGTCTCTCACTCCCTCACTCCATCACACTGTCTCTCACTCCCTCACTCCATCTCACTGTCTCTCACTCCCTCACTCCATCGCACTGTCTCACTCCCTCACTCCATCACACTGTCTCACTCTCTCATTCCATCACACTGTCTCTCACTCCCTCACTCCATCTCACTGTCTCTCACTCCCTCACTCCATCTCACTGTCACTCTCTCCCTCACTCCATCACACTGTCACTCACTCCCTCACTCCATCACACTGTCTCTCACTCCCTCACTCCATCACAGTGTCTCTCACTCCCTCACTCCATCTCACTGTCTCTCACTCCCTCACTCCATCTCACTGTCACTCACTCACTCACTCCATCACACTGTCACTCACTCCCTCACTCCATCACACTGTCTCTCACTCCCTCACTCCATCACACTGTCACTCACTCCCTCACTCCATCTCACTGTCACTCACTCCCTCACTCCATCACACTGTCACTCACTCCCTCACTCCATCACACTGTCTCTCACTCCCTCACTCCATCACACTGTCTCTCACTCCCTCACTCCATCACACTGTCACTCACTCCCTCACTCCATCACACTGTCACTCACTCCCTCACTCCATCACACTGTCTCTCACTCCCTCACTCCATCACACTGTCTCTCACTCCCTCACTCCATCTCACTGTCACTCACTCCCTCACTCCATCACACTGTCTCTCACTCCCTCACTCCATCACACTGTCTCTCACTCCCTCACTCCATCACACTGTCACTCACTCCCTCACTCCATCACACTGTCTCTCACTCCCTCACTCCATCTCACTGTCTCTCACTCCCTCACTCCATCACACTGTCACTCACTCCCTCACTCCATCACACTGTCTCTCACTCCCTCACTCCATCACACTGTCACTCACTCCCTCACTCCATCACACTGTCTCTCACTCCCTCACTCCATCACACTGTCTCTCACTCCCTCACTCCATCACACTGTCTCTCACTCCCTCACTCCATCACACTGTCACTCACTCCCTCACTCCACCACACTGTCTCTCACTCCCTCACTCCATCTCACTGTCTCTCACTCCCTCACTCCATCACACTGTCTCTCACTCCCTCACTCCATCTCACTGTCTCTCACTCCCTCACTCCATCACACTGTCTCTCACTCCCTCACTCCATCTCACTGTCTCTCACCCCCTCACTCCATCACACTGTCTCTCACTCCCTCACTCCATCACACTGTCTCTCACTCCCTCACTCCATCTCACTGTCTCTCACTCCCTCACTCCATCACACTGTCTCTCACTCCCTCACTCCATCTCACTGTCTCTCACCCCCTCACTCCATCACACTGTCTCTCACTCCCTCACTCCATCACACTGTCTCTCACTCCCTCACTCCATCACACTGTCTCTCACTCCATCACACTGTCTCTCACTCCCTCACTCCATCACACTGTCTCTCACTCCCTCACTCCATCTCACTGTCTCTCACTCCCTCACTCCATCTCACTGTCACTCACTCCCTCACACTGTCTCTCACTCCCTCACTCCAGCACACTGTCTCTCACTCCCTCACTCCATCACACTGTCTCTCACTCCCTCACTCCATCACACTGTCTCTCACTCCCTCACTCCAGCACACTGTCTCTCACTCCCTCACTCCAGCACACTGTCTCTCACTCCCTCACTCCATCACACTGTCTCTCACTCCCTCACTCCATCTCACTGTCTCTCACTCCCTCACTCCATCACACTGTCTCTCACTCCCTCACTCCATCACACTGTCTCTCACTCCCTCACTCCAGCACACTGTCTCTCACTCCCTCACTCCAGCACACTGTCTCTCACTCCCTCACTCCATCACACTGTCTCTCACTCCCTCACTCCATCTCACTGTCTCTCACTCCCTCACTCCATCACACTGTCTCTCACTCTCTCACTCCATCACACTGTCTCTCACTCCCTCACTCCATCACACTGTCTCTCACTCCCTCACTCCATCACACAGTCTCTCACTCCCTCACTCCATCACACTGTCTCTCACTCCCTCACTCCATCACACTGTCTCTCACTCCCTCACTCCATCACACAGTCTCTCACTCCCTCACTCCATCTCACTGTCTCTCACTCCCTCACTCCATCCTCACTGTCTCTCACTCCCTCACTCCATCACACTGTCTCTCACTCCCTCACTCCATCACACTGTCTCTCACTCCCTCACTCCATCACACTGTCTCTCACTCCCTCACTCCATCACACTGTCTCTCACTCCCTCACTCCATCACACTGTCTCTCACTCCCTCACTCCATCACACTGTCTCTCACTCCCTCACTCCATCACACTGTCTCTCACTCCCTCACTCCATCACACTGTCTCTCACTCCCTCACTCCATCACACTGTCTCTCACTCCCTCACTCCATCACACTGTCACTCACTCCCTCACTCCATCACACTGTCACTCACTCCCTCACTCCCTCACACTGTCTCTCACTCCCTCACTCCATCACACTGTCTCTCATTCCCTCACTCCATCACACTGTCTCTCACTCTCTCACTCCATCACACTGTCACTCACTCCCTCACTCCATCACACTGTCACTCACTCCCTCACTCCATCACACTGTCTCTCACTCCCTCACTCCATCACACTGTCTCTCACTCCCTCACTCCATCACACTGTCTCTCACTCCCTCACTCCATCACACTGTCTCTCACTCTCTCACTCCATCACACTGTCTCTCACTCCCTCACTCCATCACACTGTCTCTCACTCCCTCACTCCATCTCACTGTCTCTCACTCCCTCACTCCATCTCACTGTCACTCACTCCCTCACACTGTCTCTCACTCCCTCACTCCAGCACACTGTCTCTCACTCTCACTCCATCACACTGTCACTCACTCCCTCACTCCATCACACTGTCACTCACTCCCTCACTCCATCACACTGTCACTCACTCCCTCACTCCATCACACTGTCTCTCACTCCCTCACTCCATCACACTGTCTCACCCTCACTCCATCACACTGTCTCTCACTCCCTCACTCCTTCACACTGTCTCTCACTCCCTCACTCCATCACACTGTCACTCACTCCCTCACTCCATCACACTGTCACTCACTCTCTCACTCCATCACACTGTCTCTCACTCCCTCACTCCATCTCACTGTCTCTCACTCCCTCACTCCATCACACTGTCTCTCACTCCCTCACTCCATCTCACTGTCTCTCTCTCCCTCACTCCATCTCACTGTCTCTCACTCCCTCACTCCATCACACTGTCTCTCACTCCCTCACTCCATCTCACTGTCTCTCTCTCCCTCACTCCATCTCACTGTCTCTCACTCCCTCACTCCATCACACTGTCTCTCACTCCCTCACTCCATCACACTGTCTCTCACTCCCTCACTCCATCTCACTGTCTCTCTCTCTCCCTCACTCCATCTCACTGTCTCTCACTCCCTCACTCCATCACACTCTCACTCCCTCACTCCATCACACTGTCTCTCACTCCCTCACTCCATCACACTGTCTCTCACTCCCTCACTCCATCACACTGTCTCTCACTCCCTCACTCCATCTCACTGTCTCTCACTCCCTCACTCCATCACACTGTCTCTCACTCCCTCACTCCATCTCACTGTCACTCACTCCCTCACTCCATCACACTGTCTCTCACTCCCTCACTCCATCTCACTGTCTCTCACTCCCTCACTCCATCACACTGTCTCTCACTCCCTCACTCCATCACACTGTCTCTCACTCCCTCACTCCATCACACTGTCTCTCACTCCCTCACTCCATCACACTGTCTCTCACTCCCTCACTCCATCACACTGTCTCTCACTCCCTCACTCCATCTCACTGTCTCTCACTCCCTCACTCCATCTCACTGTCTCTCACTCCCTCACTCCATCACACTGTCACTCACTCCCTCAGTCCATCTCACTGTCACTCACTCCCTCACTCCATCACACTGTCTCCCACTCCCTCACTCCATCACACTGTCTCTCACTCCCTCACTCCATCTCACTGTCTCTCACTCCCTCACTCCATCACACTGTCACTCACTCCCTCACTCCATCACTCCATCACACTGTCTCTCACTCCCTCACTCCATCACACTGTCTCTCACTCCATCACTCCATCACACTGTCTCTCACTCCCTCACTCCATCTCACTGTCTCTCACTCCCTCACTCCATCTCACTGTCTCTCACTCCCTCACTCCATCACACTCTCTCTCACTCCCTCACTCCATCACACTGTCACTCACTCCCTCACTCCATCACACTGTCTCTCACTCCCTCACTCCATCACACTGTCTCTCACTCCCTCACTCCGTCCTCACTTTCTCTCACTCCCCTACTGTCACTCACTCCCTCACTCCATCACACTGACACTCACTCCCTCACTCCGTCCTCACTGTCACTCACTCTTCTCTCCGTCCTCACTGTCTCTCACTCCATCACACTGTCACTCAATCCCTCACTCCATCACACTGTCACTCACTCCCTCACTCCATCACACTGACACTCACTCCCTCACTCCGTCCTCACTGTCCCTCACTCTTCTCTCCGTCCTCACTGTCTCTCACTCCATCACACTGTCACTCAATCCCTCACTCCATCGCACTGTCTCTCTCCCTCACTCCGTCCTCACTGTCTCTCACTCCCTCACTCCGTCCTCCTTGTCTCTCACTCCCACAATCCGTCCTCACTATCACTCACTCCCTCACTCCATCTCACTGCCTCTCACTCCCTCACTCCGTCCTCCTTGTCTCTCACTCCCTCACTCCGTCCTCACTATCACTCCCTCCCTCACTCCATCTCACTGTCTCTCACTCCCTCACTCTGTCCTCACTTTCTCTCACTCCCTCACTCCATTACACTGTCTCTCACTCCCTCACTCCATCCTCACTCTGTCACACCCTCACTCCATCACACTGTCCCTCACTCCGTCCTCACTGTCTCTCACTCCGTCCTCACTGTCTCTCACTCCCTCCACACTCCATCCTCACTGTCTCTCACTCCGTCCTCACTGTCACACAATCCCTCACTCGATCCCCACTGTCTCTCACTCCCTCACTCGGTCCTCACTGTCCCTCACTCCCTCTCACTGTCACTCACTCCCTCACTCCGTCCTCCTTGTCTCTCACTCCCTCACTCCGTCCTCACTATCACTCCCTCCCTCACTCCATCTCACTGTCTCTCACTCCCTCACTCTGTCCTCACTTTCTCTCACTCCCTCACTCCATCACACTGCCTCTCACTGACTCACTCCTTCACACTGTGTCACTCCCTCACTCCATCACACTGTCTCTCACTCCCTCACTCCATCTCACTGTCTCTCACTCCCTCACTCCATCTCACTGTCTCTCACTCCCTCACTCCATCTCACTGTCTCTCACTCCCTCACTCCATCACACTGTCTCTCACTCCCTCACTCCATCACACTGTCTCTCACTCCCTCACTCCATCACACTGTCTCTCACTCCCTCACTCCATCTCACTGTCACTCACTCCCTCACACTGTCTCTCACTCCCTCACTCCATCACACTGTCTCTCACTCCCTCACTCCATCTCACTGTCACTCACTCCCTCACACTGTCACTCACTCCCTCACTCCATCTCACTGTCTCTCACTCCCTCACTCCATCACACTGTCTCTCACTCCCTCACTCCATCACACTGTCTCTCACTCCCTCACTCCATCTCACTGTCTCTCACTCCCTCACTCCATCACACTGTCTCTCACTCCCTCACTCCATCACACTGTCTCTCACTCCCTCACTCCATCACACTGTCACTCACTCCCTCACTCCATCACACTGTCTCTCACTCCCTCACTCCATCTCACTGTCTCTCACTCCCTCACTCCATCACACTCTCTCTCACTCCCTCACTCCATCACACTGTCTCTCACTCCCTCACTCCATCTCACTGTCACTCACTCCCTCACTCCATCTCACTGTCACTCACTGTCGTCCAGCCAATTTTGAATCCAATTGGCAACCTCACCCTGGATCCCGTGAGCTTTAACCTTCTGCAACAACCTACCATGCGGTACCTTGTCAAAGGCTTTGCTAAAGTCCATGTAGACAACGTCTACTGCACTGCCCTCATCTACCTTCTTGGTCACCCCCTCAAAAAACTCAATCAAATTTGTGAGACATGATTTTCCACGCACAAAGCCATGCTGACTGCCCCGAATCAGTCCTTGCCTCTCTAAATGCTTGTAGATCCTGTCTCTCAGAATACCTTCTAGCAACTTACCACTCCATCCTCATTGTCTCTCATTCTATCACACTGACACTCACTCTCTCACTCCACACTCCGCCCTCACTGTCTCTCACTCCCTCACTCCCTCCTCACTGTCTTTCACTCCCTCACTCCATCACACTGTCACTCACTCCCTCACTGCTTCCACCTTGTCTCTCATTCCCTCACTTCGTCCTCACTGTCTCTCCCTCACCCCATCACACTGTCACTCACTCCCTCACTCCACACTCCGCCCTCACTGTCTCTCACTCCCTCACTCCGCCCTCACTGTCTCTCACTCCCTCACTCCATCCTCACTGTCTTTCACTCCCTCACTCCATACTCACTGTCTCTCACTCCATCACACTCTCTCACTCCCTCACTCCACACTCCATCCTCACTGTCTCACTCCCTCACTCCCATCACACTGTCACTCACTCCCTCACCCCATCACACTGTCACTCACTCCCTCACTCCATCACACTGACACTCACTCCCTCACTCCGTCCTCATTGTCTCTCACTCCCTCTCACTGTCTCTCACTCCCTCACTCCATCACACTGCCTTTCACTCACTCCATCACACTGTCACTCGCTCCCTCACTCCATCCTCACTGTCACTCCCTCACTCCATCACACTGTCTCTCACTCCCTCACTCCATCACACTGTCACACAATCCCTCACTCGATCCTCACTGTCACTCTCTCCCTCTCACTGTCTCTCATTCCCTCACTCCATCACACTGTCTCTCACTCCGACCTCACAGTCTCCCACTCCCTCACTCCATCACAACTCCCTCATTCCATCCCCGGGCCCTCACTCCGCCCACTGCCTCCCTCTCCTTCACTCCGTCCCCACTATCCCTCACTCCATCCCCGCTGTCTCCCTCACCTTCAGTCCATCCCTGCATTCTCTCACTCCATCCCCGCATTCTCTCACTCCATCCCCACATTCTCTCACTCCCTCACTCCATCCTCGCTGTCCCTCACCCTCACTCCATTCTCGCTGTCCCTCACTCCATCCTCGCTGTCCCTCACTCCCTCATCCTTACTCCATCCTCGCTGTCCCTCACTCCATCCTCGCTGTCCCTCACTCCATCCTCGCTGTCCCTCACTCCCTCATCCTTACTCCATCCTCGCTGTCCCTCACTCCCTCATCCTTACTCCATCCTCGCTGTCTCTCACTCCCTCACCCTCACTCCATTCTCGATGACTCTCACTCCCTCACACTCAATCTGACCCACTGTCCCTCACTCCATCCTCACTGTCCCTCACTCCCTCACCCTCACTCCATCCTCACTGTCCCTCACCCTGACTCCATCCTCCCTGTCCCTCACTCCCCCACCCTCACTCCATCCTCGCTGTCCCTCACTCCATCCTCGCTGTCTCTCACTCCCTCACCCCATCCTCGCTGTCCCTCCCTCACCCTCACTCTGACCCACTGTCCCTCACTCCCTCACCCTCACTCCATCCTCCCTGTCCCTCACTCCCCCATCCTCACTCCCCCACCCTCACTCCATCCTCACTGTCCCTCACTCCCTCACCCTCACTCCATTCTCCCTGTCCCTCACCCCATCTCCGCTGTCTGTCACTCCCTCACCCTCACTCCGACCCCGCTGTCTGTCACTCCCTCGCCCTCACTCCGACCCCGCTGTCTCTCACTCCCTCACCCTCACTCCGACCCCGCTGTCTCTCACTCCCTCACTCCGACCCCGCTGTCTCTCACTCCCTCACCCTCACTCCGACCCCGCTGTCTCTCACTCCCTCACCCTCACTCCGACCCCGCTGTCTCTCACTCCCTCACCCTCACTCCGACCCCGCTGTCTCTCACTCCCTCACCCTCACTCCGACCCCGCTGTCTCTCACTCCCTCACCCTCACTCCGACTCCGTTGTCTTTTGCCCTCTCCTGGTTATTGGCTGTTCTTTTTGCTGCTTGTTCGTCAAACCCTCAAGTTTCTACTCCTACCTTGCGTCACTTCACACTCTCACTCGATATTCCCTGATTGCTGACCACTGAATTTGGGTGCTGTTGGGCGTGGTTTGGATGCCAGGGATAGGGAAGATCTAACATGATGTATTTGTTGTGTGAAGGTACAGGTGTGGGATACGGCTGGGCAGGAGCGATTTCGGACCATCACACAGAGTTACTATCGCAGTGCCCATGGAGCAATCATCGCTTATGATATCACCAAGCTATCGTCCTTCAACTCTGTACCTCATTGGATCAATGAGATTCAGCGATATGGAGCTGCTAATGTGGTCCAGATGTTGATTGGTAGGTTGCTGGACATTATTTGCCTTGTCATTTCCTGTCTGATTGTGACTCAGACCTGAAACATTAACTCTGTTTCTCTGTCCACAGATGTTTCCAGACCCTCTGAGTATTTACAGTGTTTTGTTTTTATTTGCGAACCTCCTGCCTCGGCGGTAGCACAGTGGTTAGCACTGTTGTTTCACAGCTACAGGGTTCGATTCCGGCTTGGGTGACTGTCTGGGCGGAGTCTGCACGTTCTCCCCGTGTCTGCGTGGATTTCCTCCGGATGCTCCGGTTTCCTCCCACAGTCCTGAAAGACACCCTGTTAGGTAAATTGGACATTCTGAATTCTCCCTCTGTACCCGAACAGGCGCCGGAATGTGGCGACTAGGGTATTTTCACAGTAACTGTTAATGAAAACCTACTTGTGACAATAAAGATTATTATTGTTAAGCTGCAAATTGAGGTTCAATGAGCACAACGTAGTGTTAGTGGACAAGGATCTGAGACACAGTTCAATGATGCATGGGCTATTTCATGAAATGTGTTTGACAAAGTGCAGCCAAATAACGTTGTTAGTAAAATAAAACCCATTGAATTAAAGGCACAGTGCAGTGTGGATACATCACTGTGTGATTCAGGACCGGCATGTTCCTGTGAGGAAGAAGGATAAGTATGGCAAGTTTCGGGAACCTTGGATAACAATAGATATTGTGAGCCTCGTCAACAAGAAAAGGAGGCATTTGTCCGGGCTAGAAGGCTGGGAACAGACAAAGCCTGTGAGGAATACAGGAAAAGTAGGAACGAACTTAAGGAGTCAGGTGGCCTAAAAGGGGTCACGAAGAGTCATTCAAACAGAATTAAGCTAAATCCCAAGACCTTTTACACATATATAAAGAGCAAGAGGGTAGCCAGGGAAAGGGTTGGCCCACCCAAGAACAGGGGAGGGAATCTATGTGTGGACCCAGAGGAAATGGATGAGGTATTAAATGAGTACTTTGCATCAATATTCTCCAAAGAGAAAGGCTCGGTGGATGATGAGTCTGGGGAAGGGTGTGTAGATAGTTTGGGTCACATTGAGATCAAAAAGGAGGTGGTGTTGGGCATCTTGAAAATCATGAAGGTAGATAATTCCCCAGAGCCTGTGGGATCTACCCCAGAATACTGAGGGAGGCAAAAGAGGAAATTGCTGGGGCTTCGCAGGAACTTTGTATCCTCACTGGCTACAGGTGAGGTCCCAGAGGACTAGAGAATAGCTAATGTTGTTCCTTTGTTTAAGAAGGGTAGCAAGAATTATCCAGGAAGTTGCAAGCCGAGAGCCTTGTGTCACTAGTAGGGAAATTATTGGAAAGAATTCTTCAAGACAGGATTTACTTCCATTTGGAAGCAAAAATACGTTTTAGCGAGAGGCAGCATGGTTTTGTGAAGCAGAGGTCGTGTCTCACCAACTTGATCGAGTTTTTGGAGGAAGTAACGAAGATGATTGATGAGGGTAGGGCAGTGGATGTTGTCTATATGGACTTCAGTAAGGCCTTTGACAAGGTCCCTCGTGGCAGACTGGTACAGAAGGTGAAGTCACACAGGATCAGAGGTGAATTAACCAGATGGATACAGAACTGGCTGGTCATAGAAGACTGAGGGTAACAGTGGAAGGGTGTGTTTCTGAATGGAGGGCTGTGACTAATGGCATGCCTCAGGGATCAGTGCTGGGACCTTTGCTGTTTGTAGTATATATAAATGATTTGGAGGAAAATGTCTGATTAGTAAGTTTGCGAACAACACAAAGCTTGGTGGAATTACGGATAGCGATGAGGACTGTCAGAGGATACAGCAGGATTTGGATCGTTTGGAGACCTGGGCGGAGAGATGGCAGATGGAGTTTTAATATGAGGTCATGCATTTTGGAAGGTCGAACACAGGTGTGAAATATACAGTAAATGGCAGAACCCTTAAGAATATTGACAGGCAGAGGGATCTGGGTGTACAGGTCCACATGTCACTGAAAGTGGCAACGCAGGTGGAGGAGGCAGTTAAGAAGGTATACGGCATGCTTGCCTTCATTGGATGGAGCATAGAGTATAAAAAATTGGCAAGCCATGCTGCAACTATATGGAACCTTAGTTAGACCACACTTGGAATATAGTGTTTAATTCTGGTCGCCACACAACAAGAAGGATGTGGAGAGGGTACAGAAGAGGTTTAGAAGTATGTTGGCTGGTATGGAGGGCATTGGCTATGAGGAGAGGTTGAATAAATTTGGTTTGTTCTCACTGGAATGACCTGATAGAAGTCTATAAAAGTATGAGGGATATGGACAGAGTGGATAGTCAGAGGTTTTTTCCCAGGATGGAAGAGTCAATTACAAGATGACATAGGTTTAAGGTGCGAGGGGCAAAGTTTAGAGGAGATGTGCGAGGGAACTTTGTTTACACAGAGGGTAGTGGGTGCCTGGAACCCGCTGCCAGAGGAGGTGGTGGAAGCAGGGACGATCATCACGTCCATGGGGCGTCTTGACAAGTACATGATTATCATGGAAATAGAGGGATATGGACCCCGGAAGTGTAAAAGCTTTTAGGTTAGATGGGCAGCTTGATCGGCACAGGTAAAGTTTTATTATTGTTACCAGTGGTAGGTAACAAGGTTTTGTGGACCTTAGCAAATTGAAAGGAAATTGAGTGAGGTGAATGATTTTGTTAAGATCGCCAGATAGAAGGAATACTCGCCTTTCAGACGTAAAACAAACTGACCTAAAAGAGTTATTAATATCACATGGGCAAGTTTGTGGAGATAGGTTGGGAAATATTAAAATGGCTATACAAGATGGAGATGTGGGAAATGCTGTTCCAATTAAACAACATCCATATAGACTTAAACCTTTAAAATTGGCGCAGGTTCAAAAAGAAATTGAAAGTATTCTTAAAAATGGCATAATTGAAGTGGGTTGCAGCCAATGGAGCTCACCCACAGTGATGGTACCAAAACCGGACGCTACCCAACGATTATATGTGGACGATAGAAAGGTTAATGCAGTTACAAGAACAGACTCTTATCCTATCTCACCGTTGGAGGACTGCATTGAGAAGGTGGGACAATCAGCTTTTATTTCCAAACTAGATTTACTTAAAGGTTACTGGCAGGTAACTTTATCCGAAAGGGCGAAGGAGATTTCAGCTTTTGTGACTCCAAATGGTATGCACCAATTCAGAGTTATGCCATTTAGCATGAAAAACGCCCCAACCACATTTCAACGGTTAATTAACAAACAGGATTACCCAATTGTGTGGTATACATAGACTATCTGGTGATTTTTAGTCCGACATGGAAAGAAAATTTGAAGCATCTGATGGAGTTATTCGATCGACTTCAGGAGGCGGGTTTGTTGGTAAACCTATCCAAAAGTGAGTTTGGAAAAGCCCAAATCACGTTCCTTGGCCATACAATTGGACATGGACAAATGGTCCCATGGGATGTGAAAATAGAAGTTATTGGGGAGTTTCCAATACACTCAACACGAAGGGGAATAATGAGATTTCTTGGCATGAGAGGTTTTTACTGTAAATTTGTGCTGAATCTTTGCAGCGTGGTTGCTCCACTGACGGACTTGCTGAAAAAGCGTAGCAAATTTCAGTGGACGGCGGAGTGTCAACAGGCATTTGATGGCCTGAAGGCTGTGTTAACCACTGCTCCTGTGTTGGCCCCCCCAAATTACACAAAACTATTCAAGTCGATGCGAATGATATGTGCTGAGCTCTTGCAAGAAGACAACGAAGGAATAGATCGGTCTATTTGGTATTTTTCCAAGAAATTAAATGATCACCAGAGGAAGTATTAAAAATTGAAAAGAAGACTTTGAGCTTGGTGCGGGCTTTGCAACATTTTCACATTTATGTGACCAGCAATCCGTCTGACACAATTATATAAACTGATCATAATCCATTGACGTTTTTGGAGCGATTCAGGAATAAAAATGCCAGACTGTTTCGGTAGAGTTTATTATTACAGCCATTTCATTTAAAAATTATACATGTGTCAGGATGGAAAAATGCAATAGTCGATGCTTTGTCACGAATGTGATGAAGTAGGTTCGATGCTGGAAGAAGAACTAAAATGGACTGTATTATCAATGTTTGTCTGTTTTGGTTTAATTTTAAAAATTTATGTTTATTGTCAATTGTTATCAGCCATGATTGAGTGGCGGAGCAGACTTGATGGGCCGAGTGGCCTAATTCTGCTCCTATGTCTTCTGGTCTTATGGTTATTAATGGGCAAGTGAAAAATTAAACCATCTTTGAAGTTGATGGTTTATTTTTCTTTCTTCGGGGGAGGCGTTATATTGTGTTTCATTGCAGGAACCTCTGATGCACAGGGGGAGGAAGGTGTTCATTCATGTTTGTTCCTCATTGGAACAAGGCTGCGCGACAAGTCTAATCATGTAAATTTGCAGACGATACTAAAGTTGGTGGTGTTGTCGATAGTGTGGAAGGATGTAGCAGGTTACAGAGGGATATAGATAAGCTGCAGAGCTGGGCTGAGAGGTGGCAAATGGAGTTTAATGTAGAGAAGTGTGAGGTGATTCACTTTGGAAGGAATAACAGGAATGCGGAATATTTGGCTAATGGTAAAGTTCTTGAAAGTGTGGATGAGCAGAGGGATCTAGGTGTCCATGTACATAGATCCCTGAAAGTTGCCACCCAGGTTGACAGGGTTGTGAAGAAGGCCTATGGAGTGTTGGCCTTTATTGGTAGAGGGATTGAGTTCCGGAGTCAGGAGGTCATGTTGCAGCTGTACAGAACTCTGGTTCGGCCGCATTTGGAGTATTGCGTACAGTTCTGGTCACCGCATTATAGGAAGGACGTGGAGGCTTTGGAGCGGGTGCAGAGGAGATTTACCAGGATGTTGCCTGGTATGGAGGGAAAATCTTATGAGGAAAGGCTGATGGACTTGAGGTTGTTTTCGTTGGAGAGAAGAAGGTTGAGAGGAGACTTAATAGAGGCATACAAAATGATCAGGGGGTTGGATAGGGTGGACAGTGAGAGCCTTCTCCCGCGGATGGAAATGGCTGGCACGAGGGGACATAACTTTAAACTGAGGGGTAATAGATATAGGACAGAGGTCAGAGGTAGGTTCTTTATGCAAAGAGTAGTGAGGCCGTGGAATGCCCTACCTGCTACAGTAGTGAACTCGGCAACATTGAGGGCATTTAAAAGTTTATTGGATAAACATATGGATGATAATGGCATAGTGTAGGTTAGATGGCTTTTGTTTTGGTGCAACATCGTGGGCCGAAGGGCCTGTACTGCGCTGTATTGTTCTATGTTCTATGTGACCATTGATGTGGGCAAATGGGCAGTCGACAGTCTGGAGAGTAAAACACCTTTCCAATAAAGCTCTTGTTTGTTTAAACCTTTGTGATCTGCAAGCCCAGCCTTTAAAAATAGCACATACAGATTACGTACAAAGATGATTGATGCAGGTAGGGCAGTGGATTATGTCTATATGGACTTCAGTAAGGCCTTTGACAAGGTCCCTCATGATAGACTGGTACAAAAGGTTAAGTCACACAGGATCAGGGGTGAGCTGGCAAGGTGGATTCAGAACTGGCTAGGTCATAGAAGGCAGAGAGTAGCAATGGAAGGGTGCTTTTCTAATTGGAGGGCTGTGACTAGTGGTGTTCTGCAGAGATCAGTGCTGGGACCTTTGCTGTTCGTAGTATATATAAATGATTTGGAGGAAAATGTAACTGGTCTGATTAGTAAGTTTGCAGACGACACAAAGGTTGGTGGAATTGCGGATAGCGATTGAGGACTGTCAGAGGATACGGCAGGATTTAGATCGTTTGGAGACTTGGGGGGAGAGATGGCAGATGGAGTTTAATCCGGACAAATGTGAGGTAATGCATTTTGGAAGGTCTAATGCAGGTAGGGAATATACAGTGAATGGTAGAACCCTCAAGAGTATTGAAAGTCAGAGAGTTCTAGGTGTACAGGTTCACAGGTCACTGAAAGGGGCAACACAGGTGGAGAAGGTAGTCAAGAAGGCATAAGGCATGCTTGCCTTCATTGGCCGGGGCATTGAGTATAAGAATTGGCAAGTCATGTTGCAGCTGTATAGAACCTGAGTTAGGATACTTGGAATATAGTGTTCAATTCTGGTCGCCACACTACCAGAAGGATGTGGAGGCTTTAGAGAGGGTGCAGAAGAGATTTACCAGGATGTTGCCTGGTCTGGAGGGCATTAGCTATGAGGAGCAGTTGAATAAACTCGGTTTGTTCTCACTGGAACGATGGAGGTTGAGGGGCGACCTGATAGAGGTCTACAAAATTATGAGAGGCATAGACAGAGGCTTTTCCCCAGGGTAGAGGGGTCAATTACTAGGGGGCATAGGTTTAAGGTGAGAGGGGCAAGGTTTAGAGTAGATGTACGAGGCAGGTTTTTTACGCAGAGAGTAGTGGGTGCCTGGAACTCGCTACCGGAGGAGGTAGTGGAAGCAGGGACGATAGTGACATTTAAGGGGCATCTTGACAAATACATGAATAGGATGGGAATAGAGGGATACGGACCCAGGAAGTGTAGAAGATTGTAGTTTAGTCGGGCAGCATGGTTGGCACAGGCTTGGAGGGCCGAAGGTCCTGTTCCTGTGCCGCACTGTTCTTTGTTTTGTGAGGAGGACCATTTTTTACGTAGTGAGTGGTAATGAGCTGGAACTCGCTGCCAGTGGAGGTGGTGGAAACAGATGATGAATGATTTCAAAAGGAAATGTAATGGAGTCTTGAGGGGATTAAACTTGCAGGTACTGGGATAGAGTGGGGGAATGGGACTGACACCATAGCTCTGCACATGGATAGTATGGGCTCTATGAAGCAAGTGGTCTCATTCTGTGCTGTAATGATTCCATGGTGGTGTAACGGGAGAAAATGTCCCAGTGACAGAGAGTGAGGAACCATGAGACAGTGAAAGTTGACTGGGAAAAGAGAAAGATTGGAGATGAGATTTTTTTCAATGCAGTGACCTCTGACCTTGAATAACCTGTCTGATAGGGCAATAGTAAGTGATGGAAATACTCAAAGGGAAATTGTTTTTTATGGGTAAGACTTGGAAATTGGGATGAGAGGCTGAGAGTTTTTTATTACATTGGACTGCTCTTGAACAATGGAGAATGGTCAGAATGGCCTCACTTTCTATTGTATCCCCGTTGATTCTCAGTTACCTGGACCTGATACTGATCTTCCTTCCTGTCTTTGTTTAGGGAACAAAGCTGACCTGGAGGAAAGGCGCGAGGTTCCATTCGAGGAAGCTTGCAATGTAGCCGCGAAGTTTGGGCTATTGGCCGCGCTGGAGACATCAGCCAAAGAGGCACAGAACGTTGACGAGGCTTTTATGTTCATGACTCGAGAGTTGTTGGCAAGGAATGGCCTGCACTTGTCCAGTGAGAACTCTCGGAGTACCCTCCACCTGGACTCACGCCCAGTCAATGCCACACTGAGCACTGAGAGCAGATCCTGCTCATGTTCACCACATTGAGCAACATTGTCCGAATCATTGGTGAATTCTACAGGTTATCCTGCAGCACGAGAGTCTCTGGAGCGACACAATCCTGCAAGCTGCAGGAACATCACTGAAGCTGCTTATTGACATGGGAGACGGGAGGTTTAATGGTTCTCGGTGATTGCTGCCCTGGAACCTCCTCAATGCTGCATCTGATTAATGTGCAGCTCAATTCTGGGGACTTACCTGAAAAAGATTTTGTAAAATAAAGACCAACAGAGTGACAGCAGCTGGTTATAAATAAATTGAAATCTATTCCCCAGTAGGCGATGACCGCTGTATCTCAGGCTGCGAGGAGGTTTCAATTAAATTCATCAACATTCTAGTGGCTCCTTTGTGTTCTTGTGTCAAACACTGCTTGTGGCAGAGCAAAATGAAGATTCTGTGAGGAGACAGTGCAGCTCTCCTCACTACTGACCCTCTGACAGTGCAGCACTCCCTCAGTACTGACCCTCCGACAGCGCAGCACTCTCTCACTACTGACCCTCTGACAGTGCGGCGCTCCCTCAGTACTGACCCTCTGACAGTGCAGCACTCCCTCAGTACTGACCCTCTGACAGAGCAGCTCTCCCTTAGTACCGACCCTCTGACAGAGCAGCACTCCCTCAGTACTGACCCTCTGACAGTGCGGCACTCCCTCAGTACTGACCCTCTGACAGAGCAGCACTCCCTTAGTACCGACCCTCTGACTGTGCAGTGCTCCCTCAGTACTGACCCTCCGATAGTGCAGCGCTCCCACAGTACCGACCCTCTGGCAGAGCAGCACTCCCTCAGTACTGACCCTCTGACAGAGCAGCACTCCCTTAGTACGACCCTCTGACTGTGCAGTGCTCACGCAGTACTGACCCTCAAAGTGCAGCACTCCCTCAGTACTGACCCTCTGACAGTGCAGCACTCCCTCAGTAGAGACCCCGTGACAGTGCTGTGCTCCCTCAGTACTGACCATCCGACAACGCAGCATCCCTTCAGTACTGACCCTCTAACAGAGCAGCATTCCCTCAGTACAGATCTTCTGACAGAGCAGCGCTCTCTCAGTACAGATCCTCTGACTGTGCAGCACCCCCTCAGTACTGACCCTGTGACAGAGCAGCACTCCCTCAGTACTGACCCTCCAACTGCTCTGCATTCCCTCTGTACTAAACCTCTAACAGGGCTGCGCTCCCTCATTACTGATCCTCCGTCAGTGCAGCACTCCCTCAGTACTGACCCTCTGACAGTGCAGCGCTCCCACAGTACGGACCCTCTGACAGTGCTGTGCTCCCTCAGTTCTGACCCTCTGACAGTGCAGCACTCCCTCAGTACTGACCCTCCGACAGCGCAGCACTCTCTCAGTACTGACCCTCTGACAGGGCAGCGCTTCCTCAGTACTGACCCTCTGACAGAGCAGCGCTCCCTCAGTACTGACCCTCTGACAGAGCAGCACTCCCTCAGTACTGACCCTCTGACAGAGCAGCACTCCCTCAGTACTGACCCTCCAACTGTCCTGCATTCCCTCAGTACGAAACCTCTAACAGAGCAGCACTTACTCAGTACTGTCCGTCTGACAGTGCAGCACTCCCTCAGTACGAACCCTCTGCCAGTGTAGCACTTCTCAGTACCAACCCGCTGACAAGTATAGCGTTCCCTCAGTACTGACCCTCCAACAGAGCGACGTACCCTCAGTTACGACCCTCCAACAGTGCAGTGCTCCCTCAGTACTGACCCTCTGACTGTGCAGCACCCCCTCAGTACTGACCCTCCGACAGTGCAGCACTCCCCCAGTACTGACCCTCTGACAGCGCAGTGCTCCCTCAGTACTGACCCTCTGTTAATGCAGCACTCCCTGAGCACTGACCCTCTGACAGGGCAGCGCTCCCTCAGTATGGACCCTCCAACAGTGCAGCACTCCCTCACTACGGACCCTCTGACTGTGCAGCACTCCCTCATTACGGACCATCTGACAGTGCAACACATCCTCAGTACTAACCCTCTGACAGTGCAGCACTCCCTCAGTACTGACCCTCCGACAGTGCAGAACTCCCTCAGTACGGACCCTCTGACAGTGCAGCACTCCCTCAGTAGGGGGAACGTTTGCGTGGAAAGGTTTTTCGCAGAGGATGGTGGATGCCTGGAATGCTTTGCTAGCGGAGGTGGTAGAGGCAGGCACAATAGCATCATTTAAGATGCATCTAGACTACCTGATAATACGTCACATCAAATGTTAACTACCTGATGACACCTCCCAGCAGCTGTTAACTACCGGATAACACCTCACAAGAGCTGTTAACTACCTCATAACACCGCACAGCAACTCTGTTAACTACCGGATAACACCTCACAGAGGCTCTTAACATCCTGATAACACCTCACAGCAGCTGTTAACTACCCGATAACACCTCACAGCAGCTGTTAACTACCTGATAACACCGCACAGCAGCTGTTAACTACCTGATAACATAGAACATAGAACAATACAGCGCAGTACAGGCCCTTCGGCCCACGATGTTGCACCGAAACAAAAGCCATCTAACCTACACTATGCCATTATCATCCATATGTTTATCCAATAAACTTTTAAATGCCCTCAATGTTGGCGAGTTCACTACTGTAACAGGTAGGGCATTCCACGGCCTCACTACTCTTTGCGTAAAGAACCTACCTCCGACCTCTGTCCTATATCTATTACCCCTCAGTTTAAAGTTATGTCCCCTCGTGCCACCCATTTCCAGTGAGAGAAGGCTCTCACTGTCCACCCTATCCAACCCCCTGATCATTTTGTATGCCTCTATTAAGTCTCCTCTTAACCTTCTCTCCAACGAAAACAACCTCAAGTCCATCAGCCTTTTCTCATAAGATTTTCCCTCCATACCAGGCAACATCCTGGTAAATCTCCTCTGCACCCGCTCCAAAGCCTCCACGTCCTTCCTATAATGCGGTGACCAGAACTGTACGCAATACTCCAAATGCGGCTGTACCAGAGTTCTGTACAGCTGCAACATGACCTCCCGACTCCGGAACTCAATCCCTCTACCAATAAAGGCCAACACTCCATAGGCCTTCTTCACAACCCTATCAACCTGGGTGGCAACTTTCAGGGATCTATGTACATGGACACCTAGATCCCTTTGCTCATCCACACTTTCAAGAACTTTACCATTAGCCAAATATTCCGCATTCCTGTTATTCCTTCCAAAGTGAATCACCTCACACTTCTCTACATTAAACTCCATTTGCCACCTCTCAGCCCAGCTCTGCAGCTTATCTATATCCCTCTGTAACCTGCTACATCCTTCCACACTATCGACAACACCACCGACTTTAGTATCGTCTGCAAATTTACTCACCCACCCTTCTGCGCCTTCCTCTAGGTCATTGATAAAAATGACAAACAGCAACGGCCCCAGAACAGATCCTTGTGGTACTCCACTTGTGACTGTACTCCATTCTGAACATTTCCCATCAACCACCACCCTCCGTCTTCTTTCAGCTAGCCAATTTCTGATCCACATCTCTAAATACCCCTCAATTCCCCAGCCTCCGTATTTTCTGCAATAGCCTACCATGGGGAACCTTATCAAACGCTTTGCTGAAATCCAAAAACACCACATCAACTGCTCTACCCTCATCTACCTGTTCAGTCACCTTCTCAAAGAACTCAATAAGGTTTGTGAGGCATGACCTACCCTTCACAAAGCCATGCTGACTATCCCTGATCATATTATTCCTATCTAGATGATTATAAATCTTGTCTCTTATAATCCCCTCCAAGACTTTACCCACTACAGACGTGAGGCTCACCGGTCTATAGTTGCCGGGGTTGTCTCTGCTCCCCTTTTTGAACAAAGGGACCACATTTGCTGTCCTCCAGTCCTCTGGCACTATTCCTGTAGCCAATGATGACATAAAAATCAAAGTCAAAGGTCCAGCAATCTCTTCCCTGGCCTCCCAGAGAATCCTAGGATAAATACCATCAGGCCCCGGGGACTTATCTATTTTCAGCCTGTCCAGAATTGCCAACACCTCTTCCCTACGTACCTCAATGCCATCTATTCTATTAGCCTGGGGCTCAGCATTCTCCTCCACAACATTATCTTTTTCCTGAGTGAATACTGACGAAAAATATTCATTTAGTATCTCGCCTATCTCTTCAGACTCCACACACAATTTCCCATCCCTGTCCTTGACTGGTCCTACTCTTTCCCTAGTCATTCGCTTATTCCTGACATACCTATAGAAAGCTTTTGGGTTTTCCTTGATCCTTCCTGCCAAATACTTCTCATGTCCCCTCCTTGCTCGTCTTGCTCTCTCTTTAGATCCTTCCTCGCTACCTTGTAACTATCCATCGCCCCAACTGAAACTTCACACCTCATCTTCACATAGGCCTCCTTCTTCCTCTTAACAAGAGATTCCACTTCCTTGGTAAACCACGGTTCCCTCGCTCGACGCCTTCCTCCCTGCCTGCCCGGTACATATTTATCAAGAACACGCAGTAGCTGATCCTTGAACAAGCCCCACTTATCCAGTGTGCCCAACACTTGCAGCCTACATCTCCACCTTATCCCCCCCCAAGTCACGTCTAATGGCATCATAATTGCCCTTCCCCCAGCTATAACTCTTGCCCTGCGGTGTATACTTATCCCTTTCCATCATTAACGTAAACGTCACCGAATTGTGGTCACTGTCCCCAAAGTGCTCTCCTACCTCCAAATCCAACACCTGGCCTGGTTCATTACCCAAAACCAAATCCAACGTGGCCTCGCCTCTAGTTGGCCTGTCAACATATTGTTTCAGGAAACCCTCCTGCACACACTGTACAAAAAACGACCCATCTATTGTACTCGAACTATATCTTTTCCAGTCAATATTTGGAAAGTTAAAGTCTCCCATAATAACTACCCTGTTACTTTCGCTCTTATCCAGAATCATCTTCGCCATCCTTTCCTCTACATCCCTAGAACTATTAGGAGGCCTATAAAAACCTCCCAACAGGGTGACCTCTCCTTTCCTGTTTCTAACTTCAGCCCATACTACCTCGGAAGAAGAGTTCCCATCTAGCATCCTCTCCGCCACCGTAATACTGCTCTTGACTAGCAGCGCCACACCTCCCCCTCTTTTGCCTCCTTCTCTGAGCTTACTGAAACACCTAAACCCCGGAACCTGCAACATCCATTCCTGTCCCTGCTCTATCCATGTCTCCAAAATGGCCACAACATCTAAGTCCCAGGTACCAACCCATGCTGCCAGTTCCCCTACCTTGTTTCGTATACTCCTGGCATTGAAGTAGACACACTTCAAACCACCTACCTGAACACTGGCCCCCTCCTGCGACGTCAAATCTGTGCTCCTGACCTCTATACTCTGATTCTCCCTTACCCTAAAACTACAATCCAGGCTCCCATGCCCCTGCTGCATTAGTTTAAACCCCCCCAAAGAGCACTACCAAATCTCCCCCCAGGATATTTGTGCCCCTCAGGTTCAGATGTAGACCATCCTGTCTGTAGAGGTCCCACCTTCCCCAGAAAGAGCCCCAGTTATCCAGAAATCTGAATCCCTCCCGCCTGCACCATCCCTGTAGCCACGTGTTTAAATGTTCTCTCTCCCTATTCCTCATCTCACTATCACGTGGCACGGGCAACAACCCAGAGATAACAACTCTGTTTGTTCTAGTTCTGAGCTTCCATCCTAGCTCCCTGAAAGCCTGCCCGACATCCTTGTCCCCTTTCCTACCTATGTCGTTAGTGCCAATGTGGACCACGACTTGGGGCTGCTCCCCCTCCCCCTAAGGACCCGGAAAACACGATTCGAGACATCACGTACCCTTGCACCTGGGAGGCAACATATCAAACGTGAGTCTCTCACGCTCCCACAAAATCTCCTATCTGTGCCCCTGACTATAGAGTCCTCAATTACTAATGCTCTGCTCTTCTCCCCCCTTCCCTTCTGAGCAACAGGGACAGACTCCGTGCCAGAGGCCCGTACCCCATAACACCTGATAGCAGCTGTTAACTATCTGATAACAGCGCACAGCAGCTATTTACTACCTGATAACACACCACAGCAGCTGTTAACTACTGATAACACCGTGCAGCAGCTGTTAACTACCTAACACTGGACAGAATCTCTGTTAAATACCACATAACACCTCACAGCAACTGTTAACTATCTGATAACACCTCACAGCAGCTGTTAACTACCTGATAACACCTCACAGCAGCTCTGTTAACTATCTGATAACACCTCACAGCAGCTGTTAACTACCTGAGAACACCTCACAGCAACAGTTAACTACCTGCTAACACCTCATAGGAGATCTATTAACTACCTGATAACACCTCACAGCAGCTCTGTTAACTACCTGATAACACCTCAGACCAGCTGTTAACCACCTGATAACACTTCGCAGCAGCTGTTAACTACCTAGATAACACCTCACAGCAGCTCTGTTAACTACCTGATAACACCTCAGACCAGCTGTTAACTACCTAGATAACACTTCACAGCAGCTCGATTAACTACCTGAAAACACCTCACAGCAGTTCTGATAACTACCTGATAACACCGCACAGCATTTGTTAACTACCTGATAAAACCGCACACAGCTCTGTTAACTACCTAACACCGCGCAGCAGCTCTGTTAACTACCTGGTAACACTTCACAGCAGCTGTTAACTACCTAGATAACACCTCACAGCAGCTCTGTTAACTACCTGGTAACACTTCACAGCAGCTGTTAACTACCTGATAACACCTCACAGCAGTTCTGATAACTACCTGATAACACCGCACAGCATTTGTTAACTACCTAACACCGCGCATCAGCTCTGGTAACTATCTGATAACACCTCACAGCAGCTCTGTTAACTACCGGATAACTCCTCACAGCAGCTGTTCACTACCTGATAACACCTCACAGCAGCTCTGTTAACTATCTGATAACCTCACAGCAGCTCTGTTAACTACCTGATAACACTGCACAGCAGCTCTGTTAACTGCCTGATAACACCTCACAGCAGCTGCTAACTACGTGATAACACCTCACAGCAGCTCTGTTAACTACCTGATAACACGGCACAGCAGCTGTTAACTGCCTGATAACTCCTCACAGCAGCTGTTAACTACCTGATAACACCTCACAGCAGCTGTTAACTACCTGATAACACGGCACAGCAGCTGTTAACTGCCTGATAACTCCTCACAGCAGCTGTTAACTACCTGATAACACCTCACAGCAGCTGTTAACTACCTGATAACATCTCACAGCAGCTCTGTTAACTATCTGATAACCTCACAGCAGCTCTGTTAACTACCTGATAACATTGCACAGCAGCTGTTAACTACCTGATAACACCTCACAGCAGCTCTGTTAACTACCTGATAACACCTCACAGCAGCTCTGTTAACTACTTGATAACACCACACAGCAGCTGTTAACTACCTGATAACACCGCACAGCAGCTGTTAACTACCTGATAACACCTCACAGCAGCTGTTAATACCTGATAACACCGCACAGCAGCTCTGTTAACTACCTGGTAACACCTCACAGCAGCTGTTAACTACCTGATAACACTGTACAGCAGCTGTTAACTACCTGATAACACCGCACAGCAGCTGTTAACTACCTGATAACACTGCACAGCAGCTCTGTTAACTACCTGATAACACCGCGCAGCAGCTGTTACCTTCCTGATAACACAGCACAGCACCTGTTAACTACCTGATAACACCGCACAGCAGCTCTGTTAACTACCTGATAACACCGCACAGCAGCTCTGTTAACCACCTGATAACACCGCACAGCAGCTCTGTTAACTACCTGATAACACCGCGCAGCAGCTGTTAACTTCCTGATAACACAGCACAGCACCTGTTAACTACCTGATAACACCGCACAGCAGCTCTGTTAACTACCTGATAACACCGCACAGCAGCTCTGTTAACCACCTGATAACACCGCATAACAGCAGCTCTGTTAACTACCTGATAACACCGCACAGCAGCTCTGTTAACTACCTGGTAACATCTCACAGCAGCTGTTAACTACCTGATAACACCGCGCAGCAGCTGTTAACTGCCTGATAACTCCTCACAGCAGCTGTTAACTACCTGATAACACCTCACAGCAGCTGTTAACTACCTGATAACATCTCACAGCAGCTCTGTTAACTATCTGATAACCTCACAGCAGCTCTGTTAACTACCTGATAACATTGCACAGCAGCTGTTAACTACCTGATAACACCTCACAGCAGCTCTGTTAACTACCTGATAACACCTCACAGCAGCTCTGTTAACTACTTGATAACACCACACAGCAGCTGTTAACTACCTGATAACACCGCACAGCAGCTGTTAACTACCTGATAACACCTCACAGCAGCTGTTAATACCTGATAACACCGCACAGCAGCTCTGTTAACTACCTGGTAACACCTCACAGCAGCTGTTAACTACCTGATAACACTGTACAGCAGCTGTTAACTACCTGATAACACCGCACAGCAGCTGTTAACTACCTGATAACACTGCACAGCAGCTCTGTTAACTACCTGATAACACCGCGCAGCAGCTGTTAACTTCCTGATAACACAGCACAGCACCTGTTAACTACCTGATAACACCGCACAGCAGCTCTGTTAACTACCTGATAACACCGCACAGCAGCTCTGTTAACCACCTGATAACACCGCACAGCAGCTCTGTTAACTACCTGATAACACCGCGCAGCAGCTGTTAACTTCCTGATAACACAGCACAGCACCTGTTAACTACCTGATAACACCGCACAGCAGCTCTGTTAACTACCTGATAACACCGCACAGCAGCTCTGTTAACCACCTGATAACACCGCACAGCAGCTCTGTTAACTACCTGATAACACCGCACAGCAGCTCTGTTAACTACCTGGTAACATCTCACAGCAGCTGTTAACTACCTGATAACACCGCGCAGCAGCTGTTAACTTCCTAATAACTCCTCACAGCAGCTGTTCACTACCTGATAACACCTCACAGCAGCTCTGTTAACTATCTGATAACCTCACAGCAGCTCTGTTAACTACCTGATAACACTGCACAGCAGCTCTGTTAACTACCTGATTACACCTCAGAGCAGCTCTGTTAACTACCTGATAACACGGCACAGCAGCTGTTAACTGCCTGATAACTCCTCACAGCAGCTCTGTTAACTACCTGATAACATCGCACAGCAGCTGTTAACAACCTGATAACACCTCACAGCAGCTCTGTTAACTCTCTGATAACCTCACAGCAGCTCTGTTAACTAACTGATAACACCTCACAGCAGCTGTAAACTACCTGATAACACCGCACAGCAGCTGTTAACTACCTGATAACATCGCACAGCAGCTCTGTTAACTGCCTGATAACACAGCACAGCAGCTCTGTTAACTATCTGATAACACAGCACAGCAGCTCTGTTAACTACCGGATAACTCCTCACAGCAGCTGTTAACTACCTGATAACAGCACACAGCAGCTGTTAACTACCTGATAACACCGCGTGGCAGCTGTTAACTACCTGGCAACACCACACGGCAACAGTTAACTACCCGATAACACTTCACTGCAGCTGTTAACTACCTGAAAACACTTCACAGCAGCTGTTAACTACATGATAACACCTCACAGCAGCTGTTAACTAACTGATAACACCTCACAACAGCTCTGTTAGCTACCTGACACCTCACTGCAGCTCTGTTAACTACCTGACAACACAGCACAGCAGCTCTGTTAACTACTTGATAACACCTCACAGCAGCTGTTAACTACCTGATAACACCGCACAGCAGCTCTGTTAACTACCTGGTAACACCTCACAGCAGCTGTTAACTACCTGATAACAATGTACAGCAGCTGTTAACTACCTGATAACACCGCACAGCAGCTGTTAACTACCTGATAACACCGCACAGCAACTCTCTTACCTGATAACAACAGGCAGCAGCTGTTAACTACCTGATAACACCTCACAGCAGCTCGATTAACTACCTGATAACACCTCACAGCAGCTCTGTTAACTACCTGATAACACCGCACAGCAGCTGTTAACTACCTGATAACACCTCACAGCAGCTGTTAATACCTGATAACACCGCACAGCAGCTCTGTTAACTACCTGGTAACACCTCACAGCAGCTGTTAACTACCTGATAACACTGTACAGCAGCTGTTAACTACCTGATAACACCGCACAGCAGCTGTTAACTACCTGATAACACCGCACAGCAGCTCTGTTAACTACCTGATAACACCGCGCAGCAGCTGTTAACTTCCTGATAACACAGCACAGCACCTGTTAACTACCTGATAACACCGAACAGCAGCTCTGTTAACTACCTGATAACACCGCACAGCAGCTCTGTTAACCACCTGATAACACCGCGCATCAGCTCTGTTAACTACCTGATAACACCGCACAGCAGCTCTGTTAACTACCTGGTAACATCTCACAGCAGCTGTTAACTACCTGATAACACCGCACAACAGCTGTTAACTACCTGATAAAACCACACAGCAGCTGTGTTAACTACCTAACACCGCGCATCAGCTCTGTTAACTACCTGATAACACCGCACAGCAGCTCTGTTAACTACCTGTTAACACCGCACAGCAGCTGATAACTATCTGATAACACCGCATAGCAGCTGTTAACTACCTGATAACACCTCACAGCAGCTCTGTTAACTACCGGATAACTCCTCACAGCAGCTGTTAACTGCCTGATAACACCGCACAGCAGCTGCTAATTACCTGATAACACCTCACAGCAGCTCTGTTAACTACCTGATAACACCACACGGCAACAGTTAACTACCCGATAACACTTCACTGCAGCTGTTAACTACCCGAAAACACCTCACAGCAGCTCTTCGCTACATGATAACCCCTCACAGCAGCTGTTAACTACCTGATAACACATCACAGCGGCTCTGTTAACTTCCTGATAACATTAGCTCTGGAAACTACCTGATAACACCGCGCAGCAGCTCTGTTAACAACCTGATAACACCTCACAGCAGCTGTTGACTACCTGATAACACCGCACAACAGCTGTTAACTATCTGATAACACCTCACAGCAGCTGTTAACTACCTGATAACACCTCACAGCAGCTCTGCTAACTACCTGATAACACCTCATAGCAGCTGTTAACTACCTGATAACACCTCACGGCAGCTCCGTTAACTACCAGATAACACCGCACAGCATCTGTTAACGACCTGATAACACCTCAAAGGAGCTGTTAACTACCTGATAAAACCGTACAGCAGCTCTGTTAACTACCTGATAACACCTCGCAGCAGCTCTGTTAACGACCGGATAACACCGCACAGCAGATATTAACTACCTGATAACACCTCACACAGCTGTTAACTACATGATAACACCGCACAGCAGCCGTTAACTACCTGATAACATTGCGCAGCAGCTGTTAACTGTCTGATAACCGCTCACAGCAGCTCTGCTAACTACCTGATAACACCTCATAGCAACTCTGTTAACTACCTGATAACACCTCATAGCAACTCTGTTAACTACCTGATAACACCTCATAGCAACTCTGTTAACTACCTGATAACACCTCACAGCGGCTGTTGACTACCTGATAAAAGCTCACCGCAGGACTTCCGGGTGCGGCGATGACCAGCTGAGTCGCACGTTTCGGCAGCTCCCGGTGAAACGGACTTTTGGGCTCTTGATAGGAGCCCCAACGGCAATTTTGACGGCTAAAAACACTGTGCGGTAAACCAGAAGGGAATCCCCCCTGGATACGGATGAAAAAGGAGGAGAAAGTGGCCGGATTGCAGTGGATCCTTTAGAACAGCGGCAAGGAAGGCAAGCAAAAACCAAGATGGCGTCGGAAGGTGGCAGTTTAACATGGGGCCCTGAACAACAAGAGTTCTTGAAATGCTGTGTGGAAGAGCTCAAAAAGGAAATGAAGAAAGAGCTGTTGGCCCCGATACTACAGGCGATCGAAGGGCTAAAGGAGGAACAAAAGACCCAGGAGCGGGAACTTCCGGTCGTGAAGGCAAAGGCAGCCGAGAATGAGGACGACATACAGGGCCTGGTGGTGAAGTCGGAGACGCATGAGGCACATCAGAAACGATGTGTGGAAAGGTTGGAGGCACTGGAGAACAACGCAAGGAGGAACAACCTGAGGATTCTTGGTCTTCCTGAAGGTGCGGAGGGAGCGGACGTCGGGGCATATGTGAGCACGATGCTGCACTCGTTAATGGGAGCGGAGGCCCCGGCGGGTCCGTTGGAGGTGGAGGGAGCATACCGAGTGATGGCGCGAGGACCGAGAGCAGGAGAAATTCCCAGAGCCATAGTGGTGAGATTCCTCCATTTTAAGGATAGAGAAATGGTCCTTAGATGGGCAAAGAAAACTCGGAGCAGTAAATGGGAGAACGCGGTGATCCGCGTTTATCAAGACTGGAGTGCGAAGGAGGGCGAGCTTTAATCGGGCCAAGGCGGTGCTTCATAAAAAGAAGATAAAATTTGGAATGCTGCAACCGGCAAGACTGTGGGTCACATATCGAGGGAGGCACCACTACTTTGAGACGGCGGATGAAGCGTGGACTTTTATTGTGGAAGAAAAACTGGAATGAGCGGGTTATTAAAAAGAACGTTTGAACAAAGTGGTGGGGCGAATGTGGGGGGCGAAGAGGGGGGTTAAAAAGGGGGGAAAGAGGAGTTTTATGTACTAATCCTGCGATGTGGTAACTTTTCTCTCTTCCACAGGTGGTGATGGGGGGAGGAGGGGAGGTGGAGGAGATGGGGCGTTGGCCATTGGGGGCGGGGCCAAGGGAGAAGCGCGGGCTTGGTTCCCGCGCTATGATAATCATGGCGGGAATAGAGAAGCAGGAAGGAGGGGGCGTCGCACGGTGCGAGCCGAGGTCACGGGGGGAAGCCGAGGTCGGCCAGAGTTTGCTGACTTCTGGGAGCAACATGGGGGGAGTAATTACGCTAGCGGGGGATCTAGCGGGGGGGGGGGGGTGGGAGGGGGGAATTACTGGGTTGCTGCTGCTGGGGAGAGGGGGGAGCTGGTATGGGAGGGGATGGGCGGGGGGGCACCGCCTGGGGGAGATACAGCTGCGTGGGAACCGGGTGAGGAGCTGGAAAAAGGGGATGGCTAATCGACAAGGGGGGGGGGGGTAGGAAGCCCCCCAACCCGGCTGATCACGTGGAACGTGAGAGGGCTGAACGGGCCGATAAAGAGGGCACGGGTACTCGCACATCTTAAGAAACTTAAGGCAGATGTGGTTATGTTACAGGAAACGCACCTGAAACTGATAGATCAGGTTAGGCTACGCAAAGGATGGGTGGGGCAGGTGTTCCATTCGGGGCTAGATGCGAAAAACAGGGGGGTGGCTATATTAGTGGGGAAGGGGGTAATGTTCGAGGCAAAGACTATAGTGGCGGATAACGGGGGCAGATACGTGATGGTGAGTGGCAAACTACAGGGGGAGACGGTGGTTTTGGTAAACGTATATGCCCCGAACTGGGATGATGCCAATTTTATGAGGCGGATGCTAGGACGCATTCCGGACCTAGAGATGGGAAAGCTGACAATGGGGGGAGATTTTAATACGGTGTTGGAACCAGGGCTGGATAGGTCGAAGTCCAGGACTGGAAGGAGGCCGGCAGCAGCCAAGGTACTTAAAGATTTTATGGAGCAGATGGGAGGTGTAGACCCGTGGAGATTTAGCAGACCTAGGAGTTCTCGTTTTTCTCCTATGTCCATAAAGTCTACTCGCGAATAGACTTTTTTGTGCTGGGAAGGGCGTTGATCCCGAAGGTGAGGGGAACGGAGTATACGGCTATAGCCATTTCGGATCACGCTCCACACTGGGTCGACTTGGAGATAGGGGAGGAAACAGGAGGGCGCCCACCCTGGAGAATGGACATGGGACTAATGGCAGATGAGGGGGTGTGTCTAAGGGTGAGGGGGTGCATTGAAAAGTACTTGGAACTCAATGATAATGGGGAGGTCCAGGTGGGAGTGGTCTGGGAGGCGTTGAAGGCGGTGGTTAGAGGGGAGCTGATATCAATAAGGGCACATAAAGGGAAGCAGGAGAGTAAGGAACGGGAGCGGTTGCTGCAAGAACTTTTGAGGGAGAACAGACAATATGCGGAAGCACTGGAGGAGGGACTGTACAGGGAAAGGCAAAGGCTACATGTAGAATTTGACTTGCTGACTACGGGCACTGCAGAGGCACAATGGAGGAAGGCACAGGGTGTACAGTACGAATATGGGGAGAAGGCGAGCAGGTTGCTGGCACACCAATTGAGGAAAAGGGGAGCAGCGAGGAAAATAGGGGGAGTGAGGGATGAGGAAGGAGAGATGGAGCGGGGAGCGGAGAGAGTGAATGGAGTGTTCAAGACATTTTATAAAAAATTATATGAAGCTCAACCCCCGGATGGGAGGGAGAGAATGATGGGCTTCTTGGATCGGCTGGAATTTCCCAAAGTGGAAGAGCAGGAAAGGGTGGGACTGGGAGCACAGATCGAGGTAGAAGAAGTGGTGAAAGGAATTAGGAGCATGCAGGCGGGAAAGGCCCCGGGACCGGATGGATTCCCAGTCGAATTCTATAGAAAATATGTGGACTTGCTCGCCCCGGTAATGAGGCAAAGGAAAGGGGACAACTGCCCCCGACTATGTCTGAAGCAACGATATCGCTTCTCTTAAAGAAGGAAAAGGACCCGCTATAATGCGGGTCCTATAGACCTATTTCCCTCCTAAATGTAGATGCCAAGATCCTGGCCAAGGTAATGGCAATGAGAATAGAGGAATGTGTCCCGGGGGTGGTCCACGAGGACCAAACTGGGTTTGTGAAGGGGAGACAGCTGAACACGAATATACGGAGGCTGTTAGGGGTAATGATGATGCCCTCACCAGAGGGGGAAACGGAGATAGTAGTGGCGATGGATGCCGAGAAAGCATTTGATAGAGTGGAGTGGGATTATTTGTGGGAGGTGTTGAGGACATTTGGTTTTGGAGAGGGGTATGTTAGATGGGTGCAGCTGTTGTATAGGGCCCCGATGGCGAGCGTGGTCACGAATGGACGGGGATCTGCATATTTTCGGCTCCATAGAGGGACAAGGCAGGGATGCCCTCTGTCCCCATTATTGTTTGCACTGGCGATTGAGCCCCTGGCGATAGCATTGAGGGGTTCCAAGAAGTGGAGGGGAGTACTTCGAGGAGGTGAAGAACACCGGGTATCTTTGTATGCGGACGATTTGCTACTATACGTGGCAGACCCGGCGGAGGGGATGCCAGAAATAATGCGGATACTTGGGAGTTTGGGGATTTTTCAGGGTATAAATTGAACATGGGGAAATGTGAGTTGTTTGTGGTGCATCCAGGTGAGCAGAGTAGAGAAATAGAGGACCTACCGTTGAGGAAGGTAACAAGGGACTTTCGTTACCTGGGGATCCAGATAGCCAAGAATTGGGGCACATTGCATAGGTTAAATTTAACGCGGTTGGTGGAACAAATGGAGGAGGATTTCAAGAGATGGGATATGGTATCCCTGTCACTGGCAGGGAGGGTGCAGGCGGTTAAGATGGTGGTCCTCCCGAGATTCCTCTTTGTGTTTCAGTGCCTCCCGGTGGTGATCACGAAGGCTTTTTTTAAAAGGATTGAAAAGAGCATCATGGGTTTTGTGTGGGCCGGGAAGACCCCGAGAGTGAGGAAGGGATTCTTACAGCGTAGCAGGGATAGGGGGGAGCTGGCACTACCGAGCCTAAGTGAGTATTATTGGGCCGCTAATATTTCAATGGTGAGTAAGTGGATGGGAGAGGAGGAGGTAGCGGCGTGGAAGAGATTAGAGAGGGCGTCCTGTAGGGGGACTAGCCTACAGGCTATGGCGACAGCCCCATTGCCGTTCTCACCGAGGAACTGCACCACAAGCCCGGTGGTGGTGGCTACACTGAAGATTTGGGGACAGTGGAGACGGCATAGGGGAAAGACTGGAGCCTTCGGGGGGTCCCCGATAAGAAACAACCATAGGTTTGCCCCGGGGGAATGGATGGGGGATATGGAATGTGGCAAAGAGCAGGAATAACGCAACTGAAAGATCTGTTTGTGGATGGGAAGTTCGCGAATCTGGGAGCGCTGACCGAGAAATATGGGTTGCCCCAAGGGAATGCATTCAGGTATATGCAACTGAGGGCTTTTGCGAGGCAACAGGTGAGGGAATTCCCGTAGCTCCCGACACAAGAGGTGCAGGACAGAGTGATCTCAAAGACATGGGTGGGGGATGGTAAGGTGTCAGATATATATAGGGAAATGAGGGACGAAGGGGAGACCTATGGTAGATGAACTAAAAGGGAAATGGGAAGAAGAGCTGGGGGAGGAGATCGAGGAGGGGCTGTGGGCAGATGCCCTAAGCAGGGTAAACTCGTCGTCCTCGTGTGCCAGGCTAAGCCTGATTCAGTTTAAGGTATTACACAGGGCGCATATGACTGGAGCACGGCTCAGTAAATTTTTTGGGGTGGAGGATAGGTGTGCGAGGTGCTCGAGAAGCCCAACGAATCATACCCATATGTTTTGGTCATGCCCGGCACTACAGGGGTTTTGGATGGGGGTGACAAAGGTGCTTTCAAAAGTAGTGGGGGTCCGGGTCGAACCAAGCTGGGGGTTGGCTATATTTGGGGTTGCACAAGAGCCGGGAGTGCAGGAGGCGAGAGAGGCCGATGTTTTGGCCTTTGCGTCCCTAGTAGCCCGGCGCAGGATATTGTTAATGTGGAAAGAAGCCAAGCCCCCGGGCGTGGAGACCTGGATAAATGACATGGCAGGGTTTATAAAGCTAGAGCGGATTAAGTTTGTTCTAAGGGGGTCGGCTCAGGGTTCACCAGGCGGTGGCAACCGTTCGTTGAATACCTCGCAGTAAGATAGATGGAATGGAAAAAAGAAGGCAGCAGCAGCAGCCCAGGATCGGGGGGGGGGGGGGGGGGGGGGAGGAACCAGAAGGACTTTCAGGGTTGTTAATATATACTGTATAATGTGTGTAGGTCGTTGCGACAGATAATTATATATTGGACTGTTAAATTATATTTTTGGAGAGTGTTACTTGTGATCAGGCAGTTGCCAATTAGGGTTAGTTTTCATTTTTGTTATTTATTATTTATTCATTTTTTGTTTATAAAATAGGTCATTGTTATTTGTGTTGTTATAATATTGTGTAAAGGATGCACAATGTACTGTGTTGGTTGACCAAATATTTTCAATAAACTATTTATTTAAAAAAAGTTCACAGCATTTGTTAACTACCTAACACCGCGCAGCAGCTCTGTTAACTACCTGATAACACCGTGCAGCAGCTGTTAACTACCTGATAACAACTCACAGCAGCTGTTAACTACCTGATAACAACTCACAGCAGCTGTTAACTACCTGATAACACCGTGCAGCAGCTGATAACTACCTGATAACACCGTGCAGCAGCTGTTAACTATCTGAAAACCCCTCACAGCAGCTCTGTTAACTACCTGATAACACCTCACAGCAGCTCTGTTAACTACCGGATAACTCCTCACAGCAGCTGTTAACTACCTGATAACAATGTACAGCAGCTGTTAACTACCTGATAACACTGCACAGCAGCTGTTAAGTACCTGATAACACCTCACAGCAGCTGTTAACTGTCTGATAACACCTCACAGCAGCTCTACCTGTTAACACCTAATAGCAGTTGTTAACTACATAACACGTCACAGCAGCTGTTAACTACCTGATAACACCTCACAGCAGCTGTTAACTACCTGATAACACCTCTCAGCAGCTCTGTTAACTACCTGATAACACCGTACAGCAGCTGTTAACTACCTGACAACACCTCACAGCAGCTGTTAACTACCTGATAACACGGCACAGCAGCTGTTAACTCCCCGATAACACCGTACAGCAGCTGTTAACTACCTGATAACACCGCACAGCAGCTGTTAACTCCCTGATAACACCTCACAGCTGCTGTTTACTACCTGATAACACCTCACAGCAGCTCTGTTAACTACCAGATAACACGGCACAGTGGCTGTTAACTAACTGACAACACCTCACAGCAGCTCTATGAACTACCTGATAACAGTTCACAGCAGCTGTTAACTAACTGATAACACCGCACAAGAGCCGTTAACTACCAGATAACACAGCACAGCAGCTGTTAACTACCTGATATCACCTCACAGCAACTCTCTTACCTGATGATAACACCGCACAGCAGCTTAACTACCTGATAACACCTCACAGCAGCTGTTAACTACATGATACCACCAGGCAGCAGCTGTTAACTACCTGATAACATCTCACAGCAGCTGTTAACTGCCTGATAACACCGCACAGCAGCTGTTAACTATCTGATAACACCGCACAGCAGGTGTTAACTACCTGATACCACCTCACAGCAACTCTCTTACCTGATGATAACACCGCACAGCAGCTTAACTATCTGATAACACCGCACAGCAGCTGTTAACTACCTGATAACACCGCACAGCAGCTGCTAACTACCTGTTAACACCGCACAGCAGCTGCTAACTACCTGATAACACCGCACAGCAGCTGCTAACTACCTGATAACGCCGCACAGCAGCTGTTAAGTTCCTGATAACACAGCCCAGCACCTGTTAACTACCTGATAACACCGCGCAGCAGCTGTTAACTACCTGATAACACCGCACAGCAGCTCTGTTAACTACCTGATAACACCGCACAGCAGCTCTGTTAACTACCTGATAACACAGCACAGCACCTGTTAACTACCTGATAACACCTCACAGCAGCTGTTAACTACCTGATAACACCTCACAGCAACTCTCTTACGTGATAACAACAGGCAGCAGCTGTTAACTACCTGATAACACCTCACAGCACCTCGATTAACTACCTGATAACACCTCACAGCAGCTCTGTTAACTACCTGAAAACTCCACACAGCAGCTGTTAACTACCTGATAACACCTCACAGCAGCTGTTAACTACCTGATAACACTGCACAGCGGCTGTTAACTACCTGATAACACCGCACAGCAGCTCTGTTAACTACCTAACACCGCGCATCAGCTCTGTTAACTACCTGATAACACACCACAGCAGCTGTTAACTATCAGATAACAACGCACAGCAGCTGATAACTATCTGATAACACCGCACAGAATCTCTGTTAACTACCTGTTAACACCGCACAGCAGCTGATAACTATCTGATAACACCGCATAGCAGCTGTTAACTACCTGATAACACCTCACAGCAGCTCTGTTAACTACAGGATAACTCCTCACAGCAGCTGTTAACTGCCTGATAACACCGCACAGCAGCTGCTAACTACCTGATAACACCTCACAGCAGCTCTGTTAACTACCTGATAACACCACACGGCAACAGTTAACTACCCGATAACACTTCACTGCAGCAGTTAACTACCCGAAAACACCTCACAGCAGCTCTTTGCTACATGCTAACCCCTCACAGCAGCTGTTAACTACCTGATAACACATCACAGCGGCTCTGTTAACTTCCTGATAACACCTTACATTAGCTCTGTTAACTACCTGACAACACCTCACAGCAGCTGTTAACTACCTGATAACACCTCACAGCAGCTCTGCTAACTACCTGATAACACATCATAGCAGCTCTGTTAACTACCAGATAACACGGCACAGCTGCTGTTAACAACTTGATAAAACCTCACAGCACCTCTGCTAACTACCTTATAACACCTCATAGCACCTCTGTTAACTACCTGCTAACACTTCACAGCAGCTGTTAACAACCTGATAACACCTCACGGCAGCTCCGTTAACTACCAGATAACACCGCACCGCATCTGTTAACGACCTGATAACACCTCAAAGTAGCTGTTAACTACCTGATAACACCGCACAGTAGCTCTGTTAACTACCTGATAACACCTCACAGCAGCTGTTAACGACCGGATAACACCGCACAGCAGATATTAACTACCTGATAACACCTCACAGCAGCTGTTAACTACCTGATAACACCTCACAGCAGTTCTGCTAACTACCTGATAACACCTCATACCAACTTTGTTAACTACCTGATAACACCTCACAGCGGCTGTTAACTACCTGATAAAAGCTCACAGCATTTGTTAACTACCTAACACCGCGCAGCAGCTCTGTTAACTACGTGATAACACACCACAGCAGCTGTTAACTACCTGATAACACCGTGCAGCAGCTGTTGACTACCTGATAACAACTCACAGCAGCTCTGTTAACTCTCTGATAACACCTCACAGCAGCTGTTAACTACATGATAACATCGCACAGCAGCTGTTAACTACCTGATAACACCTCACAGCAGCTTTGCTAACTACCGGATAACTCCTCACAGCAGCTGTTAACTACCTGATAACAATGCACAGCAGCTGTTAAACTACCTGATAACACTGCACAGCAGCTGTTAAGTACCTGATAACACCTCACAGCAGCTCTACCTGTTAACACCTAATAGCAGTTGTTAACTACATAACACGTCACAGCAGCTGTTAACTACCTGATTACACTGCACAGCAGCTGTTAACTACCTGATAACACCTCACAGCAGCTGTTAACTACCTGATAACACCTCAAATGAGCTGTTAACTACCTGATAACACCGTACAGCAGCTGTTAACTACCTGACAACACCTCACAGCAGCTGTCAACTCCCTGATAACACCTCATAGCAGCTGTTTACTACCTGATAACACCCCACGGCAGCTCTGTTAACTACCAGATAACACGGCACAGCGGCTGTTAACTACCTGACAACACCTCACAGCAGCTCTGTAAACTACCTAACAACTCACAGCAGCTGTTAACTACCCGATAACACCATACAGCAGCTGTTAACTAACTGATAACACCGCACAAGAGCCGTTAACTACCTGATAAGACCTCACAGCAGCTGTTAACTACCAGATAACACCACACAGCAGCTGTTAACTACCTGATCACACCTCACAGCAGCTGTTAACTTTCTGATAACACCGAACAAGTGCCGTTAACTACCTGATAACACCTCACAGCAGCTGTTAACTACCAGATAACACCGCACAGCAGCTCTGTTAACTGCCAGATAACACGGCATAGCGGCTCTTAACTACCTGACAACACCTCACAGTGTCTGTTAACTACCTGATTACAGATCAAAGCAGCTGTTAACTACATGATAACACCGCACAGCAGTTTGAACTACCTGATAACACATCACGGCAGCTGTTAATTACCTGATGACACCGCACAAGAGCAGTTAACTACCTGATAACACCTCACAGCATTTGTTAACTACCTAACACCGCGCATCAGCTCTGTTAACTACCTGATAACACCGCACAGCAGCTGTTAACTACCTGATAACACCTCACAGCAGCTGTTAACTCCCTGATAACACCGCTCAAGAGCCGTTAACTACCTGATAACACCTCACAGCGGCTGTTAATTACCTGATAACACCGCACAGCAGCTGTTAACTACCTGATATCACCGCACAGCAGCTGTTAACTACCTGATAACACCGCACAAGTGCCGTTAACTACCTGATAACACCTCACAGCAGCTGTTAACTACCTGATAACACAGCCCAGCAGCTGTTATCTACCTGATAACACCTCACAGCAGGTCTGTTAACTACCTGATGAGACCGCACAAGCACCGTTAACTACCTGATAACACCTCACAGCAGCTGTTAACTACCTGACAACACCTCACAGTGGCTGTTAACTACCTGATAACACCGCCCAGTAGCTGTTAACTACATGATAACACCCCACAGCGGCTGTTAACTACCTAATAACACCTTACAGCAGCTGTTAATTACCTGATATCACCGCACAGCAGCTTTTAACTACCTGATAACACCACACAAGAGCCGTAACTACCTGATAACAGCTCACCGCAGCTGTTAACTACCAGGTAGCACCACACAGCAGCTCTATTAACTACCAGATAACACGGCATATCGGCTCTTAACTACCTGACAACACCTCACAGTGGCTGATAACTACCTGATTACAGATCAAAGCAGCTGTTAACTACATGATAACACCGCACAGCAACTGTTAACTACCTGATAACACCTCACAGCAGCTGTAAACTACCTGATAACACCGCACAAGAGCCGTTAACTACCTGATAACACCTCAAAGCAGCTGTTAACTACCTGATATCACCGCACAGCAGCTGTTAACTACCTGATAACACCGCACAGCAGCTCGGTTAACTTCCACATAACACGGCATAGTGGCTCTTAACTACCTGAGAACACCTCACAGTGACTGTTAACTACCTGATTACAGCTCAAAGCAGCTGGAAACTACATGATAACATCGCACAGCAGCTGTTAACTACCTGATAACACCTCACGGCAGCTGTTAATTACCTGATGACACCGCACAAGAGCCGTTAACTACCTGCTAACACCTCACAGCAGCTGTTAACTACCAGACAACACCGCTCAGCAGCTCTGTTAACTACCAGATAACACGGCACAGCGGCTGTTAACTAGCTGACAACACCTCACAGTGGCTGTTAACTACCTGATAACACCTCACAGCAGCTGTTAACTACCTTATAACACCGCACAGCAGCTGTGAAATACCTGATAACGCCTCACAGCAGCTGCTAACTACCTGATCACACGGCACAGCAGCTCTGTTAACTTCCAGATAACACCGCATAGCAGCCCTGCTAACTACCTGATAACACCTCACAGCAGCTGTTAACTACCTGATACCACCAGGCAGCAGCTGTTAACTACCTGATAACACCTCACAGCAGCTCGATTAACTTCTGATAACACACCACAGCAGCTGTTAACTACCTGATAACACCATGCAGCAGCTGTTAACTACCTGATAACACCTCACAGCATTTGTTAACTACCTAACACTGCGCAGCAGCTCTGTTAACTACCTGATAACACACCACAGCAGCTGTTAACTACCTGATAACACCATGCAGCAGCTGTTAACTACATGATAGCACCTCACAGCAGCTGTTAACTATCTGATAACACAGCACAGAAGCTGTTAACTACCTGATAACACCGTGCAGCAGCTGTTACCTACCTGATAACACCTCACCGCAGCTCTGTTAACTATCTGATAACACCTCACAGCAGCTGTTAACTACCTGATAACACCTCACAGCAGCTGTTAACTACCTGATAACACGGCACAGCAGCTGTTAACTGTCTGTTAACTCCTCACAGCAGCTCTGCTAACTATCTGATAACACCTTACAGCAGCTGTTAACTACCTGATAACACCACACAGCAGCTGTTAACTACCTGATAACACCTCACAGCAGCTGTTAACTACCTGATAACACGGCACAGCAGCTGTTAACTGTCTGATAACTTCTCACAGCAGCTCTGCTAACTACCTGATAACACCTCACAGCGGCTGTTAACTACCTGATAACACCGCACAGCAGCTGCTAACTACCTGAAAACACCTCACAGCGGCTGTTAACTACCTGATAACACCGCACAGCAGCTGTTAACTACCTGATAACACCGCACAGTATCTCTGTTAACTACCAGATAACACCGCGCAGCAGCTGTTAAGTACCTGATAACACCTCATAGCAGCTCTGTTAACTACCTGATAGCACCTCACAGCAGCAGTGAACTACCTGATAACACCTCGCAGCAGCTCTGTTAACTACCTGACAACACCTCACTGCAGCTGTTAACTACCTGATAACAAAGAACAAAGAACAAAGAAATGTACAGCACAGGAACAGGCCCTTCGGCCCTCCAAGCCCGTGCCGACCATGCTGCCCGACTAAACTATAATCTCCTACACTTCCTGGGTCCGTATCCCTCTATTCCCATCCTATTCATGTATTTGTCAAGAAGCCCCTTAAATGTCACTATCGTCCCTGCTTCCACCACCTCCTCCGGTAGCGAGTTCCAGGCACCCACTACCCTCTGCGTAAAAAACTTGCCTCGTACATCTACTCTAAACCTTGCCCCTCTCACCTTAAACCTATGCCCCCTAGTAATTGACCCCTCTACCCCGGGGAAAAGCCTCTGACTATCCACTCTGTCTATGCCCCTCATAATTTTGTAGACCTCTACCAGGTCGCCCCTCACCCTCCTTCGTTCCAGTGAGAACAAACCGAGTTTATTCAACCGCTCCTCATAGCGAATGCCCTCCATACCAGGCAACATTCTGGTAAATCTCTTCTGCACCCTCTCTAAAGCCTCCACATCCTTCTGGTAGTGTGGCGACCAGAATTGAACACTATACTCCAAGTGTGGCCTAACTAAGGTTCTATACAGCTGCAACATGACTTGCCGATTCTTATACTCAATGCCCCGGCCAATGAAGGCAAGCATGCCGTATGCCTTCTTGACTACCTTCTCTACCTGTGTTGCCCCTTTCAGTGACCTGTGGACCTGTACTCCTAGATCTCTTTGACTTTCAATACTCTTGAGGGTTCTACCATTCACTGTATATTCCCTACCTGCATTAGACCTTCCAAAATGCATTACCTCACATTTGTCCAGATTAAACTGCACCTGCCATCTCTCCGCCCAAGTCTCCAAACAATCTAAATCCTGCTGTATCCTCTGACAGTCCTCATCGCTATCCGCAATTCCACCAACCTTTGTGTCGTCTGCAAACTTACTAATCAGACCAGTTACATTTTCCTCCAAATCATTTATATATACTACAAAGAGCAAAGGTCCCAGCACTGATCCCTGTGGAACACCACTGGTCACAGCCCTACAATTAGAAAAGCATCTTTCCATTGCTACTCTCTGCCTTCTATGACCTAGCCAGTTCTGTATCCACCTTGCCAGCTCACCCCTGATCCCGTGTGACTTCACCTTTTGTACAAGTCTACCATGAGGGACCTTGTCAAAGGCCTTACTGAAGTCCATATAGACAACATCCACTGCTCTACCTGCATCAATCATCTTAGTGACCTCCTCGAAAAACTCTGTCAAGTTAGTGAGACACGGCCTCCCCTTCACAAAACCGTGCTGCCTCTCACTAATACGTCCATTTGCTTCCAAATGGGAGTAGATCCTGTCTCGAAGAATTCTCTCCAGTAATTTCCCTACCACTGAAGTAAGGCTCACTGGCCTGTAGTTCCCTGGATTATCCTTGCTACCCTTCTTAAACAGAGGAACAACATTGGCTATTCTCCAGTCCTGCGGGACATCACCTGAAGACAGTGAGGATCTAAAGATTTCTGTCAAGGCCTCAGCAATTTCCTCTCCAGCCTCCTTCAGTATTCTGGGATAGATCCCATCAGGCCCTGGGGACTTATCTACCTTAATATTTTTTAAGACACCCAACACCTCATCTTTTTGGATCTCAATGTGACCCAGGCTATCTACACACCCTTCTCCAGACTCAACATCTACCAATTTCTCCTCTTTGGTGAATACTGATGCAAAGTATTAATTTAGTACCTCGCCCATTTCCTCTGGCTCCACACATAGATTCCCTTGCCTATCCTTCAGTGGGCCAACCCTTTACCTGGCTACCCTCTTGCTTTTTATGTACGTGTAAAAAGCCTTGGGATTTTCCTTAACCCTATTTGCCAATGACTTTTCGTGACCCCTTCTAGCCCTCCTGACTCCTTGCTTAAGTTCCTTCCTACTTTCCTTATATTCCATACAGGCTTCGTCTGTTCCCAGCCTTTTAGCCCTGACAAATGCCTCCTTTTTCTTTTTGACGGGGCCTACAATATCTCTCGTTATCCAAGGTTCCCAAAAATTGCCGTATTTATCCTTCTTCCTGACAGGAACATGCTGGTCCTGAATTCTTTTCAACTGACACTTGAAAGCCTCCCACATGTCAGATGTTGATTTGCCCTCAAACATCCGCCCCCAATCTATGTTCTTCAGTTCCCGCCTAATATTGTTATAATTAGCCTTCCCCCAATTTAGCACATTCATCCTAGGACCACTCTTATCCTTGTCCACCAGCACTTTAAAACTTACTGAATTGTGGTCACTGTTCCCGAAATGCTCCCCTACTGAAACATCTACCACCTGGCCGAGCTCATTCCCCAATACCAGGTCCAGTACCGCCCCTTCCCTAGTTGGACTGTCCACATATTGTTTTAAGAAGCCCTCCTGGATGCTCCTTACAAACTCCGCCCCGTCTAAGCCCCTGGCACTAAGTGAGTCCTAGTCAATATTGGGGAAGTTGAAGTCTCCCATCACCACAACCCTGTTGTTTTTACTCTTTTCCAAAATCTGTCTACCTATCTGTTCCTCTATCTCCCGCTGGCTGTTGGGAGGCCTGTAGTAAACCCCCAACATTGTGACTGCACCCTTCTTATTCCTGATCTCTATCCATATAGCCTCACTGCCCTCTGAGGTGTCCTCCCGCAGTACAGCTGTGATATTCTCCCTAACCAGTAGCGCAACTCCGCCACCCCTTTTACATCCCCCTCTATCCCGCCTGAAACATCTAAATCCTGGAACGTTTAGCTGCCAATCCTGCCCTTCCCTCAACCAGGTCTCTGTAATGGCAACAACATCATAGTTCCAAGTACTAATCCAAGCTCTAAGTTCATCTGCCTTACCCGTAACACTTCTTGCATTAAAACATATGCACTTCAGGCCACCAGACCCGCTGTGTTCAGCAACTTCTCCCTGTCTGTTCTGCCTCAGAGCCCCACTGTCCCTATTCCCTAGTTCTCCCTCAATGCTCTCACCTTCTGACCTATTGCTCCCGTGCCCACCCCCCTGCCATACTAGTTTCAACCCTCCCGTGTGACACTAGCAAACCTCGCGGCCAGGATATTTATGCCTCTCCAGTTTAGATGCAACCCGTCCTTCTTATATAGGTCACACCTGCCCCGGAAGAGCTCCCAGTGGTCCAGATAACGGAAACCCTCCCTCCTACACCAGCTGTTTAGCCACGTGTTTAGCTGCTCTATCTTCCTATTTCTAGCCTCACTGGCACGTGGCACAGGGACTAATCCCGAGATTACAACCCTAGAGGTCCTGTCTTTTAATTTTCTGCCTAGCTCCCTGAACTCCTGCTGCAGGACCTCATGCCCCTTCCTGCCTATGTCGTTAGTACCAATATGTACAATGACCTCTGCCTGTTTGCCCTCCCCCTTCAGGATGCCCTCAACCCGTTCGGAGACATCCTGGACCCTGGCAGCAGGGAGGCAACATATCATCCTGGAGTCTCTTTCACGTCCACAGAAGCGCCTATCTGTGCCCCTGACTATAGAGTCCCCTATTACTATTGCTCTTCTGCGCTTGACCCTCCCTTCTGAACATCAGAGCCAGCCGTGGTGCCACTGCTCTGGCTGCTGCTGTTTTCCCCTGATAGGCTATCTCTCTCCTCCCCCCCCCCCCCGCCAGTATCCAATACCTGTTCGAGAGGGAGACAACCACAGGGGATTCCTGCACTGACTGCCTGCCCCTTCTGGTGGTCACCCATTTCTCTGCCTGCACCTTGGATGTGACCACATATATATAACACCTCACAGCAGCTGTTAACTACCTGATAACACCTCACAGCACCTCTGTTAACTACCTGTTAACACCTCAGAGCAGCTGTTAACTACCTGATAACACCGCACAGCAGCTTAACTATCTGATAACATCGCAGAGCAGCTCTGTTAACTACCCGATAACACCTCACAGCAGCTGTTAACTACCTGATAACACCTCAGAGCTCCTGTTATCTACCTGATAACACCTCACAGCAGCTCTGTTAACTACCTGATAACACCGCACAGCAGCTGTTAACTACCTGATAACACCGCACAGCAGCTGTTAACTACCTGATAACACCTCACAGCAGCTCTGTTAACTCCCTGATAACACCTCATAGCACCTCTTTTAACTACCTGATAACACCTCTTAGCACCTCTTTTAACTACCTGATAACACCTCATAGCAGCTGTTAACTACCTGATAACACCGTGAAGCAACTGTTGGCTATCTGATAACACCTCACAGCAGCTGTTAACTACCTTATAACATCGCACAGCAGCTGTTAACTATCTGATAACACTGCACAGCAGCTGTTAACTACCTGATAACACCTCACAGCAGCTCTGTTAACTACCTGATAACACCTCACAGCAGCTCTGTTAACTACCGGATAACTCCTCACAGCAGCTGTTAACTACCTGATAACAACGCACAGCAGCTGTTAACTACCTGATAACACCGCGTGGCAGCTGTTAACTACCTGGTAACACCGCACAGCAGCTGTTAACTACCAGATAACACGGCACAGCAGCTGTTAACTACCTGACAACACCTCACAGTGGCTGTTAACTACCTGATAACACCTCACAGCAGCTGTTAACTACCTGATAACACCGCACAGCAGCTGTTAACTACCTGACAACACCTCACAGTGGCTGTTAACTACCAGATAACACCTCACAGCAGCTGTTAACTACCTGATAACACCTCACAGCAGCTCTGTTAACTACCTGATAACACCGCACAGCAGCTCTGTTAACTACCTGACAACACCTCACTGCAGCTGATATCTATCTGATAACAAAGAACAAAGAACATAGAAATGTACAGCACAGGAACAGGCCCTTCGGCCCTCCAAACCCATGCCGACCATGCTGCCCGACTAAACTACAATCTTCTACACTTCCTGAGTCCGTATCCCTCTATTCCCATCCTATTCATGTATTTGTCAAGATGCCCCTTAAATGTCACTATCGTCCCTGCTTCCACCACCTCCTCCGGTAGCGAGTTCCCGGCACCCACTACCCTCTGCGTAAAAAATTTGCCTCGTACATCTACTCTAAACCTTGCCCCTCTCACCTTAAACCTATGCCCCCTAGTAATTGACCCCTCTACCCCGGGAAAAAGCCTCTCTGACTATCCACTCTGTCTATGCCCCTCATAATTTTGTAGACCTCTATCAGGTCGCCCCTCAACCTCCTTTGTTCCAGTGAGAACAAACCGAGTTTATTCAACCACTCCTCATAGCTAATACCCTCCATACCAGGCAACATTCTGGTAAATCTCTTCTGCACCCACTCTAAAGCCTCCACATCCTTCTGGTTGTGTGGCGACCAGAATTGAACACTATACTCCAAGTGTGGCCTAACTAAGGTTCTATACAGCTGCAACATGACTTGCCAATTCTTATACTCAATGCCCCGGCCAATGAAGGCAAGCATGCCGTATGCCTTCTTGACTACCTTCTCCACATGTGTTGCCCCTTTCAGTGACCTGTGGACCTGTACTCCTAGATCTCTTTGACTTTGAATACTCTTGAGGGTTCTACCATTCACTGTATATTCCCTACTTGCATTAGACCTTCCAAAATGCATTACCTCACATTTGTCCGGATTAAACTCCATCTGCCATCTCTCCGCCCAAGTCTCCAAACAATCTAAATCCTGCTGTATCATCTAACAGTCCTCATCGCTATCCGCAATTCCACCAACCTTTGTGTCGTCTGCAAACTTACTAATCAGACCAGTTACATTTTCCTCCAAATCATTTATAGAAACTACAAACAGCAAAGGTCCCAGCACTGATCCCTGTGAAACACCACTGGTCACAGCCCTACAATTAGAAAAGCATCCTTCCATTCACCCCTGATCCCGTGTGACTTCACCTTTTGTACTAGTCTACCATGAAAGAGAAGAAGGTTAAGAGGAGACTTAATAGAGGCATACAAAATGATCAGGGGGTTAGATAGGGTGGACAGTGAGAGCCTTCTCCCGCGGATGGAAATGGCTAGCATGAGGGGACATAGCCTTAAACTTAGGGGCAATAGGAGAGGTCAGAGTGGTGAGGCCGTGGAATGCCCTACCTGCAACAGTAGTGAACTCGCCAACATTGAGGGCATTTAAAAGTTTATTGGATAAGCATATGGATGATAATGGCATAGTGTAGGTTAGATGGCATTTGTTTTTTGACTTCCCATGTCGGTGCAACATCGTGGGCCGAAGGGCCTGTACTGCGCTGTATCGTTCTATGTTTTCTAAATTCATCTGCCCTACCAGTAATAGTTCTTGCATTAAACCATATGCACTTCAGGCCACCAGACCCGCTGTGTTCAGAAACTTCTCCCTGTCTGCTCTGCCTCAGAGCTCCACTGTCCCTATTCCCTAGTTCTCCCTCAATGCTCTCACCTTCTGATCTATTGCTACTCTGCCCACCCCCCTGCCATACTAGTTTAAACCCTCCCGTGACACACTAGCAAACCTCGCGGCCAGGATATTTATGCCTCTCCAGTTTAGATGCAACCCGTCCTTCTTATATAGGTCACACCTGCCCCGGAAGAGCTCCCAGTGGTCCAGATAACGGAAACCCTCCCTCCTACACCAGCTGTTTAGCCACGTGTTTAGCTGCTCTATCTTCCTATTTCTAGCCTCACTGGCACGTGGCACAGGGAGTAATCCCGTGATTACAACCCTAGAGGGACTTTCTACCTAGCTCCCTGAGCTCCTGCTGCAGGACCTCATGCCCCTTCCTGCCTATGTCGTTAGTACCAATATGTACAACGACCTCTGCCTGTTTGCCCTCCCCCTTCAGGATGCCCTCTACCCATTCGGAGACATCCTGGACCCTGGCACCAGGGAGGCAACATACCACCCTGGAGTTTCTTTCACGTCCACAGAAGCGCCTATCTGTGCCCCTGACTATAGAGTCCCCTATTACTATTACTCTTCTGCGCTTGACCCTCCCTTCTGAACATCAGAGCCAGCCGTGGTGCCACTGCTCTGGCTGCTGCTGTTTTCCCCTGATAGGCTACCCCCCCGACAGTATCCAATACCTGTTCGAGAGGGGGACAACCACAGGGGATTCCTGCACTGGCTGGCTACCCTTTCTGGTGGTCACCCTTTTTCTCTGCCTGCACCTTGGATGTGACCACATATATATAACACCTCACAGCAGCTGTTAACTACCTGATAACACCTCACAGCAGCCGTTAACCACCTGATAACACCTCACAGCACCTCTGTTAACTACCTGTTAACACCTCAGAGCAGCTGTTAACTACCTGATAACACCGCACAGCAGCTTAACTATCTGATAACACCGCAGAGCAGCTCTGTTAACTACCCGATAACACCTCACAGCAGCTGTTAACTACCTGATAACACCTCACAGCAGCTCTGTTAACTGCCTATGTCGGTGTACCTATAACAGCGCACAGCAGCTGTTAACTACCTGATAACACCTCACAGCAGCTCAATTAACTACCTGATAACAGCTCACAGCAGCTGTTAACTACCTGATAACACTGCGCAGCAGCTGTTAACTACCTGATAACACACCACAGCAGCTGTTAACTACCTGATAACATCGTGCAGCACCTGTTAACTACCTGATAACACCTCACAGCATTTGTTAACTACCGAACACCGCGCAGCAGCTCTGTTAACTACCTGATAACACACCACAGCAGCTGTTACTACCTGATAACATCGCACAGCAGCTGTTAACTATCTGATAACACCTCACAGCAGCTGTTAACTATCTGATAACACCTCACAGCAGCTGTTAACTACCTGATAACACCGCGTGGCAGCTGTTAACTACCTGATAACACTGGACAGCAGCTCTGTTAACTACCAGATAACACGGCACAGCGGCTGTTAACTACCTGACGACACCTCACAGTGGCTGTTAACTACAAAGAACAAACAAAGAAATGTACAGCAAACTACCTGATAACACCTCACAGCAGCTGTTAACTACCTGATAACAGCGCACATCAGCTGTTAACTACCTGACAACAGCTCACAGTGGCTGGTAACTACCGGATAACACCTCACAGCAGCTGTTAACTACCTGATAACACCTCGCAGCAGCTCTTTAACTACCTGATAACACCGCACAGCAGCTCTGTTAACTACCTGACAACACCTCACTGCAGCTGATATCTACCTGATAACAAAGAACAAAGAAATGTACAGCACAGGAACAGGCCCTTCAGCCCTCCAAACCCGTGCCGACCATGCTGCCCGACTAAACTACAATCTTCTACACTTCCTGAGTCCGTATCCCTCTATTCCCATCCTATTCATGTATTTGTCAAGATGCCCCTTAAATGTCACTATCGTCCCTGCTTCCACCACCTCCTCCGGTAGCGAGTTCCCGGCACCCACTACCCTCTGCGTAAAAAACTTGCCTCGTACATCTACTCTAAACGTTGCCCCTCTCACCTTAAACCTATGCCCCCTAGTAATTGACCCCTCTACCCCGGGAAAAAGCCTCTGACTATCCACTCTGTCTATGCCCCTCATAAATTTGTAGACCTCTATCAGGTCGCCCCTCAACCTCCTTCGTTCCAGTGAGAACAAACCGAGTTTATTCAACTACTCCTCATAGCTAATGCCCTCCATACCAGGCAACATTCTGGTAAATCTCTTCTGCACCCTCTCTAAAGCCTCCACATCCTTCTGGTAGTGTGGCGACCAGAACTGAACACTATACTCCAAGTGTGGCCTAACTAAGGTTCTATACAGCTGCAACATGACTTGCCAATTCTTATACTCAATGCCCCGGCCAATGAAGGCAAGCATGCCGTATGCCTTCTTGACTACCTTCTCCACCTGTGTTGCCCCTTTCAGTGACCTGTGGACCTGTACTCCTAGATCTCTTTGACTTTGAATACTCTTGAGGGTTCTACCATTCACTGTATATTCCCTACTTGCATTAGACCTTCCAAAATGCATTACCTCACATTTGTCCGGATTAAACTGCACCTGCCATCTCTCCGCCCAAGTCTCCAAACAATCTAAATCCTGCTGTATCCTCTAACAGTCCTTATCGCTATCCACAATTCCACCAACCTTTGTGGCGTCTGCAAACTTACTAATTAGACCTGTTACATTTTCCTCCAAATCATTTATAGAAACTACAAACAGCAAAGGTCCCAGCACTGATCCCTGTGAAACACCCCTGGTCACAGCCCTACAATTAGAAAAGCATCCTTCCATTCACCCCTGATCCCGTGTGACTTCACCTTTTGTACTAGTCTACCATGAGAGAGAAGAAGGTTAAAAGGAGACTTAATAGAGGCATACAAAATGATCAGGGGGTTAGATAGGGTGGACAGTGAGAGCCTTCTCCCGCGGATGGAAATGGCTAGCTTGAGGGGACATAGCCTTAAACTGAGGGGTAATAGATATAGGACAGAGGTAGGTTCTTTACGCAAAGAGTGGTGAGGCCGTGGAATGCCCTACCTGCAACAGTAGTGAACTCGCCAACATTGAGGGCATTTAAAAGTTTATTGGATAAGCATATGGATGATAATGGCATAGTGTAGGTTAGATGGCTTTTGTTTTTGACTTCCCATGTCGGTGCAACATCGTGGGCCGAAGGGCCTGTACTGCGCTGTATCGTTCTATGTTCTCTAAATTCATCTGCCCTACCAGTAATAGTTCTTGCATTAAAACATATGCACTTCAGGCCACCAGACCCGCTGTGTTCAGCAACTTCTCCCTGTCTGCTCTGCCTCAGAGCCCCACTGTCTCTATTCCCTAGTTCTCCCTCAATGCTCTCACCTTCTGATCTATTGCTACTCTGCCCACCCCCCTGCCATACTAGTTTAAACCCTCCTGTGACACACTAGCAAACCTCGCGGCCAGGATATTTATGCCTCTCCAGTTTAGATGCAACACGTCCTTCTTATATAGGTCACACCTGCCCCGGAAGAGCTCCCAGTGGTCCAGATAACGGAAACCCTCCCTCCTACACCAGCTGTTTAGCCACGTGTTTAGCTGCTCTATCTTCCTATTTCTAGCCTCACTGGCACGTGGCACAGGGAGTAATCCCGCGATTACAACCCTAGAGGGACTTTCTACCTAGCTCCCTGAGCTCCTGCTGCAGGACCTCATGCCCCTTCCTGCCTATGTCGTTAGTACCAATATGTACAATGACCTCTGCCTGTTTGCCCTCCCCCTTCAGGATGCCCTCTACCCATTCGGAGACATCCTGGACCCTGGCACCAGGGAGGCAACATACCACCCTGGAGTTTCTTTCACGTCCACAGAAGCGCCTATCTGTGCCCCTGACTATAGAGTCCCCTATTACTATTGCTCTTCTGCGCTTTTGACCCTCCCTTCTGAACATCAGAGCCAGCCGTGGTGCCACTGCTCTGGCTGCTGCTGATAGGCTACCACCCCCCCCCCCCCCCCCCCCCCCGGACAGTATCCAATACCTGTTCGAGAGGGGAACAACCACAGGGGTTTCCTGCACTGACTGCCTGCCCTTTCTGGTGGTCACCCATTTCTCTGCCTGCACCTTGGGTGTGACCATATATATATAACACCTCACAGCAGCTGTTAACTACCTGATAACACCTCACAGCACCTCTGTTAACTACCTGATAACACCTCAGAGCAGCTGTTAACAGGAGTTATCAGGTAGTTAACAGCTGCTCTGAGGTGTTATCAGGTAGATAACAGGTGCTCAAGTGTTATCAGGTAGTTATCTACCTGATAACACCTCACAGCAGCTGTTAACTACCTGATAACACCTCACAGCACCTGTTAACTACCAGATAACACCTCAGAGCAGCTGTTAACTACCTGAGCACGTTATCTACCTGATAACACCGCACAGCAGCTTAACTATCTGATAACACCTCACAGCAGCTGTTAACTACCTGATAACACCACAGAGCAGCTTTGTTAACTACCTGATAACACCTCACAGCAGCTGTTAACTACCTGTTAACACCTCACAGCAGCTATTAACTACATAACACCTCCCAGCAGCTGTTAAGTACCTGATAACACCTCAAAGCACCTCTGGTAACTACCTGATAACACCGCACATCAGCTAACTACCTGATAACACCCAGCAGCTGTTAACTACCAGATAACACCCAGCAGCTGTTAACTACATGATAACACCTCACAGCAGCTAACTACCAGATAACACCACAAAGCAGCTGTTAACTACCTAACACGTCACAGCAGCTGTTAACTATCTGATAACACCACACAGCAGCTGTTAAACTACCTGATAACCTCACAGCAGCTCTGTTAACTACCTGATCACATCGCACAGCAGCTCTGTTAACTACCTGATAACACCTCACAGCAGCTGTTACCTACCTGATAACACCTCATAGCAGCAGCACGGTGTGATCTGTCGTTGGTCTTTTTGCCGTCAGCAAATATGCACCATGTGAAACTAACCCATTGCCAATGGATTTGTTGCAGGTCCATCCTCTCCCTCAGATGGAAGAATGTTGACAAGGAAGCATTGCTTTGTTTAATGGACTTAAAAGATTGTGTGTGCAGTTGGGGAGAAGCAGTGAGGTTTGATAATGTGCAGGAATAAAAAACTGCAATGGGAACAGCATACAGTAGACTGATCTGCACACAATTGGATGCTGTGTTCATAATACAACCAAGTACATGGCTTTGGTTTATTTTCAATTGCAATATGTCCAGTTTTTAGAGGAAATCGGGTTGACTGATCGCTCGCATAAAGTTCCTGAAATACCAGAACAGACTGAGGGGGACCAGGCTTTTAATGTAACCAAGTAATGAAAGGATTAAACTTAGTGAAGCATGGGGACAAGTATACTGGTTATACAATCAAGAATTTATTTGAAACTCTAACCAAAACTGAATAACTAAAGAAATAATTAAATTACATTTACATATGTCACGATGTGCCAAAGAAAATACATAAAATAATCAGTTTTAACTGTAGTTATATGTTTTGTTAAACAGAATCTAGGCGTAAATAAGACAAATGATGAGTCAATCTGTTGCTGATTGTGTAGGTTTCTACATCCAAGGCCTTCTATTTGAATAGTGTCATGGTATCTTTTGCATCCACCTCCGGTAGGATATGGTTGAAGGTCTCATTCAAGCAGTAGCTGAGTGTTAGTGTACAAGGTGGGCTCCAACCACAAACCTCTGACTGGAGTGCCAACAGCTGAGCCACAATGTCTCTTGCTTGACATGGGCAAAAATATGAGGGGATCATCCCTCTGTCTGCCACCTCCGTCCATTTCCAAAAGCAGTGTCTCATGGCTCAATTTTTGTACTCCAACACAAAGATGTAAAACCAGTGTGATCACTGCACAGCATCATTTTCATCTTCTCTGATGTTTAATTCAGAGCCCAGCAACATACGGGACCAGAAAAAAGCCATCAGGTCAGATCCACACTCTGAAGCTTGTCTTGCCAAATATCCAACCAGCTCTCTGAAATCCTGATGTCGATCTGGAGTGGTGTCACTTTACAATCACACATGTAAATTAGTTAATTCCCACCATATTTCATTTTATCAGTTGTCTTCATAATGTTACAAAAATAGATGCAGGAAGCAATACATCCATCTGCCACATTTCAGACCACTAGTTTCAAGAGGTACAAGGACAAAGCCCTACCTTGTGGCTACATCCTGAGATAGGACAGCTCCGCAGCAAAGTCTGCCTCCCTATGTCGACACTAAAATGAAATACTTGTGTCCCAAGTCCTGCTGTAAACTGGATGCAGTCCAGGAGCTTGAGCAATGCAGATACTGTGAAACTTGCTGACTCTGTGAGTAAATGCTTTTGGTCGAATGTGGTGTTAAGCTATGTTGATCAAGATACAGTTCAAATTCTAGTTTTTATAAGGTACTTCATCAGATCAGCAGCAAAGTAGAGATTGAAGTCAGGTCAGTATTCCAGGGCTGGGAACAGTCACTCCCACCCCACCTCACCAGATCAGGACCCCCCCTCCGACCCCAGACAGGGACCCCCACTCCGACCCCAGACAGGGACCCCCCCCTCCGACCCCAGACAGGGACCCCCCCCTCCGACCCCAGACAGGGACCCCGCCTCCGACCCCAGACAGGGACCCCCACTCCGACCCCAGACAGGGACCCCCACTCCGACCCCAGACAGGGACCCCCACTCCGACCCCAGACAGGGACCCCCACTCCGACCCCAGACAGGGACCCCCACTCCGACCCCAGACAGGGACCCCCACTCCGACCCCAGACAGGGACCCCCACTCCGACCCCAGACAGGGACCCCCACTCCGACCCCAGACAGGGACCCCCACTCCGACCCCAGACAGGGACCCCCACTCCGACCCCAGACAGGGACCCCCACTCCGACCCCAGACAGGGACCCCCACTCCGACCCCAGACAGGGACCCCCACTCCGACCCCAGACAGGGACCCCCACTCCGACCCCAGACAGGGACCCCCACTCCGACCCCAGACAGGGACCCCCACTCCGACCCCAGACAGGGACCCCCACTCCGACCCCAGACAGGGACCCCCACTCCGACCCCAGACAGGGACCCCCACTCCGACCCCAGACAGGGACCCCCACTCCGACCCCAGACAGGGACCCCCACTCCGACCCCAGACAGGGACCCCCACTCCGACCCCAGACAGGGACCCCCACTCCGACCCCAGACAGGGACCCCCACTCCGACCCCAGACAGGGACCCCCACTCCGACCCCAGACAGGGACCCCCACTCCGACCCCAGACAGGGACCCCCACTCCGACCCCAGACAGGGACCCCCACTCCGACCCCAGACAGGGACCCCCACTCCGACCCCAGACAGGGACCCCCACTCCGACCCCAGACAGGGACCCCCACTCCGACCCCAGACAGGGACCCCCACTCCGACCCCAGACAGGGACCCCCACTCCGACCCCAGACAGGGACCCCCACTCCGACCCCAGACAGGGACCCCCACTCCGACCCCAGACAGGGACCCCCACTCCGACCCCAGACAGGGACCCCCACTCCGACCCCAGACAGGGACCCCCACTCCGACCCCAGACAGGGACCCCCACTCCGACCCCAGACAGGGACCCCCACTCCGACCCCAGACAGGGACCCCCACTCCGACCCCAGACAGGGACCCCCACTCCGACCCCAGACAGGGACCCCCACTCCGACCCCAGACAGGGACCCCCACTCCGACCCCAGACAGGGACCCCCACTCCGACCCCAGACAGGGACCCCCACTCCGACCCCAGACAGGGACCCCCACTCCGACCCCAGACAGGGACCCCCACTCCGACCCCAGACAGGGACCCCCACTCCGACCCCAGACAGGGACCCCCACTCCGACCCCAGACAGGGACCCCCACTCCGACCCCAGACAGGGACCCCCACTCCGACCCCAGACAGGGACCCCCACTCCGACCCCAGACAGGGACCCCCACTCCGACCCCAGACAGGGACCCCCACTCCGACCCCAGACAGGGACCCCCACTCCGACCCCAGACAGGGACCCCCACTCCGACCCCAGACAGGGACCCCCACTCCGACCCCAGACAGGGACCCCCACTCCGACCCCAGACAGGGACCCCCACTCCGACCCCAGACAGGGACCCCCACTCCGACCCCAGACAGGGACCCCCACTCCGACCCCAGACAGGGACCCCCACTCCGACCCCAGACAGGGACCCCCACTCCGACCCCAGACAGGGACCCCCACTCCGACCCCAGACAGGGACCCCCACTCCGACCCCAGACAGGGACCCCCACTCCGACCCCAGACAGGGACCCCCACTCCGACCCCAGACAGGGACCCCCACTCCGACCCCAGACAGGGACCCCCACTCCGACCCCAGACAGGGACCCCCACTCCGACCCCAGACAGGACCCCCCACTCCCGACTCCAGACAGATCCCCCACTCCCGACCCCAGACAGGACCCCCACTCCGACCCCAGACAGGACCCCGACTCCGACCCCAGTCAGGACCCCCACTCCGACCCCAGACAGGAACCCCCACTCCGACCTCAGACAGGACCCCCTGCTCCAACCCAAATGGCTGAGCAATTGAATACATACTTTGGTTCTGTCTTCACTAATGAGGACACAAATCAGATCCCAGAAATATTGGAGAATGAAAAGTTTAGTGAGAGGGAAGAACTGGGGGAGATCAATATGAGTAGAGATATGGTGCTGGGAAAACTGGTGGGTTTGAAGGCGGATAAATCCGCAGGGCCTGAGAATCTGCATCCCAGAGTGCTTAAGGAGGCGGCTCTGGAAATAGTGGATGCATTGGTGGTCATCTCCCGGGATTCTATAGATTCTGGAACTGCCCCTGCAGATTGGAGGGTAGCTCACGTCACTCCGATATTCAAAAAGGGAGGTAGAGAGAAAGCAGGGAATTATAGAACAGTAAGCCTCACATCGGTTGTGGGGAAAATGCTTGAATCCATTATCAAGGACTTTATAGCGGAACATTTAGAAAGCAGTGGCAAGATCAGTCAGAGTCAGCATGGATTTATGAAGGGAAAATCATGCTTGACAAATCTGTTGGAATTCTTTGAAGAGGTAACCAGTACAGTCGCCAGTCGATGTGGTATATTTGGTCTTTTAGAAGGCATTTGACAAAGTCCCGCATAAGGGATTATTGTGCAAAATTAAAGGACAAGGGAATGGGGGAAATGTACTGAGGTGGATAGAAAACTGGGTGGCAGAGAGGAAACGAAGAGTAGGGATAAATGGGTCCTTTTCAAATTGGCAGGCAGTAACCAGTGGGGTACCACAGCGATCGGTGCTGAGACCCCAGCTATTCACAATATATATTAATGATTTGGATGAGGGAACAAAATGTACCATCTCAAAGTTTGCAGATGATATCAAATTAGGTGGGAGGGTGAATTGTGACGAGGATGCAGGGATCCTACAGCAAGATCTGGACAGGTTGGGCGAGTGGGCAAACCAATGGCAGATGCAGTATAGTTTGGATAAGTGTGAAGTCATTCATTTTGGAAGCAAAAACAGGAAGGCAGATTACTACCTGAATGGTTGTAAATTGGAAGAGGGGAGTGTGCAGCGGGACCTGGGTGTCCTTGTGCACCATTCGCTGAAGGTAAGCATGGAAGTGTAGCAGGCAGTAAAGAAGGCTAATAGTATGTTGGCCTTCATTGCAAGAGGTTTCGAGTATAGAAGCAGGGATGTGTTGCTGCAATTGTACAGGGGGAGTATTGTGTGCAGTTTTGGTCTCCTTCTCTGAGGAAGGATGTTCTTGCTCTCGAGGGAGTGCAGCGAAGGTTTACCAGACTGATTCCAGGGATGGCGGGACTGTCATACGAGGAGAGATTGTAGGTTGGTATTGTTCTCGTTGGAGTTCAGAAAAATGAGGGCAGATCTCATAGAGACTTATAAAATTCTAGCAGGACTAGACAGGGTAGATGCAGGGATGTTGTTACCAATGATGGGTATGCCCAGAACCAGGGGTCACAGTCTGAGGATTCAGGGTAAACCACTTCGGACAGAGATAAGGAGACACTTCTTCACACAAAGAGTGGTGAGCCTGTGGAATTCATTACCACAGGAAGTAGTTGATGCTAAAACTTTGAATATATTCGAGAGGCGGCTAGATATTGCACTTGGGTAGAATGGGATCAAAGACTATGGGGAGAAAGCAGGATTATGCTATTGAGTTGGGTGATCAGCCATGATCGTGATGAATGGCGGAGCAGGCTCAAGGGCCAAAAGGCCTCATCCTGCTCTTATCTTCCATGTATCTATGTAACCCCAGACAGGACCCCCACTCCAACCCCAGACCCCGACAGGACCCCCACTCCAACCCCAGACCCCAACAGGACCCCCACTCCAACCCCAGACCCCGACAGGACCCCCACTCCAACCCCAGACCCCGACAAGACCCCCCCACCAACCCCAGACCCCGACAGGACCCCCACTCCAAACCCAGACCCCGACAGGACCCCCACTCCAAACCCAGACCCCGACAGGACCCCCACTCCAAACCCCAGACCCCGACAGGACCCCCACTCCAAACCCCAGACCCCGACAGGACCCCCACTCCAAACCCAGACCCCGACAGGACCCCCACTCCAAACCCCAACAGGACCCCCACTCCAAACCCAGGCCCCGACAGGACCCCTACTCCAACCCCAAAGCCCGACAGGACCCCCCACCAACCCCCGACAGGACCCCCCACTCCAACCCCAGACCCCGACAGGACTCCCACTCCAACCCCTGACCCCGACAGGACCCCCCACTCCAACCCCAGACCCCGACAGGACCCCCACTCCAACCCCAGACCCCGACAGGACTCCCACTCCAACCCCTGACCCCGACAGGACCCCCCACTCCAACCCCAGACCCCGACAGGACCCCCCACTCCAACCCCAGACCCCGACAGGACCCCCACTCCAATCCCAGACCCCGACAGGACCCCCCACTCCAACCCCAGACCCCGACAGGACCCCCCACTCCAACCCCAGACCCCGACAGGACCCCCCACTCCAACCCCAGACCCCGACAGGACCCCGCACTCCAACCCCAGACCCCGACAGGACCCCCCCACTCCAACCCCAGACCCCGACAGGACCTCCCACTCTAACCCCAGACCCCGACAGGACCCCCCACTCCAACCTCTGACCCCGACAGGACCCCCCACTCCAACCCCAGACCCCGACAGGACCCCCCACTCCAACCCCAGACTGGACCCCCAACCCCAGACCCCGACAGGACCCCCCCATTCCAACCCCAGACCCCGACAGGACCCCCCACTCCAACCCCAGACCCCGACAGGACCCCCAACCCCAGACCCCGACAGGACCCCCCACTCCAACTCCAGACCCCGACAGGACCCCCCACTCCAACCCCAGACCCCGACAGGACCCCCCACTCCAACCCCAGACCCCGACAGGACCCCCAACCCCAGACCCCGACAGGACCCCCCCACTCCAACCCCAGACCCCGACAGGACCCCCCACTCCAACCCCAGACCCCGACAGGACCCCCACTCCAACCCCAGACCCCGACAGGGCCCCCACTCCAACCCCAGACCCCGACAGGACCCCCCACTCCAACCCCAGACCCCGACAGGACCCCCCCACTCCAACCCCAGACCCCGACAGGACCCCCCCACTCCAACCCCAGACCCCGACAGGACCCCCACTCCAATCCCAGACCCCGACAGGACCCCCACTCCAACCCCAGACCAAGCTGGCATTTCTGACCCAGTTGGCTCAGAAATTCTTGCAAAGATTTTCCACGTGACATCATCAAACAAACCAAAGAAATTTTAAATTTTACAGAAACTGAAACAGTCGTCACACAAAACACCAATTTTAACTGCACACTGCACAGTTCAGGGACAACTAAAATACTGGGGTGTCCCATAGAATTGCTCCCTTCACCCTCAACTTTCTTACTTAAAAAGAAGGGACTAAAATAACTAATTTTGAGGAAAATGAAATTGAAGAGGTTTGTCTGAACATTTGATCAATTGTGAGTCATTCATGTTTAATGTCAGAAGAAATGTAAGGAGCAAAGACACTGTACGAGGGTTTAGGTGTTCCTCTCTGCAAAGTTGGTCCAAGCCCATCAAAACTTTTGAGTTTAAATAAACTATGTTGGATGGATGGACTACTACTAGATTCAGATCACTTTGTCACTTTCTGGTGCAATAGTGTGACAGACACTGCCATACGAGATAGTGAAATAATGTGGTGGCTACTCCATGTTAACCAAACCGCAATTGGTTTTCTAAGCCGTAAATCTTTGCCTTTAGATTCTTGAGCTCGCCTTGGATCTTCCTTGACTGACTGTTTGTTTGACGCACCTCATGAAGGATAGCGAGATCTTGGTCAGGCCCGATTCCAAGCGTTACCTGCAGAGAGAAAGAACTGAAATATTTAATTATTTAGCGGACTTCCCTAAGGCAAGAGAATGTTAGCTAAAGTTGTAACCCATTGAGTTGAAAATTATCCCGATTCGGAAATTGGCGGAGGGACAGCAGACAATGGTAGAAATAATGGGCAGCTAATTGGCAAAGTGTCACGCTTGATGTTCCGCATGGATCGATGTCAAAATTCAACTATTGGCCAAATTTAAGAAGAACGACAATCGGATAGAAAGCCACAATTCCAAATTTACCGACAACATAAAATTAGTTGTGACTGTAGGTGGCGTAGATGGAAGTAAAAAATTACAGAGATATTGATAGATTGAGTGGGCAAAATTGCAGCAAATGGATTTCAATAAAGGAAAATATGAGGCCACCCACAGTGAAGTATTGAGTATTGGTTGCCCAACAAGTACAGAAAATAATCAAAAAGGCCAATAGAATGAGGGCATTTAAATCTAGGACTGGAGTAAAAGATGTAAAAGTCATGCTTCAGCCACATCACACTTCCTGACACCTTGCTATCTGGGAGGACTCCATCCCAATTTCCCAGTTCTTTGTCGCGTTTCTGATGATCTTCAATTCCTGCCAACCATGACGGTCAGGGTGACCTCACTTTGTCTGTCCCATTTCTCGCACTGCTGCTTTCAGCACCTAGCCAGTTCTGTATCCACCTTGCCAGCTCACCCCGATCCCGTGTGACTTCATCTTTTGTACTAGTCTACCATGAGGGACCTTGTCAAAGGCCTTACTGAAGTCCATATAGACAACATCCACTGCCCTACCTGCATCAATCATCTTAGTGACCTCCTCGAAAACCTCTATCAAGTTAGTGAGACACGACCTCCCCTTCACAAAACCATGCTGCCTCTCACTAATACGTCCATTTGCTTCCAAATGGGAGTAGATCCTGTCTCAAAGAATTCTTTCCAATAATTTCCCTACCACTGACGTAAGGCTCACTGGCCTGTAGTTCCCTGGATTATCCTTGCTACCCTTCTTAAACAGAGCAACAACATTGGCTATTCTCCAGTCCTCCGGGACATCCCCTGAAGACAGTGAGGATCCAAAGATTTCTGTCAAGGCCTCAGCAATTTCCTCTCTAGCCTCCTTCAGTATTCTGGGGTAGATCCCATCAGGCCCTGGGGACTTATCTACCGTAATATTTTTCAAGACGCCCAACACCTCGTCTTTTTGGATCTCAATGTGACCCAGGCTATCTACACACCCTTCTCCAGACACAACATCTCCCAATTCCTTCTCTTTGGTGAATACTGATGCAAAGTATTAATTTAGTACCTCGCCCATTTATCATAGATTATCATATAATTTACAGTGCAGAAGGAGGCCATTCGGCCCATCGAGTCTGCACCGGCTCTTGGAAAGAGCACCCTACCCAAGGTCAACACCTCCACCCTATCACCATAACCCAGTAACCCCACCCAACACTAAGGGCAATTTATCACGGCCAATCCACCTAACCTGCCCATCTTTGGACTGTGGGAGGAAACCGGAGCACCCGCAGGAAACCCACGCACACACGGGGAGGATGTGCAGACTCCGCACAGACAGTGACCCAAGCCGGAATCGAACCTGGGACCCTGGAGCTGTGAAGCAATTGTGCTATCCACAATGCTTCCTCTAGCTCCACATGTAGATTCCCTTGCCTATCCTTCAGTGGGCCAACCCTTTCCCTGGCTACCCTCTTGCTTTTTATGTACGTGTAAAAAGCCTTGGGATTTTCCTTAACCCTATTTGCCAATGACTTTTCGTGACCCCTTCTAACCCTCCTGACTCCTTGCTTAAGTTCCTTCCTACTTTCCTTATATTCCACATAGACTTCGTCTGTTCCCAGCCTTTTAGCCCTGACAAATGCCTCCTTTTTCTTTTTGACGAGGCCTACAATATCTCTCATTATCCAAGGTTCACGAAGATATGGATCCAGGGTTGGGTCTTGATCCTTTGTTATTCTGTGGTTTACCTTAAATAGCTCTCACTTTTCTCTGTTTTTCTTGGTAGGCCCTGAAGGTGTTGATCATAATCCGAACATGTCGTTGCTGGTCCCCTCTGTATAAATGTATGGAAAGTTGGTTCTGTACTGGGCCTGAGACTGGGATTAAGCTGCGTTGTTTGGTACATATGTAGCTCCCCTTTAGAACAGGGGTTTTGCATTCTTTCTTTGTTTTTTTTTTGTAAGGGTGGATATAAAGAATCCATGATTGGTTTCTGCATGGGTGCAAATGGGTTTGGTACGCGTGGAGAGGAGGTTGTGTTGCGTCGATGGTGCCTTTGGTACTGGAGTTGAGGAAGTTACATATTGGTGCATACCCAAATATGATGTGAAAAATTTATCCTGAACTCTTGTGGTAAATGTGTGGATTGGTGTGCACCATTTTACCATGTTTTCATGGCCTCATCCAGATTCTCCCTTGGTCACTTGTGGGGCTTATAGAGGCATCTAGTTCGGAGTAATGATTGTATCGAGCCAATTAATGTAAGTCTCCTGTTTTGTGGATGTTGAGTCGTATTTCCCTGGCTTACTGCAATTATTTTGTAATTCTGTTGCGTTGTTTGGAAATGTGAAAACTTAATAAATATACTTTTATTTAAAAAAATCACCTTTCCTGGATCCTTTCACTAACTACACAGCTTACTGGATCCCTTATAGAGTGGCCGTACATCCCATCCAGCCCCATGTACCCTGCCTCTATAGCCTTCCCCATGTACACCACCTATAAACCCTTCCCCATGTACCCCACCTGTACACCGTTCCCCGTGTACCCCACCTATATACCCTTCCCCATGTACCCCACCAATGCACCCTTCCCCATGTACCCCACCTCTACACGTTTCCAGTGTACCCCACCCTTACACCCTTCCCCATGTACCCCACCTACATACGCTTCCCCGTGTACCCCACCTATACACCATTCCCCATGTACCCCACCTATACACCATTCCCCATGTACCCCACCTATACACCGTTCCCCATGTACCCCACCTATACATCCTTCCCCGTGTACCCCACCTATACACCCTTCCCCATGTACCCCACCTATACACCCTTCCCCATGTACCTCACCTATACACCCTTCCCCGTGTACCCCACCTATACACCATTCCCCATGTACCCCACCTATAAATCCTTCCCCGTGTACCCCACCTATAAATCCTTCCCCGTGTACCCCACCTATACACCCTTCCCCATGGACCCCACCTACATACGCTTCCCCGTGTACCCCACCTATACACCGGTCCCCATGTACCCCACCTATACACCCTTCCCCATGTACCCCACCTCTACACGTTTCCAGTGTACCCCACCCTTACACCCTTCCCCATGTACCCCACCTATACACCATTCCCCATGTACCCCACCTATACACCATTCCCCATGTACCCCACCTATACACAGTTCCCCATGTACCCCACCTATACACCCTTCCCCGTGTACCCCACCTATACACCCTTCCCCATGTACCCCACCTATACATCCTTCCCCGTGTACCCCACCTATACATCCTTCCCCATGTACCCCACCTATACACCATTCCCCATGTATCCCACCTATACATCCTTCCCCATGTACTCCACCTATACACCATTCCCCATGTACCCCACCTATACACCATTCCCCATGTACCCCACCTATACACCGTTCCCCATGTACCCCACCTATACATCCTTCCCCGTGTACCCCACCTATACACCCTTCCCCATGTACCCCACCTATACACCCTTCCCCATGTACCCCACCTATACATCCTTCCCCGTGTACCCCACCTATACACCCTTCCCCATGTACCCCACCTATACACCATTCCCCATGTACCCCACCTATACATCCTTCCCCGTGTACCCCACCTATACACCCTTCCCCGTGTACCCCACCTATACACCCTTCCCCATGTACCCCACCGATACATCCTTCCCCATGTACCCCACACATATCCCCTTCCCCATATACCCCACCGATACATCCTTCCCCATGTACCCCACCTATACATCCTTCCCCATGTACCCCACCTATACATCCTTCCCCATGTACCCCACCTATACACCCTTCCCCATGTACCCCACCTACATACGCTTCCCCGTGTACCCCACCTATACATCCTTCCCCATGTACCCCACCTATACATCCTTCTCCATGTACCCCACCTATACACCCTTCCCCATGTACCCCACCTATACACCCTTCCCCATGTACCCCACCTATACACCCTTCTCCATGTACCCCACCTGTACACCCTTCCCCATGTACCCCACCGAGGGGCTGGTTTGGCACAGGGCTAAATAGCTGGCTTTTAAAGCAGACCAAGGCAGGCCAGCAGCACGGTTCAATTCCCATACCAGCCTCCCCGAACAGGCGCCGGTGTGGCGAGTAGAGACTTTTCACAGTAACTTCATTTGAAGCCTACTTGTGACAAGAAGCGATTTTCATTTCATTTCATTTTTTCATTTCCCCATGTACTCCACGTATACACCCTTCCCCATGTACCCCACCTGCACACCCTTCCCCATGTACCCCACCTGCACACCCTTCCCCATGTACCCCACCTATACACCGATCCCCATGTACTCCACCTATACACCCCTCCCCATGTACCCCACATATACACCCGTCTCTATGTACCCCACGTATACACCCCTCCCCATGTACCCCACCTATACACTGTTCCCCATGTACCCCATCTATAGAGCCCACCCCATGTACTCCACCTGCACACCCTTCCCCATGTACTCCACCTATACACCCTTCCCCATGTACCCCATCTGTACACCCCTCCCCATGTACCCCACCCATACACATGTCCCATGTACCCGACCTATACACCCCTCTCCATGTACCCCACCTGTACAACCCTCCCCATGTACCCCACCTGTACACCCCTCCCCATGTACCCCACCTGTACAACCCTCCCCATGTACTCCACCTGTACACCCCTCCCCATGTACCCCACCTATACACACTTCCCCATGTAAGAACATAAGAACTAGGAGCAGGAGTAGGCCATCTGGCCCCTCGAGCCTGCTCCGCCATTCAATGAGATCATGGCTGATCTTTTTTGGACTCAGCTCCACTTTCCGGCCCGAACACCATAACCCTTAATTCTTCAAAAAACTATCCATCTTTAACTTAAAAACATTGAATGAAGGAGCCTCAACTCCTTCACTGGGCAAGGAATCCCATAGATTCACAACCCTTTGGGTGAAGAAGTTCCTCCTAAGCTCAGTCCTAAATCTACTTCCCCTTATTTTGAGGCTATGCCCCTGTGGTAGTCGGTATTAGGGGTAATATTATGGTTGATGCTGTAAGACCATTGGTGGCGGAGGTACCCGAGACAGCAAGATCATTGGTGAAGCCCAGTAAGGCGGAGTATAAGAGCCAGTGTCTCCCCAGCAGCTGCATTCTGTACCTGTGCTGCTGGGGGAATCATCTAGTCCAATAAAGCCTTCAATTGTCATCCAATCTCGCTTCTGGAGCTATTGGTCGCGCATTAATTTATTGGACTAAATTTTAAAGAATGGAGCTCCGAATCAAGTGTCTGCAACTCAGCCCCCACGCGGCAACCTTCAAACACTGGCTAGCGTGCTTCAAAGGGTACCTCGGGACGGCCACGGCTGCACCTACGGAGGACCAGAAACTGCAGGTTCTCCACTCGAGGGTGAGCCCAGAGATCGACACCCTCAGAGGATGCGAAGGATTTTGAGGCCGCAATGACCCTGCTGAAAGGACACTATATTCGCCCAGTAAACCAGGAGGCACGGGCCCTTGCTAGCTCCCTGGATGTGGCCTCCCGAAACGCCCGCGCGGACGTCTCCGACCGCACGGCAGCCCCTTGGGCAGCGTGGAACCCCCCCGCGGCCGACTCCAAAGCATCCCCCATCTCCCCACAAGCTTGTGCTGCGTAACTACCAGGCAACCCCGGGGGGCCCCGCTGCTACTTTTGCAGGCAAGCCAAGCACACCCGGCAGCGCTGCCCGGCCCGCTCCTCCACCTACAAAGGGTGCGGCAAAAAGAGCCATTTTGTGGCGGTATGCCAGGCCCGGGTGGTCGCCGTGGTCTCCAGGGGCAAACCGGGACCGCCACCCCAACTCTCCATTTTCCGGGTGAGGAAGAGAGAGAGAGAGAGAGCCGGAGTGCGGCGAATGCAGCTTGGGATTTAGGTAGGTGTTTAAACTTGCCCCCAGGTCCCAGCGACCTTCATTTCCGTAAGCGGGAGAGAGAGAGGGAGCCGGAGTGCGAGTGCAGCTTGGGATTCAGGTAGGTGTTTAAACTTGCCCCCAGGTTCCAGCGGCCTTCAATTCCGGGAGCGGGAGAGAGAGAGGGAGCCGGAGTGCTGCTTGGGAATCAGGTAGGTGCTGAAGTGTTTGGTTTTTACCACTACTTAAGTTGGGCGGTTGCTAAACCCGAGGCACTACACTTGTAGTGTCCCCCACCCTTCCACCTCCTCTAACCTAAGGGGGTGAGTGAATATCAGGTAAGCTCTCTCTTTTCTTGTTCTTTTATCCGCAAGTATAGCTTCAGATTTTCGGCAGGAGCAGTGGCCAGGGGTCGGTCGGGAATGTAAGTAGCTTGGAGAAATTTAACTCTTCGTGGGTTGGTCAGTATTGTGATTGCTAAGAAAAATCCTTATTCTTTTCATTTATTCATTATTTGATATTATATTTGTAATCAGTTAAGGTAAAGTGTAAAAATGGCAGGAGATCCCAGACCCGCGTTATGCTCCTCGTGCTCAATGTGGGAGTTCAGGGACGCGGCCGATGCCCCTGACTCCTTCATGTCAGAGCTGCAGAGCTGGGCTGAGAGGTGGCAAATGGAGTTTAATGTAGAGAAGTGTGAGGTGATTCACTTTGGAAGGAATAACAGGAATGCGGAATATTTGGCTAATGGTAAAGTTCTTGGAAGTGTGGATGAGCAGAGGGATCTAGGTGTCCATGTACATAGATCCCTGAAAGTTGCCACCCAGGTTGATAGGGTTGTGAAGAAGGCCTATGGAGTGTTGGCCTTTATTGGTAGAGGGATTGAGTTCCGGAGTCAGGAGGTCATGTTGCAGCTGTACAAAACTCTGGTACGGCCGCATTTGGAGTATTGCGTACAGTTCTGGTCACCGCATTATAGGAAGGACGTGGAAGCTTTGGAGCGGGTGCAGAGGAGATTTACCAGGATGTTGCCTTGTATTGAGGGAAAATCTTATGAGGAAAGGCTGATGGACTTGAGGTTGTTTTCGTTAGAGAGAAGAAGGTTAAGAGGAGACTTAATAGAGGCATACAAAATGATCAGGGGGTTAGATAGGGTGGACAGTGAGAGCCTTCTCCCGCGGATGGAAATGGCTAGCACGAGGGGACATAGCTTTAAACTGAGGGGTAATAGATATAGGACAGAGGTCAGAGGTAGGTTCTTTACGCAAAGAGTGGCGAGGCCGTTGAATGCCCTACCTGCAACAGGAGTGAACTCGCCAACATTGAGGGCATTTAAAAGTTTATTGGATAAGCATATGGATGATAATGGCATAGTGTAGGTTAGATGGCTTTTGTTTCGGTGCAACATAGTAGGCCGAAGGGCCTGTACTGCGCTGTATCGTTCTATGTTCTATGTGCGGGAAGTGTGTCCAGCTGCAGCTCCTGTTAGACCGCATGACGGCTCTGGAGCTGCGGATGGACTCACTTTGGAGCATCCGCGATGCTGAGGAGGTTGTGGATACCACGTTCAGTGAGTTGGTCACACCGCAGATTTGGATTGGTGAGGGAGACAGGGAAGAGGTGACCAAAAGGCAGAGAAAGAGCAGGAAGGCAGTGCAGGTGTCCCCTGCGGTCATCTCCCTCCAAAACAGGTATACTGTTTTGGATACTGTTGGGGGAGATGACTCACCAGGGGAAGGCAGTAGTAGCCAGGCTCATGGCACCGTGGCTGGCTCTGCTGCACAGAAGGGCAGGAAAAAGACTGGCAGGGCTATAGTCATTGGGGATTCAATCATAAGGGGAGTAGACAGGCGTTTCTGTGGTCGAAAACGAGACTCCCGAATGGTATGTTGTCTCCCGGGTGCACGGGTCAGGGATGTCTCAGATCGGCTGCAGGACATACTGAAGGGGGAGGGTGAACAGCCAGTTGTGGTGGTGCATAAAGGCATCAACGATATAGGTAAAAAACGGGATGAGGTACTACAATCAGAATTTAGGGAGTTAGGAGATAAGTTAAAAAGTAGGACCTCAAAAGGTAGTAATCTCAGGATTGCTACCAGTGCCACGTGACAGTCAGAGTAGAAATTCAAGAATAGCCAGAATGAATACGTGGCTTGAGAGATGGTGCAGAAGGAAGGGGTTCAGATTTTTGGGACACTGGAACCGGTTCTGAGGGCGGTGGGACCATTACAAATCTGATGGTCTACACCTGGGCAGGACTGGAACCAATGTCCTAAGGGGTGCTTTTGCTAACACTGTTGGGGAGGTTTTAAACTAATGTGGCAGGGGAATGGGAACCAGATTAGGAAGTTAGAGGTCAGTAAAGAGGCAGCAACTAAAGCCAGTAAGGTACTAGATAATAAACTCAATGTGGCTAAGGGGAAGAGTAGACAGGGAAGAGATGATGAACGCAAAGGGACAGGTGGTCTGAGGTGCATTTGTTTTAATGCAAGAAATGTAGCAGGTAAGGCAGATGAATTTAGGGCTTGGATTAGTACCTGGGAATATGATGTTATTGGTATTACGTGGACTTGGTTGAGGGAAGGGCAAGCTTGGCAAATAAATATTCCAGGGTATAGATGCTTCAGGAGGGATAGAGAGGGAGGTAAAAGGGGTGGAGGAATTGCATTATTGGTCAGAGATGATACCACAGCTGTGATTAAGGAGGGCACGATGGAGGATTCGAGCACTGAGGCAATATTGGTAGAGCTAAGAAATAGGAAGGGTGCAGTAACATTGTTGGGTCTTTACTACAGGCCTCCCAAAAGCGAACGTGAAGTAGAGGTACAAATATGTAGACAGATTATAGAAAAATGTAGGAGCAATAGGGTGGTCGTGATGGGAGATTTTAACTTCCCCAACATTGAATGGGACTCATGTAGTGTTGGAGGCGCAAATGGAGCAGAATTTGTAAGGAGCATCCAGGAGAGTCTTTTTAGGGCAGTATGTAAATAGTCCGACTCGGGAAGGGGCCATGTTGGACCTGATATTGGGGAATAATCCCGGCCAGGTGGTTGAAGTTTCAGTCGGTGATTACTTTGGGAATAGGGATCACAATTCCGTAAGTTTTAGAATACTCATGGGCAAGGACGAGAGTGGTCCTAAAGAAAGAGTGCTAAATTGGGGAAAGGCCAAGTATAACAAAATTCGGCAGGAGCTAGGAAATGTGGATTGGGAGCAGCTCTTAAAGGGTAAATCCACATTTGAAATGTGGGAGTCTTTTAAGGAAAGGCTGATTGGAGTGCAGGACAGACATGTCCCTGTGAAAATGAGGAATAGAAATGGCAAGATTAGGGAATCATGGATGACGGGTGGAATTGTGAGACTAGCTAAAATGAAAAAGGAAGCATACATAAGATCTAGGCGACTTAAATCTGATGAAGCTTTGGAGGAATATCGGGAAAATAGGACAAATCTCAAACGCGCAATAAAGAGGGCTAAAAGGGGTCATGAAATATCTTTGGCTAACAGGGTTAAGGAAAATCCCAAAGCCTTTTATTCGTATATAAAGAGTAACTTCGTATATAAGAGGGTAACTAGAGAAAGGATTGGCCCACTCAAAGACAAAAGAGGGAATTTATGCGTGGAGTCAGAGGAAATGGGTGAGATTCTTAATGAGTACTTTGCATTGGTATTCACCAAGGAGAGGGACATGGCGGATGTTGAAGTTAGGGATGGATGTTTAAATACTCTAGGTCAAGTCGGCATAAGGAAGGGGGAAGTTTTGGGTATTCTAAAAGGCATTAAGGTGGACAAGTCCCCAGGTCCGGATGGGATCTATCCCAGGTTACTGAGGGAAGCGAGGGACGAAATAGCTGGGGCCTTAACAGATATTTTTGCAGCATCCTTGAGCACGGGTGAGGTGCTGGAGGACTGGAGAATTGCTATTGTTGTCCCTTTGTTGAAGAAGGGGAGCAGGGATAGGCAGCATGGTTTTGTGCAGGTAAGGCCATGTCTTACAAACCTAATAGAATTCTTTGAGGAAGTGACGTTAATTGATGAGGGAAGGGCTGTAGATGTCATATACATGGACTTCAGTAAGGCGTTGATAAAGTTTCCCATGGCAGGTTGATGGAAAAAGTGAAGTCATATGGGATTCAGGGTGTAGTAGCTAGATGGATAAAGAACTGGCTGGGCAACAGGAGACAGAGTCGTGGTGGAAGGGAGTGTCTCAAAATGGAGAAAGGTGACTAGTGGTATTCCACAGGGATCTGTGCTCGGACCACTGTTGTTTGTGATATACATAAATGATCTGGATGAAGGTATAGGCGGTCTGATTAGCAAGGTTGCAGATGATACTAAGATTGGTGGAGTTGCAGATAGCGAGGAGGACTGTCAGAGAATACAGCAAACTATAAATAGATTGGAGAGTTGGGCAGAGAAATGGCAGATGGAGTTTAATTAGGGAGTTAGGCTGGAAGTTAAAAGCCAGGACAGACAGAGTTGTCATCTCTGGTTTGTTGCCGGTGCCACGTGATAGCGAGGGAGGAATAGGGAGAGAGTGCAGTTGAACACGTGGCTGCAGGAATGGTGTAGGAGGGAGGGCTTCAGGTATTTGGATAATTGGAGCGCATTCTGGGGAAGGTGGGACCTGTACAAGCAGGACGGGTTGCATCTGAACCAGAGGGGCACTAATATCCTGGGAGGGAGGTTTTCTAGTACTCTTCGGGAGGGTTTAAACTAATTTGGCAGGGGAATGGGAACCGGATTTGTAGTCCAGCAACAAAGGTAGCCGATATTCAGGACGCCAAAGCGTGTAATGAGGCAGTGGGGAAGGGAACACTGACAAAGGAGAGTACTTGCAGGCACGGAGATGGGTTGAAGTGTGTATACAACGCAAGAAGCATCAGGAATAAGGTGGGTGAACTTAAGGCATGGATCGGTACTTGGGACTACGATGTGGTGGCCATCACGGAAACTTGGATAGAAGAGGGGCAGAAATGGTTGTTGGAGGTCCCTGGTTATAGATGTTTCAATAAGATTAGGGAGGGTGGTAAAAGAGGTGGGGAGGTGGCATTATTAATTAGAGATAGTATAACAGCTGCAGAAAGGCAGTTCAAGGAGTATCACCCTATTGAGGTCGTATGGGTTGAAGTCAGAAATAGGAAAGGAGCAGTCACCTTGTTAGGAGTTTTCTATAGGCCTCCCAATAGTAGCAGAGATGTGGAGGAACAGATTGGGAAACAGATTTTGAAAAGGTGCAGAAGTCACAGGGTAGTAGTCATGGGTGACTTTAACTTCCCAAATATTGAGTGGAAACTCTTTAGATCAAATAGTTTGGATGGGGTGGTGTTTGTGCAGTGTGTCCAGGAAGCTTTTCTAACACAGTATGTAGATTGTCCGACCAGAGGAGGGGCAATATTGGATTTAGTACTTGGTAATGAACCAGGGCAAGTGATAGATTTGTTAGTGGGGGAGCATTTTGGAGATAGTGACCACAATTCTGTGACTTTCACTTTAGTAATGGAGAGGGATAGGTACGTGCAACAGGGCAAGGTTTACAATTGGGGGAAGGGTAAATACGATGTTGTCAGACAAGAATTGAAGTGCATAAGTTGGGAACATAGGCTGGCAGGGAAGGACACAAGTGAAATGTGGAACTTGTTCAAGGAACAGGAGCTACGTGTCCTTGATATGTATGTCCCTGTCAGGCAGGGAAGAGATGGTCGAGTGAGGGAACCATGGTTGACAAGAGAGGTTGAATGTCTTGTTAAGAGGAAAAAGGAGCCTTATGTAAGGCTGAGGAAACAAGGTTCAGACAGGACATTGGAGGGATACAAGATAGCCAGGAGGGAACTGAAGAAAGGGATTAGGAGAGCTAAGAGAGGGCATGAGCAATCTTTAGCGGGTAGGATCAAGGAAAACCCCAAGGCCTTTTACACATATGTGAGAAATATGAGAATGACTAGAGCGAGGGTAGGTCCGATCAAGGACAGTAGCGGGAGATTGTGTATTGAGTCTGAAGAGATAGGAGAGGTCTTGAACGAGTACTTTTCTTCTGTATTTACAAATGAGAGGGGCAATATTGTTGGAGAGGACAGTGTGAAGCAGATTGGTAAGCTCGAGGAAATACTTGTTAGGAAGGAAGATGTGTTGGGCATTTTGAAAAACTTGAGGATAGACAAGTCCCCCGGGCCTGACGGGATATATCCAAGGATTCTATGGGAAGCAAGAGATGAAATTGCAGAGCCGTTGGCAATGATCTTTTTGTCCTCACTGTCAACAGGGGTGGTACCAGGGGATTGGAGAGTGGCGAATGTCGTGCCCCTGTTCAAAAAAGGGACTAGGGATAACCCTGGGAATTACAGGCCAGTTAGTCTTACTTCGGTGGTAGGCAAAGTAATGGAAAGGGTACTGAAGGATAGGATTTCTGAGCATCTGGAAAGACACTGCTTGATTAGGGATAGTCAGCACGGATTTGTGAGGGGTAGGTCTTGCCTTGCAAGTCTTATTGAATTCTTTGAGGAGGTGACCAAGCATGTGGATGAAGGTAAAGCAGTGGATGTAGTGTACATGGATTTTAGTAAGGCATTTGATAAGGTTCCCCATGGTAGGCTTATGCAGAAAGTAAGGAGGCATGGGATAGTGGGAAATCTGGCCAGTTGGATAACGAACTGGCTAACCGATAGAAGTCAGAGAGTGGTGATGGATGGCAAATATTCAGCCTGGATCCCAGTTCCCAGTGGCGTACCGCAGGGATCAGTTCTGGGTCCTCTGCTGTTTGTGATTTTCTTTTTTTTTAATAAATATTTTATTGAAAATTTTTGGTCAACCAACACAGTACATTGTGCATCCTTTACACAATATTATAACAGCACAAATAACAATGACCTATTTTTTTTATAAACAAAAAACAAAAAATGAATAAATATTAAATAACAAGAATGAAAACTAGCCCTAATTGGCAACTGCCTTGTCACAAGTTACACCCCCCCCGCCCACCCCCCCCCCCACCCCTCCCCCCCCCCAAATCCTGGGCCGCTGCTGCTGCCTTCTTTTTCCCCTTCCATCTATCTATCCGCAAGGTATTCGACGAACGGTTGCCACCGCCTGGTGAACCCTTGAGCCGACCCCCTTAGGACGAACTTAATCCGCTCTAGCTTTATAAACCCCGCCATGTCATTTATCCAGGTCTCCACCCCCGGGGGCTTGGCTTCCTTCCACATTAGCAATATCCTGCGCCGGGCTACTAGGGACGCAAAGGCCAAAACATCGGCCTCTCTCGCCTCCTGCACTCCCGGCTCTTGTGCAACCCCAAATATAGCCAACCCCCAGCTTGGTTCGACCCGGACCTCCACTACTTTTGAAAGCACCTTTGTCACCCCCATCCAAAACCCCCGTAGTGCCGGGCATGACCAAAACATATGGGTATGATTCGCTGGGCTTCTCGAGCACCTCGCACACCTATCCTCCACCCCAAAAAATTTACTGAGCCGTGCTCCAGTCATATGCGCCCTGTGTAATACCTTAAACTGAATCAGGCTTAGCCTGGCACACGAGGACGACGAGTTTACCCTATTTAGGGCATCCGCCCACAGCCCCTCCTCGATCTCCTCCCCCAGCTCTTCTTCCCATTTCCCTTTTAGTTCATCTACCATAGTCTCCCCTTCGTCCCTCATTTCCCTATATATATCTGACACCTTACCATCCCCCACCCATGTCTTTGAGATCACTCTGTCCTGCACCTCGTGTCGGGAGCTGCGGAAAATCTCTCACCTGTTGCCTCGCAAAAGCCCTCAGTTGCATATACCGGAATGCATTCCCTTGGGGCAACCCATATTTCTCGGTCAGCGCTCCCAGACTCGCGAACTTCCCATCCACAAATAGATCTTTCAGTTGCGTTATTCCTGCTCTTTGCCACATTCCATATCCCCCATCCATTCCCCCCGGGGCAAACCTATGGTTGTTTCTTATCGGGGACCCCCCCAAAGCTCCAGTCTTTCCCCTATGCCGTCTCCACTGTCCCCAAATCTTCAGTGTAGCTACCACCACCGGGCTTGTGGTGTAATTCCTCGGTGAGAACGGCAATGGGGCTGTCACCATAGCCTGCAGGCTAGTCCCCCTACAGGACGCCCTCTCTAATCTCTTCCACGCCGCTCCCTCCTCCTCTCCCATCCACTTACTCACCATTGAAATATTAGCGGCCCAATAGTACTCACTTAGGCTCGGTAGTGCCAGCCCCCCCCTATCCCTGCTACGCTGTAAGAATCCCTTCCTCACTCTCGGGGTCTTCCCGGCCCAAACAAAACCCATGATGCTCTTTTCAATCCTTTTAAAAAAAGCCTTCGTGATCACCACCGGGAGGCACTGAAACACAAAGAGGAATCTCGGGAGGACCACCATCTTAACCGCCTGCACCCTCCCTGCCATTGACAGGGCTACCATATCCCATCTCTTGAAATCTTCCTCCATCTGTTCCACCAACCGCGTTAAATTTAACCTGTGCAGCGTGCCCCAATTCTTAGCTGTCTGGATCCCCAGGTAATGAAAGTCTCTTGTTACCTTCCTCAACGGTAGGTCCTCTATTTCTCTACTCTGCTCCCCAGGATGCACCACAAACAGCTCACTCTTCCCCATGTTCAATTTATACCCTGAAAACTCCCCAAACTCCCCAAGTATCCGCATTATTTCTGGCATCCCCTCCGCCGGATCCGCCACATATAGTAGCAAATCGTCCGCATACAAAGATACCCGGTGTTCTTCTCCTCCCCTAAGTACTCCCCTCCACTTCTTGGAACCCCTCAGCGCTATCGCCAGGGGCTCAATCGCCAGTGCAAACAGTAATGGGGACAGAGGGCATCCCTGCCTTGTCCCTCTATGGAGCCGAAAATATGCAGATCCCCGTCCATTCGTGACCACGCTCGCCACTGGGGCCCTATACAACAGCTGCACCCATCTAACATACCCCTCTCCAAAACCAAATCTCCTCAACACCTCCCACAAATAATCCCACTCCACTCTATCAAATGCTTTCTCGGCATCCATCGCCACTACTATCTCCGTTTCTCCCTCTGGTGGGGCCATCATCATTACCCCTAACAACCTCCGTATATTCGTGTTCAGCTGTCTCCCCTTCACAAATCCAGTTTGGTCCTCGTGGACCACCCCCGGGACACATTCCTCTATTCTCATTGCCATTACCTTGGCCAGGACCTTGGCATCTACATTTAGGAGGGAAATAGGTCTATAGGACCCGCATTGTAGCGGGTCCTTTTCCTTCTTTAAGAGAAGTGATATCGTTGCTTCAGACATAGTCGGGGGCAGTTGTCCCCTTTCCTTTGCCTCATTAAAGGTCCTCGTCAGTACCGGGGCGAGCAAGTCCACATATTTTCTATAGAATTCGACTGGGAATCCATCCGGTCCCGGGGCCTTTCCCGCCTGCATGCTCCTAATTCCTTTCACCACTTCTTCTACCTCGATCTGTGCTCCCAGTCCCACCCTTTCCTGCTCTTCCACCTTGGGAAATTCCAGCCGATCCAAGAAGCCCATCATTCTCTCCCTCCCATCCGGGGGTTGAGCTTCATATAATTTTTTATAAAATGTCTTGAACACTCCATTCACTCTCTCCGCTCCCCACTCCATCTCTCCTTCCTCATCCCTCACTCCCCCTATTTCCCTCGCTGCTCCCCTTTTCCTCAATTGGTGTGCCAGCAACCTGCTCGCCTTCTCCCCATATTCGTACTGTACACCCTGTGCCTTCCTCCATTGTGCCTCTGCAGTGCCTGTAGTCAGCAAGTCAAATTCTACATGTAGCCTTTGCCTTTCCCTGTACAGTCCCTCCTCCGGTGCTTCCACATATTGTCTGTCCACCCTCAAAAGTTCTTGCAGCAACCGCTCCCGTTCCTTACTCTCCTGCTTCCCTTTATGTGCCCTTATTGATATCAGCTCCCCTCTAACCACCGCCTTCAACGCCTCCCAGACCACTCCCACCTGGACCTCCCCATTGTCATTGAGTTCCAAGTACTTTTCAATACATCCCCTCACCCTTAGACACACCCCCTCATCCGCCATTAGTCCCATGTCCATTCTCCAGGGTGGGCACCCTCCTGTTTCCTCCCCTATCTCCAAGTCCACCCAGTGTGGGGCGTGATCCGAAATGGCTATAGCCGTATACTCCGTTCCCCTCACCTTCGGGATCAACGCCCTACCCAGCACGAAAAAGTCTATGCGCGAATAGACTTTATGGACATATGAGAAAAACGAGAACTCCTTACTCCTAGGTCTACTGAATCTCCACGGGTCCACACCTCCCATCTGCTCCATAAAATCTTTAAGCACCTTGGCTGCTGCCGGCCTCCTTCCAGTCCTGGACTTCGACCTATCCAGCCCTGGTTCCAACACCGTGTTAAAGTCTCCCCCCATTATCAGCTTTCCTGTCTCCAGGTCCGGGATGCGTCCTAGCATCCGCCTCATAAAATTGGCATCATCCCAGTTCGGGGCATACACGTTTACCAAAACCACCGTCTCTCCCTGTAGTTTGCCACTCACCATCACGTATCTGCCCCCGTTATCCGCCACTATAGTCTTTGCCTCGAACATTACCCGCTTCCCCACTAATATAGCCACCCCCCTGTTTTTCGCATCTAGCCCCGAATGGAACACCTGCCCCACCCATCCTTTGCGCAGCCTAACCTGGTCTATCAGTTTCAGGTGCGTTTCCTGTAACATAACCACATCTGCTTTAAGTTTCTTAAGGTGTGCGAGTACCCGTGCCCTCTTTATCGGCCCGTTGAGCCCTCTCACGTTCCACGTGATCAGCCGAGTTGGGGGGCTTCCCATGCCGATTAGCCATCATCCTTTTCCAGCTTCTCACCCAGTTCCCACGCAGCTGTATCTCCCCCAGGCGGCGCCCCCCCGCCCATCCTCTCCCGTACCCGCTCCCCCCTTTCCCCAGCAACCCAGTAATTCCCCCCTCCCACCCCCCCCGCTAGACCCCCCGCTAGCGTCTGTTTGTGATTTTCATTAATGACTTGGATGAGGGAGTTGAAGGGTGGGTCAGTAAATTTGCAGACGATACGAAGATTGGTGGAGTTGTGGATAGTAAGGAGGGCTGTTGTCGGCTGCAAAGAGACATAGATAGGATGCAGAGCTGGGCTGAGAAGTGGCAGATGGAGTTTAACCCTGAAAAGTGTGAGGTTGTCCATTTTGGAAGGACAAATATGAATGCGGAATACAGGGTTAACGGTAGAGTTCTTGGCAATGTGGAGGAGCAGAGAGATCTTGGGGTCTATGTTCAATCATCATTGAAAGTTGCCACTCAAGTGGATAGAGCTGTGAAGAAGGCCTATGGTGTGCTCGCGTTCATTAACAGAGGGATTGAATTTAAGAGCCGTGAGGTGATGATGCAGCTGTACAAAACTTTGGTAAGGCCACATTTGGAGTACTGTGTACAGTTCTGGTCGCCTCATTTTAGGAAGGATGTGGAAGCTTTGGAAAAGGTGCAAAGAAGATTTACCAGGATGTTGCCTGGAATGGAGAGTAGGTCTTACGAGGAAAGGTTGAGGGTGCGAGGCCTTTTCTCATTAGAACGGAGAAGGATGAGGGGCGACTTGATAGAGGTTTATAAGATGATCAGGGGAATAGATAGAGTAGACAGTCAGAGACTTTTTCCCCGGGTGAAACAAACCATTACAAGGGGACATAAATTTAAGGTGAAAGGTGGAAGATATAGGAGGGATATCAGAGGTAGGTTCTTTACCAAGAGAGTAGTGGGGGCATGGAATGCACTGCCTGTGGAAGTAGTTGAGTCGGAAACATTAGGGACCTTCAAGCAGCTATTGGATAGATACATGGATTACGGTAAAATGATATAGTGTAGATTTATTTGTTCTTAAGAGCAGCACGGTAGCATTGTGGATAGCACAATTGTTTCACAGCTCCAGGGTCCCAGGTTCGATTCCGGCTTGGGTCACTGTCTGTGCGGAGTCTGCACGTCCTCCCCGTGTCTGCGTGGGTTTCCTCCGGGTGCTCCGGTTTCCTCCCACAGTCCAAAGATGTGCAGGTTAGGTGAATTGGCCATGATAAATTGCCCTTAGTGTCCAAAATTGCCCTTGGTGTTGGTTGGAGGTGTTGAGTTTGGGTAGGGTGCTCTTTCCAAGAGCCGGTGCAGACTCAAAGGGCCGAATGGCCTCCTTCTGCACTGTAAATTCAATGATAATCTATGATTAATCTAGGACAAAGGTTCGGCACAACATCGTGCTGTATTTTCTATGTTCTATGTTCTATGTAATCCAGACAAATGCGAGGTGATGCATTTTGGAAGATCTAATTCAAGAGCGGACTATACGGTCAATGGAAGAGTCCTGGGGAAAATTGATGTACAGAGAGATCTGGGAGTTCAGGTCCATTGTACCCTGAAGGTGGCAACGCAGGTCGATAGAGTGGTCAAGAAGGCATACAGCATGCTTGCCTTCATCGGACGGGGTATTGAGTACAAGAGTCGGCAGATCATGTACAGTTGTATAGGACTTTGGTTAGGCCACATTTGGAATACTGCGTGCAGTTCTGGTCACCACATTACCAGAAGGATGTGGATGCTTTAGAGAGGGTGCAGAGGCGGTTCACCAGGATGTTGCCTGGTATGGAGGGTGCTAGCTATGAAGAAAGATTGAGTAGATTAGGATTGTTTTTGTTGTAAAGACGGATGTTGAGGGGGGGACCTGATTGAGGTCTACAAAATTATGAGAGGTATGGACAGGGCGGATAGCAACAAATTTTTTCCAAGAGTGGGGGTGTCAATTACAAGGTGGGTCACGATTTCAAGGTGAGAGGGGGAAAGTTTAAGGGAGATGTGCGTGGAAAGTTTTTTTACGCAGAGGGTGGTGGGTGCCTGGAACGTTTTGCCTGCAGAGGTGGTAGAGGCGGGCACAATAGCATCATTTAAGATGCATCTACACAGATATATGAACAGGCGGGGAACAGAGGGAAGTAGATCCTTTGAAAATAGGTGACAGGTTTAGATAAAGGATCTAGATCGGCGCAGGCTGGGAGGGCCAAAGGGCCTGTTCCTGTGCTGTAATTTTCTTTGTTCTTGTTCTCCCCATGAGCCACGTTTGGCCAGCGGACGCCGCCATCTTCCTTTTCCAGAGCCACGTGCGGGCCCCGGGCGCTGCCATCTTGTTCCCCAGGGACCACGTGCGATGGATGGGCGCCGCCATCTTGCACCCCCCCAGCCATGTGCGACCAGTGGGCGCCGCCATCTTGGCTGGAGTCTTAGGACCCCGATTCGGATGACCACACACCGCCCGAGGAAAACCTCGAACTTTTGCCACGACTTGCCTCGGTGACCCTGGACCAGTCTCGGCCCCGAAGGCTCTCGACCGCGACAACGACCGTGCTCATCAATGGGCACAAAACACCCTACCTGATCGGCTCCGGGAGCACAGAGAGCTTCATACACCCCAACACGGTAAGGCGCTGTTCTCTTCCCATCCACCCAGTTAACCAAAAACCTCTCTGGCCTCCGGGTCTCACTCTGTAGAGATCAAAGGGTTCTGCGTAGCGAACCTCATGGTCCAGGGAAGGGAATTGAAAAATTTCCGCCTCTACGTCCTCTCTCACCTCTGCGCTGCCACGCTCCTAGGGTTAGACTTCCAATGTAACCTCCAGAGTTGAACTTTTAAATTTGGCGGCCATATACCCCCCCCCTCACTGTCTGCAGCCTCGTGACCCTCAAGGTCGATCCGCCTTCCCTTTTTGCGAACCTCACCCCGGATTGCAAACCCGTCGCCACCAGGGGCAGACGGTACAGTGCCCAGGACCGGACCTTCATTTGGTCGGAAGTCCAGTGGTTACTGAAGGAAGATATTATTGAGGCTAGCAACAGTCCCTGGAGAGCTCAAGTAATGGTTGTAAAGACCGGGGAGAAGCATAGGATGGTCATCGATTATAGCCAGACCATCAACAGGTATACGCAGCTTGACGCGTACCCCCTCCCCCGCATATTTGATTTGGTCAATCAGATTGCACAATACAAGGTCTTTTCCACGGTGGATCTAAAATCCGCCTCCCACCAGCTCCCCATCCGCCCTAGCGACCGCAAATACACTGCATTCGATGCAGATGGGCAGCTCTACCACTTCCTAAGGGTTCCCTTTGGTGTCACAAATGGAGTCTCGGTCTTCCAACGGGAGATGGACCGAATGGTTGACCGGTACGGTTTGCGGGCCACGTTTCCGTACCTCAATAACATCACCATCTGCAGACATGACCAGGAGGACCACGACACAAACCTCCGAAAATTCCTCCATACCGCAAAAATCCTTAATCTAACATACAACAAGGACAAATGCATGTTCAGCACCGACCGTCTAGCCATCCTCGGCTACGTAGTGCATGATGGAGTTATAGGCCCAGATCCCGAGCGCATGCGCCCCCTCAGGGAGTTTCCCCTCCCCACTGCTCCAAGGCCCTGAAACGCTGCTTGGGATTTTTTTCATATTATGCCCAGTGGGTCCCCAACTATGCGGACAAGGCCCGCCCACTAATTCAATCCACGGTTTTTCCCCTGTCGGCAGAGGCCCGCCAGGCCTTCAGCAGCATCAAAGCGGACATTGCAAAGGCCACGATGCACGCAATCGATGAATCCCTTCCCTTCCAAGTCGAGAGCGACGCGTCTGACGTAGCTCTGGCAGCCACCCTCAACCATGCGGGCAGGCCCGTGGCCTTCTTCTCACGCACCCTCCACGCTTCAGAAATCCACCATTCCTCCTTTGAAACAGAGGCCCAGGCCATAGTAGAAGCTGTGCGGCACTGGAGGCATTACCTGGCCGGCAGGAGATTCACTCTCCTCACTGGTTGCTTTCATGTTCGATAATGCACAGCGGGGCAAGATAAAGAACGATAAGATCTTACGGTGGAGGATCGAGCTCTCCACTTACAACTATGAGATCTTGTTTCGTCCCGGGAAGCTAAACGAGCCTCCTGATGCCCTATCCCGCGGCACATGTGCCAACGCACAAGTGGACCGACTCCGGGCCCTCCTCGAGGACCTCTGCCACCCAGGGGTCACTTGATTCTTCCCTTTCATCAAGGGGGTCCTCCTTTATGAGCGACGAACTGCGTCAATTCCTGCTCAGCAACGGCATTGCCTTGAGCAGGACGACCAGTTACAACCCCTGGGGAAAGGGACAGGTAGAGGGGGAGAACGTAACGGTCTGGAAGACCGTCCTACTGGTCCTCCCTCCCACCGGGGTGCCCACAGCCGCCCCCTTCCCAGGTGGATCGGTCCTCCCACCGGTCCCATCTAGGGGTGACGAAGCTGCCGAAGAAGCTGAAGTCACACTACATGTCACAACTATTTACAGTATTTATTTACATTCAAAAGGAAGCAATTAGTCGATCAGGGGCCCTGGTCGGCCTCTGCGATCGTCGCAGTTTCGGCCGTGATCAAGGCGCCAGCTCGGGCATCCGTGGCTCCGGGAAAGCCACGGATGCCCGAGCCGGCGCCTTGATCACGGCCGAAACTGCGACGATCGCAGAGGCCGACCAGGGCCCCTGATCGACTAATTGCTTCCTTTTGAATGTAAATAAATACTGTAAATAGTTGTGACATGTAATGAGGCAAAACACTTTACTAATGTATACAGGGTACCACCATAGCCTCAACCGCTACCACTGTATAACGCGAAATCACCACTCCCGCCGGACTCTATTTTTAACAGGGGGTGAATGTGGTAGTTGGTTTAAGGGTTGTACAGTACCCAGTTTGATGCTGTAAGACCATTGGTGGGGAAGGTACCTGAGACAGCAAGATCATTGGTGAAGCCTGCCTGCTGGTTCCGCCCATGTGTCTCCCTAGCAGCTGCATTCTGTACCTGTGCTGCTGGGGGAAACATCTAGTCCAATAAAGCCTTCAATTGTCATCCAATCTTGCTTCTGGAGCTATTGATCGAGCATCAGCCCCCTAGTCCTGTTTTCACCCGCCAGTGGAAACAACCTGCCCGCATCTATCCTATCTATTCCCTTCATAATCTTATATGTTTCTGTAAGATCCCCCCACATCCTTCTAAATTCCAACGAGTACAGTCCTTTCTCAGGTAAGGAGACCAAAACTGAACACAATACTCCAGGTGTGGCCTCACTAACACCTTATACAATTGCAGCATAACCTCCCTAGTCTTAAACTCCATCCCTCTAGCAATGAAGGACAAAACTCCATTTGCCTTCTTAATCACCTGTTGCACCTGTAAACCAACTTTTTGCAACTCATGCACTAGCACACCCAGGTCTCTCTGCAGAGCGGCATGTTTAAATATTTTATCATTTAAAGAAAAATCCCTTTTGCTATTATTCCCACCAAAATGGATAACCTCACATTTGTCAACATTGTATTCCAACTGCCAGACCCTAGCCCATTGACTTAACCTATCCAAATCCCTCAGCAAACTTCCGGTAGCCTCTGCACCTTTTGCTTTCCCACTCATCTTAGTGTCGTCTGCAAACCTGGACACATTGCCCTTGAACCCAAACTCCAAATCATCTATGTAAATTGTGAACAATTGTGGGCCCAACACTGATCCCTGAGGGACACCACTAGCTACTGGTTGCCAATCAGAGAAAAACCCATTAATCCCCTCTCTTTGCTTTCTATTAATTAACCAATCCTCTATCCATGCTACTACTTTACCCTTAATGCCATGCATCTTTATCTTATGCAGCAACCTTTTGTGTGGCATCTTCTCAAATGCTTTCTGGAAATCCAGATATACCACATCCATTGGCTCCCTATACACCCTCCCCATGGACCCCACCTATACACCCCTCCCCATGTCCACCGTTCCCCATGTACCCCACCTATACACCCCTCCCATGTACCCCACCTATACACCCCTCCCCATGTACCCCACCTATACACCGGTCCCCATGTACCCCAACTATACACCGATCCCCATGTACCCCACCTATACACCGTTCCCCATGTACCCCACCTATCTACCGCACTGGCAATCTCCTCAAAAAATTCCACTGAATTAGTTAGGCATGACCTGCCCTTTATGAACCCATGCTGCGTCTGATCAATGGGACAATTTCCATCCAGATGCCTAGCTATTTCTTCCTTGATGATAGATTCCAGCATCTTCCCTACTACCGAAGTTAAGCCAACTGGCCTATAATTACCCAACTTTCTGCCTACCTCCTTTTTTAAAGTGGTGTCACGTTTGCTAATTTCCAATCCGCCGGAACCACCCCTGAGTCTAGTGAATTTTGGTAAATTATCACTAGTGCAATTTCCCATGCCATCTCTTTTAGCACTCTGGGATGCATTCCATCAGGGCCAGGAGACTGGTCTACCTTTAGCCCCATTAGCTTGCCCATCACTACTTCCTTTGTGATAACAATCATCTCAAGGTTCTCACCGAGCCTCATTTCCATTTTCACTGGCATGTTATTTGTGTCTTCCACTGTGAAGACCGACCCCAAAAACCTGTTCAGTTCCTCAGCCATTTCCTCATCTCTCATTATTAAATCACCTTTCTCATCCTCTAAAGGACCAATATTTACCTTAGCCACTCTTTTTTGTTTTATATATTTGTAGAAACAAATGTACCCCACCTATACACCGTTCTCCATGTACCCCACCTATACACCCTTCCCCGTGGACCCCACCTATACACCCTTCCCCGTGTACCCCACCTATACACCCTTCCCCGTGTACCCCACCTATACACCCCTCCCCGTGATACCCCACCTATACACCCTTCCCCATGTACCCCACCAATACACCGTTCCCCATGTACCCCACCTATACACCCCTCCCATGTACCACACGTATACACCGATCGCCATGTACCCCACCTATACACCCCTCCCCATGTACCTCACCTATACACCCTCCCCATGGACCCCACCTATACACCCCTCCCCATGTCCACCGTTCCCCATGTACCCCACATATACACCCCTCCCATGTACCCCACCTATACACCCCTCCCCATGTACCCCACCTATACACCGGTCCCCATGTACCCCAACTATACACCGATCCCAATGTACCCCACCTATACACCGTTCCCCATGTACCCCACCTATACACCGGTCCCCATGTACCCCACCTATACACCGTTCCCCATGTACCCCACCTATACACCCCTCCCCATGTACTCCACTTGTACACCGTTCCCCATGTACCCCACCTATACACCCCTCCCCATGTACCCCACCGATACACCGATCCCCATGTACCCCACCTATACACCGTTCCTCACGCACCCCACCTATACACCGTTCCTCATGTACTCCACCTGTACACCAATCCCCATGTACCCCACCTATACACTGAGCTTTTTGCTGCCACCACCTTAGTTTTAATAGGCAAGTGAAAGCTTGTGGATAAAAGCAACTCTGGATTTTGTTTGACATATTTAGCTGACACAGAGGTGAATAATTACGAGTCATGTTCTAAAGGAGTGGAATTGTCAGTGGCCTGAGAGCAAATAATTAGCAGTTTGGGAACTGAGGAAAAAATGAAATACTTTCAGAATGATGGGTAGAATGTCACCAAGGTGAATTTGGAATGTTTGGGCTGACCTTGAATAGCTGCTTCTCCACATCTTTCAGCCGCTGTCGCAGCAACTTGATGTCATTTTTAAAGCCTTCCACTTCCATCCCGCGTCGTTTCTCCAGTGCCTCGTATCGCTGGGTCATTAGTTGAAGCCGCTTCACCGTTTTATCAGAACGCTCCTGGATCAAAGCAAACAAATGGGTTCAGACTGCAATGGAAAATCGGAAGAATATGACATTTGAAACATGAAAGTAACACTGAGAATGCCTGAGACTTTTAATGAAAGGGAAAAGTTCCACAAGGGGTTAACAGCAGCAGCCTGTTTGAAAAGCAGACAACTTCACAGACAGGGAAGAAAACAGATAGGAACAATTCATTCTGATTTACAAGTTAAAAAAGTAATTTGATCAACTTAATTTCTTAAGCTATATGAAAGGGAACAGTATTTCACAATTCTTTAATTAATAAATTATTTTATTGAACAATTAAGAAAACAGACAGAATCTAAAGTTTAAGATAAGGAACAACTGTTGAGTGTGAAAACTTGCTGACACCAGTAATAAGATGAGACAACTGATTTACAAATTAAGAGAACTAGAAGGTGACTAGGTTACACCATTTTGATGTTAAAAGCTTTTAGAAAATGGCCGCGCCAGATAAGGATAGAGTCGAAGGGGGTAACCTGAACATGACATCAGCCTAACCCAAAGATGACCCGGGTTGAGTCTGAAAAATCATGAAGAAAAGACATAAATCGGAAAGGGTACTGCCGAAGACACAGACAAATTTATTACCTGTCGAGCAAAGCGAGCAAGTTCAAAGTAAGTAACGGCGAGCTGGTGGAATGAAGCCGCAAAGGTGCCACACTTCTAACCGATAAGAAACTAACCGTCAATTGTTAGGCGCAAATACCAGAAGGGTGTCATTTGTAAAAATCAGACTGCAAAAAGTGCTATAAAAACCCTGAAAAGTGAGCTTCTTCCTCAGTGATGGGACAAGCAGCATCTGAAGATCGAGCAGACCAGAGAACCGAACAGAAGACCAAAAGTTAAAGGAAACTGATTGTCAAGATAGACTTGAAAGTCTGCAACTGGTCCGACCAAGAAAAGATCTTTTTTACCTTTCTATAAAAGTAGTTTTTACCTTTTTAACTTGAAAATAAAGTTAAGTTCAAATTGATAGGTAGATAGGTAGACAGATTTTGGAAAAGAGTTAAAACAACAGGGTTGTGGTGATGGGAGACTTCAACTTCCCCAATATTGACTGGGACTCACTTAGTGCCAGGGGCTTAGACGGGGCGGAGTTTGTAAGGAGCATCCAGGAGGGCTTCTTAAAACAATATGTAAACAGTCCAACTAGGGAAGGGGCAGTACTGGACCTGGTATTGGGGAATGAGCCCGGCCAGGTGGTAGATGTTTCAGTAGGGGAGCATTTCGGTAACAGTGACCACAATTCAGTAAGTTTTAAAGTACTGGTGGACAAGGATAAGAGTGGTCCGAGGATGAATGTGCTAAATTGGGGGAAGGCTAATTATAACAATATTAGGCGGGAACTGAAGAACATAGATTGGGGGCGGATGTTTGAGGGCAAATCAACATCTGACATGTGGGAGGCTTTCAAGTGTCAGTTGAAAGGAATACAGGACAGGCATGTTCCTGTGAGGAAGAAAGATAAATACGGCAATTTTCGGGAACCTTGGATGACGAGTGATATTGTAGGCCTCGTCAAAAAGAAAAAGGAGGCATTTGTCAGGGCTAAAAGGTTGGGAACAGACGAAGCCTGTGTGGCATATAAAGAAAGTAGGAAGGAACTTAAGCAAGGAGTCAGGAGGGCTAGAAGGGGTCACGAAAAGTCATTGGCAAATAGGGTTAAGGAAAATCCCAAGGCTTTTTACACGTACATAAAAAGCAAGAGGGTAGCCAGGGAAAGGGTTGGCCCACTGAAGGATAGGCAAGGGAATCTATGTGTGGAGCCAGAGGAAATGGGCGAGGTACTAAATGAATACTTTGCATCAGTATTCACCAAAGAGAAGGAATTGGTAGATGTTGAGTCTGGAGAAGGGGGTGTAGATAGCCTGGGTCACATTGTGATCCAAAAAGACGAGGTGTTGGGTGTCTTAAAAAATATTAAGGTAGATAAGTCCCCAGGGCCTGATGGGATCTACCCTAGAATACTGAAGGAGGCTGGAGAGGAAATTGCTGAGGCCTTGACAGAAATCTTTGGATCCTCGCTGTCTTCAGGGGATGTCCCGGAGGACTGGAGAATAGCCAATGTTGTTCCTCTGTTTAAGAAGGGTAGCAAGGATAATCCCGGGAACTACAGGCCGGTGAGCCTTACTTCAGTGGTAGGGAAATTACTGGAGAGAATTCTTCGAGACAGGATCTACTCCCATTTGGAAGCAAATGGACGTATTAGTGAGAGGCAGCACGATTTTGTGAAGGGGAGGTCGTGTCTCACTAACTTGATAGAGTTTTTCGAGGAGGTCACTAAGATGATTGATGCAGGTAGGGCAGTCGATGTTGTCTATATGGACTTCAGTAAGGCCTTTGACAAGGTCCCTCATGGTAGACTAGTACAAAAGGTGAAGTCACACGGGATCAGGGGTGAACTGGCAAGGTGGATACAGAACTGGCTAGGCCATAGAAGGCAGAGGGTAGCAATGGAGGGATGCTTTTCTAATTGGAGGGCTGCGACCAGTGGTGTTCCACAGGGATCAGTGCTGGGACCTTTGCTGTTTGTAGTATATATAAATGATTTGGAGGAAAATGTAACTGGTCTGATTAGCAAGTTTGCAGACGACGCAAAGGTTGGTGGAATTGCGGATAGCAATGAGGACTATCAGAGGATACAGCAGGATTTAGATTGTTTGGAGACTTGGGCGGAGAGATGGCAGATGGAGTTTAATCCGGACAAATGTGATGTAATGCATTTTGGAAGGGCTAATGCAGGTAGGGAATATACAGTGAATGGTAGAACCCTCAAGAGTATTGAAAGTCAAAGAGATCTAGGAGTACAGGTCCACAGGTCATTGAAAGGGGCAATACAGGTGGAGAAGGTAGTCAAGAAGGCATAGGGCATGCTTGCCTTCATTGGCCGGGGCATTGAGTATAAGAATTGGCAAGTCATGTTGCAGCTGTATAGAACCTTAGTTAGGCCACACTTGGAGTATAGTGTTCAATTCTGGTCGCCACACTACCAGAAGGATGTGGAGGCTTTAGAGAGGGTGCAGAAGAGATTTACCAGAATGTTGCCTGGTATGGAGGGCATTAGCTATGAGGAGCGGTTGAATAAACTCGGTTTGTTCTCACTGGAACGAAGGAGGTTGAGGGGTGACCTGATAGAGGTCAACAAAATTATGAGGGGCATAGACAGAGTGGATAGTCAGAGGCTTTTCCACGGGGTAGAGGGGTCAATTACTAGGGGGCATAGGTTTAAGGTGAGTGGGGCAAGGTTTAGAGTAGATGTACGAGGCAAGTTTTTTTACGCAGAGGGTAGTGGGTGCCTGGAACACGTTACCGGAGGAGGTGGTGGAAGCAGGGACGATAGTGACATTCAAGGGGCATCTTGACAAATATATGAATAGGATGGGAATAGAAGGATACGGACCCAGGAAGTGTAGAAGATTGTAGTTTAGTCGGGCAGTATGGTCGGCACGGGCTTGGAGGGCCGAACTAATATGTGCTCCCACTAATCAAAAATGCAACTCCTCCTCCTCCCTTTCCTCCACCCCTGTCCCATCTAAAGCACCTGTACCCTGGAACCTTAAGCTGCAGCAAAACCTCACAGCTCTTAAACTCAATCCCCCTGTTAATGAAAGCCAACACACCACACGCCTTCTTAACAACCCTGTCAACGTGGGTGGCAACTTTGAGGGATCTATGTACATGGACTCCAGGACCCCAGTCCTGTCCCTCTATTCCTTGGAAATGGCCTTCCCTATTACCTGCTGAAATTGCAGGCTAACATTTTGTGATTTATGCATGAGGATCCCGAGACGCTCTGTGCTGCACCTTTCTGGCGTCTTTCTTCATTAAATAACATTCCACTCCTACCAAGGCGCATAACTTCAAATTTTCCTGCATTCTAATGCATCTGCCAAGTTCTTGCCCACTCACTTATCCTGTCTATACCCCTCCGTAGACTATTTGGGTCATCCTCACCACTTGCCTCCCCACCTATTTTAGTGTCATCCTCAAATTTAGCAGTGGTACATTTACTTACCTTGTCCAAATCATTAATATGCATTGTCATAATTGAGGCCCAGCACTGGTCCCTGTAGCACTCCACTAGTTACAGGTTGCAATCGTGAAAATGCCCCTCTTAGGTTAAAGGTAGGATTCTTGGAAGTGTGGAGGAACAGAGGGATCTTGGGGTCCACGTACATAGATCCCTCAAAGTTGCTACCCAGGTTGATACAGTTGTTAAGAAGGTGTGTGGTGTGTTGGCTTTCATTAACAGGGGGATTAAGTTTTAGAGCCACGAGGTTTTGCTGCAGTTTTATAAAACCCTGGTTCGACCACACTTGGAATAGTGTGTCCAGTTCTGGTCGCCTCATTATAGAAAGGATGTGGATGCTTTGGAGAGGGTGCAGAGGAGATTTACCGGGATGCTGCCTGGAATGGAGGCATCTTTGGATTTCGGCGGGAGCGGTGCGCAAGGGCCTTCTGGGAGGTAAGTTTTTACTTTAAAAACCCTTACCTTTGCAGGAGCAGCACTTTGGATTTCGGCGGGAGCGGTGCGCAAGGGCCTTCTGGGAGGTAAGTTTTTACTTTAAAAACCCTTACCTTTGCAGGAGCAGCACTTTGGATTTCGGCGGGAGCGGTGCGCAAGGGCCTTCTGGGAGGTAAGTTTTTACTTTAAAAACACTAACCTGGTCCCGTTTCTGTTTTTATTTTCGGTTTTCTTTTTAATTTTTTAAAAATATAAGGCGGGAACCGGAAGTTTGCCCCGCGGAGTCTCCCCCCCCCACCCAACCAATAAATTCTGGTGAAGAGGAAACCCGAGACACTACACGTGTAGTGTCTCCCACCCACCCTCCTCCTGTAACCTAATAATAAGACCCATTGGTGGGAGGAAAGTGCCATATTATTATAATATGTTTTTATTTTTTTTATTTATTTATTTATTAACCAGATCTTGGTTGGAGGTTAGAGGGATGGCAGGGAAGGTAGTGCAATGTTCCTCCTGCAGGATGTTTGAGGTGAGGGATGCCGTTAGTGTCCCTGCTGATTTTACCTGCAGGAAGTGCAGCCATCTCCAGCTCCTCCAAGACCGAGTTAGGGAACTGGAGCTGGAGTTGGATGAACTTCGGATCATTCGGGAGGCAGAGGGGGTCATAGATAGCAGCTTCAGGGAATTAGTTACACCAAAGATTGGAGATAGATGGGTAACTGTAAGAGGGACTGGGAAGAAGCAGTCAGTGCAGGGATCCCCTGCGGTCGTCCGCCTGAGTAACAAGTATACCACTTTGGATACTTGTTGGGGGGGGACTTACCAGGGGTAAGCCATGGGGTACGGGCCTCTGGCACGGAGTCTGTCCCTGTTGCTCAGAAGGGAAGGGGGGAGAGGAGCAGAGCATTAGTAATTGGGAACTCGATAGTCAGGGGCACAGATAGGAGATTTTGTGGGAGCGAGAGAGACTCACGTTTGGTATGTTGCCTCCCAGGTGCAAGGGTACGTGATGTCTCGGATCGTGTTTTCCGGGTCCTTAAGGGGGAGGGGGAGCAGCCCCAAGTCGTGGTCCACATTGGCACTAACGACATAGGTAGGAAAGGGGACAAGGATGTCAGGCAGGCTTTCAGGGAGCTAGGATGGAAGCTCAGAACTAGAACAAACAGAGTTGTTATTTCTGGGTTGTTGCCCATGCCACGTGATAATGAGATGAGGAATAGGGAGCGAGAGCAATTAAACACGTGGCTACAGGGATGGTGCAGGCGGGAGGGATTCAGATTTCTGGAATACTGGGGCTCTTTCTGGGGAAGGTGGGACCTCTACAGACAGGATGGTCTATATCTGAACCTGAGGGGCACAAATATCGTGGGGGGGGGGGGGGGGGGGGGGAGAGATTTGTTAGTGCTCTTTGGGGGGGGTTTAAACTAATACAGCAGGGGCATGGGAACCTGGATTGTAGTTTTAGGGTACGAGAGATTGAGAGTATAGAGGTCAGGAGCCAGTGTTCAGGTAGGTGGTTTGAAGTGTGTCTACTTCAATGCCAGGAGTATACGAAATAAGGTAGGGGAACTGGCAGCATGGGTTGGTACCTGGGACTTCGATGTTGTGGCCATTTCGGAGACATGGATAGAGCAGGGACAGGAATGGATGTTGCAGGTTCCGGGGTTTAGGTGTTTTAGTAAGCTCAGAGAAGGAGGCAAAAGAGGGGGAGGTGTGGCGCTGCTAGTCAAAAACAGTATTACGGTGGCGGAGAGGATGCTAGATGGGGACTCTTCTTCTGAGGTAGTATGGGCTGAGGTTAGAAACAGGAAAGAGAGGTCACCCTGTTGGGAGTTTTCTACAGGCCTCCAAATAGTTCTAGGGATGTAGAGGAAAGGATGGCGAAGATGATTCTGGATAAGAGCGAAAGTAACAGGGTAGTTATTATGGGAGACTTTAACTTTCCAAATATTGACTGGAAAAGATATAGTTCGAGTACACGAGATGGGTCGTTTTTTGTACAATGTGTGTAGGAGGGTTTCCTGACACAATATGTTGCCAAGAGGAGAGGCCACATTGGATTTGGTTTTGGGTAATGAACCAAGCCAGGTGTTAGATTTGGAGGTAGGTGAGCACTTTGGGGACAGTGACCACAATTCGGTGACGTTTATGTTAGTGATGGAAAGGGATAAGTGTACCCCGCAGGGCAAGAGTTATAGCTGGGGGAAGGGCAATTATGATGCCATTAGACATGACTTGGGGGGGATAAGTTGGAGAAGTAGGCTGCAAGTGTTGGGCACACTGGATATGTGGAGCTGGTTTAAGGAGCAGCTACTGTGTGTTCTTGATAAGTACGTACCGGTCAGGCAGGGAGGAAGGCGTCGAGCGAGGGAACCGTGGTTTACCAAAGAAGTGGAATCTCTTGTTAAGAGGAAGAAGGAGGCCTATGTGAAGATGAGGAGTGAAGTTTCAGTTGGGGCTCTTGATAGTTACAAGGTAGCGAGGAAGGATCTAAAGAGAGAGCTAAGACGAGCAAGGAGGGGACATGAGAAGTATTTGGCAGGTAGGATCAAGGAAAACCCAAAAGATTTCTATAGGTATGTCAGGAATAAAAGAATGACTAGGGTAAGAGTAGGGCCAGTCAAGGACAGGGATGGGAAGTTGTTTGTGGAGTCTGAAGAGATAGGCGAGATACTAAACGAATATTTTTTGGCAGTATTCACTCAGGAAAAAGATAATGTGGAGGAGAATGCTGAGACCCAGGCTATTAGAATAGATGGCATTGAGGTACGTAGGGAAGAGGTGTTGGCAATTCTGGACAGGCTGAAAATAGATAAGTCCCCGGGGCCTGATGGGATTTATCAGGGAAGAGATTGCTGGGCCTTTGGCTTTGATTTTTATGTCATCATTGGCTACAGGAATAGTGCCAGAGGACTGCAGGATAGCAAATGTGGTCCCTTTGTTCAAGAAGGGGAGTAGAGACAACCCCGGCAACTATAGACCGGTGGGCCTCACGTCTGTTGTGGGTAAAGTCTTGGAGGGGATTATAAGAGACAAGATTTATAATCATTTAGATAGGAATAATATGATTAGGGATAGTCAGCATGGCTTTGTGAAGGGTAGGTCATGCCTCACAAACCTTATCGAGTTCTTTGAGAAGGTGACTGAACAGGTAGACGAGGGTAGAGCAGTTGATGTGGTGTATATGGATTTCAGCAAAGCGTTTGATCAGGTTCCCCACGGTAGGCTATTGCAGAAAATACGGAGGCTGGGGATTGAGGGTGATTTAGAGATGTGGATCAGAAATTGGCTAGCTGAAAGAAGACAGAGGGTGGTGGTTGATGGGAAATGTTCAGAATGGAGTTCAGTTACAAGTGGCGTACCACAAGGATCTGTTCTGGGGCCGTTGCTGTTTGTCATTTTTATCAATGACCTAGAGGAGGGCGCAGAAGGGTGGGTGAGTAAATTTGCAGACGACACTAAAGTCGGTGGTGTTGTCGACAGTGCGGAAGGATGTAGCAGGTTACAGAGGGACATAGATAAGCTGCAGAGCTGGGCTGAGAGGTGGCAAATGGAGTTTAATGTAGAGAAGTGTGAGGTGATTCACTTAGGAAGGAATAACAGGAATGTAGAATATTTGGCTAATGGTAAAGTTCTTGAAAGTGTGGATGAGCAGAGGGATCTAGGTGTCCATGTACATAGATCCCTGAAAGTTGCCACCCAGGTTGATAGGGTTGTGAAGAAGGCCTATGGAGTGTTGGCCTTTATTGGTAGAGGGATTGAGTTCCGGAGTCATGAGGTCATGTTGCAGCTGTACAAAACTCTGGTATGGCCGCATTTGGAGTATCGCGTACAGTTCTTCCCAAATATTGAGTGGAAACTCTTTAGATCAAATAGTTTGGATGGGGTGGTGTTTGTGCAGTGTGTCCAGGAAGCTTTTCTAACACAGTATGTAGATTGTCCGACCAGAGGAGGGGCAATATTGGATTTAGTACTGGGTAATGAACCAGGGCAAGTGATAGATTTGTTAGTGGGGTGCATTTTGGAGATAGTGACCACAATTCTGTGACTTTCACTTTAGTAATGGAGAGGGATAGGTACGTGCAACAGGGCAAGGTTTACAATTGGGGGAAGGGTAAATACGATGTTGTCAGACAAGAATTGAAGTGCATAAGTTGGGAACATAGGCTGGCAGAGAAGGACACAAGTGAAATGTGGAACTTGTTCAAGGAACAGGTGCTACGTGTCCTTGATATGTATGTCCCTGTCAGGCAGGGAAGAGATGGTCGAGTGAGGGAACCATGGTTGACAAGAGAGGTTGAATGTCTTGTTAAGAGGAAAAAGGTGACTTATGTAAGGCTGAGGAAACAAGGTTCAGACAGGGCATTGGAGGGATACAAGATAGCCAGGAGGGAACTGAAGAAAGGGATTAGGAGAGCTAAGAGAGGGCATGAACAATCTTTGGCGGGTAGGATCAAGGAAAACCCCAAGGCCTTTTACACATATGTGAGAAATATGAGAATGACTAGAGCGAGGGTAGGTCCGATCAAGGACGGTAGCGGGAGATTGTGTATTGAGTCTGAAGAGATAGGAGAGGTCTTGAATGAGTACTTTTCTTCTGTATTTACAAATGAGAGGGGCGATATTGTTGGAGAGGACAGTGTGAAACAGATTGGTAAGCTCGAGGAAATACTTGTTAGGAAGGAAGATGTGTTGGACATTTTGAAAAAATTGAGGATAGACAAGTCCCCCGGGCCTGACGGGATATATCCAAGGATTCTATGGGAAGCAAGAGATGAAATTGCAGAGCCGTTGGCAATTATCTTTTCGTCCTCACTGTCAACAGGGGTGGTACCAGGGGATTGGAGAGTGGCGAATGTCGTGCCCCTGTTCAAAAAAGGAACTAGGGATAACCCTGGGAATTACAGGCCAGTTAGTCTTACTTCGGTGGTAGGCAAAGTAATGGAAAGGGTACTGAAGGATAGGATTTCTGAGCATCTGGAAAGACACTGCTTGATTAGGGATAGTCAGCACGTATTTGTGAGGGGTACGTCTTGCCTTACAAGTCTTATTGAATTCTTTGAGGAGGTGACCAAGCATGTGGATGAAGGTAAAGCAGTGGATGCAGTGTACATGGATTTTAGTAAGGCATTTGATAAAGTTCCCCATGGTAGGCTGATGCAGAAAGTAAGGAGGCATGGGATAGTGGGAAATTTGGCCAGTTGGATAACGAACTGGCTAACCGATATAAGTCAGAGAGTGGTGGTGGATGGCAAATATTCAGCCTGGATCCCAGTTACCAGTGGCGTACCACAGGGATCAGTTCTGGGTCCTCTGCTGTTTGTGATTTTCATTAATGACTTGGATGAGGGAGTTGAAGGGTGGGTCAGTAAATTTGCAGACGATACGAAGATTGGTGGAGTTGTGGATAGTAAGGAGGGCTGTTGTCGGCTGCAAAGAGACATAGATAGGATGCAGAGCTGGGCTGAGAAGTGGCAGATGGAGTTTAACCCTGAAAAGTGTGAGGTTGTCCATTTTGGAAGGACAAATATGAATACGGAATACAGGGTTAACGGTAGAGTTCTTGGCAATGTGGAGGAGCAGAGAGATCTTGGGGTCTATGTTCATACATCTTTGAAAGTTGCCACTCAAGTGGATAGAGCTGTGAAGAAGGCCTATGGTGTGCTCGCGTTCATTAACAGAGGGACTGAATTTAAGAGCCGTGAGGTGATGATGCAGCTGTACAAAACTTTGGTAAGGCCACATTTGGAGTACTGTGTACAGTTCTGGTCGCCTCATTTTAGGAAAGATGTGGAAGCTTTGGAAAAAGTGCAAAGAAGATTTACCAGGATGTTGCCTGGAATGGAGAACAGGTCTTACGAGGAAAGGTTGAGGGTGCTAGGCCTTTTCTCATTAGAACGGAGAAGGATGAGGGGCGACTTGATAGAGGTTTATAAGATGATCAGGGGAATAGATAGAGTAGACAGTCAGAGACTTTTTCCCCGGGTGGAACAAACCATTACAAGGGGACATAAATTTAAGGTGAATGGTGGAAGATATAGGAGGGATGTCAGAGGTAGGTTCTTTACCCAGAGAGTAGTGGGGGCATGGAATGCACTGCCTGTGGAAGTAGTTGAGTCGGAAACATTAGGGACCTTCAAGCAGCTATTGGATAGGTACATGGATTACGGTAAAATGATATAATGTAGATTTATTTGTTCTTAAGGGCAGCACGGTAGCATTGTGGATAGCACAATTGCTTCACAGGTCCAGGGTCTCAGGTTCGATTCCGGCTTGGGTCACTGTCTGTGCGGAGTCTGCATGCCCTCCCCGTGTCTGCGTGGGTTTCCTCCGGGTGCTCCGGTTTCCTCCCACAGTCCAAAGATGTGCGGATTAGGTGAAGTGGCCAATGATAAATTGCCCTTAATGTCCAAATTGCCCTTGGTGTTGGGTTTGGGTAGGGTGCTCTTTCCAAGAGCCGGTGCAGACTCAAAGGGCCAAATGGCCTCCTTCTGCACTGTAAATTCAATGATAATCTATGATTAATCCAGGACAAAGGTTCGGCACAACATCGTGGGCCGAAGGGCTTGTTCTGTGCTGTATTTTCAATGTTCTATGTTCTATGTTCTGGTCAGCGCATTGTAGGAAGGACGTGGAAGCTTTGGAGCGGGTGCAGAGGAGATTTACCAGGATGTTGCCTGGTATGGAGGGAAAATCTTATGAGGAAAGGCTGATGGACTTGAGGTTGTTTTCGTTGGAGAGAAGGTTAAGAGGAGAATTAATAGAGGCATACAAAATGACCAGGGGGTTAGATAGGGTGGACAGTGAGAGCCTTCTCCCGCAGATGGAAATGGCTCGCATGAGGGGACATAGCCTTAAACTGAGGGGTAATAGATATAGGACAGAGGTCAGAGGTAGGTTCTTTACGCAAAGAGTGGTGAGGCCGTGGAATGCCCTACCTGCAACAGTAGTGAACTCGCCAACATTGAGGGCATTTAAAAGTTTATTGGATAAGCATATGGATGATAATGGCATAGTGTAGGATAGATGGCTTTTGTTTTTTGACTTCCCATGTCGGTGCAACATTGTGGGCCGAAGGGCCTGTACTGCGCTGTATTGTTCTATGTTCTATCTTACGATGAAAGGTTGAGGGAGCTCGGGCTTTTCTCACTGGAGCGAAGAAGGAAGAGAGGTGACTTGATACAGGTGTACAAGGTGATGAGAGTCATGGATAGAGTGGATAGCCAGAGGCTTTTCCCCAGGGTGGAAATGGCTGTCACGAGGGGACATCATTTTAAGGTGATTGGAGGAAGGTACAGGGCAGATGTCAGAGGTAGGTGCCAGAATTTTCCAGAATCTAAAGATTACGACCAGTGCATCCACTATCTCAGTAACTATTTCCTTTAATATCCTAAGATGCAACCCATCTGGCCCAGGGAACTCATCAGCCTTTAGTCCCATTCACGGCATGGTAGCTCAGTGGTTAGCACTGTTGCTTTACAACACCAGGTACCCCGGGTCGATTCCCGGCTTGGGTCACTGTCTGTCCGGAGTCTGCACGTTCTCGCCATCTCCACGTGCGCTTCCTCCGGGTGCTCCAGGTTCCTCCCACAAGTCCTGAAAGACGTGCCGATAGGTGATTTGGACATTCTTTTTAAAAAATATATTTTTAGTTCTCCTTTTTCACATTTTCTCCCAACAATAATAATAAACAATAATCAGTAACGAATGTAATGTCAATCCCCATATCAATAACAACGATCGCATCCTCCCACCAAACCCCAGACATCAGCTTGCATGTTAACATAAACAAATGACAAAAAGGAATCAGGATTCACCCATAGTCACCATTAACACATACAGTCCCTCTCCCCCCAACCATCCCAGCCCCCCCACTAATGTTCAATGTGATCCAATTCTCGAAAGTGCATAATGAATAATGCCCATCAGTTCAAATTTGACCATTTCAAGCATCAAGAATTCCAGCAGGTCCCCCCGCCACACCAGGGTACAGGATGGAGAGGTTGATCTCCACCCTAACAGGATCCGCCTTCGGGCGATCGACGAGGCGAAGGCTACAACATCTGCCTCCGCGCCCGTTTCTAACCCCGGCTGGTCCGACACCTCGAATCTGGCCTCCCGAGGGCCCTGGTCCAGTTTCACGGGCACCACTTTAGATTTTACCCTAAAAAACCTCCTTCCAGTAATTATCATAGAATTTACAGTGCAGGAGGCCATTCGGCCCATCAAATCTGCACCGGCTCTTGGAAAGAGCACCCTACCCAAGGTCAACACCTCCACCCTATCCCCATAACCCAGCAACCCCACCCAACACTAAGGGCAATTTGGGACACTAAGGGCAATTTATCATGGCCAATCCACCTAACCTGCACATCTTTGGACTGTGGGAGGAAACTCCGGAGCACCCGGAGTAAACCCACGCACACACGGGGAGGATGTACAGACAGTGACCCAAGCCAGAATCGAACCTGGGACCTTGGAGCTGTGAAGCAATTGTGCTATCCACAATGCTACCGTGCTGTCCTTCAGTTTTGGACAGGGCCAAATCATATGAACGTGATTTGCGGGCCCCCCTCCCCCCAAACATTCACACACATCTGCTACCCCCTCAAAGAGCCGGTTCATCCTCGCTCTTGTAAGGTGCGCTCTATATACCACCTTCAGCTGCATCAGCCCCAACGTCGCACACGAGGTGGAGACGTTCACCCTCCCTAGCTTTTAGGCCCGATTAAAATTGTCCGTTTTAAAAACAAGGCACAGTCACTCCAGCACACAGCTTCATGAGAATTTGAACTGGCCAAGTTCGAATACACTGAAGGTCAGACAAGCTGCCAAGACATGTCCACACCTGCCCTTGTCAATCGGCCATCAATCCGATTGATATGCACCGATCTGTTGTTGCAAACCCAGGCCGGGCCACACTCTCGGCGCCTAAAGTTCCTGCCGTCACCATATTCGGTAAAGGTGTACATGCGAATAATGCCACTGGAGATGGACACCTGGGGAGTCAATCGGGTATCAGCCAGATCATTGGACACTAAAAACCCCTTTTGATACCCCATTGGCAACATGCCACAGGAAGTGGGAAAAGGGCATGAAGCCAAAGGGGGATAAAAGTAGGCACCCCGGACCCCTCAGTGGTGAAGACTCGGCGTGGGAGGTGAGCTTGACCAGAATCAGAGAAGAGCAGTGAATGAAAGACAAATACAGATTTCAACCAGTAAAATTGGGCCATAAACTAAGTGTCCTTCATAGATATTTGAGTAGCAAATGGCCCAAGTGGGTGCAGTGGGGTGACACCCCAACATCAGATCAGGTATCCGAAGGAGAAAATTGTTGACGCCACGCCCCAAACAAAGGTGGGTAAGAGGGCCTCCAAACTAAGTAAGAAGATTGCGACAGCAAGCTGCCTGGAACAACTCCGTGGAAGTGAGAGGGAGATAGTTCGAATTAAACGGGACAGAGAAGCCCAAATAATCCAATTAAAGGAGAACAAAGACAAACAGTTAGACAGGCGAGATACCCAAATCCCACACCAGGTGAGGTAATGGCTCAACCTCATACACATGAACCAGTTTCAGGCTCAGAACGATAAGGCTAATCAAAAATTACAGTGCGCCATTTGCGACAAAGACAGCACACTAGCACAATTAGAAGAACTAAACTTAAAATGCAGCAACCTGCAGCTGCAGCAAAAGTCTTACTTCAAGCAGGGAAAGACAATCGTGCCCGCACAACCGACCATACCAAATTCCTGCACAAGTTATATCAAAGGAGGAAGTGTTGAGTATCCTAAATTGCATTTAAGTAGACAAGTCCCCGGGGCCGGATGGGACCTATCCCAGGTTACTGAGGGAGGCGAGGGGAGGTTGAATAAACTAGGATTGTTTTCATTGGGACGATGGAGGCTGAGGGGAGACCTCAGATAGAGGTCTACAAAATTATGAAAGACATAGACAGGGTGGATAGTTTATAGGCTTTTCCCCAAGGGTGGAAGTGGCAGTTACAAGGGGCACAGGTTCAAGGTGAGAGGGGGACAGTTTAAGGGAGATGTGCGGGGTAAGTTTTTCACACAGAGAGTGGTGGGTGCCTGGGACGTGCTGCCAGAGGGTGTAGTGGAAGCAGGTACATTAGCAACATTTAAAAGGCATCTGGATGGATACATGAATAGGGAGGAAGGGAAGGGGAAGAAGGTTTTTTTTTAAAGTTAGGGCATCATGATTGGCACAGGCTTGGAGAGCTGAAGGGCCTGAATTTTTCTATGTTCTTTGAGATAGACAGACTACAGTCCCAACTACCTAGCACATATTCCAGGAACAGCGACCCCAGGGGTAGAATGGGAAGAATTAGAAGAGGCTGCCTGTACCGATACGACTGCCAACCCCACAACCAACTGGGGACCCCCATCTCCGTTTCAAGCAACAGAGCCCACCGCACCATCTGAACTATCCCCGGACCCAACCCCCATCCCGATGAATCCAGTCACTACTCGGCGACAAGACGGACAGAACCACCACGTAACCTATGTAACACCCTATACCATGACCCAGCTCACAGGCATTGCCAAAGCAATCGGGATGTTTAACCCTCTGGGGATCAAATGCCCCTTTTCACAATGTCGCACAGAACCGGGTTCTAAATGGCCTGGATGAGGCAGAGAAGGTCAAGTTAATATTATAATGTTTAAGCCCCACAATTCGTCCCGCCCTACCCGCTCCCCAAAATGTAGCAGGGGGAGCCCGACCAGACATTCAGACCGCTGTAGGGTACAGTAGGGACAACCCGGTAAACGGCCTAACCAATTCGCAACAGAAACAAGGGGAACATCCAACGACATTTGGTGGCCGGCTCTGGAACCAGTTTACTGGGGTATTCGGACCATTAAATAGAGTCCAATTAGACCCACACCACCGCTCCACATGGATCCGCACCCTGATCGCCCATGCCACAGACAGCGGTCGCAAAGCAGGTGAGAACTACAACCTTGAGGATAACAGACATCACGAAGCTTGGGCTATCTGCAAAATAGCCCGTGCCTGGGAAAGGGCGTAAAACAGCTGAACACTCCTAAGCCCACCAAACCAGGGACGATGAATCCCATCCGCCCGAATGCACCTCCTGGCCCGGATATGGCAAAACGAGGAGAGGGGGAGAAACAGGGGACCCCCAAACCCTGAACACCCACTCTTTATACCCCTGCCCATTGCCGATACAGGAAGCCACAAGCCCGTTTGCCCTATATTCCCAATCCCCAAAACTGGGAACAGCACAGACTCGACCCAAGGCACCCACCCCCACAAGCGCAGTGTTACAACTGCGGCTCGTCCAACCATTTTGCCTAGGACTGTAGTGCCCCAGCCAACTACCCCCCTTGACCTTCTCCACGGTTCCTCGATGATGGACCCTGGCCCATGCTTCTTGAAGGACCAGCACGACAGGCCAATACAATTCAGGTAGAGAATCCCGACACTCCCATCGGACTGAATCCCCAGGTTCAATACGGACCAGACGCATGACGGTGCCCGGCCTCACCAAAATGGGTGTGTAACACCACAAGGGATAGTGCAGTGAGATCCCTAGTACAAGGCGAGGTAGAAGGCCGCCCCGTCAAATTCCTATGGGACACAGGAGGATCCCACACCACATCCCGCGACATTGACTGCACATGGCGCACCTGCAGAACCATCACGTTGAGTGTCTTCACAGGTCACTTACAGGAGGGGGCAGAAACTGACCCACTAGAATTTAGATTCTGATACCTGGCCTGTCACCACCCTGCTATCTTAGTTAAACTCCACCCGAAGCAGAGCACATATTGGGGACTGACCTCGCGAGAAAAATTAATCCTTTGATCTAGCCAATTCCTGCATACGGTTGCTGCCAACCAACCGGGGATCCCCTGTCCAGGTTGCCGAGGCTAAGCAAATAGATCGCATCTCCACTATCAGAGAGTTGTGGGTAAACCCACTGAGATGACTGATGACCTGGGAGTACAGGGTATGTGAGCTAAACACACCAGGGCGTTCGCCCACCACAAACTGATAGTGGCCGAATGACAGGGGAGGTAATCATAGAGGGGCCTGACCCAAAACCCCAAAGACAGTATGGCTTCTCTAAGCAAGCCGAAGGGGACGTGGCCAGGTTTACTGAAACAGGGAGTCCTGCCCCCCGTCGCCTCCACCAATAATCCCCCACATGGCCGGTGAGAAAACCAGACAGTTCTTGGAGGCTAACCATTAACTACCGTGCACTGAACCAGACCACCCCAGTCACAGCACCCCCCCAGTGGAGACCAGCCCAAAGCCACAATACGATGGGCCCCACAGGCCAAATACTTCACGGTGCTAGATATCAGTAACGGCTTCTGGTCGATTCCCCTGGAGCGCCACTGTAAGTATAAGTTTGCGTTCAGATTCCAGGAACACCTGGACATGTCTATCCAATGTTTCCACAACCCACCCTTATCTTAAGACTAGCCAAAGGCTTGTGACATTTCTCCAGCTGATGGATCAGTACTCCTCCATGTTGATCACCACTTGGAGGAAGCACTGAGGGTGGCAAGAGTGCAGAATATACTCTGGGTGGGGGACTTCAATGGCCATCACCAAGAGTGGCTCGGTCGTATCATCACAGACCGAGTTGGCCGGTCCTAAAAGGACACACCTGCTAGACTGGGACTGCAGGTGGTGAGGGAACCAAGAGGGAAAAACATACTTGACTTCAGAATCATAGAGGAATCATAGAATGTACAGTGCAGAAAGAGGCACCCCACCCAAGCCCACACCTTCACCCTATCCCCATAACCCAGCAACCCAACCTAACCTTTTTGGACACCAAGGGCAATTTAGCATGGCCAATCCACCTAACCTGCACATCATTGGACTGTGGGAGAAAACCGGAGCACCCGGAGGAAACCCACGCAGACACGGGGAGAACGTGCAGACTCTGCAGAGACAGTGACCCAGCGGGGATCGAACCTGGGACCCTGGAGCTGTGAAGTAACTGTGCTACCATGCTGCCCCTCAACCTTACCAATCTGCCTGCTGCACATGCATCTGTCCATGGCAGTATCGATAGAAGTGACCACTGACCAGTCCTTGTGGAGACAAAGTCCCGTCTTCACATTGAGAATACCCTCCATCGTGCTGTGTGGCACGACCACAGTGCTAAATGGGATAGATTCAGAACAGATCCAGCAACTCAAGACTAGGAACCCATGAGGCGCTGTGGGCCATCAGCAGCAGCAGAATTGTATTCAACCACAATCTGCAACCTCATGGTCCAGCATATCCCCCACTCTACCATTACCACCAAGCCAAGGGACCAGCCCCGCACATACGAGCGTCCAAACTGCTGAGATAGCAGCCATAGCTTATGTGGGTGGCTGACCTGTCCCCGCCCCTACATACATACATACTCTATGTCTGTAATAACTTAATCGACTTCCTGCCACTGTGGGAAGCGAGGGGATTTGTCTTGGCAGATGGGAAACCTCTGCCCTCCAACCCCTTGCTGAGGTTAATTTTTCAGACCACCCAAAGCTGAGAGTACAGCATCACCAAAGTTAAGGCTCACCACCCCACCTGGAAATATCTGGGCAGACAAGGCCAAACAAGGGGTCCGGGAAGGAGACCTTTGGCAACCCACGGTCACCAAACGGATCAAAGCAGTAACCGTCTCCCAGACCAAAGTCAAAGACCTTAAACAGGCCAGGACCTGAAACAGATTCAGGAAGGGGCACACCTTTGAGAAATGGTGGAACACAATCTCTGTAAAAGATGGACTAGCGGTTAAGGACGGACCTATATGTGGTTCCAAACAGGAGCCGCAGTCAAATTATTTTCCAGAACCATGATGTCCAGAGCCACCAGGGGCCATAAGCGGGCGGATTAAGGGATTTTGTGCTGGTGGCCCACCCAGAACAGGATGTGGGACATTATGTTGATAATTGTATAATATGTGCACAGAACAATCCCGATAAATATGCTTGAAAAGGGGAGTTGAGACATACTCGCCTGCTGGAGGGTCCCTGGACGAACCTCCAGATTGACTATATTGGTCCCATACCAGCTGGTGTGGGAGGTTACAAATACATCCTGGTCGTTGTCGAGGCTTTCCCAACCCACACTAACACGTCCAAAGTCTGACATCCTAGTGCAGTACATATTCACTAGATGGGGTCTCCCCTGCAGCATCGACTCTGACCAGGGCACTTATTTCACAGCCCAGGTAATGCAACGGGTGATGGAACTGTTTGGAATAAAACAACAATTCCACATTGCATACCACCCCAGTCCAGTGGTCTGGTAGAGAGAATGAACTGCACCCTAAAAGACATGATCCGAAAAACTGTTCAGCAAAACGACCACTCATGGAATAAAGTCCTGCTCTTCATACTCGCGTTCCGTACTATCATGTCTTGTTCCCCCCCACGTCCTGACCGGCCCACCCATGAGAGGAATAGAGCCTCTACTCAGGTTAGATCTATCCGGTTCCGAAGTCGCAGCGCTCACACACGAGAACGCCGTGAAGGCGCTTACAGAATATCCAGGCTGCACAACAGGCCGCAGCCGTTAAGATAGGCAAACAGAGACAACAGAGTAAGGCCTACTTCGATGGGAAGATGAATCCTGTCGAACATGAGGTAGAACAACAGGTAATGCTCCAAGTTTTCCACCTGGTTCTTTCTTGTTCCCCAAATATGCCTGGACCCTATTTGGTGGTAGATAAAGTAAGCCCCTTTGTATACAAGGTATTGGTGGACCCCAAGAAAGCCGGATGGTACTATGGCAATCAGAACTTCCAACAACATCACGCCACTTTGGAGGGAATCTTTGAGCTCCCGCAAACCATACCACAAGACCCAGACATGAGGGTTGGGGGGGGGCCGGCATGTGGCACACTGCTGCCTACGGCGCTGAGGACCCAGGTTCGAATCCCGGCCCTGGGTTACTGTCCATGTGGAGTTTGCACATTCTTCTCGTGTCTGCATGGGTCTCCCCCCCCACAACCCAAAGATGCGCAGGTTAGGTGGATTGGCCTCACGAAATTGCCCCTTCATTGGAAAAAAACCTCTAAATTTAAACAAATAAATAAATAAGTAAATAAACAGTTGGCTGGCTATGGGGAAAGAATGTGTTTCCCAGTTGAATACACCTCTTTCCTGTTAAGGCCATCAGGGTCACACACCTACCCCAGCCAAGCATATTCCCCATGCTATTCTATGTCATAACCTTTAAATCAACAGACAAAGAACAACAAAGAATACAGCACAGGAACAGGCCCTTCGGCCCTCTAATCCTGTACCTGTCATGATACCAACCTTGGCCAAAATCCTCAGGACTTCCTAGTGCCGTATCCCTCTATACCCATCCTACCCATGTGTTTGAGATGTCTTTTGAATGCCGTTAATGTATCTGCTTGGGGGGTGGGCACGGGAGCAATGGCAGGGGGGTGGGCACGGGAGCAATAGGTCAGAAGGTGAGAGCATTGAGGGAGAACTAGGGAATAGGGACAGTGTGGCTCTGAGGCAGAGCAGACAGGGAGAAGTTGCTGAACACAGAGGGTCTGGTGGCCTGAAGTGCATATGTTTTAATGCAAGAAGTATTATGGGTAAGGCAGATGAACTTAGAGCTTGGATTAGTACTTGGAACTATGATGTTGTTGCCATTACAGAGACCTGGTTGAGGGAAGGGCAGGATTGGCAGCTAAACGTTCCAGGATTTAGATGTTTCAGGAGGGATAGAGGGGGATGTAAAAGGGGAGGCGGAGTTGCGCTACTGGTTCGGGAGAATATCACAGCTGTACTGCGGGAGGACACCTGAGGGCAGTGAGGCTATATGGGTAGAGATCAGGAATAAGAAGGGTGCAGTCACAATGTTGGGGGTTTACTACAGGCCTCCCAACAGCCAGCGGGAGATAGAGGAGCAGATAGGTAGACAGATTTTGGAAAAGAGTAAAAACAACAGGGTTGTGGTGATGGGAGACTTCAACTTCCCCAATATTGACTGGGACTCACTTAGTGCCAGGGGCTTAGACTGGGCAGAGTTTGTAAGGAGCATCCAGGAGGGCTTCTTAAAACAATATGTAGACAGTCCAACTAGGGAAGGGGCTGGACCTGGTATTGGGGAATGAGCTCGGCCAGGTGGTAGATGTTTCAGTAGGGGAGCATTTCGGTAACAGTGACCACCATTCAGTAAGTTTTAAAGTACTGGTGGACAAGGATAAGAGTGGTCCTAGGATGAATGTGTTAAATTGGGGGAAGGCGAATTATAACAATATTAGGCGGGAACTGAAGAACATAGATTGGGGGCGGATGTTTGAGGGCAAATCAACATCTGACATGTGGGAGGCTTTCAAGTGGCAGTTGAAAGGAATTCAGGACTGGCATGTTCCTGTGAGGAAGAAGGATAAATACGGCAATTTTCGGGAACCTTGGATGACGAGAGATATTGTAGGCCTCGTCAAAAAGAAAAAGGAGGCATTTGTCAGGGCTAAAAGGCTGGGAACAGACGAAGCCTGCGTGGAATATAAGGAAAGTAGGAAGGAACTTAAGCAAGGAGTCAGGAGGGCTAGAAGGGGTCACGAAAAGTCATTGGCAAATAGGGTTAAGGAAAATCCCAAGGCTTTTTACAGGTACATAAAAAGCAAGAGGGTAGCCAGGGAAAGGGTTGGCCCACTGAAGGATAGGCAAGGGAATCTATGTGTGGAGCCAGAGGAAATGGGCGAGGTACTAAATGAATACTTTGCATCAGTATTCACCAAAGAGAAGAAATTGGTAGATGTTGAGTCTGGAGAAGGGTGTGTAGATAGCCTGGGTCACATTGAGATCCAAAAAGACGAGGTGTTGGGTGTCTTAAAAAATATTAAGGTAGATAAGTCCCCAGGGCCTGATGGGATCTACCCCAGGATACTGAAGGAGGCTGGAGAGGAAATTGCTGAGGCCTTGACAGAAATCTTTGGATCCTCGCTGTCTTCAGGGGATGTCCCGGAGGACTGGAGAATAGCCAATGTTGTTCCTCCGTTTAAGAAGGGTAACAAGGATAATCCCGGGAACTACAGGCCGGTGAGCCTTACTTCAGTGGTAGGGAAATTACTGGAGAGAATTCTTCGAGACAGGATCTACTCCCATTTGGAAGCAAATGGATGTATTAGTGAGAGGCAGCACGGTTTTGTGAAGGGAAGGTCGTGTCTCAGTAACTTGATAGAGTTTTTCGAGGAGGTCACTAAGATGATTGATGCAGGTAGGGCAGTGGATGTTGTCTATATGGACTTCAGTAAGGCCTTTGACAAGGTCCCTCATGGTAGACTAGTACAAAAGGTGAAGTCACACGGGATCAGGGGTGAGCTGGCAAGGTGGATACAGAACTGGCTAGGCCATAGAAGGCAGAGAGTAGCAATGGAAGGATGCTTTTCTAATTGGAGGGCTGTGACCAGTGGTGTTCCACAGGGATCAGTGCTGGGACCTTTGCTCTTTGTAGTATATATAAATGATTCGGAGGAAAATGTAACTGGTCTGGATTAGTAAGTTTGCAGACGACACAAAGGTTGGTGGAATTGCGGATAGCGATGAGGACTGTCGGAGGATATAGATTGTTTGGAGACTTGGGCGGAGAGATGGCAGATGGAGTTTAATCCGGACAAATGTGAGGTAATGCATTTTGGAAGGTCTAATGCAGGTAGGGAATATACAGTGAATGGTAGAACCCTCAAGAGTATTGAAAGTCAAAGAGATCTAGGAGTACAGGTCCACAGGTCATTGAAAGGGGCAACACAGGTGGAGAAGGTAGTCAAGAAGGCATACGGCATGCTTGCCTTCATTGGCCGGGGCATTGAGTATAAGAATTGGCAAGTCATGTTGCAGCTGTATAGAACCTTAGTTAGGCCACACTTGGAGTATAGTGTTCAATTCTGGTCGCCACACTACCAGAAGGATGTGGAGGCTTTAGAGAGGGTGCAGAAGAGATTTACCAGAATGTTGCCTGGTATGGAGGGCATTAGCTATGAGGAGCGGTTGAATAAACTCGGTTTGTTCTCACTGGAACGAAGGAGGTGGAGGGGAGACCTGATAGAGGTATACAAAATTATGAGGGGCATAGACAGAGTGGATAGTCAGAGGTATTTCCCCAGGGTAGATGGGTCAATTACTAGGGGGCATAGGTTTAAGGTGAGAGGGGCAAGGTTTAGAGTAGATGTACGAGGCATGTTTTTTACGCAGAGGGTAGTGGGTGCCTGGAACTCGCTACCGGAGGAGGTGGTGGAAGCAGGGACGATAGTGACATTTAAGGGGCATCTTGACAAATACATGAATAGGATGGGAATAGAGGGATACGGACCCAGGAAGTGTAGAAGATTGTAGTTTAGTCGGGCAGCATGGTCGGCACGGGCTTGGAGGGCCGAAGGGCCTGTTCCTGTGCTGTACATTTCTTTGTTCTTGCTTCTCCAACCTCCCCTGACAACGCGTTCTAGGCACTCACCACCTTCTGTGTAAAAAACTTGCCTCGCACATCTCATCTAAACTTTGTCCTATGTCCATGTCCCCTGGTGGCTGACCCCTCCACCCAGGGAAAGAGTGCCTGCCCATCCATTATATCCATGCCCCTCATAATCTTGTAGACCTCTTATCAGCTCGCCCCTCGACACCCGTCGTTCTAATGAAAACAGTCCGAGTCGATTCAGCCTCTCCGTATAGCATAGTTGACTGGCTGTGGGAAGAAGAATGTGTTTCCGAGAGGAATACATCTATTCCCTGTTATACACCTACTCCAGCCAAGCACACCCAAGTGAGGGTTGACCCCTCTCTAACAAGTACTCATTTAATGCCTTACCCAATTCCTCTGGCTCCACACATAGATTCCCTCCCCTGTCCTTGAGTGGGCCAATCCTTTCCCTGGCGACCCTCTTGCTCTTTATGTACGTGTAAAAAGTCTTGGGATTCTCCTTAATCCTGTTTGCGAATGATGTGGAGATGCCGGCATTGGACTAGGGTGAGCACAGTAAGAAGTCTTACAACACCAGGTTAAAGTCCAACAGATTTGTTTCAAATCACTAGCTTTCGGAACACTGCTCCTTCCTCAGGTGAATTCACCTGAGGAAGGAGCAGTGCTGTGAAAGCTAGTGATTTGAAACAAACCTGTTGGACTTTAACCTGGTGTTGTAGGACTTCTTACCATAGGTAGAAAGAGGGAAGAGGTCTTGAATCAGGAATTCAGGGAGCTAATTCAGGGCTGTAGTCTAAACAGCAGGACCTCGTGGATTGTAATCTCTGGATTACTCCCAGTGCTGGGGAGTATAGAAATAAGAGAACAGCGCAGATGAATGCGTGGCTTAACAGTTAGTACAGGAGGGAAGGTTTTAGACCACTTGGACCATTTCTGGGAAAGGTGGGACCTGTACGAGCGGGATGGTCTACATCTGAACCAGGGCAGGTGGGTTTGCTAGTGCTGTTGTGAGGAGTTTAAACTAATTCGGCAGGGGGAAGGGATGCAGGCTGTTAGTAGAATAGGGATACAGTGTATCATCGAAAAACAATCAAGTCAGAGGGAATATAGTGGGGTAGTAAATTTCAGGAGAGTAAGACAAGGCTGAATAGCCTCTACTTTAATGCCCAGATTATTACAGGTAAAATGGCTGAGTTAAGGGCAAGGGTTGCCAAGATATAGTAGCCATCATAGAGACGTGGCCGAGGGAGGGGGCAATAGAGGGGGAGGCATTGTACTATTACTTAAAGAGTCAATTACTGCAGTAAGGAGACAATATCTTGGGAGTGGAGTTAAATTAAGGTTTGTGGGTAGAGTTTAGGAATACAAAAGGGACAGCCACATTGCTAGGTGTTTATTATAAACCCCCAGATAGTCAGTGGGAAATTGAGGAGCAAATATGTGCGCAATTTGCAGAAGTGTGTAAAAATAATAATAGGGTAACGATAGTGGGTGATTTCAACTTCCCCAACTTTAAAAAAAAAAAATTTAGAGTCCCCAATTATTTTTTTTCCAATTAAGGAGCAATTTAGCGTGGCCATTCCACCTACCCTGCACATCTTTGGGTTGTGGGGGTGAAACCCACGCAGATACGGGGAGAATGTGCAAACTTCACACGGACAGTGACCCAGGGCCGGGATTCGAACGGGTAGGCAGCAATGCTAACCACTGTGCCACATGCTGCCCTTCACTTTCCCAACTTTAACTGGGATGGTCATTGTTTTAAGGACTTAGATGGAGCAGAGTTCATAAAATATATACATGAGAACTTTTTAGCTCAACATGTGGAGGGTCCAACAAGGGATGGTGCAGTGCTGGACATAATTCTGGGGAATGATGCTGGACCTAATTCTGGAGAATGAAGCCAGACAGGTGGTTGATGTGAAGGTGGGGAATATTTTAGTGATAGCGACCACAACATGGTGCAGTTAAATTTATATGGACAAGGTTACAGACAAATTGCAGAAAAAGGTCTTGGATTGGGGGAGAGCAGACTTTAGTAAAATTAGTCAGGATCTGGTCAAAGTAGATTGGAACAAGTTACTGGTGGGTAGATCTACAGAAGAGCAGTGGGGGGTGTTCAAAGAGGAAATGGGGAGGGTACAGGCCCAATATGTTCCCTCTGGGGTAATAGGAAGGTGTAACAAGCCCAGAGAACCATGGCTGACCAGAGATATTCAGGATACAATGAGAAGGAAAAGAGGCTTTTAATAAGTATAAGGGGAGAAAATGAACAGAGGCATTCATGGAGTACAGAAAGTGCAGGATGGAACTTAAGAAAGCAAAAGCAATTAGGAGAGCAAATGACGGTCTGCAAGTAGCGGTGTTCCGCAGGGATCAGTACTGGGACCTCTGCTGTTTGTAATATATATATATATATATATATATAAATGACTTGGAAGAAAACGTAGCTGGTCAAATTAGCAAGTTTGCGGATGATACTAAGATTGCAGGAGTTGTGGATAGTGATGAAGATAGTTAGAGAATACAGCAGGATATAGATAGGCGGTTGGTCTAGATAGGACACGTGATCAGCGCAGGTTTGGAGGGCCGAATAGCCTGTTCCTGTGCTGTATTGTTCTTTGTTCAAAGAGGGGATGTGAGAAATCTCTAGCTGGTAAAAGTAGGGAAAATCCCAAGATATTCTATAAGTATATCAATGGGAAGAGAATAACTAGGGAAAAAGTAGGGCCCATTAGGGACCAAGGGGGGAATCTGTGGGTGTAGCCACATTGGTTGGGTGTTAAATGAATATTTCACATCTGTCTTCACCCAAGAGAATGAGGAGGCAGATATGGAGCTCGGGGAGAGACTGTGAGGCTATTGACCAAGTTGTCACAGGGAGGGACAAGGAATTAGAGGTGTTCACTGGCTTAAAAGTGGAGAAATCTCCAGGTCCGGACGATTTGTGTCCCAGTTTGCTGTGGGGGTGAGGACGGAGATGCAGGGGCCCTGATCCACATATTTAATACTTCTCTGGCCACAGGAGAGGTGCCAGAGGACTGGAGAACCGCGAATGTGGTCCCACGATTTAAGAAAGGCTGTCAGATAAGCCAGCGAACTACAGGCCAGTGAGCCTCACGTCAGTGGTGGGGTAACTAATGGAGAAAATTCTGAAGGAGAGAATCTATCTCCACTTGGAGGGGCAAGGTTTGGTCAGGAATAGTCAGTATTGTAGAGCGAGGTCATGCCTAACAAATATGATTGCATTTTTTGAGCACGTGACTAAGTATGTAGATGAGGGTAGTGCAGTTGATGTAGTTTACATTGATCTCACCAAAGCATTTGACAAGAAGGCAAATGCACAAGGGATACAGGGGAACTTGATGAGGTGGATCAAAGCTGGCTGAGCTGTCAGAAACAGAGGGTGATGACAGATGGCTGCTTTAGTGACTGGAAGTCAGTGTCCAGTGGCGTACCACAGCGATCTGTGCTGGGACCCCTATTATTCCATTTCGAGCAAGATCGCAACGGGGCCAGAGATTTTCACCCTTTATACTGGAAACTTTGTTAATAAAGATGTGTTTTAAAAGTAAATTTTTGGGGGATCAAATTCCATCTGTGACATGTCTACGCAATTTATCAGCCTGTCTAAACCCTCTTGAAGCATTTTACTCACTCATTTAATTTCCGAATTTCATGTCATCTGAAAACATTGAAATTACGCCCTGTACATTCAACTCCAGGTCACTAACATAAATAAATGCAGTGGTCCAATATCGAGTCTTGAGGATCTCCACTGTGTACTGCACTACACCAATCTGAAAAACATCTGTGTGCCAATACACTCAGTGCCAGTTTGATGTCCACACTGCCACGGTCCCTTTAATCCTATAAGGTTCAATTATACTTAAAAATCCATCAAGTGGTACTTTGCCAAACGCCTTTCGGAAGTCCATTGGCACAATATTCAACCATTTCCTGAGCAACAAAAGCATCTCAAACCATTTGCAGTCTTACCTTAAACAGCTGCCGTCCTATGTCCCCTTCTTCCCGAATCTGCGCCAGGTCGTTTTCCAGTGTCACACATTGCTCCCTATACATGTCTGCCAGTCGATGTGCTTGGTTCACTTGTTCCTCCAGTGCCTGAGAAAGGCAATTACAGATAATTGATGCATTAAACATAGACTCTGGTATCTCAAATATAGAATCAAAGAATTGCGACAGTGCAGGCCATGTGGTCCATTGAGTCTGCACCGACCCTCTGAAAGAGCACCCTATCTAGGCCCAATCCACTTCCCTATCCCCGTAACCCCAACCTAAACTTTGGACACCAAGGGCAATTTAGCGTGACCAAGCCAGCAAACCTGCACATCTTTGGACTGTAGGAGGAAACTGGAGCATCCGTAGATAACCCACGCAGACATGGGGAAAAAGTGCAACTCCACAGTCATCCATGACCGGAATTGAACCTGGGTCCCTGGCTCTGTGAGGCAGCAGTGCTAACCACTGTGCCTCCAACGATGGGCGATGAACGTAGGAATCTCAGGTGTATTGTATTATAGGTATTTGGTGCAGTAACCCTGGGTTAAAAGCCTGGGTTTGTTGGTGTGACTGCTGCAATCATGTTTTAAAAGAAATCCTAGTTTGAAAGACAGCAAAGTATTTTGGAGCCAGAAGTGCAATTAAAGCATGGTAAAAGGCTTGGGCGAATGGAATTTTGTTTGGATTAAGGGGATTCCCTGGGGTTAATTAGATTGTAGCTTTGATAAGATGATGTCGCTGTTAGGTTGAACGAAGGCATTTTGCAGAAAGTAGTTCAGTTGTGAGCTGAATGAAGCTGTGTCCAGAAATGAAGCAGTTTGCTCTCACTGCAGTTCAGTTAAAAGAGATTCACAGTCTTGAAAGCAGTGCAGACACATCTGAGAACAAGGGGAGCTGAAACAAGACGAGATGCATCAACTGAAGACATACAGTCGGACAATCTGCATGGTTCTGACAGGAGTCAGATTTTGTCTTTAAAGCAGTGTCAAAATCTTTCTTTATCATAGAACTTCATGATAAAACAGGAATTCCTGAGTGCCAATGGTTCAACAGTGGATTGAGAGCTGAATTTGTTTTTCCTTGTTGTTTAAGTAATAAAGATAGCTCGCAGTTATGGGTATTGTATTCATTGTATTGAGTAACATTGTTTGCGGGGTAATTGTCAGCTATTTTTGCATGTGATGGTTAAGATATTTTAATATAGTGTGAGTAATAAAGTTTGTTTTAATATATCAGATCCCTATTTCTTCATGAAATCACTCCTGGAGCAGGGTATCCTTCCCCCTCAGTCTTACAAAATTAAAGTAATATTGGGGTTCTGTGGGGTCTGGTCTAGGACAAAGGTCAGGGATAGTCAGCATGGCTTTGTGAAGGGTAGGTCATGCCTCACAAACCTTATCGAGTTCTTTGAGAAGGTGACTGAACAGGTAGATGAGGGTAGAGCAGTTGATGTGGTGTATATGGATTTCAGCAAAGCGTTTGATAAGGTTCCCCACGGTAGGCTATTGCTGAAAATACGGAGGCTGGGGATTGAGGGTGATTTAGAGATGTGGATCAGAAATTGGCTAGCTGAAAGAAGGCAGAGGGTGGTGGTTGATGGGAAATGTTCAGAATGGAGTACAGTCACAAGTGGAGTAACACAAGGATCTGTTCTGGGGCCGTTGCTGTTTGTCATTTTTATCAATGACCTAGAGGAAGGAGCAGAAGGGTGGGTGAGTAAATTTGCAGACGATACTAAAGTCGGTGGTATTGTCGATAGTGTGGAAGGATGTAGCAGGTTACAGAGGGATATAGATAAGCTGCAGAGCTGGGCTGAGAGGTGGCAAATGGAGTTTAATGTAGAGAAGTGTGAGGTAATTCACTTTGGAAGGAATAACAGGAATGCGGAATATTTGGCTAATGGTAAAGTTCTTGAAAGTGTGGATGAGCAGAGGGATCTAGGTGTCCATGTACATAGATCCCTGAAAGTTGCCACCCAGGTTGATAGGGTTGTGAAGAAGGCCTATGGAGTGTTGGCCTTTATTGGTAGAGGGATTGAGTTCCGGAGTCGGGAGGTCATGTTGCAGCTGTACAGAACTCTGGTACGGCCGCATTTGGAGTATTGCGTACAGTTCTGGTCACCGCATTATAGGAAGGATGTGGAGGCTTTGGAGCGGGTGCAGAGGAGATTTACCAGGATGTTGCCTGGTATGGAGGGAAAATCTTATGAGGAAAGGCTGATGGACTTGAGGTTGTTTTCGTTGGAGAGAAGAAGGTTAAGAGGAGACTTAATAGAGGCATACAAAATGATCAGGGGGTTGGATAGGGTGGACAGTGAGAGCCTTCTCCCGCGGATGGAAATGGCTGGCACGAGGGGACATAACTTTAAACTGAGGGGTAATAGATATAGGACAGAGGTCAGAGGTAGGTTCTTTACACAAAGTGTAGTGAGGCCGTGGAATGCCCTACCTGCTACAGTAGTGAACTCGCCAACATTGAGGGCATTTAAAAGTTTATTGGATAAACATATGGATGATAATGGCATAGTGTAGGTTAGATGGCTTTTGTTTCGGTGCAACATCGTGGGCCGAAGGGCCTGTACTGCGCTGTATTGTTCTATGTTCTAAAGGTGGTCTTTTGGGAGCTGTTCCAGGTACAGAATCATAGACATAGAATCATAGACGTTTACAGCATGGAAACAGGCCCTTCGGCCCAACCAGTCCATGCCGCCCAGTTTTTTACCATTAAAGCTAGTCCCAGTTGCCCGCACTTGGCCCATAACCCTCTATACCCATCTTACCCATGTAACCATCTAAATGCTTTTTGAAAGTCACAATTGTACCCGCTTCTACTACTACCTCTGGCAGCCCATTCCAGACACTCACTACCCTCTGAGTGAAGAAATTGCCCCTCTGGGCCCTTCTGAATCTCTCCCCTCTCACCTTAAACCTATGCCCTCTAGTTTTAGACTCCCCTACCTTTGGGAAAAGATGTTGACTATCTACCTTATCTATGCCCCTCATTATTTTATAGACCTCTATAAGATCACCCCTAAGCCTCCTACGCTCCAGGGAAAAAAGTCCCAGTCTATCCAGCCTCTCCTTATAACTCAAACCATCAAGTCCCGGCAACATCCTAGTAAATCTTTTCTGCACTCTTTCTAGTTTAATAATATCCTTTCTATAATAGGGTGACCAGAACTGCACACAGTATTCCAAGTGTGGCCGTACCAATGTCTTGTACAACTTCAACAAGACGTCCCAACTCCTATATTCAATGTTCTGACCAATGAAACCAAGCATGCCGAATGCCTTCTTCACCACCCTGTCCACCTGCGACTCCACCTTCAAGGAGCTATGAACCTGTACTCCTAGATCTCTTTGTTCTATAACTCTCCCCAACGCCATACCATTAACTGAGTAGGTCCTGGCCTGATTCGATCTGCCAAAATGCATCACCTCACATTTATCTAAATTAAACTCCATCTGCCATTCGTCGGCCCACTGGCCTAATTGATCAAGATCCCGTTGCAATCCTAGATAACCTTCTTCACTATCCACTATGCCACCAATCTTGGTGTCATCTGCAAACTTACTAACCATGCCTCCTAAATTCTCATCCAAATCATTAATATAAATCACAAATAACAGTGGACCCAGCACCGATCCCTGAGGCACACCACTGGTCACAGGCCTCCAGTTTGAAAAACAACCCTCTACAACCACCCTCTGCCTTCTGTCGTCCAGCCAATTTTGAATCCAATTGGCAACCTCACCCTGGATCCCGTGAGCTTTAACCTTCTGCAACAACCTACCATGCGGTACCTTGTCAAAGGCTTTGCTAAAGTCCATGTAGACAACGTCTACTGCACTACCCTCATCTACCTTCTTGGTCACTCCCTCAAAAAACTCAATCAAATTTGTGAGACATGATTTTCCACGCACAAAGCCATGCTGACTGCCCCGAATCAGTCCTTGCCTCTCTAAATGCTTGTAGATCCTGTCTCTCAGAATACCTTCTAGCAACTTACCCAGTACAGACGTTAGGCTCACCGGTCTGTAGTTCCCAGGCTTTTCCCTGCTGCCCTTCTTAAACAAGGGCACAACATTCGCCACTCTCCAATCTTCAGGCACCTCACCTGTGGCTGCCGATGATTCAAATATCTCGGTTAGGGGACCCGCAATTTCCTCCCTAGCCTCCCACAACATCCTGGGATACATTTCATCAGGTCCCGGGGATTTATCTACCTTGATGCGCTTTAAGACTTCCAGCACCTCCTCCTCTGTAATATGCACACTTCTCAAGACATCACTATTTATTTCCCTTAGTTTCCTAACATCCATGCCTTTCTCCACCGTGAATACCGATGAGAAATATTCATTCAGGATCTCACCCAACTCTTGTGGCTCTGCACATAAATGCCCTTGTTGATCCTTAAGAGGCCCTACTCTGTCCCTAGTTACTCTTTTCCCCTTTATGTATCTGTAGAAGCTCTTTGGATTCTCCCTTGCATTATTTGCCAAAGCAATTTCATGTCCCCTTTTTGCCCTCCTGATTTCCCTCTTAACTCTATTTCGACAATCTCTATACTCTTCAAGGGATCTACTTGATCCCAGGTGCTTATGTACGTCATATGCCTCCTTCTTCTTTTTGACCAGAGTCTCAATATCTCGAGTCATCCAGGGTTCCCTACTTCTACCAGCCTTGCCCTTCACTCTAAAGGGAATGTGCTTACCCTGCACCCTGGTTAACACATTTTTAAAAGCCTCCCATTTACCAGCCGTCCCTTTGTCTGCCAATAGTCTCCCCCAATCTACCTCTGCAAGTTCCTGTCTGATACCATCAAAATTGGCCTTGCCCCAATTAAGAATTTTAACTCTTGGGCCAGACCTATCATTCTCCATAGCTATCTTAAAACTAATGGAATTATGGTCACTTGTCCCAAAGTGATCCCTCACTAGCACTTCTATCACTTGCCCTTCCTTATTTCCCAAGACGAGGTCAAGTTTTGCCCCCTCTCTAGTCGGTCCATCCACATACTGAATGAGAAATTCCTCCTGAATACACTCAACAAATTTCCCTCCATCCAAGCCCCTAATGCTATGACTGTCCCAGTCAATGTTGGGAAAGTTAAAGTCCCCTACTACTACCACCCTATTATTCTTGCAGCTATCTGTAATCTCCTTACATATTTGCTCCTCAATTTCCCGCTGACTATTTGGGGGCCTGTAGTACAGTCCTACCAAGGTGATCTCTCCCTTCTTATTTTTCAGTTCCACCCATATAGACTCAGTGGGCGAACCCTCGGATATATCCCCTCTAAGTACTGCCGTGATGTTCTCCCTAATCAAAAACGCCACTCCCCCTCCTCTCTTACCTCCTGTTCTATCCTTTCTATAGCATCTGTAGCCCGGAACATTGAGCTGCCAGTCCTGCCCCTCCCTTAGCCATGTTTCAGTCATAGCTATAATATCCCAGTCCCATGTGCCCGTCCATGCCCTGAGTTCATCCGCTTTGCCCGTCAGGCCCCTTGCATTGAAATAAATGCAGTTTAATGTAGACCTTCCTTGCTCTCTGCCCTGCTTTCTCTGGTCATGCTTTACACACTCTCCCTTCCTGCCTTTTGTTTCTGTCCCCACTGACTTCCTACATCGGTTCCCATCCCCCTGGCACATTAGTTTAAACCCTCCACATTAGTTTAAACCCTCCAACATTAGTTTAAACCCTCCAGGCTCGGTATATTCTAAGAAGGGTAAAAGAGAAGGGTAAATTAAGCCAGAAATCCATGGAGGACAAAGGAGAGAGAGAGAATATGATGAAACAAAAGAAAATGTTGCACTATAATTTACCAAAATTCACTAGACTCTGCGGTGGTCCCGGCGGATTGGAAATTAGCAAACGTGACACCACTGTTTAAAAAAAGGAGGTAGGCAGAAAGCGGGTAATTATAGGCCAGTGAGCTTAACTTCGTTAGTAGGGAAGATGCTGGAATCTATCATCAAGGAAGAAATAGCGAGGCATCTGGATGGAAATTGTCCCATTGGACAGACGTAGCATGGGTTCAAAAGGGCAGGTCGTGTCTAACTAATTTAGTGGAATTTTTTGAGGACATTAACAGTGCGGTAGATAACGGGGAGCCAATGGATGTGGTATATCTGGATTTCCAGAAAGCCTTTGACAAGGTGCCACACAAAAGGTTGTTGCATAAGATAAAGATGCATGGCATTAAGGGGAAAGTAGTAGCATGGATAGAGGATTGGTTAATTAATAGAAAGCAAAGAGTGGGGATTAATGGGTGTTTCTCTGGTTGGCAATCAGTAGCTAGTGGTGTACCTCAGGGATCAGTGTTGGGCCCACAACTGTTCACAATTTACATAGATGATTTGGAGTTGGGGACCAAGGGCAATGTGTCCAAGTTTGCAGACGACACTAAGATAAGTGGTAAAGCAAAAAGTGCAGACGATACTGGAAGTCTGCAGAGGGATTTGGATAGGCTAAGTGAATGGGCTAGGGTCTGGCAGATGGAATACAATGTTGACAAATGTGAGGTTATCCATTTTGGTAGGAAAAACAGCAAAAGGATTATTTAAATGATAAAATATTAAAACATGCTGCTGTGCAGAGAGACCTGGGTGTGCTAGTGCATGAGTCGCAAAAAGTTGGTTTTCAGGTGCAACAGGTGATTAAGAAGGCAAATGGAATTTTGTCCTTCATTGCTAGAGGGATGGAGTTTAAGACTAGGGAGGTTCTGCTGCAATTGTATAAGGTGTTAGTGAGGCCACACCTGGAGTAGTGTGTTCAGTTTTGGTCTTCTTACTTGAGAAAGGACGTACTGGCACTGGAGGGTGTGCAGAGGAGATTCGCTAGGTTAATCCCAGAGCTGAAGGGGTTGGATTACGAGGAGAGGTTGAGTAGGCTGGGACTGTACTCGTTGGAATTTAGAAGGATGAGGGGGGATCTTATCGAAACATATAAGATTATGAAGGGAATAGATAGGATAGATGCGGGCAGGTTGTTTCCACTGGCGGGTGACAGCAGAACTAGGGGGCATAGCCTCAAAGTAAGGGGAAGTAGATTTAGGACTGAGTTTAGGAGGAACTTCTTCACCTAAAGGGTTGTGAATCTATGGAATTCCTTTCCCAGTGAAGCAGTAGAGGCTCATTCATTAAATGTTTTTAAGATAAAGATAGATAGTTTTTTGAAGAATAAAGGGATTAAGGGTTATGGTGTTCGGGCCGGAAAGTGGAGCTGAGTCCACAAAAGATCAGCCATGATCTCATTGAATGGTGGAGCAGGCTCGAGAGGCCAGATGGCCTACTCCTGCTCCTAGTTCTTATGTTCTTATGCATGTTGATGCATTCTTCAGATAGTAATCAAGCCAAATACAATAAGTTGAGGGAAACTAAAGAGAAAAATAACAGTAGCAAAGAGATAGTATGAGAGTAGAATGGCAGTTGACACAAAAGGGAACCCAAAATACTTCCATTGGCATATAGACCTTCCTTCCATCATAAGGTCAGAAGTGGAGATGTTCGCAGACGATTGCACAATGTTCAGCACCATTTGCAACTCTTCAAATAATGAAGCAGTCAGTGTCCAAATGCAGCAAGCCCTGGACAATATCCAGGATTGGGCTGACAAGTGGTAAGTAACATTCGTACCACACAAGTGCCAGGCAATAACCATCTCCTACAAGAGAGGATTTAACCATCGCCCCTCGAAGGTCAATGGCATTACCATCGCTGAATCCCCCACAATCAACATCCTGGGATTACCATTGATCAGAAACTGAACTGGGCTAGCCATATAATACTATGGCTATAAGAGCAGGTCAAAGGATAGGAATCCTACCGCGTGTAACTCACCTCCTGACACCCTAAAGTCCGACCACCATCTACAAGCACAAGTCAGGAGTGTAATGGAACACTCTCCACTTGCCTGGATGAGTGCAGCTCGAACAACACTCAAGGAGCTCAACACCATCCAGGACAAAGCAGCCCGTTCGATAGTTCCCCCTTCCACAAACATTCAAACCCTCCACCACCGACGAACAGTGGCAGCCGTGTGTACCATCTACAAGATGCACTGCAGTAACTCACCAAGGTTCCTTAGACAACACCTTCCAAACAGACAACCACTACCATCTAGAAGGACAAGAGCAGCAGATACCTGGGAACCCCAGCACCTGGAGGTTCCCCTCCAAGTCATTCACCAACCCGACTTGGAAATATATATATATTTTAATAATCTTTACTGTCACAAGTAGGCTTACACTGCAATGAAATTACTGTGAAAAGCTAGTTGCCACATTCCAGCGCCTGTTCGGGTGCACAGAGGGAGAATTCAAAATGTCCAAATTACCTAACTTGTGGGAGGAAACCAGAGTACCCGGAGGAAACCCACACAGACACGGGGAGAATGTGCACACTTCGCACCGACAGTGACTCAGCCGGGAATTGAACCTGGGACCCTGGCACTGTGAAGCCACAATTCTAACCACTGTGCTACCGTGCTGCCCATATCGCCGTTCCTTCACTGTTGCTGGGTCAAAATCCTGGAACTCTCTCCCTAAAAGCACTGTGGATGCACTACACCTCAGGAACTGCAGCGGTTCAAGGAAGCAACACGCCACCACCTTCTGAAGGGCAACTAGGGATGTAAATAAATGCTGGCCTAATCAGCGACACCCACGTTCCATAAATAAATTAAAAAATATATATATATAAAAGTGTGTAGTAAGAAGCTAGTACGGCATATACAGTAATGTATGCTTGCAGGAGCAGGACGAGGCTAGAATACTCAATAAGTTATTTCTATCAGTGTTTACCCAGAAGGGGAATGCAAATAAAATATCAGGAAAAGCAGAAAATAGTTGAGGTCATTGAGTACAAGAATTGGCAAGTCATGTTGCAGCTGTATAGAACCTTAGTTAGGCCACACTTGGTCTAGTGTTCCAATTCTGGTCGCCACACTACCAGAAGGATGTGGAGGCTTTGGAGAGGGTGCAGAAGAGATTTACCAGGATGTTGCCTGGTATGGAGGGCATTAGCTATGAGGTCTACAAAATTATGAGGGGCATAGACAGAGTGGATAGTCAGAGGCTTTTCCCCAGGGTAGAGGGGTCAATTACTAGGGGGCATAGGTTTAAGGTGAGAGGGGCAAGGTTTAGAGTAGATGTACGAGGCAAGTTTTTTACGCAGAGGGTAGTGGGTGCCTGGAACTCGCTACCGGAGGAGGTGGTGGATGCAGGGACGATAGTGACATTTAAGGGGCATCTTGACAAATACATCAATAGGATGGGAATACAAAGAACAAAGAACAAAGAAATGTACAGCACAGGAACAGGCCCTTCGGCCCTCCAAGCCCGTGCCGACCATACTGCCCGACTAAACTACAATCTTCTACACTTCCTGGGTCCGTATCCTTCTATTCCCATCCTATTCATATATTTGTCAAGATGCCCCTTAAATGTCCCTATCGTCCCTGCTTCCACTACCTCCTCCGGTAGCGAGTTCCAGGTACCCACTACCCTCTGCGTAAAAAACTTGCCTCGTACATCTACTCTAAACCTTGCCCCTCTCACCTTAAACCTATGCCCCCTAGTAATTGACCCCTGTACCCTGGGGAAAAGCCTCTGACTATCCACTCTGTCTATGCCCCTCATAATTTTGTATACCTCTATCAGGTCGCCCCTCAACCTCCTTCGTTCCAGTTAAAACAAACCGAGTTTATTCAATCGCTCCTCATAGCTTATGCCCTCCATACCAGGCAACATTCTGGTAAATCTCTTCTGCACCCTCTCTAAAGCCTCCACATCCTTCTGGTAGTGTGGCGACCAGAATTGAACACTATACTCCAAGTGTGGCCTAACTAAGGTTCTATACAGCTGCAACATGACTTGCCAATTCTTATACTCAATGCCCCGGCCAATGAAGGCAAGCATGCCGTATGCCTTCTTGACTACCTTCTCCACCTGTGTTGCCCCTTTCAATGACCTGTGGACCTGTACTCCTAGATCTCTTTGACTTTCAATACTCTTGAGGGTTCTACCATTCACTGTATATTCCCTACCTGCATTAGACCTTCCAAAATGCATTACCTCACATTTGTCCGGATTAAACTCCATCTGCCATCTCTCCGCCCAAGTCTCCAGACAATCTAAATCCTGCTGTATCCTCAGACAGTCCTCATCGCTATCCGCAATTCCACCAACCTTTGTGTCATCTGCAAACTTACTAATCAGACCAGTTACATTTTCCTCCAAATCATTTATATATACTACAAAGAGCAAAGGTCCCAGCACTGATCCCTGTGGAACACCACTGGTCACAGCCCTCCAATTAGAAAAGCATCCCTCCATTGCTACCCTCTGCCTTCTATGGCCTAGCCAGTTCTGTATCCACCTTGCCAGTTCACCCCTGATCCCGTGTGACTTCACCTTTTGTACTAGTCTACCATGAGGGACCTTGTCAAAGGCCTTACTGAAGTCCATATAGACAACATCTACTGCCCTACCTGCATCAATCATCTTAGTGACCTCCTCGAAAAACTCTATCAAGTTAGTGAGACACGACCTCCCCTTCACAAAACCGTGCTGCCTCTCACTAATACAAATAGAGGGATACGGACCCAGGAAGTGTAGAAGATTGTAGTTTAGTCGGGCAGCATGGTCGGCACGGGCTTGGAGGGCCGAAGGGCCTGTTCCTGTGCTGTACTTTTCTTTGTTTGTTCTTTGTTATGGATGTGATGGATGTTGAGAAGCAGGATGTGCTGGAAAAGCCGGCTATGAATATAGTGGATAAGCAGCCTGGTCCAAATGACTTATATTCCAGGTTGCTGAGAGGGAATGCAGACAGTGAAAGGGCTTGCCAATCTTCCGGAGATACATGGGAGATTCCAGATAGCAAAGGGTGCAAGGACAGTCCTCGTGACTAGAGATCTATCAGTTTAGCATCAGTGGTGGGTAAGGTTTAAGAAACGATAATTAGAGAGGAAAATGGGAACTTGGAGGTTTGAGCAGAGCCAGCAGGGACTTGTCAAAGGCAGATCATGCTCCACTGCTCTGACTGCATTTTTTGATGAGGAAATAAAAGAATAAATCATTCCAGGGAGGGATTTTAGGTACAAAGTTAGTTTGGAGGAGCCAGAGTTGTTTTCCTTGGAGCAAAGGAGAGTGAGGATAGGTTTTATAGAGATGTACAAGATTGTGACAGGTTTAGGTAGAATGTAACATAATGGGTGAACTCTAACAGTTTAATATACTAGTCAGATACAGTGTACATCATCATGAAGTGATGCAGCATCCCATATGTGGCTCTCTTTCCTGTGCAGCGCCGTGGAAGTTGTAGCCACAGCAGTAAGATGTGGTCCAATAAAGTTTGTATTTTCTCGACATTTGCAGGATCAGTAAATATTCTGCATTAGTCTAACGATGCCAAGAGTATTATAGGGGCACAGATCTAAGCTTTGGAGTAACAGATCACCTCTTTCCAAGGGTCACGTCAGATAGCCAATAACATTGTCCAGAGGTGGATCAGCAACAATGTTTTGTGATGAAATCTAGCGTCTGCAAGCCATTGTCTCCACTGACTGTGGCTTCAAAGCCTGCACTTTTTGAGATAATTCCTAACGGAAAAAGAAACCAGGTTTCTGGAACTATTTCCTGGTTGCGACTTGTGAAAAATCAGCCTGTGGCCTTCAGTTGCTCGGGCAAAAGGAATGGGGAAGAAACGTAAAGCTAAGGCGTCAAATCTCGGCCAGTGGTCAGAACTGCACAGCTAAAAGAGTGAAAACTGAAGCTGATGGTGAAATAAAATTACCTCCAGTGCCTCAGATTTTACCAGAGCTGGCCATACCATACACTGGGGTTTTGAATGGTCAGAGGGATCTCTGGGGAATTTATGCCATCTGGGCTGTTGTGAGTAGTTAAGGAGGTTCTGCAGAAGTGTGCCTTTTTGGCGTTAACTATAGCATTGTACAGCTGCTCTTGGTTTCTAATGGGAAGGAATAATTAAAGTTATCTCAATAATGGCTATCTGCAATTTTTTTTCTTCTTCATACTATTATCAGAGACCAAATTTTATTAAAATTAGCATATTCTATAGTACTGGGGTCTCGTGGACAACATCAGTTAGACACAACATCAAAAGCATCCCATGCTTACAGTGCTGAGGACCAAGGTTCAATCCTGGCCCCGGGTCACTGTCCGTGTGGAGTTTGCACATTCTCCCCATGTGCAGGGTAGGTGGATTGACCACGCTAAACTGCCCCTTAATTAGAAAAAAAAAATTGGGTACTCTAAATTTATATAAAAGAAAACATCTCATGGTGAGGAAAGTATTTATCCTCATCTATTTTATTCGCATCAGAGATTTGAATTCCCCCATTTTCCCAAATATGCCTTTGGTGTCATCTTCTCTCATTTGAGACCCGTGCTGACTCACTCAGCTGTACCTGAACACAATGTGCACATGGAACAATTGTTCAAACTTCCATTAGACACAATTTTAGAAGCTCCAGAAAGTCTGTCACAATGTTCGTCAGTCGTTCCATCGGGCAGGAGATACAGAAGTCTGAGAACATGCACAAACAGACTCAAAAACAGCTTCTTCCCCACTGTTACCAGACTCCAAAATGACCCTCTTATGGACTAACCTCATTAACACTACACCCTGTATGCTTCATCCGATGCTTATGTAGTTACATTGTATACCTTGTGTTGCCCTATTATGTATTTTCTTTTCTTCCCTTTTCTTTCCATGTAGTTAATGATTTATTGAGCTGCTCGCAGAAAAATACTTTTCTCTGTACCTCGGTACACGTGACAATAAACAAATCCAAATTGTTATAATTGTGAGTGCCTGCACAAACAGGCACTCAACTGCAAGCAGCCATTATTAAACAACATTATTGAAAGATACCAAAATAACCGTGACCATGATGGAGTAAAGTTCTTGTCAGAGGCAACCTGGTGCCTAAATCCTGTACGAAAAGGAATTGACCAGGGGAGACAGTTGTGAAGGACTTTGGACTTGCTCATGGTGTCATGTATATGCCAGTAAATCAGTGAGGTCTTTGTTGTATTGGCTACATAATAGACTCAATTGAATACCATTTGCCTGTTCTCACGTTTACTTGATGTTGATTTTGGTTTGATTATTATCGAGTTTCCATAGAATTTACAGTGCAAGAGGCCATTCGGCCGATCGAGTCTGCACCAGCCCTTGGAAAGGGCACGCTACTTTTTTTAAATATAAATTTAGAGTATCCAATTAATTTTTTCCAATTAAGGGGCAATTTAGCGTGGCCAATCCACCTACCCTGCACATCTTTGGATTCTGGGGGTGAAACCCACCCAGGCATGGTGAGAATGTGCAAACACCACACGGACTGTGACTTGGGGCTGGGATTGGACCCGGTCTTCGGCGCCATGAGGCGGCAGTGCTAACCAGTGCACCACAGTGCTGCCCCTCCATCACAGAAAGCTGTGACCTGATTGGCTGGTAGGGAATCTGTACTGAATTTTAAAATAAAACATTGATAAACTAATTGACTAACTAAACTGGAGGGAAGAGATTACTGTATTTAGTATTTAATATTTTCAGCAGAAATTAGAGCTAGGGAGCATATAGTTAATTGCACATTAATTTAGTAAGCATTTATTAATTAATTATTGCTACAAATATCAGTTAGAGGGGTAAAGTGCTTCACCTGTGAGATGTGGGAGGTCCGTCACCAAGTCGGATACTGTTGGGGGCGGGGGGGTGGGGGGGGTGCAAAGCTTCTATGGACGTGAAAGAGACTCCAAGATGGAATGTTGCCTCCCTGGTGCAGTGGTCCAGGATATCTCTGAATGGGCAGGGAGCATTCTGAAGTGGGGTTGGGGGGGGTGAACAGTTAGTGGTTATGGGACACATTGGTACTAACGACATAGGCAGGAAGAATGAAGAGTTCAGAGAGTTAGGTAATAAATTTAAAAACTGTGCCTCTAACGTTGCAAATCCCGGAATTACTCCCTGTGCCACGTGCCAGTGAGGCTAGAAATAGGAAGACAGTGCAGCTAAACACATGGCTCAACAGCTGGTGTAGGAGGGAGAGTTTCAGATATCTGGATCAATGAGATTTCTTCTGGGGCAGGTGGGACCTGAGAAGGACGGGCTGCATCTAAACTGGGGAGGCCCAGATATCCCGGCTGCGATGTTTGCTAACGTTAGTCAGGAGAATTTAAACTAGTGCAGCGGGGGTGGGAGCCAGAGCAGTAGGTCAGCAGGTGAAATAACTGAGGGAGTACGAGTGAATACAGTCAGTAAGACTGAGAGGAAGAGCAGGCAGGGAGATGTTATGGAACACAGCGGGACTGGTGGTCTGAAGTGTATTTGTTTCAATGCGAGAAGTATAACAGATAAGGCAATTGGAACTTGGAGCTTGGATTAGTACTTGGAACTATGATGTTGATGCTATGAAAGCGACTTGGTTGAGGGAGGGACAGGATTGGCAGCTAAACATTACAGCATTTAGATGCATCAGAAGAGATAGAGAGGATTCCGGTTGTGGCGATGCACTGCTAAGCCGCACGTTTCGGCAGCCCCCGCTCTAATGGACTTTTGGGCTCTTTTTGAGAGCCCCAACGGAAATTTTTTCGGACCAAACCCAGCGTGGGGTGACGAAGTAAGGAGTCCCCCCTAGTGTGTATGGAAAAGATCGGTGGTAGTGGCCAGATTGCGAAGGATCCTCTGGAGCAGTGGCAGAGAAGAGAAGGAAGAAGCAAGATGGCGACGGATGGAGACCAGACGACATGGAGGCCGGATCAGCAGGAATTCCTTAGACGGTGTGTGGAGGAATTAAAGAAGGAGGTGCTGGCGCCGATATTGTTGGCAATCGAAGGGCTAAAAGAAACACAACAGGCCCAGGCGTTAGAGCTCCGTGGGGTGAAGGAGAAGGCAGCTGAGAACGAGGATGAGATTCTGGGCCTAGCTGTAACAATGGAGACGCACGAGGCGCTACACAAGAGGTGTATCGAAAGACTCGAAGTCCTGGAGAGCAGGTAGAGGAGAACGAATCTCCGGATTCTGGGTCTCCCCGAGGGAGTGGAGGGAGCTGATGTTGGGGCTTATGTGAGCACGATGCTCCATTCGCTAATGGGAGCTGAGGCCCCCCCGGGTTCCCTGGAGGTGGAAGGGGCTCACCGGGTCCTTGCGAGGAGACCCAAGGCTGGAGAACCACCAAGGGCGATAGTGGTGAGATTTCACCGCTTCACCGACAGAGGCGGTTTTGAGCTGGGCCAAGAAGGTACGGAGTAGCAGGTGGGAGAATGCGGTGATACGAGTGTATCAGGACTGGAGCGCGGAGGTGGCGAGAAGGAGAGCGAGTTTTAATCGGGCCAAGGCGGCGCTCACAAGAAGAAAGTGGGTCACGCACCAAGATAGACGCTACTATTTTGAAACGTCGGAAGAGGCATGGACCTTCATCCAAGAGGAGAAATTGGGCCAGAACTGAGGGACTGATGCTGTGGGGGAGATGATGTTGTTGATGGACAGAAAATGTAAATTGGGGAATGGGAGGTTCACCGTATCGGGACGATAGATGGGGAGGGGAAAGGGAAGAGAAAAATCCCTTTTTTCTTTGAATGGGGAAACACTGAGAAATGTGGGCGCTGGTGGAAAAAGGGACATAGGTGGGGGATGGGGAATGGGAACGGGGCTGTAGGGGGAGCTGCGCCATAGGGGCGGGGCTGATCTAGGAAAGCGCGGGTTTTTTCCCGCGCTAGGGAGATGATGGCGGGAAGATAGGCGCAAGGAGGAAGAGAGTTCCACACACGGGGGGGGGGTCAAGGAGAGAGCGGGGGAAGACGGGGTCAGTTGGAGTCAGCTGACTTTCGGAAGCATTATAGGGGGAGTAACCATGCTAGATGGGGATCTAGCAAGGGGGGGGGAATAACTGGGTTGCTGCTGCTGGGATCGAGAGGGAGCTGGCAAGAGTGCGCCGCCTGGTGGGTGCGCGGGACCTGGAAGTGGGACTGGCCTAGAGTAGGTGATGGCTAGTTGGCGGGGGGTGGGGCAGGCAGCCCCCCAATCCGGCTGATCACGTGGCATGCGAGAGGCCTAAATGGGCCGATTAAGAGGGCCCCGAGTGTTCGCGATCTTAAAAGGACTGAAGGCAGACGTGGCCATGCTTCAGGAGACGCATCTGAAGGTGGCGGATCAGGTTAGGTTAAGGAAAGGATGGGTGGGACAGGTGTTCCACTCAGGGTTGGACGCGAAAGATTGAGGGGTGGCTATATTGGTGGGGAAACGGGTGTCGTTCGAGGCTAGGAATATAGTAGTGGACAACGGTGGCAGATATGTGATGGTGAGTGGTAGATTGCAGGGAATGGAGGTCGTGCTGGTACATGTATATGCCCCGAACTGGGATGATGCGGGATTTATGAAGCGGATGCTGGGACGTATCCCAGGCCTGGAGGTAGGAAGCCTGGTAATGAGGGGGGGGGGGTGGATTTCAATACTGTGCTGGATCCAAGGTTAGATTGGTCTAGATCCAGGACCGGAAGAAGGCCGGCAGCGGCCAAGGTGCTCAGGGGGTTTATGGAGCAAATGGGGGGAGTGGATCCGTGGAGATTTGCTAGGCCGTTGGCCAAAGAGTTTTCCTTTTTCTCCCATGTTCATAAGGTTTACTCCCGGATAGATTTCTTTGTTTTGAGTAGGGCACTGATTTCGAGGGTGGAAGGAACGGAGTACTCGGCCATAGCCGTTTCAGATCATGACCCGCACTGGGTGGATCTGGAACTAGGAGAGGAGAGGGAACAGCGCCCACTCTGGCGACTGGATGTGGGACTATTGGCGGATGAGGGAGTCTGTGGAAGGGCGCGGGGATGTATTGAAAGGTACCTGGAGGCCAATGATGATGGTGAGGTCCAGGTGGGGGTAGTATGGGAAGCACTGAAGGCGGTGGTTAGGGGAGAGTTGATCTCCATTAGGGCTTACAAGGAGAAAAAAAAAGAGGGCAAAGAAAGGGAGAGATTAGTGGGGGAGATTTTGAGTGTGGATAAAAGATATGCGGAGGCCCCGGACGAAGGACTATATAGGGAGAGGCGAAGACTTCAGACGGAGTTTGACCTGCTGACCACAGGGAAGGCAGAGGCACAGTGGAGGAAGGCACAGGGGATGAGATACGAATATGGGGAAAAGGCGAGTCGGCTGCTGGCCCACCAGCTTCGTAAGAGGATAGCGGCGACGGAAATAGGGGGAGTTAGGGATGAAAAGAGAACTACGGTGCGGAGTGCAGGGAAGGTAAATGAGGTGTTTAAGGCCTTTTATGAGAGGCTATATAGGTCCCAACCCCCAGGAGGGAAAAGAGGTGGAGGAGCTGGTGGTGGCAGGTCTGGGGGCGCCAATCGGGGTGAACAAGGTGACTAAAGGGCTGGGGAACGTGCAGGAAGGGAAGGCCCCGGGACCAGACAGGTTCCCGGTGGAATTTTATAGGAGGCACGTGGACTTGTTGGCCCCGCTGTTGGCAAGAACCTTTAACGAGGCCAGAGAAGGGGGAACTCTACCCCCGACAATGTCGGAGGCGACGATATCATTAATCCTGAAGCGAGATAAAGATCCGCTGCAATGCGGATCATATAGGCCTATCTCGCTCCTGAATGTAGACGCCAAGTTGCTGGCAAAAGTGCTGGCGACGAGGATCGAGGATTGTGTCCCGGGGGTGGTGCATGAAGACCAGACAGGGTTTGTAAAGGGGAGACAACTGAATGTTAACGTGCGACGGCTGTTGGGGTGATAATGATGCCCCCAGCGGAGAGGGAGGCAGAGATAGTGGCAGCGATGGATGCAGAGAAGGCATTTGATAGGGTAGAGTGGGAGTATTTATGGGAGGTGCTGAGGAGGTTTGGGTTCGGGGAGGGGTTTGTCAGTTGGGTTAAACTCCTCTATGGGGCCCCAGTGGCAAGTGTAGTCACAAATCGGCAGAGATCGGAGTATTTTCGGTTACATAGGGGAACAAGGCAGGGGTGCCCTCTGTCCCCATTACTGCTCGCGCTGGCAATTGAACCACTGGCCATAGCGTTGAGAGACTCTAGTAAATGGAGGGGGGTGGTTAGAGGGGGAAAGGAACACACAGTGTCACTCTACGCAGATGACCTACTGCTGTATGTGGCGGATCCTGTGGAGGGGATGACAGAGGTCATGCAGATATTGAGGGAGTTAGGAGATTTTTCGGGATATAGGCTTAATATGGGGAAGAGTGAGCTTTTCGTAGTACACCCCGGGGATCAGGGAAGAGGGATAGACGGCCTGTCATTAAGGAAAGCGGAAAGGAGCTTCCGATATTTGGGGATTCAGGTAGCCAGGAGCTGGGGAACTTTACACAAACTCAATCTGACACGGCTGGTGGAGCAGATGGAGAAGGATTTCAAGAGGTGGGATATGCTGCCGCTCTCATTGGTGGGCAGAGTACAGGCGGTCAAGATGATGGTCCTCCCAAGGTTTCTTTTTGTGTTTCAATGTCTCCCCATTTTGATCACTAAGGCCTTTTTTAATAAAATAGATAAGATTGTTATGAGTTTTGTGTGGGCAGGGAAGACCCCGAGGGTAAGGAGGGGGTTCCTGCAGTGCAGCAGGGACAGAGGAGGACTGGCGTTGCCGAATCTGGACGATTATTACTGGGCCGCCAATGTTGCGATGGTTCGCAAGTGGATGAGGGAGGGAGAGGGGGCGGCGTGGAAGAGGCTGGAGACGGCGTCCTGTAAAGGAACAAGCCTAAAGGCGCTGGTGACGGCGCCGCTACCGCTCTCCCCGAAAAGGTATACCACGAACCCAGTGGTGGCGGCAACCTTAAGGATCTGGGGGCAATGGAGGCGACTTAGGGGTGTGACGGGTGCCTCGGTGTGGTCAGGAACAACCATAGGTTTGTCCCAGGAAGGATGGACGGAGGGTTCCAGAGCTGGCATCGGGCAGCAATTAGGAGATTGTGAGATATGTTTATCGACGGGACGTTTGCGAGCCTGGGAGCGCTGGAGGAAAAGTATGAGTTGCCCCCAGGGAATATCTTTAGATACATGCAAGTGAGGGCGTTTACGTGGCAACAGGTGAGGGAATTTACGCTGCTCCTGACACAGGGGATCCAGGATAGAGTGATTTCGGGGGTATGGGTCGGGGAGGGAAAAGTGTCCGAAATATATCAGGAGATGAGAGACGAGGGGGAGGCACTGGTAGAGGAGCTGAAGGGAAAATGGGAAGAGCTGGGGGAGGAGATTGAGGAGGGTCTGTGGGCTGATGCCCTAAGTAGGGTAAATTCCTCTTCCTCGTGTGCCAGGCTTAGCCTGATACAATTCAAGGTTCTACACAGAGCACACATGACGGGAGCGAGGCTGAGCAGGTTCTTCGGGGTGGAGGACAGGTGCGGGAGGTGCTTGGGAAGCCCGGCGAACCACACACATGTTTTGGTCGTGTCCGGCACTGGATGAGTACTGGAGGGGAGTGGCAAGAGTGATTTCAAAGGTGGTGAAGGTCCGGGTCAAGCCAGGTTGGGGGTTAGCTATATTTGGGGTAGCGGATGAGCCGGGGTGCAGGAGGCGAAAGAGGCCGATATTCTGGCCTTTGAGTCCCTGGTAGCCCGGCGAAGGATCTTATTCATGTGGAAGGAAGTGAAACCCCCCGGCGTGGAGGCCTGGACAAACGATATGGCAGGGTTCATAAAACTGGAACGGATGAAGATTGCGTTGAGAGGATCGGTTCAGGGGTTTTCCAGGCGGTGGCAACCGTTCCTTGACTATCTCGCGGAACGTTAAGGGAAAATAGATCGTCAGCAGCAGCCCAGAGGAGGAGGTGGGGGGGGGGGGGCGCAACCTGTTTGTCCTGGTTGGGGTGGAGGGGGGGAGCACTATTTTTTGTTACTTTGTTAGTTCACTATTTTATTTAAATAATGTTATCTATTAGTTATTGTGTTATCTTTTTTGTTGATTTGTAAGGTGGAAAAATTGTGTTTGAAAACTTTAATAAAATATATATTTTTTTAAAAAAGGAGAGATAGAGGGGAATGCAAATGGGGTGGTGGAGTTACACTACTGGTTAAGGAGAATATCACAGCTGGACTATGGGATGACATCTCGGAGGGTTCATGCAGCGAGGTAATCTGGGTAGAGCTCTGGAATAGGAAGGGTACAGTCACAATGTTGGGGGTTTACTACAGGCCTCCGAACAGCCAGTGGGCGATAGAGGAACATATATGCAGACAGGTTTTGGACATATAAAAGCAACAGGGGTGTTGTGGTGGGTGATTTTAACTTCCCCGATATTGACTGGGACTCACTTAGCGCTGGGGCTTGGATGGGGCAGGGTTTGTGTGGAGCATCCAGGAGGGCTTCTTGAAAGAATATGTAAATAGTCCAACTCGGGAAGGGGCCGTATTGGACCTGGTATAGGGGAATGAGCCCGGCCAGGTGGTCGAAGCTTCAGTAGGGGAGCATTTTAGGAACAGTGACCATAATTCAGTAAATTTTAAGATGCTTGTAAGGCTAAGAGTCCTCCTCAGATGACGGTATTAAATTAGGGAAGGCTAATTATAACAATATCCGGCAGGAACTGAAGAATGTAGATTGGGGGCGGCTGTTTGAGGATAAATCAACATCTGGCATGCGGGAGTCTTTAGGAATTCAGGACGGCATGTTCCTGTGAGGAAGAAGGATAAGTATGGCAATTTCAGGAACCTTGGATAACGAGGGATATTGTGAGCCTAGTCAAAAAGAAAAAGGATGCATTTGTACGGGCTAGAACGCTGGGAACAGAGCTCTTGAGGAACATAAAGTAAGTAGCAAGGAGTCAGAAGGGCTAAAAGGGGTCATGGCCATTGGCAAACAGTAAGAAGTCTTACAACATCAGGTTAAAGTCCAACAGGTTTGTTTCAAATCACTAGCTTTCGGAGCACTGCTCCTTCCTCAGGGACTTTAACTTGGTGTTGTAAGACTTCTAACTGTGCTCACCCTAGTCCAATGCAGGCATCTCCACATCATTGGCAAACAGGATTAAGGAGAATCCCAAGACTTTTTACACATACATAAAGAGCAAGAGGGTAGCCAGGGAAAGGATTGGCCCACTCAAGGTCAGGGGAGGGAATCTATGTGTGGAGCCAGAGGAATTGGGTAAGGTATTAAAGGAGTACTTTACATCAATATTCACCAAAGAGAAGGACTTGGTGGATGAAGAGTCTGGGGAAGTGTGTGTAGATAGTCTGGGTAACATAGAGATCAAAAAGGAGGTGGTGTCAGAGATTACTGAAAGTGGCAACGCAAGTGGATGAGGTAGTCAAGAAGGCAGCACGGTAGCTTTGTGGATAGCACAATTGCACAATTGTGGATATCCACAATTGTGGATTGCACAGCTCCAGGGTCCCAGGTTCGATTCCCGGCTTGGGTCACTGTCTGTGCAGAGTCTGCACATTCTCCCCGTGTGTGCGTGGGTTTCCTCCGGGTGCTCCGGTTTCCTCCCACAGTCCAAAGATGTGCAGGTTAGGTGGATTGGCTATGCTAAATTGCCCTTAGTGTCCAAAATTGCCCTTAGTGTTGGGTGGGGTTACTGGGTTATGGGGATAGGGTGGAGGTGTGGACCTTGGGTAGGATGCTCTTTCCAAGAGCCGGTGCAGACTCGATGGGCCGAATGGCCTCATTCTGCACTGTAAATTCTATGTAATCTATGTTGTCTTCATCGGTCGGAGCATCGAGTAAAAAAAATTTGCAAGTCATGCTGCAGCCGTGCAGAACCTTAATTAGGCCAGAATAACAACATTGCGCACAATTCTGGTCGCTACACTACCAGAAGGATGTGGAGGCTTTGGAGAGGGTACAGAAGAGATTTACCAGGATGTTGCCTGGTTTGGAGGGCATTAGCAATGAGGAGAGGTTGGAGAAACTCTGTTTGTTTTCCCTGGAATGATGGAGGTTGAGGGACGACCTGATAGAAGTTTACATGGACAGAGTGGATAGTCAAAAGCTTCGTACTAGGGTGGAAAAGTCAATTACTAGGGGTCATAAGCTTAAGGTACGAGGGGCAAAGTTTAGAGATGCGCAAGGCACTTTTTTCCCCCCCCAGAGGGTGTCGCTGCCGGGGGGGGGGGGTTTCAATTGTTCCATGTAATGGCGGGTTCTACATTCTCATCACTTCAAAATAAAAACAATCTTACTATTTCCTCATCGAGGTTATACTTATACTTCTTACTGAAACATACAAACATGGATCAGGCCATTCAGTGTTTCGGAAATGCACTGCCATCTAATAAACTTCTGGCTGGTCTGATGATAACCTCACATCTGCATCCTGTCTATCCAATAATCTATCCACCTTTGCCTTCAAAATATTCAAAGACTGTTTCCATCACCTGTTCAGGAAGAGAGTTACAAACACAAGAGAAAAATTTCACCTCATCTCCATTTTAAATGGCGACCGCTTATTTTTAAACAGTGTTCTCGATTCTTCCACAAGAGGAAACATCCTCTCGACATCCACCCTGCCAACACCGCTCAGGCACTTATATGTTTCAACAAGGCACGTCTTACTCCAGCAGATACAAGTTCAGCCTGTCGATCCTTTCCTCTTAAGACAACCTACCCATTCCATAACTGAAGTTTCTCATCCCTAGAACCATTCTTGTAAACCTCTTCTGCACTCGCTCTCCAACATATTCACATCCTACCTAGTGTGGCGCCCAGAACTGTGAACAATACTCCAGCTGAGGTCTAACTAGTGTCATTGTATACGTTTTAGCAGAACCTGCTCATTCTTTTGCCCTATGCCACTGTTAATAAAGCCCAGAATAGCGTATATTTTATTAACTGCTCTACACTGTGCTCTTCAGTTTACAATACTTCCAAGTTTTATGTCGTCCGCAAACCTCATACCTCAGCCATGGTGCCTTCATGTGCAAATTTCCTTCTCGGTCCCTAATCAACCCTACTCCCCTTTCCCATCCCTTTACTATTTATATGCCAATAGAAAACATTCGGATTCCCCTCAATGTTGGCTTCCAATCTTCTCATTATACCTCTTTGCTTCTCTTTTTAAAAAATTATTATTTTTTAAATAAATGTAAGAGTATCCAATTCATTTTTTCCAATTAAGGGGCAATTTAGCATGGCAAATCCACCTACCCTGCACATCTGTGTGTTTTAGGGGCGCGGGGAGAATGTGCAAACTCCACACGGACAGTAACCCAGAGCCGGGATCGAACTTGGGACCTCAACGCCGTGAGACAGCAGTGCTAACCACTGCACCACCGTGCTGCCCTCCCTCTTTGCTTCTCTAATTAGCTTTTTCAACTCCCCTTTGAACCTTCTGTATTCCTCTTGAATTGTATTTTCTACCTGACAGCTGTCAAAAGCAAACATTTTCTTCTTTATCTGAATTTCTATCTGCCTTTTCACCCATGGAGCTCTGGATTTGTTTGCCCGTCCTTTCCCATGACTGTGTCTAGGCCATTTCTATTTTGAAAGTAGCCCAAACTTCATCTGCAAGTTTTCACCCCAACCTTCCATTCCAGCCTAACTGGCCCAGCTCCCTTCTTGCCCCATTGAAGATTCTTCTCACAGTTAATTATTTTTACTCTGGATTGCCTATAATCCTTTTCTATCATCACCCTAAACTTTACAATACAATGATCTCTGTCTCCTAAATGTTCCCACACTGACACTTTATCCCATCTCATTTCCAAGAGCCTGCTATTATATACTGTTCTAGACACCCACAAGTGGGAGCTATTTCTCCACGTCCACTCTATCAAGCTCCATCATAATATTGATGACTTTTTGACTCTCCTCTCCTGCTGAGTAAAATAGCCCAAGCCAGCAGCATCTTTTTCCAAACTTTCTGCTACTGGTTCAATTTCATTTTTGTAAAATGGAGACTTGAAATGCTTGCAGAACTGCGAGCGTGCTCTCATCATGGTTCTGTATAGATTTAACACTGCCTCCCTGCTTGGTGTTCTACAACTTCAGAAATCGAGTTGCTTCTTTCAGTGGTTTATGTAGATGTACAGCGCTCTGCTTTTTTGTTAACCATTTAGTTTCTTACCTGAAATGGAAAACATCTGTTTTAGGACTGTTCTTGCTTAAGCCCTTTGAAACAGGGTATCTACCTTTATTTCCTCACTTTGTATCCGTTGTATCTCATGTTCCATAGGTAACTCTCGAAGCAATTGTGTCTCAGGGTCACAGCCTCCATTTCTCAGCTCACTACGCTTGTCCAACTCCTGTAACAGATGATCCTTCTCAGCCATCCACACTTTTTCAGCATCTCGACCCTCGAATTTCAGTTGAAGGAAGTCTTTGGTACTCTCATAGAGTAGATTCTGAGTCTTGTGCAGTCTGGGGAAAATGCAACGGATTTGACACTTAGTTCTGAGAATTTGGTTCTCCCGCCTCTCCAATACCAACACAGTCAAAGGAAGTAGCCCCTATATTTAGGTATTTGAGTCATTCCAATGAGAGCCACGGAAATATACAAATTCCCAATATCCAGATCTGATCAATATCTCTCCCTACTCCTGATATAATATCCACTTCTATTCAACAGATCACATCCCGATATCTGTAGTGGATTCAATATTGAGTCTGCAGGCCTCGACAGGGCTTTATTTGGAAGATGTTAACACCAGAGGTTGCAATGTTAGACTGCCCATCTGCACAAATGACCAATGATGTAATCTCTGATGATGTGACGCAATCATTCTCTTAAAGTGCTACAAGGCTGCTTTTGAGGAAACACTTAAAATGCTCGCAATACACATTTCCTCCCCCTTTAAATCTTAGGTCCCTAGCATATTTATCAATTAGTAACATGAATAATCAATCAGCAACAGTCAATACGTCAGACATTCCAGAGGTCGTCGTTCGTTGTGGTTGTTGACGAACCTCAGGTGTCTGTGTTATCGTATTTGCTGCAACCTCTGGTGTCTTTGACTTGGTGTGAGCATCGTCAGTGTTTATCTTAACTGGAGTTGACATAGTGATCTGAGGTTGCTTTGCGTTCGATTTGCAATTGAGGTGTTTTCCCCAATTGATTCAATTAGTGTCAGGTTCTCGGGAACGTCCAGGTCGTCTCTTGGCACAGCTGGATTTGGGCTCTGTTGGTTCTTGTTGCCAAAAGTTGATCTGCATGTCTTCTCCATATTACATCATCTCGGTTTGTACGGTGTAGACCAGTCCTGTCTGTGTTCAGAAAGTGGCAGGAATCCACTTTTCATCTGCGGTATAATTTCTTGTCAGAACCTCTTGGCACATTTGTGATAGGGTCATAAGGAGCGGACCAGATGTGTTGAATTCCGTTCTCCTTCAAGTAGATTTTTTTTAAAATTTAAAGTGCCCAATTTTTTTTTTCCAATTAAGGGGCAATTTAGCATGGCTAACCCACCTCACCTGCACATCCTTGGGTTGTGGGGGTGAGACCCACGCAGACACGGGGAGAATGTGCAAACTCCACACAGATAGTGACCCGAGGTAGGGAGTTTATTAACTCTTGAGATATGAACTGCGGTCCATTACTGCTCACTAGTTGTTCAGGGTCACAGAATCTGAAGATTTCACCCAATCTCTGAATTGTTTTCTCCAATGATAGAAGCTTCAGGGATGTAGTTACTCCGAAGAATAAAGATAAATGGGTGACGGTGAGAGGGGCTGGGAGGAAGCAGTCAGTACAGGGATCCCCTGTGGTGTTCCCCTGAGTAACAAGTATACTGCTTTGGATACTGTTGGGGGAGGGGGGGGGGGGGACTTACCAGGGGTAAGCCATGGGGTACAGGTCTCTGGCACAGAGTCTGTCCCTGCTGCTCAGAAGGTAAGGGGGGAGAGGTGTAGAGCATTAGTCATTGGAGACTCCATAGTCAGGGGGATAGATAGGAGATTCTGTGGGAACGAGAGAGACTCGCGGTTGGTGTGTTGCCTCCCAGGTGCCAGGGTGCGTGATGTCTCGGATCATGATTTCGGGATCCTTAAGGGGGGGGGGGGAGGCAGCCCCAAGTCGTGGTCCACATAGGTACCAACGACATAGGCAGGAAAAGGGATAGGGATGTAAGGCAGGAATTCAGGGAGCTAGATTTTAAAAGATCGCGGAGATTTTAAAAGATCGCGCCCTAGTTTCGGGAGCCGTTCGGAGGAGAATGAGCCAGGACATTGAAAACAGCGCGGGAGATTTAAAAAGCGCAGGAGCTGCGAGTCAGAGCGGAGATTTTAAAAGATCGCGGCATAGTTTCGGGAGCCGTTCGGAGGAGGAGGAGCAGTCTCTGTCAGGAAGAGAACCTGAGAACATCTAAGACACTCAGAAGGTAAGTGATTTTTACTCATTTTTACTTTTATACCTTTTTCAAATTGTGTGTGTCGGGGGGAAACTGAAGTGACATCACAGAAAAGCTGTGACCTGAGTGGCTGGTTGGGAATCTACACTACATTAAAAAAATTAAGCATTGGTAACTAATTAAACATAATTACTGAATGATAATTTAGAGGGGTATCTAAGCCAGAGATCGGAGAGTACTATATTTAGCTTTTGCATTTATATTAGAAATCTAGTGCTAGGAAGCAGATAGTTAACGGTAGCTTTGAAAAAATTTAAAAAATATATATAAATTTTTAAAAAAAACTTTTACTTTTAATTAATTGACGCAATGTCAGTTAGAGGGGTGCAGTGCTCTGACTGTGAGATGTGGCAGGTCCGGGAGGCTTCCAGCGTCCCGGATGGCTTCATCTGCAGAAAGTGCACCCAACTGGAGCTCCTCACAGACCGCATGGTTCGGTTGGAGCAGCAATTGGATGCACTTAGGAGCATGCAGGTGGCGGAAAGCGTCATAGATCGCAGTTATATAAATGTGGTCACACCCAAGGTGCAGGCAGAGAAATGGGTGACCACCAGAAAGGCAGGCAGTTAGTGCAGGAATCCCCTGTGGTTGTCCCCCTCTCGAACAGGTATACCCCTTTGGATACTGTCGGGGGGGATAGCCTATCAGGGGAAAACAGCAGCAGCCAGAGCAGTGGCACCACGGCTGGCTCTGATGTTCAGAAGGGAGGGTCAAAGCGCAGAAGAGTAATAGTAATAGGGGACTCTATAGTAAGGGGCACAGATAGGCGCTTCTGTGGACGTGAAAGAGACTCCAGGATGGTATGTTGCCTCCCTGGTGCCGAAACTTCACACTTCATCTTCACATAGGCCTCCTTCTTCCTCTTAACAAGAGATTCCACTTCCTTGGTAAACCACGGTTCCCTCGCTCTACGCCTTCCTCCCTGCCTGACTGGTACATACTTATCAAGAACACGCAGTAGCTGATCCTTGAACAAGCCCCACTTATCCAGTGTGCCCAACACTTGCAGCCTACTTCTCCACCTTATCCCCCCCCAAGTCACGTCTAATGGCATCATAATTGCCCTTCCCCCAGCTATAACTCTTGCCCTGCGGTGTATACTTATCCCTTTCCATCATTAACGTAAACGTCACCGAATTGTGGTCACTGTCCCCAAAGTGCTCTCCTCCCTCCAAATCCAACACCTGGCCTGGTTCATTACCCAAAACCAAATCCAACGTGGCCTCGCCTCTTGTTGGCCTGTCAACATATTGTTTCAGGAAACCCTCCTGCACACACTGTACAAAAAACGACCCATCTATTGTACTCGAACTATATCTTTTCCAGTCAATATTTGGAAAGTTAAAGTCTCCCATAATAACTACCCTGTTACTTTCGCTCTTATCCAGAATCAAGAGATGCAGAAGGACTGGTCCAGAGCGATTGAGGAAGCAGTAGCACCTCTTCGTAGGAGTGTGGATCACGTGGGGAGGTACCAGGAGCAGCAAAGTGCAACAATCCAAGAAGTCGGACCATAGTGATCGGATTGTGTCGTTGGAGGCAGAGGTGGCAATGCTGGGTGTGGTCTGAAAACTGCTGAGGGCGAAGGTGGGCCATGAGAAGTGGACCAGGCAGCAGAAGTCACGAATTGTCAATCTGTTAGACGACATGGAGGGAACGAGTGCCATGGCGACATTTTGAAGATGGTCACGCAGCTGATCAAGTCTTCGAGAATGTTCCGGAGGTGGATCATGCCCAACGGTCACTGCGACAGAGGCTGAGAGCAAGTGAGCCGCCATGGGCGGTGATTGTGTGTATTCACAAGTTGCAGAAAAAGATTCTGAGTTGGGCAAAGGAAACCAGAGACTATGGTTCGAGGGGGGAAATCGGATCCGTATCCGGTTAGTGTCTGGAACGAGCTGCCAGAGGCAGTAGTAGAGGCGGCTACAATTTTGTCTTTTAAAACAGTAATTTAGAGAATAATATGGAAAAGCTGGGTAGCGGGTTATGGGCCAAATGGGACTAGCTTAGTGGTAAAAAACTGGGCGGCATGACAAGTTGGGCCCAAGGGTCTGTTTCCATGCTGTAAACCTCTGTGGCTCTATGACCCCAGACGTGTAGATGGTTTTAGGTCAGACGGGCAAATAGGAGGATAGAGCAGCTAAACACATGGCAAAACTAATGGTGTAGGAGGGAGGGTTTCAGATTCCTGGACCATTGGGATCTCTTCCGGGGCAGGTGGGACCTGTACAAGAAGGACGGATTGCATCTAAACTCGAGGGGCACCAATATCGTGGCTGGGAGGTTTGCTAGTGTCACTCAGGAGGATTTAAACTAATATGGCAGGGGTGGGAACCAAAGAGTTAACTTAGGTGTCATAACTGAAGGGGAAATAGAGAACAAAAATAAGCTAACAACATCACCCTCAGGCAGAGCAAAAAAAGGTGACAAGTGTGAGAAGGGAGGTGTTCAATGCAGGACTGAGGGTATTGTACCTCAATGTGCGCAATATACAGAACAAGGTAAATGAGCTTGTTGCGCACATTGAAATTCGCCGGTACGATGTTGTGAGCATCACAGTGAGGTGGCTGCAAGAGGATCAGGGCTGGGATCTAAATATACAAGGATATGTGTCCCATCGAAAGGACAGGCAGATGGGCAGATTGTCAGTAAGGAATGAAGTTAAATTGATAGCACGGAGCAATATAGAATCAGAATGCATAGAATCTCTTGTGGGTAGAGTTGAGGAATCACAAAGGCAAAAAGACCCATATGGGAGTTATGTACAGGCCCCTGGGCAGTAGTCAGATGTGGGGCAGAAAATAAATCAGGAGATAAAGAAAGCATGTAAAAAAGGCACAATAATCATGGGGAACTTCAATGAGCACGTGGACTGGGAAAATCAGGTTGGCAGCCGGCTTTTCATAATGCCGGCTGAAAGTGGCCGCGAACATGTTAAAAAAAAAAAAAAAATTGGCTGCATTACACATGATCGGGCACGCATGCGCAGGGTGGCCGCTATTTTTTTTTATAAACGGTTGCAGCTTTTTGTTTCACAGGTTCTGTAGTGGTTTTTATTCATTTTATTTTATTTACAAGTTTTATTCATTTTTTTCATTTATTTTACTCATTTAAAAAAATTTTTTTTTTTTTTTTTTTTACAAGTTCGGGGGAGTGGTTTATTTGATAAAATTTTACAGGAAAAAAATTCTGAACTTTGAACAGATGGAGACTCCATACTTTCCGACACCAGAAGGCTTCACCTTCATCCAACGGGTTCCATTGGAGGAGTGTGTACGAGGGCCAAAGGGACCCAAAACCATTTCCTCCATTCTTGTCAGCAGCAAACAAGGCAAGAGAAAATGGTGGGTCGCGCAGGTTGGCCGGCGTGGGTCGCGAAGGTCAGCCGGTTAGTAAAAATGGGTCCACTGAAAAAAAGTTTGAAGAACACTGCACTAGGGAACAGGCAATTCTGGATTTGGTGATGTGTAATGAGGCAGACTCGATTAGGGATCTGAAGATGAAGGAAGCCTTAGGAAGCAGTGACCACAATATGATAGAATTTACCCTGCAGTTTGAGGGCGAGAAGTTGGAGTCAGATGTAACAGTATCAAAATTAAATAAGGGTAACTACAAAGACAGGAGGGAGGAGGTGGCCAGTGTTGATTGGAAAAGGAGCCTAGTAGGGAAGACAGTGAAACTGCAATGGCAGGAGTTTTGGGGGGTTATTCGGGAGGCACAACAGAAATTCATCCCAAGGAGGAGGAAACACGCTCAGGGCAGGACAAGGCATCCATGGTTGACGAGGGAAGTCAAGAACAGCATAAAAGCAAGAGAAAGCATACAAAGTGGTGAGGATTAGTGGGAAGCCAGAGGATTGGGAAGCCTTCAAAAGTGAGCAGAGGACAACTAGAAAAGCAATAAGGGGAGAGAAAATGAAATCTGAGTGCAAGCTAGCTAGTAATATAAAAGAAGATAGGAAGAGTTTCATTCAATGTACAAAAGGGAAGAGAGAGGCAAAAATAGACATTGGACCGCTGGAAAATGTGGCTGGAGAAGTAATAGGAAACAAAGAAATGGCAGACTTTACATACGTCTTCGCGGTGGAAGACACCAGTGGGATGCCAGAGCTCCAGGAGGCAGAGGTGAGTGCAGTGACCATTACTAAGGAGAGGGTTCTGGGAAAACTGAAAGTTCTGCAGGTGGATAAGTCACCTAGACCGGATGGACTACACCCCAGGGTCCTAAAAGAGATAGCTGAGAAAATTGTGGAGGCATTGGTGATCTTTCATGAATCACTGGAGGTAGGAAGGATCCCAGAGGACTGGAAAGTGGCGAATGTAACACCACTGTTTAAGAAGGGAGGGAGGCAGAAGACGGAAAATTATAGGCCCATTAGCCTGACGTCGGTGATTGGTTAGATTTTAGAGTCCGTTATTAAAGATGAGATCGCGGAGTACTCGGAAGTGCATGGTAAAATAGGACTGAGTCAGCACGGCTTTGTCAAAGGGAGGTCACGTCTGACAAATCTATTAAGAGTTCTTTGAGGAGGTAACAAGGAAGTTAGACAAAGGAGAACCAGTGGACATGATTTATTTAGATTTCCAGAAGGCCTTTGACAAGGTGCTGCACAGGAGAATATTAAATAAGTTAAAAGCCCGTGGTGTTAAGGGTAAGATCCTGGCATGGGTAGAGGATTGGCTGACTGGCAGCAGGCAGAGTGTGGGGATAAAGGGGTATTTTTCAGGATGGCAGCCGGTGACTAGTGGTGTGCCTCAGGGATCTGTGCTGGGACTACACAATGTACATTCATGATCTGGAAGAAGGAACTGAAGGCACTGTTGCTAAGTTTGCAGATTATACAAACATCTTTAGAGGGACAGGTAGTACTGAGGAAGCAAGGGAGCTGCAGAAGGACTCGAAAACGCTAGGAGAGTGGGCAATGAAGAGGTAAATGAAATACAATGTAGAAAAGTGTGAGGTTATGCACTTTAAAAGGAGGAATTTAGGCATAGACTATTTTCTAAACGGGAAATGCTTAGGAAACAGAAACACAAAGGGACTTGGGAGTCCTTGTTCACGATTCTCTTAAGGTTAATGTACAGGTTCAGTCGGCAGTTAAGAAGGCAAATGCAATGTTCGCATTCATGTCAAGAGGGCTAGAATACAAGACCAGGGATGTACTTCTGAGGCTGTACAAGACTCTGGTCAGACCCCATTTGGAGTATTGTAAACAGTTTTGGGTCCCGAATCGAAGGAAGGATGTGTTGGCCATGGAAAGGGTCCAGAGGAGGTTCACAAGAATGATCCCTGGAATGAACAGCTTGTTGTATGTGGAACGGTTGAGGACTCTGGGTCTGTACTCGGAGTTTAGAAGGATGGGGGGGGGGAAAATCATATTGAAACTGCGAGGCCTGGATAGAGTGGACGTGGAGAGGATGTTTCCACTTGTAGGAAAAACTAGAACCAGAGGACACCATCTCAGACTAAAGGGCTAATCCTTTAAAATAGAGATGAGGAGGAGTTTCTTCAGCCAGAGGGTGGTGAATCTGTGGAACTCTTTGCCACAGAAGGCTGTGGAGGCCAAATCACTGAGTGTCTTTAAGACAGAGATAGATAGGTTCTTGATTAATAAGGGGATCAGGGGCTACAGGGAGAAAGCAGGAGAATGGGGATGAGAAAAATATCGGCCATGATTGAATGGCAGAGCAGACTCTGCTCCTATGTCTTACGGTCAGCATTGTCGATGCAGGCTTGGAGGGCCAAGGGTCTGTCCCTGTGCTGCTCTTTTCTTTACTCTTAAGGTGCTATAGGTTCAGCCTATATCATTGGTCAGTTTGCCACCAGCAAATGGGTCATAGAATCATAGAATTTAGAGTATAAGGAGGCCATTTGGCCCATTGAGTCTGCACCAGCCCTTGGAAAGGGCACCCCATTTAAACCTATATTTCCAACCTATCCCCGTAATCCAGTAACCCCACCTAACCTTTTTGGACACTAAGGGCAATTTAGCATGGCCAATCCACCTAACCTGTACATCTTTGGACTGTGGGAGGAAACCGGAACACCCGGAGGAAACCCACGCAGACACTGGGAGAGCATGCGGACTCCGCACAGACGGTGACCCAAGCCAGGAATCGAACCTGGGACCCTGGTGCTGTGAAGCCAGTGCTAACCACTATGCTACCATGCTGCCCTGCGTCGCCGGATGCTTCCTCGGAACATGCCATATTATACATTCTGTCTGTGTCCCAATATTGTTAAAGATAAGGTTCCCCATGGTAGGCTTCTGCAGAAAGTAAGGAGGCATCGGATAGTGGGAAATTTGGCCAGTTGGATAACAAACTGGCTAACCGATAGAAGTCAGAGAGTGGTGGTGGATGGCAAATATTCAGCCTGGATCCCAGTTACCAGTGGCGTACCGCAGGGGTCAGTTCTGGGTCCTCTGCTGTTTGTGATTTTCATTAATGACTTGGATGAGGGAGTTGAAGGGTGGGTCAGTAAATTTGCAGACGATACGAAGATTGGTGGAGTGGTGATAGTGAGGAGGGCTGTTGTCGGCTCCAAAGAGACATAGATAGGATGCAGAGCTGGGCTGAGAAGTGGCAGATGGAGTTTAACCCTGAAAAGTGTGAGGTTGTCCATTTTGGAAGGACAAATATGAATGCGGAATACAGGGTTAACGGTAGAGTTCTTGGCAATGTGGAGGAGCAGAGAGATCTTGGGGTCTATGTTCATACATCTTTGAAAGTTGCCACTCAAGTGGATAGAGCTGTGAAGAAGGCCTATGGTGTGCCCGCGTTCATTAACAGAGGGATTGAATTTAAGAGCCGTGAGGTGATGATGCAGCTGCACAAAACTTTGGTAAGGCCACATTTGGAGCACTGTGTACAGTTCTGGTCGCCTCATTTTAGGAAGGATGTGGAAGCTTTGGAAAAGGTGCAAAGGAGATTTACCAGGATGTTGCCTGGAATGGAGAGTAGGTCTTACGAGGAAAGGTTGAGGGTGCTAGGCCTTTTCTCATTAGAACGGGGAAGGATGAGGGGGCGACTTGATAGAGGTTTATAAGATGATCAGGGGAATAGATAGAGTAGACAGTCAGAGACTTTTTCCCCGGGTGGAACAAACCATTACAAGGGGACATGAATTTAAGGTGAATGGTGGAAGATATAGGGGGGATTTCAGAGGTAGGTTCTTTACCCAGAGTGTAGTGGGGGCATGGAATGCGCACTGCCTGTGGAAGTAGTTGAGTCAGAAACATTAGGGCCCTTCAAGCAGCTATTGGATAGGTACATGGATTACGGTAAAATGATATAGTGTAGATTTATTTGTTCTTAAGGGCAGCACGGTAGCATTGTGGATAGCACAATTGCTTCACAGCTCCAGGGTCCCAGGTTCGATTCCGGCTTGGGTCACTGTCTGTGCGGAGTCTGCACATCCTCCCTGTGTCTGCGTGGGTTTCCTCCGGGTGCTCCGGTTTCCTCCCACAGTCCAAAGATGTGCAGGTTAGGTGGATTGGCCGTGATAAATTGCCCTTGGTGTCCAAAATTGCCCTTCGTGTTGGGTGGAGGTATTGACTTTGGGTAGGGTGCTCTTTCCAAGAGCCGGTGCAGACTCAATGGGCCGAATGGCCTCCTTCTGCACTGTAAATGCAATGATAATCTATGATTAAACTAGGACAAAGGTTCGACACGACATGGTGGGCCGAAGGGCCTGTTCTGTGCTGTATTTTTCTATGTTCCATGTTCTAAGACTGCACCCCAATGTGAGTGGCCCCTGTTTTTATCATAGGCCTGCAACAGATCATATAAAAAGGGGAGGAATCAATCACTGATAAACAGCAATCACTGGTTGTCGCACTCTACATTAAACTGACTTGTCTGTCAGAGTTTTGATTTTGTCTTTATCCCGTTCTTGCTGCACATGTGCCTCCTCCATGCGAATCCTTCGATCCTCCAACAATGCATCAATTTGTTCTTTCGCCAATTGTGTTTGTTCCTGCAACTGGGACTGCAAGGCTTCAACCTTAGAGGTGGGGGAAGGGAAACACAAGAAAAGCAAACAATAAGTAGCAAAATTAACACGAAAGGAAGCTGCTGCAGGTCTTCAATGTCACATGCACACGGAAAGGAATGCTAAACATGGAAAAATTTGGGCAGAGAATTAAAAATGCACAGGCTGCGGATGAACTTGCTCTTGAAAGCGCCCAAAACCCTAAACAAATCAAAAAGCCCCCAAAACCCTAAACAAACGAAAATACAAGAAAAGCCCCGTACATGGGAGTGACAGAATCTATGAGGAACTGCTCCTCCAATAAGAGATTCTGTCCCTCCCAGGTTTGTTGCTCCTGATCCGCCCAACCACAGGTTTTCTCTCTGCAGAGAGAGAGAATTGATGACTGGAAGAGCAGCACATGCAGGAGGGAGGGAATCTACGACTATATGAGCTGGAGCTGCCACCATGCAGGAATCACCAATCGATTCAAGAAGAGGTCACTTTGAAGATGAAAAATGAAGAAAATTTGTAGAAGCGCAGTTAATAGGAGTGTTGAGGGGCGACATCTAGGCCCGATTGCCAGATATGAGCAACTGTTGAATAGACATCTTCAATCAGTGCAGTAAGAATCCCGGGCAGCTGGTCTAGAAATTTATACTCTTTTGTGATCACCTGCAAACTGAATTAACTCAGAACAAATATTAATGTTTTTTAATGCAGTGGCACATTGTTCTTTTTTTATTATTTTATGGGATGTGAGTGCCATTGGCTGGGCCAGCATTTGTTGCTAATTCCTAATTTCCCTTGAATTGAGTGTTTTGTTAGTTCATTGCAGAGGGGACAGTTTAGAGTCAACCACATGTAAGCCAGATCAGGTAAGGATTGGATACTTCCCTCCCTCAAGGACTTAACAAAAATAAAAGAACAATACAGCACAGGAACAGGCCCTTTGGCCCTCCAAGCCTGTACCGGTCATGATACCACCTTTGGCCAAACCCTCAGCGTTTCCCAGTGCCGCATTCCTCTATACCCATCCTATCCACGTATTTGTCGAGATGCCTTTTGAACGGCATTAATGTATCTGCTTCCACAACCTCCCCTGGCAGCACTCAGCACCCTCTGTAAAAAACCTGCTTCGCACATCTCCTCTAAACTTTGCCCCACGGACCTTAAACAATGCCTCCTACTGACTGAACCTTCCACCCTGCATGCCCATTCACTCTATCCGTGGCCTTCATTATCTCGTAGACCTCTGTCAGGTCATCCCTCAACCTTTGTCGTTCTAATGAAAACGGTCCGGGTATATTCAGCCTCTCCACATAGCTAACACCCTCTAGACCAGGCAATATCCTGGTAAAACTCCTCTGCACCTTTTCCAAGCCCCCACATCTTTCTATTAGTGTGGCGACCAGAAATGTGCGCACAATATTCCAAGTGTGGCCTTACCAAGGTTCTATACAACTGTAGCATGACTTGCCAGTTTTTATAAAAACTACAAGAGCTTCCTACAGACATACAGCAGCAGAGTCTGGATCACAGTGTGGAAACTCAAAATGTACCTGGAGCAGCAAAGTTTGATTATCTTTCTGGTAGTTTTCTGGGAAAGTAGGACTAACACCTCTGGTCACTTTTGAAGCTGTTTTTTGATGACCTTTTGAAGACAAAAGCAAAACAAAATACAAAAAGCATAGCAATAAAATATAATTGTTGATATGGTATGTGAAGCTTCTGAGAAAAGTACAGTGTGCTTCATGAAGAATGATACAATAAGGATTATTTTCACAATGTCAGGCATATTTAATTTTCGAGAATTGTTTCATTGAGTCCACACATCAGTCACTGAAAACCAGGAAAGGTGGATAAATAACTTCAACTGACAGTACTAGCTATCTGACCGAAAAATGCAGTTGTTTACAAATTATCCAGACTGCAGGCTACTCTCTCAATGCCAAATTCTACTGTATATTCCAGCTTCTCTTCCCCCTCCCCTCACTGCAACTGTGTGTTTTAATCTATATTTTCTTTTTTTTGTCCCTGCCTCATGCTTGGGTCTCCACACACTTTACTCCACTGCCACAAACTCAACCCTGCTCACTCGCTTCAACCAATGCCCAACTCAACCCTATTCAAATGAATCCACCCACCCTCCAGCTCTGCCACAGAAACTTCTGGATTAATTTCCTAAAGCCCATCGGCCAGAACTCTACCTGAATCTGGCAGAGCGTGGTACAAACAGCCACATGGGAATATGATGCAGTGACAATAATGGCAACATGACTTAAAAATAGTGAGAACTATGCAAGGATATAAAGTGTTCAGAAAAGATAGAGAAGGAAAGAAGAGAGGTGGGTAGGCAGTGTAGTGTTCGAAAGAGGGGATGTCCTTGAGGGAGCAAGGACAGGATAAATTTGTTTAGAATTGAGAGAAAAAAAGTGTCTGATCACACTATTCCTTAGGGCTCCAAATACAAAGAGTTAGAGGTGTAAATCTACAGGAAGATTCCAAAAATGTGGAAAAGAAGATCGAAAGATGCTGCTGCGGGAATTTGAATTATCCAAATATCAGTTGGGACAATGCTAGAAAAGGGGATCGGTTTGGGTTGGTTTAGCTCAGTTGGCTGGACTGCTGGGCAGAGCAAGGCCAACAGCAGGTTCAATTCCCGTACCGGCTGGGCCCTGCCTTCTCAACCTTGCCCCTCACCAGAGGTGTGGTAATCCTCAGGTTATATCACCACTAGTCAGCTCTCCCCCCTCAAAGGGGAAAGCTGCCTGTGGTCATCTGGGACTATGGTGACTTTACTTAATTACTGGAGGAGGAAGGAGGGGGAAAAAATTCTGAAATGTGTCAATATGTTCTTAGCTCAACTAGAAAGGAAGTATTGCTAAATCTAGTGCTGGGAAATGAGGCGGGCCAGGTTTTTTGTGGAGGAACAGTTGGTAAGAGTGATTATCATTTCATAAGGTTTAGAAATGGCATTGAAGAAAAGCAAAATTTATATAGAATGTCTAAATTGGTAGTGGGCTCATTTCAAAGTGATGACATCTTTAAGAGAGATGATTCAGGTACAAGCTCGATGCTATTTGCCCTTGTTGGAATGCAAGGAAACCAAAGGCTTGGATGACGAGATTATGATGAAACAGAAAAAAGTTGTAGATAAAAAAATGTAACTAGGAATGTAAAGAGCAGTATGAGGCAGATTGGGGCCTATCAGGGACAATGAAGACTTGAATACTTAATGAGTATTTTAAATTGGTGTTTATTAAGGTAGAGGATGCTGAGAAAATATTTGGAAAGGCGGAGATAGTACAAGGGTGAAAACGGGAGAGGTGAATGTACTGAAAAGTCTGGCCATACCTAGGGCCGGTAAGTCATCTCAATTTGGATTCCAGGCTTCTGACAGAGGTGGCTGTGCATACAGTAGAAAGGCTTACATAGAATTTACATAGACTGTAAATTCTATGTAGGGCTTACCATATTCCTCCAAACCTCTTTACCAACAGGGAAGGTGTCAGAGGATTCTATGCTTGACAACTTATTAATTTTTGGAGCATGTATCCAGTTGGGTAGATAAAAGAGAACCAATAGATTTGATGTACTGGATTTCCAGAAGGCATTCGATAAGGTTCCATACCAAGGATAAAAGGCAAGATAGGGCTTACGGATTAGAAGTAATACATCAGCATGGATAGAGCAATGTTTAAGATAGAAAGCAAAGACATTATGAGACATTAAGTTGGTTGGCTGTGACCGGTGGAGTGTTATGAGAGAGGATCACTGTTGGGCCTTATTTGCAATTTATATCATAACTTCTACAAAGTGACAGAGTAATGATGATACAAAGTGAGGTAGAAATGTTAGCTGTGAGGATGATACAGGGGGCTGCAAATAGATATAGATGTGTTAAGTGAGCGGGCAACAAGAGTTCTTCGAAGATGTAACAAGCCAAATGGATAATGGGGATCCTATCGGTGTGGTTAAAAAAAACCTGCCTCACTTCTGGTGGGGGCCATGGAATGCGTGGTCGCTTATTTGGTAGCTCCCGCTCGCGGTGGATCTTTGGGACCTTTGCCCCCACGATTTACAGTGGATCTGACCGACTAAACAGGAGACTGGTGAAGTAGAGGAGACTGGTGAAGTAGAGAAGGATTCCCCACCAGTGTATGGATTCGTGGACCAGAAGTGATCTGAACAGGAGAGATCGACAGTCGAAGACGTGAGTGGAGTCTGCAGCGCAGAATATGGCGGAGGGTCAGGGAGTGGGATTGCCGGCCCAGTGGTCAATGGAGCAGCTGGTGGACTTTCTCCAGGAGAGATTTGCTCAGCAAAGAAAAGAATACCTGGATCTGATTAAGACAGGGATTGATCGTGTGGAGCAGAAATTGGAAGCCCAGGGACAGGCAATCCAGAAGATGGAAGAGGCAGTTGCTGGGCACGAGGAGCAGCTAGCCACAATGGCGGTGGAGATGGTGCTGATGAAGGACCATCAGAAGAGGCTGCTAGAGAAAGTGGAGGATTTGGAGAACAGGTCGCGCAGGGAGAACCTGAAGACGTTGGCCTTCCGGAGGGCAGCGAGGGTTTGGATGCAGGCACATACGTGGCTCATATGTTCGAGAAACTGCTGGGGGAAGATGCGTTTGCTCGACCCTTGGAGGTGGACAGGGCACAGAGAGCGCTTGGAGGAAGCCGCTGAGGAATGAGCTGCCGAGGGTGATGGTGATACAAATGCACCGGTTCCTGGACGAGGAGCAGAACTTGAGGTGGGACAGGCAGATGAGGAGCTGCATATGGGAAGGCAATGAGCTGCGTATTTACCAGGATTTAGGTGCGGAACTGGCCAAAAGAAGAGAAAGTTTCAATAAGATGAATTCGGCCCTCTTTAAGAAGGGGATGAAGTTCAGCATGCTGTACCCAGCGCGTTTGTGGATCACTTATGAGAGCCAGGAACTTTATTTCGGATCACCAGATGAGGTGATGAACTTTGTTAAGGACAGGGGACTGGCAGATGATGGAGGACATTGAACTTGGGGGCGAGTAGTTGTGTTCTTGTTATGCTGCTTAATTCCTTTTCACGTTGGGATTTGTAAGTTTTGTTTTCCACTGAATTTGGGGCCGTTGCTCAGTTTTGTATGCGGGTTAACTTTGTTCTTAATGGGGGACGGTGGGTGGAATTTTCTTCTTTGTGTTTGTTGTGGATTGTGATGTTTAGCATATGTATGTTCGAGCGGGGTGGGGGGTGGGGAAAAAAAAAGAGAGATCAGTGGGGGGTAGGATGCTTGGCGTCATGGGTGGGGACTACCAGGCTAGCTGAGCAGGCTAGCTCGCGGAAGCGCAGTGGTGGGCAAGCGGGTGATCAGTTTGTTGAGGGGGTTGGGATTATTTTGTTATTGGAGGGGCAGGTGGGGGGAGGGGGCGGGGGATTGATCTGCTGACATGGGAGGGGTTGGCGCTTGGGGACAGATTAGGAGTCGATGATGGTGGGCACCCGAGGGCGGGCCTGAGGAGGCGCGGGACGCGGGCTGGAAGCTGGCCTAAGAAGGGCTATGGGTGGGCGGGGGTGCACCCCCAACCAGGCTGATCACATGGAACGCGAGAGGGCTGAATGGGCTGGTCAAGAGGGCTCACGTGTACGCGTATTTGAAGCGTTTGAAGGCGGACGTGGCAATGTTACAGGAGGCGCACCTGAGGGTAGTGGATCAGACTAGGCTGAGGAAGGGGTGGGTTGGGCAGGTATTTCATTTGGGGGTAGACTCTAAAACTAGGGAGGGTTAGTGATCTTAATTAATAAATGGGTGTCATTTGGGGTAGGGAGCATAGTGGTGGACTCGGGGGGGGGGGGGGGGGGGGGGGGGGGGATAGGTACGTTATGGTGAGTGGGAAGCTGGAGGGGATGCCGGTGGTATTAGTGAACGGCTATGCTCCAAACTGGGACAACGCAGAGTTCATGAGGCGGGTATTAGGGAAGATTCCTGACCTGGGCTCGCATAAACTGATCACCGGGGGGGTGGTGGGGGGGAGAAACTTCAATACGTTTATAGATTCGAGGTAGGATCAGTCGAGTTCAAGGACATGGGGGGTGCCAGCCCGGCGAAGGAACAAATGGAGTTTATGGAACAGATGGGGGGGTGAGATCCATGGAGGTTCGGATGACGAAGAGTGAAGAAAATTTCTTTTTTCTCCCATGTACACAAAGTGTACTCCCGGATTGATTTTTTTTCGATTTGAACAGGGCTTTGCTGGCAGGGGTGGTGGATGTTGAGTGTTTGGCGATTGTTGTGTCGGACCATGCCCCACACTGGGTGGATCTATGGGTGAGCAAGGAGGGCAGGTCAGCGCCCGCAATGGAGATTGGATGTCGGACTGTTAGCGGACGAGGAAGTGTGCGGGCGGATGAGGAAGTGTGTGGACGGGTGAGGGAGGCCATCCAGACCTTTTTGGAGATAAATGACAAGGGGGGCAGCACGGTGGCTCAGTGGTTAGCATTGCTGCCTCACGGCACCGTGGTCCCAGGTTCGATCTGTTGCTAACGTTTGGTTGGTTCAATTGGCTGTTTTATAACCTTTGCTCTCGAGTTGCCAGGTATCTTTATGATACCGCCACAAGGTTCAAGTTCAAGTAATGACCAATAACTCAATACACCGATTAGTAAAAGTCAAATCAAATCACATTTATTATACACGGTAATCGCTACTCATGCACAAATTCTACTTCTAAGCTACTTCTACAACTAACAGGCCTACACTTAGCTTCAGACTGGCCCACCAGGTCAGGGGAACAAATGGCCTTTTGTTCGGGTTCTGAGTCTGCGGGATTCGAAGTTGGTACGGATTGGTAGCTAGGAGCGCGTATCTCGTAGCGAGCGTTGACTTAAGACTTACTGGATATCGGCGGCAGCTGCACCGGTCACTGTCAAGGTTTGGTTCGCGTTGCTGAGTGACCCGGTCAAGAAGAACGATTTGAACTTGGGGGCTTAACTTTATAGTCCCCAGGGACTTCCCGCCTTTCGGGGCGGACCCTGTACCTGGTTCCAAGTGATTGGACTTCGCTCCAATCGCTTGGTTCGATTTCTCCAATACTAGAGCGGTTCCCTGATCGATGGGCGGTCTCGAGGTGTCCATTAACCTCTTTTGTGTTGGCTCCTGCTGCCGCCAGGGAGTCTGGCTTGGCTTTGTTTATCCCAAATGTTTCGATTGTTCCCGGGGGTCGCTCCTTAGTATGTAGATGGCTGCTACATTATGCAGATGGCTGCTTGTATCAATGCTGTCTGGGCTTTTGCAGAGTTTAATACACAGTAACTTGCACCTGCTAGTTTCTGCCTGTGTTGGCTGAATTTCCCTTCAGCCTTTGCTGTTCTCCATTTTAAATCGGGACTTGGCCAACCCAGGTGGCTACAGATCCCGGCTCTGTGTCACTGTCAAACAAAGAACAAAGAAATGTACAGCACAGGAACAGGCCCTTCGGCCCTCCAAGCCCGTGCCGACCATGCTGCCCGACTAAACTACAATCTTCTACACTTCCTGGGACCGTATCCCTCTATTCCCATCCTATTCATGTATTTGTCAAGATGCCCCTTAAATGTCACTATCGTCCCTGCTTCCACCACCTCCTCCGGTAGCGAGTTCCAGGCACCCACTACCCTCTGCGTAAACAACTTGCCTCGTACATCTACTCTAAACCTTGCCCCTCTCACCTTAAACCTATGCCCCCTAGTAATTGACCCCTCTACCCTGGGGAAAAGCCTCTGACTATCCACTCTGTCTATGCCCCTCATAATTTTGTATACCTCTATCAGGTCTCCCCTCAACCTCCTTCGTTCCAGTGAGAACAAACCGAGTTTATTCAACCGCTCCTCATAGCTAATGCCCTCCATACCAGGCAACATTCTGGTAAATCTCTTCTGCACCCTCTCTAAAGCCTCCACATCCTTCTGGTAGTGTGGCGACCAGAATTGAACACTATACTCCAAGTGTGGCCTAACTAAGGTTCTATACAGCTGCAACATGACTTGCCAATTCTTATACTCAATGCCCCGGCCAATGAAGGCAAGCATGCCGTATGCCTTCTTGACTACCTTCTCCACCTGTGTTGCCCCTTTCAATGACCTGTGGACCTGTACTCCTAGATCTCTTTGACTTTCAATACTCTTGAGGGTTCTACCATTCACTGTATATTCCCTACCTGCATTAGACCTTCCAAAATGCATTACCTCACATTTGTCCAGATTAAACTCCATCTGCCATCTCTCCGCCCAAGTCTCCAAACAATCTAAATCCTGCTGTATCCTCCGACAGTCCTCATCGCTATCCGCAATTCCACCAACCTTTGTGTCGTCTGCAAACTTACTAATCAGACCAGTTACATTTTCCTCCAAATCATTTATATATACTACAAAGAGCAAAGGTCCCAGCACTGATCCCTGTGGAACACCACTGGTCACAGCCCTCCAATTAGAAAAGCATCCTTCCATTGCTACTCTCTGCCTTCTATGGCCTAGCCAATTCTGTATCCACCTTGCCAGCTCACCCCTGATCCCGTGTGACTTCACCTTTTGTACTAGTCTACCATGAGGGACCTTGTCAAAGGCCTTACTGAAGTCCATATGGACAACATCCACTGCCCTACCTGCATCAATCATCTTAGTGACCTCCTCGAAAAACTCTATCAAGTTAGTGAGACACGACATGTCCATGTTGTGTTTGGACATTCTCCCAGTGTTTGCGTGGGTTTCGCCCCCACAACCCAAAAAGATGTGCAGGGTAGGTAGATTGGCCACACGAAGTTCCCCCTTAATTGGAAAAAATGAATTGGGCACTCTTAAATTTATAAAATTAATTAATTAATTACACAGGGGAGGTTTCGGCAGCAATGGTGTGGGAGGCATTGAAGGCAGTTGTTAGGGGGAGCGGGGGGAGGGGGTGCTGATTTTGGTGCGGGCTCATAGGAAGAAGGTGGAACATGCAGAAATGGACAATCTGGTTAGAGAGATTCTCCAGGTGGACAGGAGGTACTCGGAGGCCACGGAGAAGGAGCAGTTGAAGGAGCTACAGAGGCTGCTGATGGAGCTTGGTCTGATAGCCACAGGGAAGGCAGTGGGGCAGTTGAGGAAGGCGAGTGAGGGGAGAAGGCCTGTAGGATGTTAGCACACAAGCTCAGGAAAAGGGAGGCGGCCAGGGAGATAGGACGAGTGAAGGATAGAGGGGGGAAAACACTATTTTGGACCCGGGGGGAATTTTACAGTCGGCTGTCCGAGTCGGAGCCCCCAGCTGGGGTGGAGGGGATGAGGGTTTGGAGTTTCCAAGTGTTGGTGGAGGGGCTGGTGGCCCCGATTGGGATTGTGGAAGTAGCAAATGGATTGGAGGCCATGCAGTCGGGCAAGGCCCTGGGACCGGACGGATACCCCAACAATGTCACAGGCTTCGATTTCATTGATCCTGAAGCGGGAGAAGGACCCACAACAATGTGGGTCATACAGACCAATCTCCCGACTGAATGTTGACGCCAAATCTTTGGCCAAGATTTTGGCCTCGAGAATAGAGGATTGTTTTCCGGGGGTGATAGGGAAGGACCAGACGGGATTTGTCAAAGGCAGGCAGTTAACAGCCAACGTTAGAAGGCTCTTGAATGTCATCATGATGCCCTCCGAGGGGAGGGAGGTTGAGGTGGTGGTTGCTTTGGACGTGGAAAAGGCCTTTGCCCGGGTGGAGTGGAAGTATTTGTGGGAGGTCCTGGGCGGTTTGGGTACGGTTTTGTAGACTGGGTATGGTTGCTGTACCAGGCACCGGTGGCGAGTGTGCGGACGAACCAGTTGAGTTTGGACTATTTCAGACTGAGCCGGGGGCACGAGGCAGAGATGTCCACTCTCCCCACTGTTGTTTGCCTTGGCTATAGCATCATTGGCGATGGCCCTGAGAGCGTCAACAGACTGGAAGGGGCTAGTCCAGGGGGGAGTGGAATACATGGTCTCGTTGTATGCGGACAATCTACTCCTGAATATTTCTGACCCTTTAGGGGGGATGGGGGAGATTATGCAGATCTTAGAGTAATTTGGCCGGTTCTCGGGGTATAAATTGAATATGGGTAAGAGTGAGTTGTTTGTGATACAGGTGAGGGGGCAGGAGAGGAGGCTGGGGGAGATGCCGTTTAAAGTGGTGGGAGGGAGTATTCGATACTTGGGAATCCACGTGGCCCAGGGATGGCAGCAGCTACATCAATTAAATCTGGCCCGGTTAGTTCAGCAAATGAAGGAGGACTTTCGGAGGTGGGACAAGCTCCCGCTGTGACTGGGGGAAGGGTACAGACCGTAAAGGTGACGGTTCTCCCGAGATTTTTGTTTGTTTTGCAGTGTCTCCCTATTTTTATACCAAAGGCCTTTTTTAAGTGGGTTAATGCGGTGATCTCTGGGTTTGTGTGGGCGGGTAAAACCCCGCGAGTGAGGAAACTGCTGTTGGAGCGGAGCCGGGGGGCAAAGAGAGTTGGCACTGCCTAACTTTAGGAATTACTACTGGATGGCAAATATAGCCATGATCAGGAAGTGGGTAGTGGGGGAGGGGTTGGTATGGGAGCAGGTGGAGGCAGCATCATGTAGGGGCACAAGTTTAGGAGCACTGGTAATGGCACCGCCGTCGTTCTCGCCGGCCCGGTATCCACAAGCCCAGTGGTGGGGGCGGCTCTGAGAGTTTGGGGGCAGTGACAGAAGCACATGGGAGTGAAGGGAACGTCAGTGTGGGCTCCAATTTGTGGCAATCACTGGTTTGTCCCGGGGAGGTTCAGGAGGTGGCAGAGAGCAGGTACTGAGAGGCTGGAGGATCTGTTTATCGACGGGAGCTTTCCCTGTTTGGAGGATCTGGAGGAGGAGTTTGAATTGCCGGGTGGGAATGGGTTTCGCTATCTGCAGGTGAGGGACTTTGTCCTAAGGCAGGTCTTGACCTTTCTGCTTCTACCACCACAGAGGATACAGGATAAGATAGTCTCTAGAATGGGGCTGGGGGATGGGAAGATCTCAGAAATTAATAAAGAGCTTATGGAGTGGGAGGGAACCCAGATAGGGGAGGTAAAGCGCAAATGAGCTGGGTAAGGAGCTAGAGGCAGGTCTGTGGGAGGATGCTCTGAGCAGAGTCAATACGTCCTCATCATGTAATAGATATAGGACAGAGGTCAGAGGTAGGTTCTTTACGCAAAGAGTGGTGAGGCCGTGGAATGCCCTACCTGCAACAGTAGTGAACTCGCCAACATTGAGGCATTTAAAAGTTTATTGGATAAGCATATGGATGATAATGGCATAGTGTAGGTTAGATGGCTTTTGTTCCGGTGCAACATCGTGGGCCGAAGGGCCTGTACTGCGCTGTATTGTTCTATGTTCTATGTGCCAGGCTCAGCCTGATTCAATTCAAGGTGGTTCACCGAGCACACATGATGGTGGCCCGGATGAGCAGGTTTTTTGGGGTGGAGGACATGTTTTGGGCATGTCTGAAGCTTAGGGGATTCTGGTAGGGATTTGCCGATGTCATGTCCAAGGTGCTAAAAACGAGGATGGCGCCGAGTCCAGAGGTGGCGATTTTTAGTGTGTCGGAAGACCCGGGAGTCCAGGGGGCGGGAGAGGTTGACGTTTTGGCCTTTGCCTCCTTGGTAGCTCGGACACGGATCCTATTATCCTGGAGAGCCTCGGAGTCCCCGAAACGGGGGTTTCTCAGTGTTAAGGTCGCCCTGAGAGGATCAATGTTCGGGTTCGTCCGGAGGTGGCAGCCGTTTATCAACTTCTTCGGGGAAAACTAAACTTTTAGCAGATACAATAAAGCGGGGGGGGCGGGGGGAAGTTGGGTTAGGGATTGAACGTTGGTTTAATTTAGTTTAGGCGGGATCAGCGAGAGATGGAGGGGCTTGAGAAATGTGTATGTGTTGGTTGGGGTGGGATGTTACAGTTAATTGTTTCTGTATTACTTTTATCATTTTCATATTCTCACCACTGGTTATGTACAGTTTTCTTGAGGCCAGTCTAGAAAACATGTCCAATGGAAGGGGGGGGGGGGGAATCTAGTGACCTGTACATATGTACATACATCTGCACATACACCAGGGACTACAGACAGATGTAACAGCCACAGCATCACTAAAGGGCAGCATCAGAGATGGGTATAAAGGGTCCAGCCCAAGGGAGGATCCGCCTCTTTCAGAAGCACAGAGCTAGGGAGCAGCAGCACACAGGGATAGCTCAGCATAGGCAGTTTACCTCAGCTTCACTGGTGATACCACTTGACTGTATTATATCTAGTTCAGCTCTGGAAACAGAACGAACCCATTGAATAAAGTATTTGTGTTAACTGGAAGTCTACAATCTTCATTCAGACTTAGAGAATAACATATGATACCAGGAGTGATTTCAGAAAGCTAGCTAGACACCAGCAAGAGAAGAAAAACCTAAACCGGAATTCGACTGTGGAAGACTTCGCAGCAAATGGATCCTCGCCGACTAACTGATTCGATGGAACTTGTTGGAACTCCATGGCAGCTGGAAACAGCCGGTAATTTAAGTTATAACTGGAAAATGTTTAAACAGCTGTTCCAAATATTTATCACAGCTAATGATTTAAGCACTGCCTCTGACGCAACAAAAATAGCCCTACTACTCTCAACAGGAGGGCATGAAGCTAGAGAAATCTATAATTGCTTTAATTACTGAGAAGGTGAGGACAACACGTTATACTCAAAACATTTGATGACCGCTGTAACAGTCAGGCTGGTGAGATGCTGGAAAGATTTAACCCGTCAGTGAAACGGAGGGCCCATCTCTGATTTTATTACAAATCTCAAGTTAATACCACACGGCTGTGAACAAAATCAGTACTGTAAGTCTCTACAAACACAGAATCATCATTTAGAAAACAAAATCGGTAAAAATGGCGCGAACACTCACCACGAGGCGGAGTTGAACCGGAGGAAGGCGGAGGTTCTGAGCGACAGCCATCTTGAGAAAGGAGCCGCACATGCTCAGTTGCGAAAAGAGCGCACAGTACAGGAAACTCGGTGTGCGCATGGGCAATCGAGTCCTACGCATGACATCACGAGCATCATGACGTCAGAGGACCAGGACTACGCCCACTTAAAAGGGAAATGCCGAAAATGAACAAGACAAAATTTAAAGCTGCAAAATCCAATTTTCTTGCCTCAAAAGACAGAACAATGCCCAAACTGACACCAGCAGTTGAAAATAACTGTCACAACACCCTGGAACAAGCAGTTAGTACCGCTCTAGAAGATGATATGGTCCTACGACTCAGACGAAGATTTCATCTTGGGAGATGGCTAACAGAAGAAGTCTATGACAACTACCCAGCTCATTTAACCAACAAGAAGACACTGAATGTCTACCCACTGTATGTGAGACAAGTGACGAAGAAATCACAATTCTCATACCGGATGTGCAGCATCACAACGAGGCTGACATATCTCAGCTCGTCTGCACAGAAGCACTCATTACTCAAAGGACGGCTACTCATGAATCCAGAGTGACCACATCAATTGAAATCTTGAAGATTTTGACTCCAGAAGAGGAGCACCAAGAGTCCAGAGAGACCACGTCAATAGAAATCCTGAAGATTTTGACTCCAGAAAAGGAGCACCACGACCCACAACAAGATAAAATTGTGAAGATTTTGACTCCAGAAAAGGAGCACAAAGAGATCAATGATGATTCAAGTGAACCAGAAATGACTCTAGAAGAGGAATACCAAGGAAGCAAAGAAGAGAAATCGAATCCACCACAAATGACTGATGTCACAACATCAATGCAACATCAGATCATTCTCACAATTCTCAAGAAGAAACTCTCAATGTAGCAGAGACCACAAAGGACATGGACACCAATAACCGTGACAATGACTCAAATCATCCACATGGCACACTCACTGAGCGCAACAAAAACCGCAAGAAGCACAGCAGAAACAAGAACAACAGCAACAGCAAAAACAACATGCAGCGCAACAAGAACGAAAAAAGCAACAAGAAGAATCCCAGAAACAACAAGCACGACATGAAAAAGAACAAGAATAAAAGCGAAAACAACGAAAACAGAATCAACAAGGGCGACAAAAAGAAGAACGACAACAACAAGAACGACAACGAAAACAACAAAGACAGAAAGGACAACAATGAAACCGTGACCTATACAACATGGTAGAACTCTGCACGTGAGGGACAATGCCACAGCACACTGCGAAACAATGACAAGATTACAAACATGCCATGGCATGATAAAGAATCTCACAAATTCACATCTGCTCCAGAACAAACGAGCAAAACAGCTTTAACGAATGATGACATACAGAATCAACACCACAAACACAGGAAAAAGTCGAGGTCAGACAAGTGTGCGACACAGAATCGCTACCCGCAATCAAATGGAACTGGGGAAAAAGGTGTCCACATCATTAAACAACTCATCAGCAAAGCAGCCGAGTCACGTTCCAACATCAACCTAGCTCTGTTATCGTACCGAGCAACCCCATTGAGTTCAGGACTGTCGCCAGCGCAAATACTCTTCGGCAGAGACATCCGGACAACCCTACCGGCAAAGCAATTCCGAGACCCCGGCAACGCACCAGTTCTCGACGACATGCGGGCACTATGCTCCAAACAAAAACTATGCTACGATCAACATGCGATCCCACTCAAGCCACTGACAATAGGTGACACCATCAGAATCAGGGAGCCAGAAGGCGGATGGTCTGAGTCAGCCACGGTGATCAGGCAGGAGCCACCGCGGTCCTACATTGTCAAATCCTCAGTCACCGCCGGTGATCTATTAAGAGATTCGACCTACAACGGCAGTATTTCTCACTGGACTTGACTGAGTCCATTTGTCCACAGGACGTTCCTCGCCACACAACACCAGACAGTACTCTTGATGACATCAAACCATCATCCCTATTACCACCGTTAAGACGCTCCAGCAGAAGCCGTAAGGCACCCGACCGGCTAGATTTGTAACGTCACCAACACACACACACACACACAAGACGAATATGAACTTTTCTCACGATGGACTCACAATACAGTTAATTGTTTCTGTATTACTTTTATCATTTTCATATTCTCACCACTGGTTATGTACAGTTTTCTTGAGGCCAGTCTAGAAAACATGTCCAATGAAAGGGGGGGGGGGGAATCTAGTGACCTGTACATATGTACATACATCTGCACATACACCAGGGACTACAGACAGATGTAACAGCCACAGCATCACTAAAGGGCAGCATCAGAGATGGGTATAAAGGGTCCAGCCCAAGGGAGGATCCGCCTCTTTCAGAAGCACAGGGCTAGTGAGCAGCAGCACACAGAGACAGCTCAGCATAGGCAGTTTACCTTAGATTTACTGGTGATACCTCTTGACTGTATTATATCTAGTTAAGCCCTGGAAACAGAACAAACCCATTGAATAAAGTATTTGTGTTAACTGGAAGTCTACAATCTTTATTCAGGACTTAGAGAATACCATACACTCCACCCAAGCCCAATCCTTCACCCTATCCCCGTAACCGAACCCGTACATCTGAGGTACTAAGGGGCAATTTAGCATGGCCAATCCACCTAACCTGCACATTTTTGGACTGTGGGAGGAAACCATGGCACCCAGAGGAAACTCACGCAGACACAGGAGAATGTGCAAATTCCAGTCATTGAAGGTCAGAATCAAACCCGGGTCCCTGGTGCAGAGGCAGCAGTGCTAACCACTGTGCCACCCCATGGTGTATCTAGACTTCCAGAAGGCATTTGATAAGGTGCCGCACAAAAGGTCAAGACACATGGGATTGGGGTAATTTATTCGCTTTGATAGAAGACTGGCTAACTGACAGAAGGCAGTCTTTTTCTGGCTGCAAAATAGTAACTAGTGGGGTGCCACAGGGTTCAGTCCTTGGGCCCCAACTATTTACAAAATATATTAGGCGGCACGGTGGCAGTGGTTGGCACTGCTGCCTCACAGCTCCAGGGTCCCGAATTCGATTCCGGCCTCGGGTCACTGTCTGCATGGCCTTCCTCTGGGTGCTCCGGTTTCCTCCCACAGTCCAAAGATATGCAGGTTAGGTGGCCATGCTAAATTGCCCTCAAGTGTCCAAAACGTTAGGTTGGATTACAGGTTTACAGGGATAGGGTGGAGGCATGGGAGTAGGGTACTCTTTCCAAGGGCTGGTGCAGACTTGATTGGCTGAATGGCCTCCTTCTGCACTGTAAATTCTATCATATGAATGACTTGGATGTCGGGATAGAAGGTGCTATAGACAAATTTGCAAATGAAACTAAATAGGTGGGAAAGCAAGTTGCAATGAAGAAATAAGATATTTACAAATGGATATACATAGGTTAAGTGAGTGGCCAAAATCTGGCAGATGGGAGTTTAACGTATATAAGTGTGAGGTCATCCATTTTTGTCAGAAAAATGGAAAGGCAATATATTATCTGAAGTGTGATAGTGAGATGAGGAATAGGGAGAGAGAGCATTTAAACACGTGGCTACAGGGATGGTGCAGGCGGGAGGGTTTCAGATTTTTGGATAACTGGGGCTCTTTCTGGGGAAGGTGGGACCTCTACAGACAGGATGGTCTACATCTGAACCTGAGGGGCACAAATATCCTGGGGGGGAGATTTGTTAGTGCTCTTTGGGGGGGTTTAAACTAATGCAGCAGGGGCATGGGAACCTGGATTGTAGTTTTAGGGTAAGGGAGAATGAGAGTATAGAGGTCAGGAGCACAGATTTGACGTCGCAGGAGGGGGCCAGCGTTCAGGTAGGTGGTTTGAAGTGTGTCTACTTCAATGCCAGGAGTATACGAAACAAGGTAGGGGAACTGGCAGCGTGGGTTGGTACCTGGGACTTCGATGTTGTGGCCATTTCGGAGACATGGATAGAGCAGGGACAGGAATGGATGTTGCAGGTTCCGGGGTTTAGGTGTTTTAGTAAGCTCAGAGAAGGAGGCAAAAGAGGGGGAGGTGTGGCGCTGCTAGTCAAGAGCAGTATTACGGTGGCGGAGAGGATGCTAGATGGGGACTCTTCTTCCGAGGTAGTATTGGCTGAAGTTAGAAACAGGAAAGGAGAGGTCACCCTGTTGGGAGTTTTTTTATAGGCCTCCTAATAGTTCTAGGGATGTAGAGGAAAGGATGGCGAAGATGATTCTGGATATGAGCGAAAGTAACAGGGTAGTTATTATGGGAGACTTTAACTTTCCAAATATTGACTGGAAAAGATATAGTTCGAGTACAATAGATGGGTCGTTTTTTGTACAGTGTGTGCAGGAGGGTTTCCTGAAACAATATGTTGACAGGCCAACAAGAGGCGAGGCCACGTTGGATTTGGTTTTGGGTAATGAACCAGGCCAGGTGTTGGATTTGGAGGTAGGAGAGCACTTTGGGGACAGTGACCACAATTCGGTGACGTTTACGTTAATGATGGAAAGGGATAAGTATACACCGCAGGGCAAGAGTTATAGCTGGGGGAAGGGCAATTATGATGCCATTAGACGTGACTTGGGGGGGATAAGGTGGAGAAGTAGGCTGCAAGTGTTGGGCACACTGGATAAGTGGGGCTTGTTCAAGGATCAGCTACTGCGTGTTCTTGATAAGTATGTACCGGTCAGACAGGGAGGAAGGCGTCGAGCGAGGGAACCGTGGTTTACCAAGGAAGTGGAATCTCTTGTTAAGAGGAAGAAGAAGGCCTATGTGAAGATGAAGTGTGAAGTTTCGGTTGGGGCGATGGATAGTTACAAGGTAGCGAGGAAGGATCTAAAGAGAGAGCTAAGACGAGCAAGGAGGGGACATGAGAAGTATTTGGCAGGAAGGATCAAGGAAAACCCAAAAGCTTTCTATAGGTATGTCAGGAATAAGCGAATGACTAGGGAAAGAGTAGGACCAGTCAAGGACAGGGATGGGAAATTGTGTGTGGAGTTTGAAGAGATAGGCGAGATACTAAATGAATATTTTTCGTCAGTATTCACTCAGGAAAAAGATAATGTTGTGGAGGAGAATGCTGAGCCCCAGGCTAATAGAATAGATGGCATTGAGGTACGTAGGGAAGAGGTGTTGGCAATTCTGGACAGGCTGAAAATAGATAAGTCCCCGGGACCTGATGGGATTTATCCTAGGATTCTATGGGAGGCCAGGGAAGAGATTGCTGGACCTTTGGCTTTGATTTTTATGTCATCATTGGCTACAGGAATAGTGCCAGAGGACTGGAGGACAGCAAATGTGGTCCCTTTGTTCAAAAAGGGGAGCAGAGACAACCCCGGCAACTATAGACCGGTGAGCCTCACGTCTGTAGTGGGTAAAGTCTTGGAGGGGATTATAAAGGACAAGATTTATAATCATCTAGATAGGAATAATATGATCAGGGATAGTCAGCATGGCTTTGTGAAGGGTAGGTCATGCCTCACAAACCTTATTGAGTTCTTTGAGAAGGTGACTGAACAGGTAGACGAGGGTAGAGCAGTTGATGTGGTGTATATGGATTTCAGCAAAGCGTTTGATAAGGTTCCCCACGGTAGGCTATTGCAAAAAATACGGAGGCTGGGGATTGAGGGTGATTTAGAGATGTGGATCAGAAATTGGCTAGCTGAAAGAAGACAGAGGGTGGTGGTTGATGGGAAATGTTCAGAATGGAGTACAGTCACAAGTGGAGTACCACAAGGATCTGTTCTGGGGCCGTTGCTGTTTGTCATTTTTATCAATGACCTAGAGGAAGGCGCAGAAGGGTGGGTGAGTAAATTTGCAGACGATACTAAAGTCGGTGGTGTTGTCGATAGTGTGGAAGGATGTAGCAGGTTACAGAGGGATATAGATAAGCTGCAGAGCTGGGCTGAGAGGTGGCAAATGGAGTTTAATGTAGAGAAGTGTGAGGTGATTCACTTTGGAAGGAATAACAGGAATGCGGAATATTTGGCTAATGGTAAAGTTCTTGAAAGTGTGGCTGAGCAGAGGGATCTAGGTGTCCATGTACATAGATCCCTGAAAGTTGCCACCCAGGTTGATAGGGTTGTGAAGAAGGCCTATGGAGTGTTGGCCTTTATTGGTAGAGGGATTGAGTTCCGGAGTCGGGAGGTGATGTTGCAGCTGTACAGAACTCTGGTCCGGCCGCATTTGGAGTATTGCGTACAGTTCTGGTCACCGCATTATAGGAAGGACGTGGAGGCTTTGGAGCGGGTGCAGAGGAGATTTACCAGGATGTTGCCTGGTATGGAGGGAAAATCTTATGAGGAAAGGCTGACGGACTTGAGGTTGTTTTCGTTGGAGAGAAGAAGGTTAAGAGGAGACTTAATAGAGGCATACAAAATGATCAGGGGGTTGGATAGGGTGGACAGTGAGAGCCTTCTCCCGCGGATGGATATGGCTGGCACGAGGGGACATAACTTTAAACTGAGGGGTAATAGATATAGGACAGAGGTCAGAGGTAGGTTCTTTACGCAAAGAGTAGTGAGGCCGTGGAATGCCCTACCTGCTACAGTAGTGAACTCGCCAACATTGAGGGCATTTAAAAGTTTATTGGATAAACATATGGATGATAATGGCATAGTGTAGGTTAGATGGCTTTTGTTTCGGTGCAACATCGTGGGCCGAAGGGCCTGTACTGCGCTGTATTGTTCTATGTTCTATGTTCTAAAGAAACTTCAAAGGACCTGGTTGTCCTAGTGAATGAATCGCAAAATATGCAGGTACAGCAGGCAATATGGAAGGCAAATTGGATTTGTTTATTGTCATGTGTACCGAGGTACAGTGAAAAGTATTTTTCTGCGAGCAGCTCAACAGATCATTAAGTATATGGGAAGAAAAGGGAATAAAAGAAAATACATAATAGGGCAACACAAGGTATACAATGTAACTACATAAGCACTGGCATCGGATGAAGCATACAGGGTGTCGTATTAATGAGGTCAGTCCATAAGAGGGTCATTTAGGAGTCTGGTGACAGTGGGAAAGAAGCTGTTTTTGAGTCTGTTCGTGCGTGTTCTCAGACTTCTGTATTTCCTGCCCAATGGAAGAAGTTGGAAGAGTGAGTAAGCCGGGTGGGAGGGATCTTTGATTATGCTGCCCGCTTTCCCCAGGCAGCGAGAGGTGTAGATGGAGTCAATGGATGGGAGGCAGGTTCGTGTGATGGACTGGGCGGTGTTCACGACTCTCTGAAGTTTCTTGCGGTCCTGGGCCGAGCAGTTGCCATACCAGGCTGTGATGCAGCCCGATAGGATGCTTTCTATGGTGCATCTGTAAAAGTTGGTAAGGGTTAATGTGGACATGCCGAATTTCCTTAGTTTCCTGAGGCCGTATAGGCGCTGTTGTGCTTTCTTGGTGGTAGCGTCGATGTGGGTGGACCAGGGCAGATTTTTGGAGATGTGCACCCCATGGAATTTGAAACTGCTCACCATCTCCACCTCGGCCCCGTTGATGCTGATAGGGGTGTGTACAGTACTTTGCTTCCTGAAGTCAATGACCAGCTGGCTCTTTAGTTTTGCTGGCATTGAGGGAGAGATTGTTGTCGCTACACAACTCCACGAGGTTCTCTATCTCCCGCCTGTATTCTGACTCGTCGTTATTCGAGATCTGGCCCAGTATGGTTGTATCGTCAGCAAACTTGGAGATGGTGTTGGAACCAAATTTTGCCATGCAGTCGTGTGTACAGGGAGTAGAGTAGGGGGCTAAGTACGCAGCCTTGCGGGGCCTCGGTATTGAGGACTATTGTGGAGGAGGTGTTGTTGTTCATTCTTACTGATTGTGGTCTGTTGGTCAGAAAATCGAGGATCCAGTTGCCAAGTCCTAGGTTTTGGAGCTTTGATATGAGCTTGGCTGGGATTATGGTGCAGAAGGCGAAGCTGTAGTCAATAAATAGGAGTCTGATGTAGGAGTCCTTGTGGTCGAGGTGCTCTAGAGATGAGTGTGGGGCCAGGAAAATGGCGTCTGCTGTGGACTGGTTGCGACGGTATGCAAATTGCAGTGGATCAAGGCATTCTGGGAGTATGGAGGTGATTGCGATTTATGATCAACCTCTCGAAGCACTTCATTACGACTGAAGTCAGGGCCATCGGACGGTAGTCATTGAGGCACGTTGCCTGTTCTTTTTTGGCACCGATGGTGGTCTTCTTGAAGCAGGTGGGGACCTCGGAGTGGAGTAGGGACAGGTTAAAGATGTCCGTGAAGATCTCTGCCAGCTGGTCCGCACAGGCCGAGTGCACGACCAGGGTTCCCGTCGCCTTCCGAGGGTTCACTTTCAGGAAGGCCGAGGTGACTTCAGAAGCTGTGATGGTGGCTATGGGTGAGTGGGGGCACTCGACAGCGGCCATTGTTGGTTCATCGGGTAGGGGTGCGCTGCTGCCGGAGATACTGCTTGGCTTCGCTTTGTAGCCCATTATGTTGTTTAGTCCTTGCCACAACCGCCGAGAGTTTGTCTGTTACTCTAGCTTGGTTTGATATTCTCTCTTGGCATCTCGGATGGCTTTGCGGAGTTCGTACCAGGATTTCTTGTATAGGTCAGGGTCGTCTGCCTTGAACTCCTCAGATCTGTCCTTCAGTAGGGAGTCAATCTCGCGATTGAGCCATGGACTCCGGTTGGGGAACATACGTGCTGCTTTCTTTGGCATGCAGTCATCCACACATTTGCTGATGAAGTCTTGTGACGGTGGTGGCATACTCATTTAAGTTGGTTGCTGAGTTCTTAAATATGGACCAGTCCACTGGTCCATATTTGATGGAAATTATGGCCTTTATAGCTAAAGGAATAGAGTATAAAAGTAGGGAAGTGCATTGGTGAGACCACATCTGGAGTACTGTGTACAGTTCTGGTCCCCTTACTTGAGGAGGGATGTAATTGCATTGGAAGTAGTTCAGAGGAGGTTCACTGGATTCATTCCATAGTTGAGGGGTTATAATAATAATCCTTCTTCTCACAAGTAGGCTTACATTAACACTGCAATGAAGTTACCGTGACCAGCCCCTACTCGCCACATTGCGGTGCCTGCTCGGGTACACAGAGGGAGAATTCAGAATGTCCAAATGACCTAACAGCACGTCTTTCAAGACTCGTGGGAGGAAACGGGAGCACCTGGAGGAAATCCACGTCGACATGGGGAGAACGTGCAGACTCCACACAGACAGTGACCCAAACCGGGAATCGAACCTGGAGCCCTGGAGCTGGGAAGCAACAGTGCTACCCACTGTGCTACCGTGCTGCCCACCGTGTTAGTCTTATGAAGAGAGATGTGCCTAAACTCTCTCAAGTTAAGATGAATGAGAGAGGATCTAATTGAGGCATATATGATGATAAAAGATATTGACAAAGTAGTCGTAGAGAAGATGCTTCCACTTGTGGGGAAATTTAGCTCGAATAGTCAAGTTTTCTGATAAGGGGCATCAGATTTAAAACAGATGAGGAGAAATTACTTCTCTCAAGTTTCATGAATCTGTGGAATTCACTCCCACAGAGTGCAGTGGATGGCGGGACATTGAGAAATTTTGAGGAGGCAGACAGATTTTTAATTAGTAATGGGTTGAAGGGCTATGGAGAACCGGCAGGAAAGTGCAGTTGAGGCTGAGAGATCAGCCATGATCAGATTGAATGACAGACCAGGCTTGAGGGACTGAAGTGGCTATTCCTGCTCTTCGTTCTTACGGCAGATGAAGCATAAGGGATAAGGGGTCAATTATTAGGTCTGCGAAGAGCAGCAATTTGTTCACAGTTGTGAATTTCTGGAATTCTTTTCCTCAGAGGGTTGTGCATGAATGTATTTAAGCCTGGGAAGGACAAACTTTGATCTCTCAGGGAATCAAGAGATATGTGGAGCGGGTGGAAAAATGGAGTTGAAGCCCAAAATCAGCCCTGATCAGACGGAATAGCAGAGCAGGCTCAATGCCTTGCATTATTAATTGGACAGTAGCATATGTAACACCATTATTCAAGAAAGGATGCAAGGACAGTTCGAGCAACCAGTTAGTTTAAAATTACACAAGTGAAAGTTTTAAGAACAATAAATCAGGGGGAAAAACATCATGGAGAGGTTTGAGTGAACGGCTTGGGTCACTGTCTGTGCGGAGTCTGCACATCCTCCCCGTGTGTACGTGGGTTTCCTCCGGGTGCTCCGGTTTCCTCCCACAGCCCAAAGATGTGCAGGTTAGGTGGATTGGCCATGATAAATTGCCCTTAGTGTCCAAAATTGCCCTTCGTGTTGGGTGGGGTTACTGGGTTATGGGGATAGGGTGGAGGTGTTGACCTTGGGTAGGGTGCTCTTTCCAAGAGCCGGTGCAGACTCGATGGGCCGAATGGCCTCCTTCTGCACTGTAAATTCTATGATCTATGAACTAAGGAGAGCATAGATTTGTAAAAGGCTGTGCTGTCGAATTGAAATGTTGATGAAGGTTGACAAAGGGAATGAGGTGGGCAGCACGGTAGCATTGTGGATAGCACAATTGCTTCACAGCTCCAGGGTCCGTGGTTCGATTCCGGCTTGGGTCACTGTCTGTGCGGCGTCTGCACATCCTCCCCGTGTGTGCGTGGGTTTCCTCCGGGTGCCCCGGTTTCCTCCCACAGTCCAAAGATGTGCAGGTTAGGTGGAGTGCCCATGCTAAATTGCCCTTAATGTCCAAAATTGCGGGTTTCCAATTTCCACCTTTGAAGATCTTGTCTGGGTGGGTTGTTCAGAAATCCTTGGAATTGGGTTTGGTTGCTTTTGGCATTTAGTCTTTAGTGTGGTATATTTGACCTGTTTGCTTGCAAATTCACATGTACCCGAAACTTAGGTTAAAGTATAAAGTTGATATTGTAAATTGTTTAACTTTCTGAACTTGCACAGTGAAGCTTATTTTTGTTCAAAACCCACGGAATCTTGTGGTTTTATTCATTTAGTAAGCATCTTGAATCTAAAACTTGATCTACGCTAAACACGCTAATCCGTTATTGGTCCCTAACCGGATCGCCGCCACTCAAGATCTGGGCTCTGATCAGGGAACATAACAAGGTGCATGTTGTCATATTATTTTTTTTTAATTAAATATTTTATTGAAAAGTTTTGGTCAACCAACACAGTACATTGTGCATCCTTTACACAATATTATAACAACACAAATAACAATGACCTATTTTATAAACAAAAAATGAATAAATAATAAATAACAAAAATGAAAACTAGCCCTAATTGGCAACCGCCTGGTCACAAGTAACACTCTCCAAAAATATAATTTAACAGTCCAATATATAATTATCTGTAGCAACGACCTATACATACTATACAGTATATATTAACAACCCTGAGAGTCCTTCTGGTTCCTCCCCCCCCCCCCCCCCCCCGATCCTGGGCTGCTGCTGCTGCCTTCTTTTTTCCATTCCGTCTATCTTTCTGCGAGGTATTCGACGAACGGTTGCCACCGCCTGGTGAACCCTTGAGCCGACCCCCTTAGGACGAACTTAATCCGCTCTAGCTTTATAAACCCCGCCATGTCATTTATCCAGGTCTCCACCCCCGGGGGCTTGGCTTCTTTCCACATTAGCAATATCCTGCGCCGGGCTACTAGGGACGCAAAGGCCAAAACATCGGCCTCTCTCGCCTCCTGCACTCCCGGCTCTTGTGCAACCCCAAATATAGCCAACCCCCAGCTTGGTTCGACCCGGACTCCTACTACTTTTGAAAGCACCTTTGTCACCCCCATCCAAAACCCCTGTAGTGCCGGGCATGACCAAAACATATGGGTATGATTCGCTGGGCTTCTCGAGCACCTCGCACACCTATCCTCCACCCCAAAAAATTTACTGAGCCGTGCTCCAGTCATGTGCCCTGTGTAATACCTTAAACTGAATCAGGCTTAGCCTGGCACACGAGGACGACGAGTTTACCCTGCTTAGGGCATCTGCCCACAGCCCCTCCTCGATCTCCTCCCCCAGCTCTTCTTCCCATTTCCCTTTTAGTTCATCTACCATAGTCTCCCCTTCGTCCCTCATTTCCCTATATATATCTGACACCTTACCATCCCCCACCCATGTCTTTGAGATCACTCTGTCCTGCACCTCTTGTGTCGGGAGCTGCGGGAATTCCCTCACCTGTTGCCTCGCAAAAGCCCTCAGTTGCATATACCTAATGCATTCCCTTGGGGCAACCCATATTTCTCGGTCAGCGCTCCCAGACTCGCGAACTTCCCATCCACAAACAGATCTTTCAGTTGCGTTATTCCTGCTCTTTGCCACATTCCATATCCCCCATCCATTCCCCCCGGGGCAAACCTATGATTGTTTCTTATCGGGGACCCCCCCCCCAAAGCTCCAGTCTTTCCCCTATGCCGTCTCCACTGTCCCCAAATCTTCAGTGTAGCCACCACCACCGGGCTTGTGGTGTAGTTCCTCGGTGAGAACGGCAATGGGGCTGTCACCATAGCCTGTAGGCCAGTCCCCCTACAGGACGCCCTCTCTAATCTCTTCCACGCCGCTACCTCCTCCTCTCCCATCCACTTACTCACCATTGAAATATTAGCGGCCCAATAATACTCACTTAGGCTCGGTAGTGCCAGCTCCCCCCTATCCCTGCTACGCTGTAAGAATCCCTTCCTCACTCTCGGGGTCTTCCCGGCCCACACAAAACCCATGATGCTCTTTTCAATCCTTTTAAAAAAAGCCTTCGTGATCACCACCGGGAGGCACTGAAACACAAAGAGGAATCTCGGGAGGACCACGATCTTAACCGCCTGCACCCTCCCTGCCAGTGACAGGGATACCATATCCCATCTCTTGAAATCCTCCTCCATCTGTTCCACCAACCGCGTTAAATTTAACCTATGCAATGTGCCCCAACTCTTAGCTATCTGTATCCCCAGGTAACAAAAGTCCCTTGTTACCTTCCTCAACGGTAGGTCCTCTATTTCTCTACTCTGCTCCCCTGGATGCACCACAAACAACTCACCTTTCCCCATGTTCAATTTATACCCTGAAAAATCCCCAAACTCCCCAAGTATCCGCATTATTTCTGGCATCCCCTCCGCCGGGTCCGCCACGTGTAGTAGCAAATCGTCCGCATACAAAGATACCCAGTGTTCTTCTCCTCCCCTAAGTACTCCCCTCCACTTCTTGGAACCCCTCAACGCTATCGCCATGGGCTGAATCGCCAGTGCAAACAATAATGGGGACAGAGGGCATCCCTGCCTTGTCCCTCTATGGAGCCGAAAATATGCAGATCCCCGTCCATTCGTGACCACGCTCGCCACTGGGGCCCTATACAACAGCTGCACCCATCTAACATACCCCTCTCCAAAACCAAATCTCCTCAACACCTCCCACAAATAATCCCACTCCACTCTATCAAATGCTTTCTCGGCATCCATCGCCACTACTATCTCAGTTTCTCCCTCTGGTGGGGCCATCATCATTACCCCTAACAACCTCCATATATTCGTGTTCAGCTGTCTCCCCTTCACAAACCCAGTTTGGTCCTCGTGGACCACCCCCGGGACACATTCCTCTATTCTCATTGCCATTACCTTGGCCAGGATCTTGGCATCTACATTTAGGAGGGAAATAGGTCTATAGGACCCGCATTGTAGCGGGTCCTTTTCCTTCTTTAAGAGAGGCGATATCGTTGCTTCAGACATAGTCGGGGGCAGTTGTCCCCTTTCCTTTGCCTCATTAAAGGTCCTCGTCAGTACCGGGGCGAGCAAGTCCACATATTTTCTATAGAATTCGACTGGGAATCCATCCGGTCCCGGGGCCTTTCCCGCCTGCATGCTCCTAATTCCTTTCACCACTTCTTCTACCTCGATCTGTGCTCCCAGTCCCACCCTTTCCTGCTCTTCCACTTTGGGAAATTCCAGCCGATCCAAGAAGCCCATCATTCTCTCCCTCCCATCCGGGGGTTGAGCTTCATATAATTTTTTATAAAATGTCTTGAACACTCCATTCACTCTCTCCGCTCCCCGCTCCATCTCTCCTTCCTCATCCCTCACTCACCTTTTTCCCTCGCTGCTCCCCTTTTCCTCAATTGGTGTGCCAGCAACCTGCTCGCCTTCTCCCCATATTCGTGACAAATGTGATATAAAATAGTTACTTTAGAGATACTAGTTAATGTAATGTAGAAATAAGCCACTTTGATTCTGGCAGTTAGGGACAAAGGGATTTGAGACCGCATGGAAAAAGCAGGAAGAGGTGTGTCTATGAGAGTGATGCTGCATTGATAGGGGCCAGAGAAAGGGATTGGAAGTGAGCCAATCAGAATAGATCAAACAGGTCAGGAGGGATATAGGCTGACCTATGGGCGTCGAGTATGTGAAACTTGATACCATTTGAATTGATTTGCAGAGATCCCTTTGTTTCTTTGTTCATTCGCTTTCTGGGATATAGGAAACTGGATGTCTCTTATGTTTCTATGAAATGAATCAAGCTTGCAAGCTAAATAAATAACTTCTTTTTACGTGCGAATCCATCTCAACTTTTATTGAGGCCAGACTGACAGAGAAAGAAATTTGGGAATCAACATTCGTACTGTACACCCTGTGCCTTCCTCCATTGTGCCTCTGCAGTGCCCGTAGTCAGCAAGTCAAATTCTACATGTAGCCTTTGCCTTTCCCTGTACAGTCCCTCCTCCGGTGCTTCCGCATATTGTCTGTCCACCCTCAAAAGTTCTTGCAGCAACCGCTCCCGTTCCTTACTCTCCTGCTTCCCTTTATGTGCCCTTATTGATATCAGCTCCCCTCTAACCACCGCCTTCAACGCCTCCCAGACCACTCCCACCTGGACCTCCCCATTATCATTGAGTTCCAAGTACTTTTCAATGCACCCCCTCACCCTCAGACACACCCCCTCATCTGCCATTAGTCCCATGTCCATTCTCCAGGGTGGGCGCCCTCCTGTTTCCTCCCCTATCTCCAAGTCCACCCAGTGTGGAGCGTGATCCGAAATGGCTATAGCCGTATGCTCAGTTCCCCTCACCTTCGGGATCAATGCCCTACCCAGCACAAAAAAGTCTATTCGCGAGTAGACTTTATGGACATAGGAGAAAAACGAGAACTCCTAGGGCTGCTAAATCTCCACGGGTCTACACCTCCCATCTGCTCCATAAAATCTTTAAGTACCTTGGCTGCTGCCGGCCTCCTTCCAGTCCTGGACTTCGACCTATCCAGCCCTGGTTCCAACACCGTATTAAAATCTCCCCCCATTATCAGCTTTCCCATCTCTAGCTCCGGAATGCGTCCTAGCATCCGCCTCTTAAAATTGGCATCATCCCAGTTCGGGGCATATACGTTTACCAAAACCACCGTCTCCCCCTGTAGTTTGCCACTCACCATCACGTATCTGCCCCCGTTATCCGCCACTATAGTCTTTGCCTCGAACATTACCCGCTTCCCCACTAATATAGCCACCCCCCTGTTTTTCGCATCTAGCCCCGAATGGAACACCTGCCCCACCCATCCTTTGCGTAGCCTAACCTGGTCTATCAGTTTCAGGTGCGTTTCCTGTAACATAACCACATCTGCCTTAAGTTTCTTAAGGTGTGCGAGTACCCGTGCCCTCTTTATCGGCCCGTTCAGCCCTCTCACGTTCCACGTGATCAGCCGAGTTGGGGGGCTTCCTACCCCCCACCTTGTCGATTAGCCATCACCTTTTTCCAGCTCCTCACCCGGTTCCCACGCAGCTGTATCTCCCCCAGGCGGTGCCCCCCGCCCATCCTCTCCCATACCAGCTCCCCCCTCTCCCCAGTAGCAGCAACCCAGTAAATCCCCCCCTCCCACCCCCCCCCCCCCCGCGCTAGATCCCCCGCTAGCGTAATTACTCCCCCCATGTTGCTCCCAGAAGTCAGCAAACTCTGGCCGACCTCGGCTTCCCCCCGTGACCTCGGCTCGCACCGTGCGACGCCCCCTCCTTCCTGCTTCTCTATTCCCGCCATGATTATCATAGCGCGGGAACCAAGCTTCTCCCTTGGCCCCGCCCCCAATGGCCAACGCCCCATCTCCTCCACCTCCCCTCCTCCCCCCATCACCACCTGTGGGAGAGAGAAAAGTTACCACATCGCAGGATTAGTACATAAAACTCCTCTTTCCCACCTTTTTAACCCCCCTCTTTGCCCCCCACATTCACCCCACCACTTTGTTCAAACGTTCTTTTTAATAACCCGCTCATTCCAGTTTTTCTTCCACAATAAAAGTCCACGCTTCATCCGCCGTCTCAAAGTAGTGGTGCCCCCCTCGATATGTGACCCACAGTCTTGCCGGTTGCAGCATTCCAAATTTTATCTTCTTTTTATGAAGCACCGCCTTGGCCCGATTAAAGCTCGCCCTCCTTCTCGCCACCTCCGCACTCCAGTCTTGATAAACGCGGATCACCGCGTTCTCCCATTTACTGCTCCGAGTTTTCTTCGCCCATCTAAGGACCATTTCTCTATCCTTAAAACGGAGGAATCTCACCACTATGGCTCTGGGAATTTCTCCTGCTCTCGGTCCTCGCGCCATCACTCGGTATGCTCCCTCCACCTCCAACGGACCCGCCGGGGCCTCTGCTCCCATTAACGAGTGCAGCATCGTGCTCACATATGCCCCGACGTCCGCTCCCTCCACACCTTCAGGAAGACCAAGAATCCTCAGGTTGTTCCTCCTTGCGTTGTTTTCCAGTGCCTCCAACCTTTCCACACATCGTTTCTGATGTGCCTCCTGCGTCTCCGTCTTCACCACCAGGCCCTGTATGTCGTCCTCATTCTCGGCTGCCTTTGCCTTCACGACCCGAAGCTCCCGCTCCTGGGTCTTTTGTTCCTCCTTTAGCCCTTCGATCGCCTGTAGTATTGGGGCCAACAGCTCTTTCTTCATTTCCTTTTTGATCTCTTCCACACAGCATTTCAAGAACTCTTGTTGTTCAGGGCCCCATGTTAAACTGCCACCTTCCGACGCCATCTTGGTTTTTGCTTGCCTTCCTTGCCGCTGTTCTAAAGGATCCACTGCAATCCGGCCACTTTCTCCTCCTTTTTCCATCCGTATCCAGGGGGGATTCCCTTCTGGTTTACCGCACAGTGTTTTTAGCCGTCAAAATTGCCGTTGGGGCTCCTATCAAGAGCCCAAAAGTCCGTTTCACCGGGAGCTGCCGAAACGTGCGACTCAGCTGATCATCGCCGCACCCGGAAGTCCGCATGTTGTCATATTGATGGAGAAAAGAAAATCATCGAACCAGGAAAACTATTAGAACTAGAACAAAGAACAAAGAAATGTACAGCACAGGAACAGGCCCTCCGGCCCTCCAAGCCTGTGCCGACCATGCTGCCCGACTAAACTACAATCTTCTACACTTCCTGGGTCCGTATCCCTCTATTCCCATCCTATTCATGTATTTGTCAAGATGCCCCTTAAATGTCACTATCGTCCCTGCTTCCACCACCTCCTCCGGTAGCGAGTTCCAGGCACCCACTACCCTCTGCGTAAAAAACTTGCCTCGTACATCTACTCTAAACCTTGCCCCTCTCACCTTAAACCTATGCCCCCTAGTAATTGACCCCTCTACCCTGGGGAAAAGCCTCTGACTATCCACTCTGTCTATGCCCCTCATAATTTTATAGACCTCTATCAGGTCTCCCCTCAACCTCCTTCGTTCCAGTGAGAACAAACCGAGTTTATTCAACTGCTCCTCATAGCTAATGCCCTCCATACCAGGCAACATTCTGGTAAATCTCTTCTGCACCCTCTCTAAAGCCTCCACATCCTTCTGGTAGTGTGGCGACCAGAATTGAACACTATACTCCAAGTGTGGCCTAACTAAGGTTCTATACAGCTGCAACATGACTTGCCAATTCTTATACTCAATGCCCCGGCCAATGAAGGCAAGCATGCCGTATGCCTTCTTGACTACCTTCTCCACCTGTGTTGCCCCCTTCAATGACCTGTGGACCTGTACTCGTAGCTCTCTTTGACTTTCAATACTCTTGAGGGTTCTACCATTCACTGTATATTCCCTACCTGCATTAGACCTTCCAAAATGCATTACCTCACATTTGTCCGGATTAAACTCCATCTGCCATCTCTCCGCCCAAGTTTCCAAACAATCTAAATCCTGCTGTATCCTCTGACAGTCCTCATCGCTATCCGCAATTCCACCAACCTTTGTGTCGTCTGCAAACTTACTAATCAGACCAGTTACATTTTCCTCCAAATCATTTATATATACTACAAACAGCAAACGTCCCAGCACTGATCCCTGTGGAACACCACTGGTCGCAGCCCTCCAATTAGAAAAGCGTCCTTCCATTGCTACTCTCTGCCTTCTATGATCTAGCCAGTTCTGTATCCACTTTGCCAACTCACCCCTGATCCCGTGTGACTTCACCTTTTGTACTAGTCTACCATGAGGGACCTTGTCAAAGGCCTTACTGAAGTCCATATAGACAACATCTACTGCCCTACCTGCATCAATCATCTTAGTGACCTCCTCGAAAAACTCTATCAAGTTAGTGAGACACGAACATATTTTAAAAACCAAGAAATACCTTTAACAATTGACACAAACCCAAAGATGGCTGAGAATGTACACGCAAGCCACCGGCTGGATTACTGAAGGGTGATTTTCTGAGGGACAAAGGTACCCCTCCCTGTTTCTACTGAAGTGTTCAGTGACTGATTACCGTGTCTGGTAAAGACAAAAGGACAATAATGGCCGACACAACTCAAGAGATCGTGTGAGCAATGCAGAGACGGAATTGTGGGCTCGCCTTCCCGCAAGGAATATACAAAGAATGGGTTAAATGCCAGCGAAACAGCTGCCCCACAGTATGTCTATGTGTGCCGTGTGAGAGCAAGCAGTTGGTCGTACTGAAGGTGTGAGACATTGTAACAGAAGCAGCCAGTAGTGCCTTTGAAAAACAGCCATTTTCGCAGGTATATCTTTCTCTCTCTCTGACTAAGTCAGCTACAGCCAACAAAAAAAGATTGCAGCTGTAAAGAGGAAATGGAACAGTACAGCACAGTACAGGCCCTTCAGCCCACGATGTTGTGCCGACCATTTATCCTAATCTAAGATCAACCTAACCTACACCCCTTCAATTTACCGCTGTCCATGTGCCTGTCCATGAGTCGCTTAAATGTCCCGAATGACTCTGACTCCACCATCTCTGCTGGCAGTGCATTCCACACACCCACCACTCTGTGTAAAGAACCTACCTCTGATATATCCCCTATACCTTCCTCCAATCACCTTAAAATTATGTCCCCTCGTGACAGCCATTTCCACCCTGGGGAAAAGTCTCTGGCTATCCACTCTATTCATGCCTATCATCACCTTGTACACCTCGATCAAGTCACCTCTCTGCCTTCTTCGCTCCAGTGAGAAAAGCCCTAGCTCCCTCAACCTTTCTTCATAAGACATGCCCTCCAGTCCAGGCAGCATCCTGGTAAATCTCCTCTGTACCCTTTCCAAAGCATCCACATCCTTCCTATAATGAGGAGACCAGAACGGGACACAATATTCCAAGTGTGGTCTAACTAGAGTTTTATAAAGCTGCAGCAAAACCTCCCAGCTCTTAAACACAATCCCCCTGTTCATGAAAGCCAACACACCATACGCCTTCTTCACAACCCTATCAACCTGGATGGCAACTATGAGAGATCTATGTACGCAGACCCCAAGATCCTTCTGTTCCTCCACACTTCCAAGAATCCTGCCTTTAGCCCTGTATTCAGCATTCAAATTCGACCTTCCAAAATGAATCACTTCACATTTATCCAAGTTGAACTCCATCTGCTACTTTTCAGCCCAGCTCTGCATCCTGTCGATGTCCTGTTGTAACCTGCAACACTATCTACAACTCCCCCAACCTTCGTGTCATCGGCAAAACGTACTAACCTACCCTTCCACTTCCTCACACAAGTCATTTATAAAAACCATAAAGAGCAGAGGTCCCAGAACAGACCCTTGAGGGACACCACTGGTCACCGACCTCCAGGCGGAATACTTTCCATCCACTACCACTCGCTGTCTTCTTTCGGCCAGCCAATTCTGTATCCAGACAGCCAAATTTCCCTGTATCCCAGGCCCCCTAACTTTCTGAATGAGCCTACCATGGGGAACCTTATCAAATGATTTATTGAAATCCATATACACCACATCCACTGCCCGACTTTCATCAATGTGTCTTGTCACATCCTAAAAGAATTCAATGAGACTTGTGAGGCATGACCTGCCCGTCACAAAGCCACACTGACTATCTTTAATCATACTATTTTTGTCTAAATAATCATAAATCCGATCTCTCAGAATCCTTTCCAATATTTTGCTCACCACAGACTTAAGACTGATGGATCTGTAATTCCCAGGGATTTCCCTATTCCCTTTCTTGAACAGGGGAACAACATTCTCCTCCCTCTAATCATCCGGTACTACTCCAGTGGAGAACGAGGACGCAAAGATCATCACCAATGGCGCAGCAATCTCCTCCCTCGTTTCCCGTAGTAACCTTGGGTGTATCCTGTCATGCCCAGGGGACTTCTCTATCCCGATGCTTTTCAAAATTTCCAGCACATCCTCCTTCTTAATATCAACCTGTTCGATTCTATGAACCTGGTTCACACTGTTCTCATGGGCAACAAGATCCCTCCTCTCTGGTGAATACTGAAGCAAAGTATTCATTTCGGGCCTCCCACATCTCCTCAGACTCTTGGCACAAGTTCCCTCCATTATCCCTGATCGGCCTTACTCTCACTCTGATCATCCTCTTATTTCGCACATAAGTCAGCATAAACTTTGGGGTTTTCCCTAATCCTTCCCGCCAGTGCTTTTTCATGCCCCCTTTTAGCTCTCCTAAGTTAATTTTTGAGTTCTTTCCTAGCTACCTTGCAACCATCTAGAGCAGAGTCAGATCCTTGCTTCCTCAACCTTACGTAAGCTTCCTTCTTCCTCTTGACTAGAAACTCCATTTCTCTAGTCATCCAAGGCTCCTTCACCTTACCATTCCTTCCTCGTCTCATTGGGACAAAACTATTCAGCACTCCCAGCAAGTGGTCCAGAAAGAACCCCCACATTACTGTTGTGCATTTCCCGAAGAACACTTGTTCCTACTTTATTCGCCTCAGCTCCTGTCCAATAGCAGTATAATTTCCCCCCCACCAATTGTGGTCACTGTCACCGAAATGCTCTCCCACCGAGACATCTGACACCTGGCCTAGTTTGTTGCCAAGCACCAAATCCAATGTCACCTCCCCCCTAGTCGGCCTATCTACATATTGAGTCAGGAATTCTTCCTGTACACACCTGACAAAACCTGCTCCATCCAAACCATTTGCATTAAGGGGGTTCCAGTCAATATTCGGGAAGTTGAAGTCATCCATGACAACAACTGTTACTTCTGCACTTTTCCAATATCTGCCACTCAATCTGTTCCTCTATCTCTCTGCTGCTATTGGGGGGGTCTGTAGAAAACTCCCAATAAAGTGACTGCTCCTTTCTTGTTTCTGACTTCCACCCATACTGACTCAGTAGGCAAACCCTCCTCAACTACCTCCTTTCCTGCAGCTGTGGTGCACTCCCTAATTAACAGTGACACTCGCCCTCCTCGTTTGCCTTCCTGCCTATTCTCCTGAAAACATCTAAACCCCGGAACATCGAACAACCATTCCTGCCCTTGTGAAATCCATATCTCCATAATGGCCACAATATCGTAGTTCCAAGTACTGATCCATGCTCTTAAGTTCATCTCCGTTATTCCTGACACCTCTTGCATTGAAACAGACACACTTTAACCCATTCCACTGAGTACTGAGGAGTTTATCTGCCAAACTATTGGGTCTGGGAAAAGGGTAGCCACAGGAAAAGGAATCCTGTTAGATTAAATCTTGTTGCTAACACCCTAGGTGTTGCTCACCCTAACTTGGAGGCGTACCTGAACAAGAGACCCTAGCTGTTCAAGTGAAGACAAGCATCCAGCAGAGGGCATTAGAGCGGAGCTGCTGATTGGCCGTTGCAGGGGAAATTTGCATACGTCCGTGTGCTCACCCTAACTTGGAGGTGGTTTGTGAAGGAGCTCTTGTCAAGTGACACTTAAACCAGAAACACTTCTTCAGTGTTTCCCTCCCTACCCCCTCCTCTAACCAAATAAAAACAACCGCTGTAAGGATCAAGAGGAAGGCTCGAGGGCAGGTAGAAGGGGAAAGTTCAACCGTGATGTCACAGCCTGCAGGTAAAGGATTGGCTGGTGACTGGTCAGTAGTTTTTATTTATTTTCCCTCAGGTGTTATCGTGCGGGGCGCAGAGGTTGCTGAGTGAGTGCTTGCTGAAAAGGGGAGTGAATAACAGGTAAGCTCTTTCTTTCTTTTTTTTTTAATCTAGAGGGGATGACAGGGAAGGTGGTGCAATATTCCTCCTGCAGAATGTTTGAGGTGAGGGACGCCGTCAGTGTCCCTGCTGATTTCATCTGTGGGAAGTGCACCCATCTCCATCCAGCTCCTCAGAAACCGCGTTAGGGAACTGGAGCTGGATGAACTTCGGATCATTCGGGAGGCAGAGTTGGTCATAGATAGATGTAGATCAGGGATGTAGTTACTCCGAAGATTAAAGATAGCTAGGTGACGATGAGAGGGGCTGGGAGGAAGCAGTCAGTACAGGGATCCCCTGTGGCCGTTCCCCTTAGTAACAAGTATACCGCTTTGGATACTGTTGGGGGCGGGGGGGGGGGGGGGGGGGGAGGAGACTTACCAGGGTTAAGCCATGGGGTACAGGTCTCTGGTAGAGTCTGTCCCTGTTGCTCAGAAGGGAAGGGGGGAGAGGAGTAGAGCATTAGTCATTGGAGACGCCATAGTTCGGGGGATAGATAGGAGATTCTGTGGGAACGAGAGAGACTCACGGTTGGTGTGTTGCCTCCCAGGTGCCAGGGTGCGTGATGTCTCGGATCGTGTTTTCGGGATCCTTAAGGGGGAGGGGGAGCAGCCCCAAGTCGTGGTCCACATTGGCACTAACGACATAGGTAGGAAAAGGGATGGGGATGTAAGTGTAGAAGCCAGGTATTTTGAATACAACTAGTATAGGTAAAAGATAGCTGTTTCAGCATAAATATTAAGCCCAAGTTTTAAATACTCATTTAAAAATGAGAATTTCAGCACCCATAAATTTAGGTCTTCAATAGATACATGAAACAGCATAAAATTTCATCATAGATTAAAACTGCACAGTTGCAAGATGATTTGACACTGCTTGTGCTAATTGTCAAGGACAAGGGCTGAGTTCCATGGCAACGAGGTGGCAGGAGTCCAGTGCAGTTTGTAAGAGCATTGAATCAAATACATATTTTACTCAATCTTTCTCGATATGAAGTCTCCATTGTTACATTAGCCAAGCTAGCGGAAAACCAGTTTATTGCTGGTAAAGATTAGCAGAATATCACATTCCATAACATGCAGACATGAAACAATTAAAAGCTCATGTTGCACATTGAAGATGGACGGCTTGCCATCAAATCAAATGTGTTTGAGTCTAACCCAAACCAATTAGGATTATATTGGGGGGTGATTAGATGGCTTAAGACAGATATGAAAGTGTATAACTGAAACGTTTCCTCCTGCCATTTTAGTTGTCTTTTTCGGGGTTTTAGTCTGTGTCAGTGATGCAGTCTGTCTCTGTCCTTAATTGTCTGTCTTTAATTCTTTTAGTTTTGTTTTCTTTAATTTTGGGGGTTCTGTCTTTGATTCAGTCAGTCTGTTAGTCTGTTTTCTACTTTGAGTTTGAGTTTAGCTGAAGGTTAGCTTTGAGTTTAGCTGAAGCTTTCTCTCTCTTCATGTTTCATTTCCAGACTTTGACCTTTTAAAAGTTACTTTCGAGCTGTCTGCCTAAGCAAGAAGATAATGTCTTTGATTCTCTGAAAGCTTCGAATTGTCTACGAATTGCCTTTTAAATGATTTTCAAATTGTAATCAATAGAAGACAAATAAAATAATTCCTTTTGCACCTGAGAAGTTTTAACTGCAAATTTCTGCTGAGTCCCAGTAATCGCAAAGTGCTACTGGTAACCGAATAGTAGAAATAATATAAATTCCTTCAACTTTACACAGTCAAATAATACTAGGAATCCAACAACTTGGCCTAGTCCAAAAATATTACAAATCTTTCAACTTGTCGTAGTACGCCAGGACTTTGATTCATCAGCTAAGCTTCCCCCAACTTGGCGTAGTTCGGCAGGTTAAGATCCCTTCAAATTAAAGATTCCAACACTAAGGCAGGAATTCAGGGAGCTAGGGTGGAAACTTAGATCTAGGACAAACAGAGTTATTATCTCCGGGTTGTTACCCGTGCTTCGTGATAGCGAGACGAGGAATAGGGAGAGAGAGCAGTTGAACACGTGGCTACAGGGATGGTGCAGGAGGGAGGGTTTCAGATTTCTGGATAATTGGGGCTCACTCTGGGGTCGGTGGGACCTCTACAAACGGGATGGTCTGCACCTGGACCAGAGGGGTACCAATATTCTGGGGGGGAAATTTGCTAATGCTCTTCGGGAGGGTTTAAACTAGTTCAGCAGGGGCTTGGGAACCTGAATTGTAGCTCCAGTATACAGAAGGTTGAGACTAGTGAGGTCATGAGTAGGGTTTCAGAGTTGCAGGAGTGTGCCGGCAGGCAGGAAGGTGGTTTAAAGTGTGTCTTCTTCAATGCCAGGAGCATCCGGAATAAGGTGGGTGAACTTGCAGCATGGGTTGGTACCTGGGACTTCGATGTTGTGGCCATTTCGGAGACATGGATAGAGCAGGGACAGGAATGGTTGTTGCAGGTGCCAGGATTTAGATATTTCAGTAAGCTCAGGGAAGGTGGTAAAAGAGGGGGAGGGGTGGCATTGTTAGTCAAGGACAGTATTACGGTGGCAGAAAGGACGTTTGATGAGGACTCGTCTACTGAGGTAGTATGGGCTGAGGTTAGAAACAGAAAAGGAGAGGCCACCCTGTTAGGGGTTTTCTATAGGCCTCCGAAAAGTTCCAGAGATGTAGAGGAGAGGATTGCAAAGATGATTCTGGATAGGAGCGAAAGCAACAGAGTAGTTGTTATGGGGGCCTTTAACTTTCCAAATATTGACTGGAAACGCTATAGTTCGAGTACATTAGATGGGTCCGTTTTTGCCCAATGTGTGCAGGAGGGTTTCCTGACAGTATGTAGATAGGCCAATGAGAGGTGAGGCCATATTGGATTTGGTACTGGGTAATGAACCAGGACAGGTGTTAGATTTGGAGGTAGGTGAGCACTTTGGTGATAGTTACCACAATTCGATTAAGTTTACTTTAGTGATGGAAAGGGATAGGTATATACCGCAGGGCAAGTTATATCTGGGGGAAAGGCAATTATGATGCGATGAGGCAAGACTTGGGATACATCGGATGGAGAGGAAAACTGCATGGGATTGGCACAATGGAAATGTGGAGCTTGTTCAAGGAACAGCTACTGCGTGTCCTTGATAAGTATGTACCTGTCAGGCAGGGAGGAAGTGGTCGAGTGAGGGAACCGTGGTTTACTAAAGCAGTCAAAACACTTGTCAAGAGGAAGAAGGAGACTTATGTAAAGATGAGACATGAAGGTTCAGTTAGGGCGCTCCAGAGTTACAACTTAGCTAGGAAGGACCTCAACAGAGAGCTAAGAAGAGCCAGGAGGGGGACATGAGAAGTCTTTGGCAGGTAGGATCAAGGATAACCCTAAAGCTTTCTAGAGATATGTCAGGAATAAAAGAATGACTAGGGTAAGAGTAGGGCCAGTCAAGGACAGTAGTGGGAAGTTGTGCTTGGAGATAGGAGAGGTGCTAAATGAATATTTTTCGTCAGTATTCACACAGGAAAAAGACAATGTTGTCGAGGAGAATACGGAGATTCAGGCTACTAGACTAGAAGGGCTTGAGGTTTATAAGGAGGAGGTGTTAGCAATTCTGGAAAGTGTGAAAATAGATAAGTCACCTGGGCCGGATGGGATTTATCCTAGGATTCTCTGGGAAGCTAGGGAGAAGATTACTGAGCCTTTGGCCTTGATCTTTAAGTCATCTTTGTCTGCAGTTGATGTGGTGTATATGGATTTCAGTAAAGCGTTTGATAAGGTTCCCCATGGTAGGCTACTGCAGAAAATACGGAGGCATGGGATTCAGGGTGATTTAGCAGTTTGGATAAGAAATTGGCTTGCTGGAAGAAGACAAAGGGTTTGATGGGAAATGTTCAGACTGGAGTCCAGTTACTAGTGGTGTACCACAAGGATCTGTTTTGGGGCCACTGCTGTTAGTCATTTTTATAAATGACTTGGAGGAGGGCGTAGAAGGATGGGTGAGTAAATTTGCAGATGATACTAAAGTCGGTGGAGTTGTGGACAGTGCGGAAGGACGTTACAAGTTACAGAGGGACATAGATAAGCTGCAGCGCTGGGCTGAGGTGGCAAATGGAGATTAATGCAGAAAAGTGTGAGGTGATTCATTTTGGAAGGAATAACAGGAAGACTGAGTACTGGGTTAATGGTAAGATTCTTGGCAGTGTGGATGAGCAGAGAGATCTCGGAGTCCATGTACATAGATCCCTGAAAGTTGCCACCCAGGTTGAGAGGTTTGTTAAGAAGGCATACCGTGTGTTAGCTTTTATTGGGAGAGGGATTGAGTTTAGGAGCCATGAGGTCATGTTGCAGCTGTACAAAACTCTGGTGCGGCCGCATTTGGAGTATTCCGTGCAATTCTGGTCGCCGCATTATAGGAAGGATGTGGAAGCATTGGAAAGGGTGCAGAGGAGATTTACCAGAATGTTGCCTGGTATGGAGGGAAGATCTTATGAGAAAGGCTGAGGGACATGAGGCTGTTTTCGTTAGAGAGAAGAAGGTTAAGAGGTGACTTAATAGAGGCATACAAGATGATCAGAGGATTAGATAGGGTGGACAGGGAGAGCTTTTTTCCTCGGATGGTGATGTCTAGCACGAGGGGACATAGCTTTAAATTGAGGGGTGATAGATGTAAGACAGATGTCAGATGTAGGTTCTTTACTCCGAGAGTAGTAAGGGCGTGGAATGCTCTGCCTGCAACAGTAGTGGACTCGCCAACACAAAGGACATTCAAAGGTCATTGGATAGACATATGGATGATAAGGGAATAGTGTAGATGGGCTTTAGAGTGGTTTCACAGGTCGGCGCAACATTGAGGGCCGAAGGGCCTGTACTGCGCTGTAATGTTCTATATAACAACAGAGGGGATTAGATAAAGACACAAAGCCAGTTCATCCCTCCTCGTCCGAGTGTGTAACAATTTGAGGGTATTCCAGCCGGGCAGTGACAAATTGAGAGTCTCACCCTGAACAGCAACGTTGGGGAAATTCACCTTGGGGTGCTCAGAACAAAATGGGATGTTTGTCTGTAATCTGAACGATTTGGGGGGGCTCGTGCTGACATTGTTCCCACAGATGGCTAACAAATTAGGAGCAACAGGGTTTGAAATTTGTTCCTACAGACAAAATAAATGAATTAGAGTGGGGAAAGTAAATTGTTCCTTAAAACCAATTTTACGAAACTCCAAAAAAGGCTTTCTGGAGTCTGTCCAATTAAACTGTAAACATGTCCACCTTTGATGCCAATGATTTTATAGCAGAACCAGAGAATATTACTGTGAGGATTTAAAAGTTCTGTCCCTCGAACAGTTAGCGAAGGACTTTGAATTAGAATTTCAGCCGAAAGTCCAAAAACCCGAACTATGAGAAGGGTCTGCATCTGAAACGTGAGAAAGATAAGATGTCATAGCAGTAGAGAGATTAAAATTGGAAAAGTGGAAGTTAGAATTTCAGGAGATAAAAAGAAAGGGAATTTCAGGAAGGAGCACAAAGGGATCATGGATAATTTCAAAGAGGCTCTATCCCCATAACCCCACCTAACATGCATATCTTCGGACTGAAGGAGGAAACCAGAGCACCCAAAGGAAACCCATGCAGACAGAGGGGGAACGTGCAAATTTCACACAGACAGCTACCCAAGGCTGGAATTGAACCTGGGTCCCAGGCGCTTTGAACCAACTGGGAAGGATAGAGGTGGTGAGAGTGATAAGAAAGTGAGAACCCATGGAAGAGGGGGAAATTCTGGGAACCCTCCTCAGGACAAAAAAGGAGGTACTGAAATTTTCACTTGTCCCCGTGTCTGCGTGGGTTTCCTCCAGGTGCTCCGGTTTCCTCCCACAGTCCAAATGTGTAGGTTAGGTGGATTGGCCATGCTAAATTGCCCCTTAGTGTCCAAAGATTAGGTTGGGTTACGGGGATAGGATGGAGGTGTGGGCTGAAGTAGGGTGCTCTTTCAAGGGCCGGTAGACTCGATGGGCCAAATGGTCTCCTTCTGCACTGTAAATTCTATGATTCTATGAAATGAAAGGCAAGGCCAAGCAGCCTGTGTGTTTAACTGCAGAAAGATAGGGCATGTCCAAGTCAACTACCATTGAAGTCCATGTTAAGTTTGAAAGTGACATACTACAAAAAACACAAAAGAATCTTAAACTTACACAAAGTTAATTACATATCAGAACTGTCTAAAGTTAATTAGATAAATTGACAAAGATTTGGAGGTCAATGAAAAATTTGGAGGGAAACATTCAAGAGGCAATTTAAAATGTTTGACAAAAATATGTTCCAAATCCTGCTGAAGCTGGAAAAACAAATTGTAAGAGCTTTTGAATCTATAAAAAGAAAGCTAGCAGCTAAAGTAAATGATGGTCCCTTAGAAGCAGAAGCAGGAGAAAGTATGGGGAATGAGGCATTGAACAGATATTGTGTCAACCTTCACAGCAGAAAGCACAGGTGCTGGAATCAAAGTGATTGAAGCCTCAACAACAAACTTTGAAAAGCACAGTACGATTTGAACAAGGCCACATGGTTTTAGAATCATAGAATCTACAGTGCAGAAGGAGGCCATTCGGCCCATCAAGTCTGCACGAGCCCGCCAACTTAAGCTCACCCTTTCCCTGTAACGCCATCTACATTTTTGTACACCAAGGGGCAATTTGGCATGGCTAATCCACCTAACCTGCACGTGTTTGGACGGTGGGAGGAAACCAGAGCACCTGGAGGAAATCCACGCAGACATGGGGAGAAAGTGCAAACTCCACACAGACAGTGACCCGAGGCCGGAATTGAACCCGGGTCCCTAAAGCTGAGGCAGCAGTGCTAACCACTGTGCCACCATGCCCCCCCTAAAGGGAAATCCTGTTTGACAAATTTATTAGTGTTTTTCTAAGGACGTTACAAGCAGAGTAGATAAAGGGGAACCAGTAAATGTAGAATACCTATATTTCCAGAAGGCATTCAATAAAGTGCCACACAAAAGTTTAATAGGCAAGATAACGCTCATTAGGGGCAGCACGGTGGCACAGTGGTTAGCACAGCTGCCTCATGGCGCCGAGGTCCCAGGTTCGATCCCGGCCCTGGGTCACTGTCTGTGTGGAGTTTGCACATTCTCCCATGTTTGCGTGGGTTTCATCCCCACAACCCAAAGATGTGCAGGGTAGGTGGCTTGGCCCTTAATTGGAAAAAATGAATTGGGTACTCTAATTGCATTTAAAAAACATAAGGCTCATGGAGTTGAGGGTAATATTTTAACATGGATAGAGGATTGGTTAATCGATAGAAAGCACAGAGTGGGCACAAATGCAGCTTTTTCAAGTTGGTAGGCAGTGAAGTACAACAAGGATCAGTGCTCTGGCCTCAGCTACTTACAGTCTATATTCAGAACTTAGATGAAGAGACAGAGAATAATGTAGCTAAGGTTGCTGATAATACCATGCTGGTGGGAAGGTTAGCTGGAGGGAGCACACAGTGAAGATATAAACAGGTTAAGTCAGGGAAATAAGTTGGCAGGTGGAGTAGAATGTAGGGAAGTGTAAAGCTCTTCACTTTGGATCGTAAGAATAGAAAGCAGAAAGATTTTTGGTGGGAAATTTGTTTAGTGTTGGTCTTCGAAGGGACTTAGGTATGTTCATACAAGGAACCCAGAAAATTACCATGCTGGTTCAGTAAGCAATTGGGAAAGCAAATGTCACGTTGGTCTCTATTGCCAGGGGATTGACTACAAAAGCAAAGAAGCCTTGTTACAATTAGACAGGGCTTTGGTGATGCCACATCTGAAATACTATGTGCAGTTTTGGTCTTCATATTTAACAAAGGATACTGTTGTGGGTCAGGGTTTAGAGAATCCCAAAGTGTATCATGGAGTTCACCTGATCCACAACTTTTAATAGATTGTGGTATGGGGAGCAGACGGCTCACTCTACAGGTGTGGTAGAACAGCAGTGGACCAGTACTTTTTAAAACAAAACAATGTTTATTCTATGAACTCAGAGTTATCATAGAATTTACAATGCAGAAGGAGGCCATTCGGCCCATCGAGTCTGCACCGGCTCTTGGAAAGAGCACCCTACCCAAGGTCAACACCTCCGCCCTATCCCCATAACCCAGTAACTCCACACAACACTGAGGGCAATTTTGGACGCTAAGGGCAATTTATCATGGCCAATGCACCTAACCTGCACATCTTTGGACTGTGGGAGGAAACCGGAGCACCCGGACGAAACCCACGCACACACGGGGATGTGCAGACTCCGCACAGACAGTGACCCAAGCCGGAATCGAACCTGGGACCCTGGAGCTGTGAAGCAATTGTGCTATCCACAATGCTACCGTGCTGCCCTATTCTTAACTCAAGTTAATCTTTTTAAAACAAACGGTGAACATCTTAGCAACCAGTAAATCAATTACACCCCCCAAAGAATACAACTCAGTAATCTGTATGCTGTCCTTTTAACACCCAGAAGACTTAACAAACCTTTAAACAGAAGCACATCAGAGTTTACATTCACTACTGAAAACATTTATAATTCTTCTGAATTCACCAAATGATCAAGAGATAGTCCTTCATGGCAGAGAGAGATCAACAGTACAGCTGCTTTGTCTGACTTCAGCTGCAACACACTGGAAAAACAAACCAAAAAGACAGACACACCCAAGCTTTTCTCAAAGTGAAACTAAAAAGCAGAACCAGAGCTCAGCTCCACCCACACTCTGACATCACTGCAGTAACATGAGCAGCTAACCATTTCTTAAAGCGACATTCTCGTGACAATACACCTGCATTGCAGGTGATACAGCTACGGTTCACTAGTTTAGTCCATGGGATGAGGTCACTGTCCTTTGATGAGATGCTGAGTAAATTGGGCTTGCGATTCTCCAGTACTCAGAATGAGGGGTGATCTCATCTAAACCTACAAAGTTCTGAAGGGGGCTCAATGAGGTAGACACAGAGAATGTTTCCACTCACAAGAGAGTCTAAAAAATACGGGCAGTCTCAGGATAAAGGACCGATCATTTAGGACTAATTTATAGTGAACTAATTTATCACAGATTTTCAACCCACAAGTTTTTGGAATCTCCATTGTTCAATACATTTAAATTGGGGATAGACAGGTTTTTCATTTCAATTATTATAAGATATGGGGAGTGGGTGAAGCCCAAGATCAGTCATGACCTTACTGAATGGAGGAGAAGGCTTGGTGGGCCATATGGATTCCTCTTGCTCCTATTTCTTGTGTTGTGCTCCTTGCCCTAACTGACTGCTTGGCTGACAATAAATCGAGCTCTCGAGGGCAATTAGGGATGGACAATAAATGCTGGCCCAGCCAGCGATGCCCACATCCTATGAATGAATGATGGAAAAAAATTAAGATTATCATTTACCGTTCTTTGAAGATCTAGTTTCGGTGCATCCATGCTGCACAGTACGCTGGGGGACAGTGACCTGGAAAAAATGTAAATCAAGTTATTTTTTTTTAAATGGAGTGGTACCAAAAGATTAGAAGGTTAAAAACATACACCCTTGTTCAGAAACAGCGGAGATGGATAAACCAGATAACTACAGTCTAATCAGTGCCTTCACTAAATAGAAAATTACCAGAGGCCAGTCAAGAACAAATTTATTTCTTATTCAGAGATGAATATGTTTCTAAGAGAAAATCAACTCAGACCGGATTTGAGTTATTTAATGAATTTACAGAAAGTCAAAGGAGGTATTAGATTGTAATTATAGCAGAGTTCAATCAGTGTTACTAATCCGCATCGGCATCCTTCCATCCTTCGTCATCTAACCCCATTAACTCTTGCTAGTCACCTCAATTACTACTTGCGTTAGTGAGTTCCACAGTGTAACTGCAGTCTGGCTACGCAAATACTTAATGGGATTTATTAGTGGCCACCTTTTATGTATGTTTTGTTATCCCCATAAGTGGAAATATTTTCTCTACATTTATCCTATTAACTACTTTCATTATCTTAAAGGCCTCCATCAGGCCACCCTTATTTACTCTCAAAAGCTCCAGCAAATTCTTTGAATTCTGGAATGGTTTCTACAGATTGGAAGGTAGCTAATATAACCCTGCTATTCAAAAGGAGGTTAGAGAGAAAACAGGGAATTATAGACCAGTGAGCCTATCATTGGTATTAGGGAAGTTGCTAGAGTCCATTATCAAGGGTTTCATAGCACAGCATTTGGAAAGCAGTGGTATAATCTGACAAAGTCAGCATGCATTAATGAAACCAGGTTAGGTGGATTGGCCATGCTAAATTACCCGTAGTGTCCATAAGGGTTGGGAGGGGTTATTGGGTTGCGGGGATAAGGTGGAAGTGAGGGATTAATGTGGGTCGGTGCAGACTCGATGGGCCGAATGGCCTCCTTCTGCACTGTATGTTCTATGTATGTAATATGAAACGGAAATCATAATTGATAAATCAACTGGAATTATTTTAAGATGTAACGAGTAGAGTTGACCAGGGACACCCGGTGGATGTGGTTTATCTAGATTTTCAGATGGTTTTCGACAAGGTCTCATAGCAGATTAATATGTAAAATTAAAGCTCATGGGATTACAGGTAGTGTCTTGAGATGGATAGAAAGCTGGTTAGGAGCAAGGAAGCAAAAAATTGGATTAAATGGATCTTTTTTGATTGGCAGACAGTGGCTAGTGGGGTGCCACAGGGATCTGTAGTAGGACGCCAACTGTTCGTTCACATTATATATTAATGATTTGGATGACGGATCTAAATGTATCATAAAATTGCAGATGATATAAAGTTGGGTGGGAGGGTGAGCTGTAGGAAGATGCAGAGATGCTTCAGGGGGATTTGGACAGGCTGAGTGAGTGGGCATATGCATGGCAGGTGCAGTATAATGTGGATAAATACAAGGTTATCCGCTTCGTTAGCAAAAATAGGAGTCTGCACCGACCCTCTGAAAGACCACCCCACCCAGGCCCACTCCCTCGCCCTATCTCCACAGTCCCACCTAAACTGCACATCCCTGAACACTAAGTGCAATTTTGCATAGCCAATCTACCTAACCTCAACATCTTTGCACTGTAGAAGGAACCCGGAGGAAACCAACGCAGACACGGGGAGAAACTCCAGACTGACAGTCACCCAAGGCCAAATTGAACCCGGATCCCTGGCGCTGTGAGGCAGCAGTTCCAACCACTGTGCCATCCTCGTTCATCAGTAAGCGTGCAGGAAACCCCTGCCCGAACCGTCCCAACACTTCCCACAAGTACTCCCATTCCACCCGATCGAACGCCTTCTCTGCATTCATTGAAACTGCCACCTCCACATCCTGTCCGTCCGGGGGCAACATTATCACATTTAGTAATCTTCTGGCGTTCACCGACAAATGCCTTCTCTTTACACACCCTGTCTGGTTTTCCCCTTGCACACAGACTTCAATTCACAAGGCCAAGATCGTTGCCAACAATTTGACATCCACATTTAGCAACGATTTCAGGTGATAGGACCCACACTGCTCCAGATCTTTATCCTTCTTTAATATTAGGGATATGGACTCCTGCGATAATGTAGGGGGGGGGGGGGGGGGGGGGGGAGCTCCCCCTTTTCCCTCCCCTCATTATATGCCCTTACCAGGAAGGGTCCCAGGTGACCAAAAGTCTGATAAAATTCTACAGGAAACCCATTCGGGCCCAGGGCCTTCACTGTCTGCAATGCTCCCATGCCCACTCATCACCTGCACATGTTCAATGGAAGCCCGCAGCCCCTCCTCCACCTTGGGGAACGCCAACACGTCTAGGAATCGCCGCATTTCATCCCCACCCCCACCCGGGTCGGGAGCTCCAATAAAACTCCTCAAATACCCTATTCAATGTCACTGGATCCAGTACCACTCATCACCCTTGCCGCCTCCTGCTTCCTGAGTTGGTGGGCCAGCATCCGACTTGCCTTCTCGCCGTACTAATACACTGCCCCTCCACAACTGCCCTACTGCCTTCCCCGTGGACACCAACCCAAACTCCATCTGGAACTTATGCCTCTCTTAACTATCCTGTCTCCGGGGCCTCTGAATATCTCCTATCCACCTGCAAAATCTCATCCACCAACCTAGTCATCTCTGCTCATTCCACCTTCTCCCTATGCGCCCGGATCAATATGAACTCCCCCCCGAACCATTGCTTTGAACCCCTCCCATAGCATGGCGGCCAGAACCCCACCTATTTCATTCAGTTCCACGTACCCCCGAATAGAACATAGAACAATACAGCGCAGTACAGGCCCTTCGGCCCACGATGTTGCACCGAAACAAAAGCCATCTAACCTACACTATGCCATTATCATCGATATGTTTATCCAATAAACTTTTAAATGCCCTCAATGTTGGCGAGTTTACTACTGTAGCAGGTAGGGCATTCCACGGCCTCACTACTCTTTGCGTAAAGAACCTACCTCTGACCTCTGTCCTATATCTATTACCCCTCAGTTTAAAGTTATGTCCCCTCGTGCCAGCCATTTCCATCCGCGGGAGAAGGCTCTCACTGTCCACCCTATCCAACCCCCTGATCATTTTGTATGCCTCTATTAAGTCTCCTCTTAACCTTCTTCTCTCCAACGATAACAACCTCAAGTCCATCAGCCTTTCCTCATAAGATTTTCCCTCCATACCAGGCAACATCCTGGTAAATCTCCTCTGCACCCGCTCCAAAGCCTCCACGTCCTTCCTATAATGCGGTGACCAGAACTGTACGCAATACTCCAAATGCGGCCGTACCAGAGTTCTGTACAGCTGCAACATGACCTCCCGACTCCGGAACTCAATCCCTCTACCAATAAAGGCCAACACTCCATAGGCTTCTTCACAACCCTATCAACCTGGGTGGCAACTTTCAGGGATCTATGTACATGGACACCTAGATCCCTCTGCTCATCCACACTTCCAAGAACTTTACCATTAGCCAAATATTCCGCATTCCTGTTATTCCTTCCAAAGTGAATCACCTCACACTTCTCTACATTAAACTCCATTTGCCACCTCTCAGCCCAGCTCTGCAGCTTATCTATATCCCTCTGTAACCTGCTACATCCTTCCACACTATCGACAACACCACCGACTTTAGTATCGTCTGCAAATTTACTCACCCACCCTTCTGCGCCTTCCTCTAGGTCATTGATAAAAATGACAAACAGCAACGGCCCCAGAACAGATCCTTGTGGTACTCCACTTGTAACTGTACTCCATTCTGAACATTTCCCATCAACCACCACCCTCTGTCTTCTTTCAGCTAGCCAATTTCTGATCCACATCTCTAAATCACCCTCAATCCCCAGCCTCCGTATTTTCTGCAATAGCCTACTGTGGGGAACCTTATCAAACGCCTTGCTGAAATCCATATACACCATTTTTCTGAAAGTAAAATTGAATTTGGCAATTTACTTAGTCTTTTGAAGATGTGACAAGCAGGGTGGATAAAGGGGAACCTGTAGATGCAGTACATTTGGATTTGCAAAACGCATTTGATAAGCTGTCACATAAATGGTTACTACACAAGATAAGAGTTCATGGTGGTGGGGAGGTGATATATTAGCATGGCTTACTAACAGGAAACAAATATTAAGGGGTAAATGGGACATTTTCAGGTTGGCAACTAGTGGAGCACCACAGTGCTGGGGTCTCAATTATTTACAAACTAATAATAATAATAATCTTTATTATTGTCACAAGTAGCTTACAAAAACACTGCAATGGCGTTACTGTGAAAATCCCCTAGTCACCACATTCCGGCGCCTATTCAAGTACACGGAGGGAGAATTCAGAATGTCCAAATTACCGAACAGCACGTCTTTCTGGACTTATGGGAGGAAACCGGAGCACCCGGAGGAAACCCACGCAGACATGGGGAGAACATGCAGACTCCACACAGACAGTGACCCAAGCCAGGAATCAAACCTGGGTCTCTGGCGCTGTGAAGCAGCTGTGCTAGCCATGCCACCTATATTAACGATTATGCTGAAGGGACTGTAGCGAATGTTGCGGCCACATTTTCTGATGATACAAAAGTAGGGAAATAAGTTGTGAGGAGGATACAATGGCCGGAATTTCCCATTGCTGTTTGCTTTGGCGGGTTTGGTGACAGGAGTTGGTGTGAAAGCTTGCCGCAATCATCCCCTCCCAGTCAGTGAGGAGATTCAATGTCGGGAACAACATCGAATACATTTGCATCTCATTATTAGGCCTATATGTCAGAATCAAAAGATCCCATCAAAAAAATCCATCCACGGCGCCATGATCTAAGAACGGGGCGAATCACAACTGGCTTCAGAAGTACAACTGGTAAACAAACTAAATTAAAAAGGGGCAATTTAGCATGGCCCATCCACCTACCCTGCACATCTTTGGGTTGTGTGGGTGAAACCAACGTAGACACGAGGAGAATGTGCCAATTCCACACGGACAGTGACCCAGGGCCGGGATTCGAACCCGGGACCTCAGCTGTGTAAGCCGCCCGCAATCAAACATACTGAGGGGAATTCGGAGCTGAGCACTCGCGCAACAGCTCCGCTTAATCAGGAGTTTGACTGGTGGGTAGCGGGATCTGGCTCGGTGGACACCAGGTTTGACTTGGCCTACCGGAGTTGATTCCGAGGGAGACCCCACAGACTTCTTAGAACGGTCTCAGAGGGTAGGGGTGCCTGGAGCAGTGAGTCATCACGGGCTGACGGTTCAAACTCAATTCAGACTTGGGGGATGGGGTCCTTTCTGGAGGCAGCATGTTGTCAAGGGCAGGATAATTGACGAGTTCAGTCATCAGCATTCCTTTGCAGCTGAGACCGTACAGCTGTAACTCAACTGACATGCCTGAAATCAAACTCGGCACAAAACAATGTCCACTCAATTAAAGGTGACTTTGTAGGGTTGACAGGGTCAAGTGTGTGTAATGTATCTGGTGCCTAAGATGCTAGGTCTTGTATAGTTTCATTCCTTTTTAACTTTTCTGTCACAGACATTAGTGGTTTCGTGGAGGGCTAAAAGGTGTCACGATAATATTGGCAAACAGGATTAAGGAAAATTCCAAGGCTTTTTATACGTATAGAAAGAGCAAGAGGGAAGCCAGGGAAAGGGTTGGCCACCTCAAGGACAGGGGAGGGAATCTATGCGTGGAGCCAGAGGAAATGGATGAGGTACTAAAGGAGTACTTTGCATCAGTATTCACCAAAGAGAAAGACTTGGTGAATGATGAGTCTGAGGAAGTGTGTGTAGATAGTCTGGGTTACATTGAAATCAAAAAGGAGATGGTGTTGGGCTTTGGAGAGAATACAGAAGAGGTTTACCAGAATGTTGCCTGGTATAGAGAGGTTGGTCTTGAAACAAATTAAGGTAAATAAGTCCCCAGGGCCTGATGGGATATACCCCAGGAAACTGAGGGAGGAAATGCTGGGGCCTTCACATGAATTTTTGCATCCTCACTGGCTACAGGTGAGGTCCAAGAGCACTGGAGAATAGCCAATGTTGTTCCTTTCTAAAAGGGGAGCAAGGATAATCCAGGAAATTACAGGCCAGTGAGCCTTGTGCTCGGGAAATCATTCGAGAGGATTCTTCAAGACAGGATTTGGAAGCAAATGGACACATTGCGGGAGGCAACATGGTTTTGTGAAGGGGAGGTCGCATCTCACTAAGTTGATCGAGTTTTCGAGGAAGTGACAAAGACGATTGATGAAGGTAGGGCTGTGGATGTTGTTTGTCTGGACTTCAGTTAGGCCTTTGACAAGGTCCCTCAAGGTAGACTAGTGCAGAAGGTGAAGTCACATAGGGTGAGCTGACAAGTTGGATACAGAACTGGCTCGGTCACAGAAGACAGAGGGTAGCAATGGAAAGGTGCGTTTCTGAATGGAGGGCTATGACTAGTGGTGTTCCGCAGGGATCAGTGATGGGACCTTTGCTGTTGGTAGTATATACAAATGATTTGGAGAAAAATGTAACTGGTCTGATTAGTATGTTTGCGGACGACACAAAGGTTGGTGGAATTGCAGACAGCGATGAGGACTGTCTGAGGATACAGCAGGATTTAGATCGTTTGGAGACTTGGGCGGAGAGATGGCAGATGAAATTTAATCCGGACAAATGGGAGGTACTGCATTTTGGTAGGTCTAATACCGGTGGGAAATATACAGTAAATGGCAGAACCCTTAAGAGTAGTGATAGGCAGAGGGATCTGAGTGCACAGTCACTGAAAGTGACTGAGAAGAGTGCTGAGGTCACTGAAAGTGGCAACACAGGTGGAGAAGGTAGTCAAGAAGGCATATGGCATGTTTGCCTTCATCAGCCGGGGCATTGAGTATAAGAATTGGCAAGTCATGTTGCAGCTGTATAGAACCTTAGTTAGGCCACACTTGGAGTATAGTGTTCAATTCTGGTCGCCAAACTACCAGAAGGATGTGGAGGCTTTAGAGAGGGTGCAGAAGAGATTTACCAGAATGTTGCCTGGTATGGAGGGCATTAGCAATGAGGAGAGGTTGGATAAACTCATTTTTTTCTCACTGGAACGACAGAGGTTGAGGGGCGACCTGATAGAGGTCTACAAAATAATGAGTGGCATGGACAGAGTGGATAGTCAGAAGCTTTTTCCCATGGTGGAAGAGTCAATTACTAGGGAGACATTAAAGTTCGAGGGCAAAGCTTAGAGGAGATGTGCGAGGGAAGTTTTTTTTTTCCCCCAGAGGATTGTGGGTGCCTGGAACTTGCTGCTGGATGAGTGGTGGAATCAAGTACGATAGTTTAAGGGGCGTCGTGACAAATGCATGAATAGGATGTATGAATAGGGCAGCACGGTAGCCCAGGTGACTGTCTGTGAGGAGTTTGCACTTTCTCCCCGTGTCTGCGTGGGTTTCCTCTGGGTGCTCCGGTTTCTTCACACTGTGCAAGGATGTGGTTAGTGGATTGGCGATGATAAATTGCCCCATGGTGTCTGAAAGATTAAGTGGGTTGGTGGGTTACGGGGATAGGGTGCAGGCGTGGGCTTATGTAGGGTGCTCTTTCCAAGGGCCAGTGTAGCCTCGATGGGCAGAATGGCCTTCTTCTGCATTGTAAATTCTAAAAAAAAATATTAGAATTTATTAGAACAGGTCCAATATCAATCACCATACAAACAGATGATGAAAGAGTTTGATGATATCAAGAGAAATAGTGGATGCATGGGTGGTCATCTTCCAAGATTCTATAGACTCTGGAACAGTTGCTACAGATTGGAGGGTAGATAATGTAACCCCACCATCTAGTGGGGAAATTTCCAGAATCCGTTATCAAAGATTCTATAGCAGGGCACTTGGAAAACAATGGCAGGATCGTACAGAGTCAGCATGGGTTTAAGAATGGGATATCATTCTTGACAAATCTCCTGGAATTCATCGACAATGGAACTAATCTAGAAATTAGAGATCGAATAGAAACTTACAAGATAATGAATGGCTTAGATAGGGTGGACGTAGGGAAGTTGTTTCCATTAGCAGGGGAGACTAGGACCCGGGGCACAGCCTTAGAATAAAAGGGAGTCACTTTAGAACAGAGATGAGGAGAAATTTCTTCAGCTAGAGAGTGGTGGGTCTGTGGAATTCATTGCCACAGAGGGCGGTGGAGGCCGGGACGTTGAGTGTCTTTAAGACAGAAGTTGATAAATTCTTGATTTCTCAAGGAATTAAGGGCTATGGAGAGAGAGCGGGTAAATGGAGTTGAAATCAGCCATGATTGAATGGTGGAGTGGAATCAATGGGCCGAATGGCCTTACTTCCGCTCCTATGTCTTATGGTCTTATAATCGAGTTGACGAGGGGGAGCGAGTGGATGTGGTTTATTTGTACTTTCAGAAGGTTCACGACAAAATCTCAGATAAGAGATTGGCGCGTAAAAGTAAAGCACATGTGACTGGGGGTAGTGTATTGAGACGGATAGAAAACTGGTTGGCAGACAGGAAGAAAACGAGTAGGAACAGAGCAGAGTGGCAAAATGGCTAGCACTGCTGCCTCTCAGCACCAGGGATCCAGGTTCAATGCCGGCCTTGGGTGACTGGCTGTGTGGAGTTTGCACTTTCTCCCAGTGTCTGTGTGGTGGCATGATAGGGAGATATTAGGAACTTGGGTGGAGAAATGCTGCAGTGATTTGGACAAGCTGAGGGAGTGGGAAAATGCCTGGCTGATGCAGTATAATGTGGATAAAATGTGGGGTTATCCACAAAAACAGGAAGGCTTGTTATCTGAATGGCTTTAAATTGAGAGGGGGAAATGTGCAACGAGACCTGGGGGTCCTCATACACCAGTCACTGAAGATAAGCATGCAGGTGCAGCAGATGGTAAACAAGGCAAATTATATGTTGGCTTTTATAGCGAGAGGATTAGAGTACAGGAGCCAGGGTGTTTTACTGCAATTATACAGGGCCTTGGTGAGGCCACACCTGCAATTTTGGTCTCCATATCCGAGGACGGATGTTCTTGCTGTGGAGGGAGTGAGAGAAGGTTTACCAGACTGATTTCTGGGATGGCGGGACTGACTTATGAGTAGAGATTGAATCGGTTGAGTGGTAAGCCTGTGGAATTGGCTACCACGGGAAGCAATTGAAGTCAAAACGCTGTTTGTTTTCAAGAAGGAGTTAGATATAGCTCTTGGGGCGAAGGGAATAAAAGGATATGAGGTAAGGCGGGATCAGGCCATGACCATAATGAATGTCGAGTAGACCTCAAATGGCCTCCTCCTGTTCTATGATTCTAGCCTTCAGCATCAGCGAAGTAATGGAAGGAGTCACCAACACTACTATCAAGAAACATGTACTCAGCAATATCCTGTTCACTGATATTCAGTTTGGTTTCTGCCAAGGTCACTCAGCTCCTGAACGCATTATAGCCTTGATCAAAAGATGGATAAAAGAGCTCAACTTAAGAGGTGAGGAGAGAGTGAAGGCCTTTGGCATTAAGATGTATTTTGAGCAAGTGTCACATCAAGGGGCCGGAGCAAAATGAGAGCCAATGCAAATTAGAGGGAAAACCCTGCAGTGGTTGGTGTCAGCGCTAGCACAAAGGCAGATTGTTGTGGTTTTTGGAGGCCGATTATATCAGTCCTGGGACATCGCTGTAGTTCCTCAGAATGTGTCCTCGGCCCATCTTCAGGTGCTTCATCATAGGTCAGAAGTGGTATGTTCACTGACTGCTCAATGTTCAGCGCCATTCACAATTCCCAATGTACTGACGCAGTCAGAAGATCTTATGATCATAAGAAATAGGAGTAGGCCCTTGAGCCTCTCTGCTATTCTGGTTGATCTGACTGTGAGTTTATCTCCACTTTCCTGTCTGTGCCACATAGTCCTTGCTGTCTAACTCAGTCTTTTATATATCCAATGACCCTGTCTCCACTTAACTCTGGGGAAGAGAATTCCAAAGGCGAACAACCTTGATAAAGAACTTTTTCCATGTGCCATGGGAGTGCCCCTTTAAGAAATGTTTTTGTCTTATCACATGGCTTCAGTGATGTCATTGTGCGGGTGGAACTGGGCTGTGGCTCCGAGAAGTTTTACTTTGAGTTGTGATGGATGTCACGTTCGCCGCAGAATTTGGTTTGAAATAAGGCAACAGAAATTAATATGACCAGTATTTTAATTCAAAGTGGGATAAAGCCACTTCAGCTAAAGATCGTCCAGAAGTCACCATTTGAAAGGTGAAACTCCTTGCAGACTTCAAGGATCATTAGGATCCAAACAAATACAGGATAAGGAAATCCTTGCATTGACATACCGTAAATTCTCCAAATCACTCCCCTACAACTATAATTATTCAAACCATGACAGGAACATTCTTCAGATAAACAATACGACAAATCTTTCCTTATATAACTCTTGACATTTAGAATAACACCCTCAAAGAAGTGTCTGTTTGACAATCTATATATCTAAGAAACATGGCAACATTGAAAAGAGACAGATCTCTATACGAGTCCCTCTTTGCCAATATATCTTAAGGCACCTGACATTCACGCAGACACTAAGATAATTAAAACATATATTGATGATAATACATCAAATTAGCCATTTGGCTATAGGCAATTAACCAACAACACCGATAACAGAAACAGTCCTTGACCGCTTAGAAGATTTTATGTATATAAGGAGGAGGCAATTTAGTGAAAGTTACCTCTCCTCGTCAGTACAACTGAAGGGAGAAAAGCTCTGTTCAAACCAGCTTGCCTCGTCAGACAAAGACCTCGTGGTTTTTGAAAGTATGTTTCTGTTAAACTTCCTAGAAATGTATTAGAAATTGACAGGAGATACTTTAGGATTTTCCATGTTTTAGATATCTCATTCTCTTAAGAGAAGTTAGTGTGTTAGCCGATACCAAAGGACTGTTAACGGTGTTATATGATGAACAGATAACTAAAGACTGTTAATCAATTTATATTTTTAACTCTGCAATTCTGTACGTATCAATTGAGAGTATTTTACAATAAAAATACTTTGATTAAAATTATACTGTGTAGACTTACTCTCAAAGTTTAAAATCCTAGACGCTCATTTAGGAACTCTTAAATGACGAGGACCCACGACGACAGAGGTAACGATTTAGTTACAACTGGTGAATCTGAACTTTTCCCATAAAAAGTAACTGATATCCTGTTTAACTGTCTGAGACCCGGAAAAGCATTCTCCCATTGAGAGATCTATTTTGAGTCTTAGCAGAGAAACGGATTTCCCTCTTTTGGTGGGTTAACCTAAATCATACGTTAATAATAAGGTATCAGGTCCGGAATGACCTAAATCAGTCACAGAATTTGGACTGGTTTTGAACTGCACAGGTTGAAAGAAGTGCCTATCTTCATTTTAAAAGCTGTTTCCAGACTGCTTGATAACCTAAAAGATAATTGCTTTCTGGAAGGAATTCAAACCTGCTGCTGGGAAAGGGGACAAAGTATCACTAACAGGTCTTATACCAGTAAGAGTGCCGTGTGCTGGGCCACACCTTTGAAAAGGGGTTTCTGGTTTTACATGGATTTTGTTATTGAATTAGAACAGTTAAGGGGGAATTCATTAAGAGTTAAACGTAGATTACTGTAGCTGTGTGGTGTCTTTATGTTTGTAGCTGATAAAAATTCTTACTGTATGTTTATAAAAATGTTAACTAAATTTGTAGAATAACGCTTGTTTTTTTGATTAAAAGCACCTAAGAACTCTGGAGTAACACCTGAAAGGCAGGCTCTTGTGGTCATTGTAGCCAAAAATCAATAAACCATAATATACTTTGGTGTTTTCTAAACCCTGGCCCATAACACATGTCAGTGTGCAGCTTGACCTTCACCCTTCACTACATTCAGATTTAGGCTGATAAGTGGCAAATAACATGTGTGCCACACAGCTCCAATAAGTAACCATCTCCAACAAGAGATAATCTAACCATCCTCCCATGACATTCAAGACAGAGTGGATAGTCAGAGGCTTTTCCCCAGGGTAGAGGGGTCAATTACTAGGGGGCATAGGTTTAAGGTGAGAGGGGCAAGGTTTAGAGTAGATGTACGAGGCAAGTTTTTTTACGCAGAGGGTAGTGGGTGCCTGGAACTCGCTACCGGAGGAGGTAGTGGAAGCAGGGACGATAGGGACATTTAAGGGGCATCTTGACAAATACATGAATAGGATGGGAATAGAGGGATACGGACCCAGGAAGTGTAGAAGATTGTAGCTTAGTCGGGCAGCATGGTCGGCACGGGATTGGAGGGCCGAAGGGCCTGTTCCTGTGCTGTACTTTTCTTTGTTCTTTGTACTTTGGTTGGAATCCCCACCATCAACATCCTGGGAATTACCATGACCAGAACCTGAATTGGACTCGCCATATAAATACTGTGGCTACCAGAGCAGGTCAGACACTAGGAATCCTGCAGAGAGTAACTCACCTCCTGACTCTCCAAAGCCTGACCACCATCAACAAGGCACAAGTCAGAAGTGTAATAAAAAACTCTCCACTTGCCTGGATGGTTGCAGCTCCAACAACACTCAAGAAGCTCAACACTATCCAGGATGAAGCTACCCGCTTGATCGGCACATCACCACCTTCAACATTCACTTCTTTGACAACCAATGCACAATGGTGTTATGGACGAGGCGTTTTCAAAACCCCAAAATGTATCATGGAGTTCAACCAACCTCTCCCTTTAATGGATTTGTTGCTTTTCCTAGCACACGGCTTTTTCCCTAGGTGTGGTATTACAACTATGGAAGGTGGGTTTTTAAACACAAAACACTGTTTATTCCATGAACTCAACTTGAGGTTGTTTTCGTTGGAGAGAAGAAGGTTAAGAGGAGACTTAATAGAGGCATACAAAATGATCAGGGGGTTGGATAGGGTGGACAGTGAGAGCCTTCTCCCGCGGATGGATATGGCTGGCACGAGGGGACATAACTTTAAACTGAGGGGTAATAGATATAGGACAGAGGTCAGAGGTAGGTTCTTTACGCAAAGAGTAGTGAGGCCGTGGAATGCCCTACCTGCTACAGTGGTGAACTCGCCAACATTGAGGGCATTTAAAAGTTTATTGGATAAACATATGGATGATAATGGCATAGTGTAGGTTGGATGGCTTTTGTTTCGGTGCAACATCGTGGGCCGAAGGGCCTGTACTGCGCTGTATTGTTCTATGTTCAAATAACAATGACCTATTTTATAAACAAAAATGAATAAATAATAAATAACAAAAATGAAAACTAGCCCTAATTGGCAACTGCCTTGTCACAAGTAACACTCTCCAAAAATATAATTTAACAGTCCAATATATAATTATCTGTAGCAACGACCTATACATACTATACAGTATATATTAACAACCCTGAGAGTCCGTCTGGTTCCTCCCCGCCCCCCCCCCCCCGATCCTGGGCTGCTGCTGCTGCCTTCTTTTTCCCATTCCGTCTATCTTTCTGCGAGGTATTCGACGAACGGTTGCCACCGCCTGGTGAACCCTTGAGCCGACCCCCTTAGGACGAACTTAATCCGCTCTAGCTTTATAAACCCCGCCATGTCATTTATCCAGGTCTCCACCCCCGGGGGCTTGGCTTCTTTCCACATTAGCAATATCCTGCGCCGGGCTACTAGGGACGCAAAGGCCAAAACATCGGCCTCTCTCGCCTCCTGCACTCCCGGCTCTTGTGCAACCCCAAATATAGCCAACCCCCAGCTTGGTTCGACCCGGACTCCTACTACTTTTGAAAGCACCTTTGTCACCCCCATCCAAAACGCCTGTAGTGCCGGGCATGACCAAAACATATGGGTATGATTCGCTGGGCTTCTCGAGCACCTCGCACACCTATCCTCCACCCCAAAAAATTTACTGAGCCGTGCTCCAGTCATATGTGCCCTGTGTAATACCTTAAACTGAATCAGGCTTAGCCTGGCACACGAGGACGACGAGTTTACCCTGCTTAGGGCATCTGCCCACAGCCCCTCCTCGATCTCCTCCCCCAGCTCTTCTTCCCATTTCCCTTTTAGTTCATCTACCATAATCTCCCCCTCGTCCCTCATTTCCCTATATATATCTGACACCTTACCATCCCCCACCCATGTCTTTGAGATCACTCTGTCCTGCACCTCGTGTGTCAGGAGCTGCGGGAATTCCCTCACCTGTTGCCTCGCAAAAGCCCTCAGTTGCATATACCTGAATGCATTGCCTTGGGGCAACCCATATGTCTCGGTCAGCGCTCCCAGACTCGCGAACTTCCCATCCACAAACAGATCTTTCAGTTGCGTTATTCCTGCTCTTTGCCACATTCCATATCCCCCATCCATTCCCCCCAGGGCAAACCTATGGTTGTTTCTTATCGGGGACCCCCCCAAGGCTCCAGTCTTTCCCCTATGCCGTCTCCACTGTCCCCAAATCTTCAGTGTAGCCACCACCACCGGGCTTGTGGTGTAGTTCCTCGGTGAGAACGGCAATGGGGCTGTCACCATAGCCTGTAGGCTAGTCCCCCTACAGGACGCCCTCTCTAATCTCTTCCACGCCGCTCCCTCCTCCTCTCCCATCCACTTACTCACCATTGAAATATTAGCGGCCCAATAATACTCACCTAGGCTCGGTAGTGCCAGCCCCCCCCCTATCCCTGCTACGCTGTAAGAATCCCTTCCTCACTCTTGGGGTCTTCCCGGCCCACACAAAACCCATGATGCTCTTTTCAATCCTTTTAAAAAAAGCCTTCGTGATCACCACCGGGAGGCACTGAAACACAAAGAGGAATCTCGGGAGGACCACCATCTTAACCGCCTGCACCCAACCTGCCATTGACAGGGATACCATATCCCATCTCTTGAAATCCTCCTCCATCTGTTCCACCAACCGCGTTAAATTTAACCTATGCAATGTGCCCCAATTCTTAGCTATCTGGATCCCCAGGTAACGAAAGTCTCTTGTTACCTTCCTCAACGGTAGGTCCTCTATTTCTCTACTCTGCTCCCCTGGATGCACCACAAACAACTCACTTTTCCCCATGTTCAATTTATACCCTGAAAAATCCCCAAACTCCCCAAGTATCCGCATTATTTCTGGCATCCCCTCCGCCGGGTCCGCCACGTATAGTAGCAAATCGTCCGCATACAAAGATACCCGGTGCTCTTCTCCTCCCCTAAGTACTCCCCTCCACTTCTTGGAACCCCTCAACGCTATCGCCAGGGGCTCAATCGCCAGTGCAAACAATAATGGGGACAGAGGGCATCCCTGCCTTGTCCCTCTATGGAGCCGAAAATATGCAGATCCCCGTCCATTCGTGACCACGCTCGCCATCGGGCCCCTATACAACAGCTGCACCCATCTAACATACCCCTCTCCAAAACCAAATCTCCTCAACACCTCCCACAAATAATCCCACTCCACTCTATCAAATGCTTTCTCGGCATCCATCGCCACTACTATCTCCGTTTCTCCCTCTGGTGGGGCCATCATCATTACCCCTAACAACCTCCGTATATTCGTGTTCAGCTGTCTCCCCTTCACAAACTCAGTTTGGTCCTCGTGGACCACCCCCGGGACACATTCCTCTATTCTCATTGCCATTACCTTGGCCAGGACCTTGGCATCTACATTTAGGAGGGAAATAGGTCTATAGGACCCGCATTGTAGCGGGTCCTTTTCCTTCTTTAAGAGAAGTGATATCGTTGCTTCAGACATAGTCGGGGGCAGTTGTCCCCTTTCCTTTGCCTCATTAAAGGTCCTCGTCAGTACTGGGGCGAGCAAGTCCACATATTTTCTATAGAATTCGACTGGGAATCCATCCGGTCCCGGGGCCTTTCCCGCCTGCATGCTCCTAATTCCTTTCACCACTTCTTCTACCTCGATCTGTGCTCCCAGTCCCACCCTTTCCTGCTCTTCCACCTTGGGAAATTCCAGCCGATCCAAGAAGCCCATCATTCTCTCCCTCCCATCCGGGGGTTGAGCTTCATATAATTTTTTATAAAATGTCTTGAACACTCCATTCACTCTCTCCGCTCCCCGCTCCATCTCTCCTTCCTGATCCCTCACTCCCCCTATTTCCCTCGCTGCTCCCCTTTTCCTCAATTGGTGTGCCAGCAACCTGCTCGCCTTCTCCCCATATTCGTACTGTACACCCTGTGCCTTCCTCCATTGTGCCTCTGCAGTGCCTGTAGTCAGCAAGTCAAATTCTACATGTAGCCTTTGCCTTTCCCTGTACAGTCCCTCCTCCGGTGCTTCCACATATTGTCTGTCCACCCTCAAAAGTTCTTGCAGCAACCGCTCCCGTTCCTTACTCTCCTGCTTCCCTTTATGTGCCCTTATTGATATCAGCTCCCCTCTAACCACCGCCTTCAACGCCTCCCAGACCACTCCCACCTGGACCTCCCCATTATCATTGAGTTCCAAGTACTTTTCAATGCACCCCCTCACCCTTAGACACACCCCCTCATCTGCCATTAGTCCCATGTCCATTCTCCAGGGTGGGCGCCCTCCTGTTTCCTCCCCTATCTCCAAGTCCACCCAGTGTGGAGCGTGATCCGATATGGCTATAGCCGTATACTCCGTTCCCCTCACCTTCGGGATCAATGCCCTACCCAGCACAAAAAAGTCTATTCGCGAGTAGACTTTATGGACATAGGAGAAAAACGAGAACTCCTTACTCCTAGGTCTGCTAAATCTCCATGGGTCTACACCTCCCATCTGCTCCATAAAATCTTTAAGTACCTTGGCTGCTGCCGGCCTCCTTCCAGTCCTGGACTTCGACCTATCCAGCCCTGGTTCCAACACCGTATTAAAATCTCCCCCCATTATCAGCTTTCCCATCTCTAGGTCCGGAATGCGTCCTAGCATCCGCCTCATAAAATTGGCATCATCCCAGTTCGGGGCATATACGTTTACCAAAACCACCGTCTCCCCCTGTAGTTTGCCACTCACCATCACGTATCTGCCCCCGTTATCCGCCACTATAGTCTTTGCCTCGAACATTACCCGCTTCCCCACTAATATAGCCACCCCCCTGCTTTTCGCATCTAGCCCCGAATGGAACACCTGCCCCACCCATCCTTTGCGTAGCCTAACCTGGTCTATCAGTTTCAGGTGCGTTTCCTGTAACATAACCACATCTGCCTTAAGTTTCTTAAGGTGTGCGAGTACCCGTGCCCTCTTTATCGGCTCGTTCAGCCCTCTCACGTTCAACGTGATCAGCCGAGTTGGGGGGCTTCCTACCCCACCCCCCCTTGTCGATTAGCCATCACCTTTTTCCAGCTCCTCACCCGGTTCCCACGCAGCTGTATCTCCCCCAGGCGGTGCCCCCCGCCCATCCTCTCCCATACCAGCTCCCCCCTCCACGCTTCATCCGCCGTCTCAAAGTAGTGGTGCCTCCCTCGATATGTGACCCACAGTCTTGCCGGTTGCAGCATTCCACATTTTATCTTCTTTTTATGAAGCACCGCCTTGGCCCGATTAAAGCTCGCCCTCCTTCTCGCCACCTCCGCACTCCAGTCTTGATAAACGCGGATCACCGCGTTCTCCCATTTACTGCTCCGAGTTTTCTTCGCCCATCTAAGGACCATTTCTCTATCCTTCAAGGAGGAATCTCACCACTATGGCTCTGGGAATTTCTCCTGCTCTCGGTCCTCGCGCCATCACTCGGTATGCTCCCTCCACCTCCAACGGACCCGCCGGGGCCTCCGCTCCCATTAACGAGTGCAGCATCGTGCTCACATATGCCCCGACGTCCGCTCCCTCCACACCTTCAGGAAGACCAAGAATCCTCAGGTTGTTCCTCCTTGCGTTGTTTTCCAGTGCCTCCAACCTTTCCACACATCGTTTCTGATGTGCCTCCTGCGTCTCCGTCTTCACCACCAGGCCCTGTATATCGTCCTCATTCTCAGCTGCCTTTGCCTTCACGACCCGAAGCTCCCGCTCCTGGGTCTTTTGTTCCTCCTTTAGCCCTTCGATCGCCTGTAGTATCGGGGCCAACAGCTCTTTCTTCATTTCCTTTTTGATCTCTTCCACACAGCATTTCAAGAACTCTTGTTGTTCAGGGCCCCATGTTAAACTGCCACCTTCCGACGCCATCTTGGTTTTTGCTTGCCTTCCTTGCCGCTGCTCTAAGGGATCCACTGCAATCCGGCCACTTTCTCCTCCTTTTTCCATCCGTATCCAGGGGGGATTCCCTTCTGGTTTACCGCACAGTGTTTTTAGCCGTCAAAATTGCCGTTGGGGCTCCTATCAAGAGCCCAAAAGTCCGTTTCACAGGGAGCTGCCGAAACGTGCGACTCAGCTGGTCATCGCCGCACCCGGAAGTCTCAACCAAAATCCTTCTCGATTGACAGTCTCTTTGAACAAAGCCTCTGCACGATCCATCCATTCCTCTACTCCTCCGCATTTCTCTTCAGAATCAGATACTTTAGTTCAATCTGACCACAGAGCCCGTTGTACATCTCCAATACAGGAACATTGGTGATCACAGCTTTCAGGCAGTCAAATGCCTGTTGAAAGTCCGCTGTCCATTGAAATTTTTGACGTTTCATTCGCAAGTCCATCAGTGGAGTAATCACGCCACAAAACCTTTGCACAAAGTGTCGATCAGATTCATTCATGCTAAGAGATTGATTTATTTTCCTTCGTCTTGAGGGCATCGGAAGCTCCGCAAGTGATTTGGGCTTCTCCAAATTCACTTTCAGCTAGGTTCATCACCAAACCCGCCAGCTGAAGTCGATCGAAGAACTCCATACGATGTTTTAAATGTTCTTTCCATGTCTGGAAGTTGGAAATAAAAGCAGATTGTCCCACTTTCTCCATGCAATCCTTCAATGGTGGGACAGGATAAGAGTCTGTTCTTGTAACTGCATTCACCTTTCGATAGTCCACACACAACCGTTGGGTACCGTCTGGTTTAGGTACTATCATTATGGGTGAGCTCCATTGGCTGCAACCCATTTCAATTATACCATTTTTAAGCATACTCTCAATCTCTCTGTCAACCTGTGCCAATTTTAAAGGATTAAGTCTATATGGATGTTGTTTGAAAGGAACAGTATTTCCCACATCTACATCATGTATAGCCATTTTAGTACTTCCCAATGTATCTCTACAGACTTGCCCATGTGATATCAATAACTCTTTCAGGTCAGTTTGTTTTTCCTCTGGAAGTTAACTTAGCAATTCATCCCAATTTTTAAGAACATCCTCATTTTCCAATTTAATTTGAGGTATGTCAAATTCACAGTCATCTGGATTTGGTTCGTCATGGAGTTAGAATCATTAAAACCTCTTTTCTTCTTCCCTTTCAAAGTATCTTTTAAGCATATTCACATGACACACTCGGTGAGTCTTCCTTCTATCTGGTGTTTTTACCACATAATTCACCTCACTTCATTTCCTTTCAATCTGATAAGGTCCACAAAACCTAGCTTTTAAAGGCTCCACTGGTGACAACACTAAAACTTTATTCCCACTGGCAAAACTACGAACTTCGGATTTCTTGTCCGCTACCCATTTCATCACATTTTGTGCAACTTTCAAATGTTGTCTAGCCAATTCACCTGCTCTATTTAATCGTTCCCTAAAATTTGACACGTAATCCAATAGTGTAATTTCCGATTTCTCACCCACCAATTTTTCCTTAGTCAATTTAAGTGGTCCTCTTACCTCATGACCAAAAATTAGTTCAAAAGGAGTAAATTTGGTAGACTCATTAGGTGCATCCCTAATCGCAAACAATACGAATGGAATTCCTTTATTCCAATCCTCTGGATAATCTTGACAATACACCCTCAACACTGTCTTTAATGTCTGATGCCACCTTTCTAACGCTCCCCGCGATTCTGGATGGTACGCACTTGATTTAAATTGTTTTATTCCTAAACTATCCATAACTTCTTTGAATAACTTTGAAGTAAAATTTGTTCCTTGACCCGATTGAATTTCTGTGGGTAGTCCAAATCTAGTAAAGAATATAAGTAACTCCTCCACAATCCTTTTAGCTGTAATATTACATACTGGAATGGCCTCTGGAAACCTAGTAGACACATCCATTATAGTCAGAAGATATTGATTACCGCTTTTTGTTTTAGGAAGCGGTCCTACACAATCGATTAGGACCCTTGTAAAAGGTTCCTCAAATGCTGGAATGGGTATTGAGGGCGCTGGTTTTACCACTGCTTGAGGTTTCCCTATCACTTGACATGTGTGACCTGATTGACAAAATTTAACTACATCTTTATGTAGTCCAGGCCAATAAAAATGTTTCTGGATTCTAGCTTGAGTTTTCCTTATTCCCAAATGACCTCCCACTGGTACCTCATGTGCAACTCGCAACACCTCCTTTCTGTACCCTACCGGCAATACTACTTGATGAACGTCTGCCCACTTTTCATCCGCCTGCATATGTACAGGTCTCCATTTTCTCATCAAGACATCACTTTTACGGTAATAACGCTCTGGTATACACTCAGATTCCTCTTCCGTATATGCTTTCTGATACATCCGTTTTATTTTTATATCTTTCTGTTGCAACTCTGCCAATTTTCCTGAACTAAAAATATCTGCCTCATCCTCCATCTGTTCTTGTTCTTTTTCAACCATCTGATCAAAAATAGTTTCTGATAATTGCACCTCAACTTCATCTTCACTCTTTGATTTCTCCTCTTGTCTTAGCCTGTGATTTTGCGACCTTGTTACTACACAATCCGGAAAAATCCCAGGATATTCATCCTTCAACCCTTCAGTTGTCTGATTTTCCACTGGCTTATCAACCACAGTAGGCATCACTCCCACCTGCGATCCAGCTATATCATTACCCAAGATAAACTGTATTCCTGGACAAGATAGTTTATCTATTACTCCTACTACCACTTCACCACTCTTCACTGGACTTTCCAACCTTACATAATGGAACGCTACTCCTCTCACCCTGAATTCCACATATCACCACCTTTTCTGGCAACATTCTTCCCAAACTACATAATTCCTCATCTTTTACCATTAAAGATTGATTAGCCCCTGTATCTCTTAAAATTGTGACTTCTTTACCTGCTCCTCCTGATACACATGAATAAACTTTACCCACACAAGTAAATTCTTTAAAGACATCTTGCTCCTTCTTAACAATTACTTCTTGAACAGGCTGTACAATCCTTCGCTTCCCTTGGGATTTCCTTTACCACGCTAACAAACCCCACTGTCTTATCCTGTTTTACCACATCAGCTTTCCCAGTGCTTTTCTTCAACCACCAACACTGTGACTTTACATGGTCTAGTTTATTACAGTGAAAACATCTGAAACTTTTCTTTTCTTTTCCACCCTCCTGGATTTAATTAAAAATCTGAGGTACACTCTCTTTATTGTCTCCCATCAGATCACCTTTACCTTTAGCACTTGAGTATTTCTCATGTCCCCAGTTTCTATCCCTCATAGGCTGAAACAGATGTCGGAAACCAATCTTTAATTTATGAACTAATTCATAATCATCTGCCATTTCCGCTGCTAATCTCAGTTTTAACCCTCTGTTCTTCCACATGAGTTCTCACTACATCAGGAATTGAATTTTTAAACTCCTCCAAAAGTATAATTTCTCCGAGAGCTTCATACGTTTGGTCAATTTTCAAAGCCCTAATCCACCTATCAAAATTACTCTGTTTGAGCCTTTCAACCTCCATGTATGTTTGACCAAATTTTTTCCTTAAATTTCTAAACCTTTGTCTGTAAGCTTCAGGCACTAGCTCATATGCACTTAAGATGGATTTCTTCACCTCCTCATAAGCTCCAGATACCTCCTCCGCTCCGGTAATGATGCAAACACTTCACGAGCTCGACCTACCAGCTTTGTTTGAATCAGTAGCACCCACATGTCCTGTGGCCATTTCATTTGTTTCGCTACCTTCTCAGATGAAATGAAAAAGGCTTCCACTTCCTTCTCGTCAAACCTTGGCAATGCTTGGACATACTTAAATAGATCCTCACCATGTCTTTGACTATGACGCTCTGTCTCATTATTCTCATCCATCTCCTCCAACTGTACGTGTCCCTTTACGTCTGCCAATTTTAACTGATTGTCATGTTTCATGGCCATTTTCTGAAGTTCAAACTCCCTCTCTATCTTTTTCCCTGATCTGTATCGCCCTTTCTTTGTCTTTTTGTTCTGCTAGGGCTATTCTTTCTTCTCCTTTTCTTTTTCCTCTCTCTTTCTCTTTCTTTTTCCTCTCTCTAACTCTCGTATGCAAGCCGCTTTAATTCTCTCTCATGTTCCATTTGTTTAATTTGCAACTGAATTTTTGCCATTTCCAATGAGTCAAACTGTATCTCAGGCAACTTTAAATGCTTAACCACCGCCATAATTACCTCAGCTTTTCGCATTTTTGTCAGGTAACGTTAACTGCAATGTTTTTGCCAAATCTAAGTCTATTTTTACTCTCTGAAAGTAAGGTATCACTTGTTATCATGTCCACCTCCAAAAACTTCTGAGCCTCTGAAAGAGCCATTGTTCACAACACTCTCCCCACTTAAACTAAAATACCACACTGGAAAAGCAACACTCCTTCACTGTCTTTAAATTCACAAAAGCCAATCCAATAGATAGGCTTTTATCCCGGACGAGCCCCCAATTGTTATGGGCGAGGCGTTTTCAGAACCCCAAAACGTACCATGGAGTTTAACCAACCTCTCCCTTTAATGGATTTGTTGCTTTTCCTAGCACACGGCTTTTTCCCTAGGTGTGGTATTACAACTATGGAAGGTGGGTTTTTAAACACAAAACACTGTTTATTCCATGAACTCAACTTAACATCTTAAATAAACATTGGATCTCTGAACACCCCTTACTTCAAAGATAACTCAGAAAATATTGAAACAGTAAATAATTCCTGAAAATGTTCCTTCAAACTTCCAAGACTTAACACCTTTAAACAAAATCACATCAGGTTAAAGGCTTCACTATTATCAGTTGAAATCACCCAAATGATCCAGAGATGGCCTTTCATGTCAGAGATCCAGCTTCCCACAAACACAGACACTCCCAAGCTCTTTTCAAACTTGCAGCTCTCTGGAAACACAGACACACACCAGCTCTTTTTCAAAACTTGCAGCTGTCTGGAAACACAGACACACACTGCTTTTTAAACTGAAATTAAAAACCTGCAAAATGGCTGAGCTGAGCTCAGCCCCACCCACTCTCTGACATCACTGTTTTCTTAAAGGTACATTGCTTAAACATCCATGTCTTAAAGGTACCCTCACATGACAATGGCCTTGTATGCACTGCTGGAACCCACCAACGCTCCTTCTACAGCACCTTCCAAACGAGAACCTCTATCATCCTGAACAAGGGCAGCAGATGCATGGGAACGCCATCACCTGCAAGTTCCCATGCGAGTCACTTCAAAATATATTGCCGTTTGTACACGGTCGCTGGGTCAAAATCCTGAAATTCCCTCCTTAACACCTCATGGACTGCAGCAGTTTGAGGTGGTTGTTGAGCACCACTACCTTCTAAAGGGCATTTGCGAATGGACAAAGAATATTGACATATCATAGAATTTACAGTGCAGAAGGAGGCCATTCGGCCCATCGAGTCTGCACCGTCTATTGGAAAGAGCACCCTAGCACCGGAATGTGGCGACTAGGGGCTTTTCACAGTAACTTCATTGAAGCCTACTTGTGACACTAAGTGATTTTCATTTCATTTCATTTCACCTAAGCCCACACCTCCATCCTATCCCCGTAACCCCACCTAACATTTTTTAGACACAAGGGGCAATTCAGCTTCGTCAATCGACCTAACCTACACATCTTTGGACTGTGGGAGGAAACCGGAGCACCCGGAGGAAACCCACACAGACACGAGGAGAACGTGCAGACTCCTCACTGACAGTGACCCAGCAGGGAATCGAACCTGGGACCCTGGCGCTGTGACGTCACAGTGCGAGCTACCGTGCTGCCCATTGATGAGACTTTGAAACTAGTAATGGATCTCAAAGCATGGGATACAGAAAAAAATATTTTTTTACATTTTATAGATGTAGCAACTAGATTTAGTCTGTCAACCGGATTTTTTAAAGACAAAAAAGTAATTATCAATCAAATAATGGGAGCGATGGATAGGAACAGGGCCGGGAGCACCAGCTAAATTTTTGAAGGACAATGGAGAATTAGCCAATTATGACTTCAGGAGAATGAGTGAAAATTTGAATTTTGGAGCGACGCTGAAGTCCTTTTAGCAATGGGATAATCAAGAGAAATCACATTGTGATTTACAGGTGCAAGGGGCAAAGTCGAAAGGAGCAAAGTCGAAAGGAGATGTGCGTGCAACGGATTAAAAAAAATTTTTTTTACACAAAGGATCGTGGGTGTGTAGATGATGGTGGAAGCAGGTACGATAGTGACGTTTAAGGGGCGTCTTGACAAATACATGAATAGAATGGGAATAAAGGGATACAGACCCCGGAAGTGTAGAAGGTTTTAGGTCAGGTGAGCAGCATGGTCAGCGCAGGCTTGGAGGGTCGAAGGGCCTGATCCTGTGCTCTACTTTTCTTTGTGGGCAATATATGCAAAACACACTCCAGATGTCTGGGGTCACAGGCCGTATCGATTACGACATGGCAGGAATTCAACAGTGCGCAACCATCCCCTGGCTTTTGAGGGACCTACTATTGGTTCAATTTTTGCAGAACATCCGAATGCCATGCATGCAGGGAGGCAAGCATTTATTCAGGCAGCGGGTTCTGAAAAAAATTGAGGAGAGCTTTGAGATATCAAATCAGGCCATGTGAAATGAAGTATAAGCCCGAGAATATGGATTATTGTAAAAGGGAAAGACAGAAAAATTAGTGAGATCCAAGAAAATTTACAGGCACCAATTGCAAAACAATAATCTTGCACCATGATGGTCAAACTGTTAAGAATACATCCCTAGAGCTTTACTGGGACGGATTAAACATTGACAAAACCTGAACAGGTGATGGAAACTGAAGAATAAATGTAATTTTGTAACTGGATTCTCCAAATACAAAAAATATGAAGAGCTGTTCCTTCACTCAGCCCATGGAGTAAGCGACATTACCTTGTGAGGTGGCTCTTTGTGAAAGTACGTGGTTGCTTCTGCTTCAGGGCCCACCAGGGCCAAGAGATGTTGAATCTTTTTCCGATCTTCCAACTCCCTACAATGACCAAATTTGACAAAATGTCAGCTCATCACCAGAAAAATTTTAGATTGTTCAGTTTTTATCAAGATATGGGTAGCACTAATGGGGGATGCAAGACTGGCCAAAGCAACACCGGAAGTTAAATCTGAATCGGGTTCGAATGATATGTACTATCTGCGCCTGATTTGATGAGGTGGGCAGCACTATAGAAGTAGAAGTAGGTGCGCGTTCTGGTGGAGAGGACAGATGAAAGCCAACAATGGAAACTGTCTGCTTCAGCATAATTTTCATCCAAATTTTCTTATGGCATCAACTTCTAACATCCACCAAACAAACACCTATTACATCTGGTATTTGGTGCCGCCTACTTCTAATTTGAAAATATTGTGTCTCAGGAACATGGCAGTCCTGCTTTTCAGGGATCTTGCCACAGCAGCAATTCACTGAAATCTGGTTTCCTACCTGATCTTTAGCCGGTCATTTTCAGCATAGAGTCTCAGTGCATGTTCACGCTCTTGAAAGAGGTAAACCTGCATATCGCTGAGTGCCTTCTGTAACTCCTCAATTTCCTCTTCCCTCTGCCGCATCTCCCACTGGAGTTTATGCTGAGAAAATAGTATTTCACATCATTGTACAAATTAAATGATAGCACAAACGTGGGTTTGAGATCAAAAAAACCAGCAACACTAATCGCAAGTTAGCTGAGCATCTGTTGTGTACAGTGGTAACAAGGGGATGTACACATATTCACACACTAAATATCTTAACATTCTTTAATTTCCCTCCTGGAGTTTAATGTCACAAACCACCACATCTGTCATTAATTCTTCCGTGGGTTAACTAGAATCAGAACAATACAGAAGGAAGCCATTCAGCCCTTCTGTATTTGCTTTTGGAAAGAGTTATCCAACTGATACAACTCCCCTACTCTTTCCACATCATGTTTTTCCATTTCAATTACATAGCCCTTTGGAAAGTTAGTATTGAGTTTGCTTGCACCACTCTTTCATGTAACTGAAATCCAGATCATAATTTTCTCTGTTTCAAGTGAGTATTTGTTTTCTCTTCACAAGAGAAAGGCTGAAACAGATATTGCAGGTAAAGAGGGAGAATGGTATAAACAGTGAAAGAAACTGTCAAGGGGTTTAGCATTTTTAAAGGTGAATAAACCACCAGACCCAGATAGTGCGTATCCATTTGCTAAGAGAAGCAAGGGAGGAATTTTTTCAATCCTACAGGTGTTGTGCCGGAAGACTTTTTTCCCCAATTAAAGGCAATTTAGTGTGGCCAATCCACCTATCCAGCACATCTTTGGGTTGTGCGGGCAGACATGGGGAGAACGTGCAAACTCCACAAGTACAGTGACCCGGGGCCGGGATTGAACCCGGGTCCTCTGCTAAACACTATGCCATCGTACCACCCTTCTGCCAAACAACTTGAAGGTGGCCGAGAATAAAAGGCTAGAACTGCAGGCTAGACAATGCAATCTTGATGGACAAATTACTGCAAAAAAATGAAGGACAATATAAACTTTCATTTAGAACAAGGCAAGGGAATATACAATCAATGTAAGGATACTAGAAAGAAAGGAAGCTTGATCCACAGATCCCTGAAGGGAGCAGTAGATAGACAGGATGGTGATGAAGATATACAAGATACTTTATTAGCTGAGGCAGAGCACAGAAGAACTGGGAGATTAAATCACGAGTTGGAAAAACACTCGCTAGGCCACAGCTAAGTGCTGCATATAGTTCTGGTCACAGCATTCCAGGATAAGGTTGCACTTAGAGGGAAAGAAGGAAATTTACAAAGTGTTGTCAAGAATGGAACATTTTATTTTATTATTTTTTTGTAAATTTGGAGTACCCAATTCTTTTTTTTTCAAATTAAGGGGCAATTTAGCGTGGCCAAACTACCTAACCTGCACATCTTTGGGTTTGTGGGGGTGCGACCCACGCAGACACGAGGTGAATGCACACTGTCCCAGAGTCGGGGTCGACCCCGGGTCCTCGGCTCCGTGAGGCAGCAGTGCTAACCACTGCGCCACCATGCTACCTCTTGGAATGGAACATTTTACCAATGAGGAAAAAGGTTGCTTTCCTTAAAGCAGAGAAGATAGTGAGGAGATTTAACAAACAACAAAGAAAAGTACAGCACAGGAACAGGCCCTTCGGCCCTCCAAGCCTGCGCCGACCATGCTACCCGTCTAAACTAAAATTTTCTACACTTCCGGGGTCCGTATCCCTCTATTCCCATCCTATTCATGTATTTGTCAAGATGCCCCTTAAACGTCACTATCGTCCCTGCTTCACCACCTCCTCCTGCAGCGAGTTCCAGGCACCCACTACCCTGTGTAAAAAATTGAGTTGAGGTGCATAAAACTGCAGGGCCTGCGGTGTGGATTGACATAACTTAGCAGAGAGATTGATATAAGAAAGCTAGATTTAAAATAACTGTCAGGAGATTTAGAGGGCAGTTGATAAAGATTTGTTCGAAACTTCCGGGTGCGGCGATGACCAGCTGAGTCGCACGTTTCGGCAGCTCCCTGTGAAACGGACTTTTGGGCTCTTGATAGGAGCCCCAACGGCAATTTTAACGGCTGAAAACACCGTGCGGTAAACCAGAAGGGTGTTCCCCCTGGACACGGATGGAAAAAGGAGAGGAAAGTGGCCGGATTGCAGCGGATCCTTTGGAACAACGGCAAGGAAGGCAAGCAGAAACCAAGATGGCGTCGGAAGGTGGCAGTTTCATATGGGGCCCTGAACAACAAGAGTTTTTGAAACGCTGCGTGGAGGAGATAAAAAAGGAAATGAAGAAAGAGTTGTTGGCCCCGATATTACAGGCGATTGAAGGGCTGAAAGAGGAACAAAAGACCCAGGAGCAGGAGCTTCGGGTCGTGAAGGCGAAAGCAGCAGAGAATGAAAACGATATACAGGGCCTGGTGGTGAAGTCGGAGATACAGGAGGCACACCAGAAACGATCTGTGGAGAGGTTGGAGGCACTGGAAAATAACGCAAGGAGGAACAACTTGAGGATTCTTGGCCTTCCTGAAGGTGTGGAGGGGGCGGACGTCGGGGCATATGTGAGCACGATGCTGCACTCGTTAATGGGAGTGGAGGCCCCGACGGGTCCGTTGGAGGTGGAGGGAGCATACCGAGTTATGGTGCGAGGATCGAGAGCAGGAGAAGCTTAAAGAGCCATAGTGGTGAGATTTCTCCGTTTTAAGGATAGAGAAATGGTCCTTAGATGGGCGAAGAAAACTCGGTGTAGTAAATGGGAGAACGCGGTGATCCGCGTCTATCAAGATTGGAGTGCGGAGGTGGCGAGAAGGAGGGCGAGCTTTAATCGGGCCAAAGCGGTACTTCACAAAAAAAAGATAAAGTTTGGAATGCTGCAACCGGCAAGACTGTGGGTCACATATCAAGGGAGGCACCACTACTTTGAGACGGCGGATGAAGCGTGGACTTTTATTGGAGAAGAAAAATTGGAATGATTGGACTACGAAAATGAACGTTTGGACAAAGTGGTGGGACGAGTGGGGGGGGGGGGGCGAAGAGGGATTGTATGATTAATCCTGCGGTATGGTAACTTTTCTTTCTCCCACAGGTGGTGATGGGGGGGAGGTGGGGAGGGAGAGGAGATGGGGCGTTGGCCATGGGAGGCGGGGCCGAGGGAGAGGCGCGGGCTTGGTTCCCGCGCTATGATAATTATGGCGGGAATAGAGAAGCAGGAAGGAGGGGGCGCCGCACGGGGCGAGCCGTGATCACGGGGGGAAGCCGAGGTCAGCCAGAGTTTGCTGACTTGTGGGAGCAACATGGGGGGAGTAATTACGCTAGCGGGGGGTCTAGCGTGGGGGGGGGGGGGAATTACTGGGTTGCTGCTGCTGGGGAAAGGGGGGAGTGGGTACGGGAAAGGATGGGCGGGGGGGCACCGTCTGGGAGAAATACAGCTGCGTGGGAACTGGGCGAGAAGCTGGAAAAAGATGATGGCTAACCGGCAGGGGGAGGGGGGGGTGGGAAGCCCCCCAACTCGGCTGATCACGTGGAACGTGAGGGGGCTTAACGGGCCGATAAAGAGGGCACGAGTACTCGCACACCTTAAGAAACTTAAAGCAGATGTGGCCATGTTACAGGAAACGCACCTGAAACTGATAGATCAGGTTAGGTTGCGCAAAGGATGGGTAGGGCAGGTGTTCCATTCGGGGCTGGATGCGAAAAACAGGGGGGTGGCTATATTAGTGGGGAAGCGGGTAATGTTCGAGGCAAAGACTATAGTGGCGGATAACGGGGGCAGATACGTGAAGGTGAGTGGCAAATTACAGGGAGAGATGGTGGTGTTGGTAAACGTGTATGCCCCGAATTGGGACGATGCCAATTTTATGAATTGACCTAGAGACCTAGAGACCGGAAAGCTGATAATGGGGGGAGACTTTAACACGGTGTTGGAACCAAGGCTGGATAGGTCGAAGTCCAGGACTGGTAGGAGGCCGGCAGCAGCCAAGGTGCTTAAGGATTTTATGGAGCAGATGGGAGGGGTGGACCCGTGGAGATTCAGTAGACCTAGGAGTAAGGAGTTCTCGTTTTTCTCCTATGTCCATAAAGTCTATTCACGCATAGACTTTTTTGTGTTGGGTAGGGCATTGATCCCGAGGGTGAGGGGAACGGAATATACGGCTATAGCCATTTCGGATCATGCCCCACACTGGGTAGACTTGGAGATAGGGGAGGAAACAAGAGGGCGTCCACCCTGGAGAATGGACATGGGACTAATGGCGGATGAGGGGGTGTGCTTAAGGGTGAGGGGATGCATTGAAAAGTACTTGGAACTCAATGACAATGGGGAGGTTCAGGTGGGAGTGGTCTGGGAGGCGTTGAAGGCGGTGGTTAGGGGGGAGCTGATATCAATAAGGACACATAAAGGGAAGCAGGAAAGTAAGGAACGGGAGCGGTTGTTGCAAGAACTTTTGAGGGTGGACAGACAGTATGCGGAAGCACCGGAGGAGGGACTGTATAGGGAAAGGCAAAGGCTGCATGTGGAATTTGACTTGCTGACCACAGGCACAATGGAGGAAGGCGCAGGGTGTACAGTATGAATATGGAGAGAAGGCGAGCAGATTGCTGGCACACCAATTGAGGAAAAGGGGAGCAGCGAGGGAAATAGGGGGGGTGAGAGACGAAGATGGAGAGACGGAGCGGGGAGCGGAGAGAGTGAATGAAGTGTTTAAGACATTTTATAAAAAATTGTATGAAGCTCAACCCCCGGATGGGAGGGAGAGAATGATGGAGTTTTTGGATCGGCTGGAAATTCCCAAGGTGGAAGAGCAGGAAAGGATGGGATTGGGAGCACAGATCACGGTAGAAGAAGTGGTGAAAGGAATTAGGAACATGCAGACGGGAAAGGCCCCGGGACCGGACGGATTCCCAGTTGAATTTTACAGAAAATATTTGGACTTGCTCGCCCCGCTACTGACGAGGACCTTTAACGAGGCAAAGGAAAGGGGACAACTGCCCCCGACTATGTCAGAAGCAACGATATCGCTTCTTTTAAAGAAGGAAAAGGATCCGCTACAATGCGGGTCCGACAGACCAATCTCCCTCCTCAATGTAGATGCCAAGGTCTTGGCCAAGGTAATGGCAATGAGAATAGAGGAATGTGTCCCGGGGGTGGTTCATGAGGACCAAACTGGGTTTGTGAAGGGGAGACAGCTGAACACGAACATACGGAGGTTGTTAGGGGTAATGATGATGGCCCCACCAGAGGGTGAAACGGAGATAGTAGTGGCGATGGATGCCGAGAAAGCATTTGATAGAGTGGAGTGGGATTATCTGTGGGAGGTGTTGAGGAGATTTGGGTTCGGAGAGGGGTATGTTAGATGGGTGCAGCTGTTGTATAGGGCCCCAGTGGCGAGTGTGGTCACGAATGGACGGGGATCGGCATATTTTCGGCTCCATAGAGGGACAAGGCAGGGATGTCCTCTGTCCCCATTACTGTTTGCACTGGCGATTGAGCCCCTGGCGATAGCGCTGAGAGGTTCCAAGGGATGGAGGGGAATACTTAGGGGAGGAGAAGAACACCGGGTATCTTTATATGCGGATGATCTGCTACTATATGTGGCGGATCCAGCGGAGGGGATGCCAGAAATAATGCGGATACTTGGGGAGTTTGGGGATTTTTCAGGGTATAAATTGAACATGGGGAAGAGTGAGCTGTTTGTGGTGCATCCAGGGGAGCAGAGTAGAGAAATAGAAGACCTACCGTTGAGGAAGGTAACAAGAGACTTTCGTTACCTGGGGATCCAGATAGCTAAGAATTGGGGCACATTGCACAGGCTAAATTTGACGCGGTTGGTGGAACAGATGGAGGAAGATTTCAAGAGATGGGATATGGTAGCATTGTCAATGGCAGGGAGGGTGCAGGCAGTTAAGATGGTGGTCCTCCCGAGATTCCTCTTTGTGTTTCAGTGTCTCCCGGTGGTGATCACGAAGGCTTTTTTCAAAAGGATAGAAAAGAGTATCATGGGTTTTGTTTGGGCCGGGAAGACTCCGAGAGTGAGGAAGGGATTCTTACAGCGTAGTAGGGATAGGGGGGGGCTGGCACTACCGAGCCTAAGTGAGTATTATTGGGCCGCTAATATTTCAATGGTGAGTAAGTGGATGGGAGGAGGAGGAAGGAGCGGCGTGGAAGAGATTAGAGAGGGCGTCCTGTAGGGGACCAGCCTGCAGGCTATGGTGACAGCCCCATTGCCGTTCTCACCAAGGAACTATACCACGAGTCCGGTGGTGGTAGCTACACTGAAGATTTGGGGACAGTGGAGACGACATAGGGGAAAGACCGGAGCACTGGGGGGGTCCCCAATAAGAAACAACCATAGGTTTGCCCCGGGGGGAATGGATGGGGGATATGGAATGTGGCAAAGAGCAGGTATAACGCAATTGAAAGATCTATTTGTGGATGGGAAGTTTGCGAGTCTGGGAGCGCTGACCGAGAAATATGGGTTGCCCCAAGGGAATGCATTCAGGTACATGCAATTGAGGGCTTTTGCGAGGCAACAGGTGAGGGAATTCCCGCAGCTCCCGACACAAGAGGTGCAGGACAGAGTCATCTCAAAGAAATGGGTGGGGGACGGTAAGGTGTCGGATATATATAGGGAAATGAGAGACGAAGGGGAGACTATGATGGACGAACTAAAAGGGAAATGGGAAGAAGAGCTAGGGGAGGAGATTGAGGAGGGGATGTGGGCAGATGCCCTAAACAGGGTAAACTCGTCGTCCTCGTGCGCCAGGCTAAGCCTGATTCAGTTTAAGGTATTACACAGGGCACATATGACTGGAACACGGCTCAGTAAATTTTTTGGGGTGGAGGATAGGTGTGCGAGGTGCTCGAGAAGCCCAGCGAATCATACCCATATGTTTTGGTCATGCCCGGCACTACAGGGGTTTTGGATGGGGGTGACAAAGGTGCTTTCGAAAGTAGTAGGAGTCCGGGTCGAACCAAGCTGGGGGTTGGCTATATTTGGGGTTGCACAAGAGCCGGGAGTGCAGGAGGCGAAAGAGGCCGATGTTTTGGCCTTTGCGTCCCTAGTAGCCCGGCGCAGAATATTGCTAATGTGGAAAGAAGCCAAGCCCCCGGGGGTGGAGACCTGGATAAATGATATGGCGGGGTTCATAAAGTTAGAGCGGATTAAGTTCGTCCTAAGGGGGTCGGCTCAAGGGTTTACTAGGCGGTGGCAACCGTTCGTCGAATATCTCGCGGAAAGATAGATAGGGGAGAACAAAGAAGGCAGCAGCAGCGGCCCAGGACTTGGGGGGGGGGGGGGGGGGGGGGATGGGGGGGGGGATGGGGGTGGTGGTGTGTGGCCTGAGACAAGGCAGTTGCCAATTAGGGCTAGTTTTTATTTTTTGTTATTTAATATTTATTTATTTGTTGTTGTTTTTGTTTAAATTTAAAAAGGTCATTATTATCTGTATTGTTACAATGTTGTGTAAAGGATGCACAATGTACTGTGTTGGTTGACCAAAAATTTTCAATAAAATATTATTTAAAAAAAAAAGATAAAGATTTGTTCACCCGGTGGGTGGTGGGGTTCTGGTACTTATGGTAGAAGCAGAAACCTTGCAAAAATTCAGTAAGTTTTCACTTAATGTTGTAGTTGTGTTCCGGAAAAATGTGAGTTTAAGTGAAACAATGTCACTGAATTAGATTTTCCCATTACACCTGATGTGAAAGAGTACAGGAATATCTTGCTTAATGTTGTTCTGTGCAATGTCGTGTTGCTTTAATGTCACTTCCAATTAGAATGTTGAATTCTCATTGCGTTGCTGCTGTTTCACGGTAATGTTGCCAGCCACCTTGATACCCCATGTACCTCCCATCTTGAGCCTGAGAGAGTGGCATCTTGGCTAAGATGGAGAGCAGGCAATCTTGAGAGGGGGCTATAAGCCTGAGACAGGCTACTTTGCATAACATCATTCCACATTACCAGAAACCAATCAACAACTTTAAGCGAGGTTTCCTGTAGTTGGGTCCTGAAGAAATTTATCAGAAAAAAAACATGATACTGTACTTTCCTAAATCATTTTATGTTAAATAACTTATCAAATAAAACAGTATAATTATAAATACTGTGCTTGAATATGCACTCAAAAAGGTTCTGTAGACTATAAATAGCCAGAAAATGGGATTCAGCTTCAACCAGCATGATATGATGCGTCATGCTCTCTTTTCCTATGCTTTGCATTTCTATAATTAAGGAAAGGCTGATTGATCACTTAGCAGAAATTCAAGCTGATGAGAGCTACTTGGATTTGTAAAGGGTGGGTCAAGTCTAACAAGCTTACTTGACTTTGAGGATATAAGAGGGTGGTGGTTGATGGGAAATGTTCAGAATGGAGTTCTGTCACAAGTGGAGTACCACAAGGATCTGTTCTGGGGCCGTTGCAGTTTGTCATTTTTATCAATAACCTAGAGGAAGGCGCAGAAGGGTGGGTGAGTAAATTTGCAGACGATACTAAAGTCGGTGGTGTTGTCGATAGTGTGGAAGGAAGTAGCAGGTTACAGAGGGATATAGATAAGCTGCAGAGCTGGGCTGAGAGGTGGCAAATGGAGTTTAATGTGGAGAAGTGTGAGGTGATTCACTTTGGAAGGAAAAACAGGAATGTGGAATATTTGGCTAATGGAAAAGTTCTTGAAAGTGTGGACGAGCAGAGGGATCTAGGTGTCCATGTACATAGATCCCTGAAAGTTGCCACCCAGGTTGATAGGGTGGTGAAGAAGGCCTATGGAGTGTTGGCCTTTATTGGTAGAGGGATTGAGTTCCGGAGTCAGGAGGTCATGTTGCAGCTGTACAGAACTCTGGTACGGCCGCATTTGGAGTATTGCGTACAGTTCTGGTCACCACATTATAGGAAGGACGTGGAGGCTTTGGAGCGGGTGCAGAGGAGATTTACCAGGATGTTGCCTGGTATGGAGGGAAAATCTTATGAGGAAAGGCTGATGGACTTGAGGTTGTTTTCGTTGGAGAGAAGAAGGTTAAGAGGAGACTTAATAGAGGCATACAAAATGATCAGAGGGTTAGATAGGGTGGGCAGTGAGAGCCTTCTCCCGCGGATGGAAATGGCTAGCACGAGGGGACATAGCCTTAAACTGAGGGGTAATAGATATAGGACAGAGGTCAGGGGTAGGTTCTTTACGCAAAGAGTAGTGAGGCCGTGGAATGCCCTACCTGCTACAGTAGTGAACTCGCCAACGTTGAGGGCATTTAAAAGTTTATTGGATAAACATATGGATGATAATGGTATAGTGTAGGTTAGATGGCTTTTGTTTCGGTGCAACATCGTGGGCCGAAGGGCCTGTACGGCGCTGTATTGTTCTATGTTCTATTACGGTAATAGACAGGCAATACGTCGTTGGATTACGTTTTCTATAGGACTTCAGAAGACATTTGATCAGAGACTGTTAGCGAAAATTAAAGCTCATGCATTTGAAAGGGAATTATTGACCCACTTCGGAGATTGGTTAGGCAGTGGAAGACAAGGAAATTGGGTGAATGGTTATGTACCCAAATTGGAAGGATGTGATCTGTAGTATCCCACAAGAAATGTGTCATCTCTCAACTATGAACTGAATTGATAGCATGGATAAGACAATTGAGTGCCAGGTAACAGAGTTTGATGATGACTGGTTGTACTGTGGATGGGCGCACCAACTTATAAAGAGATATTGATAAATTAAGTGAGCGGGTGAAACTGAAACAGATGAATTTGACACTGTGTGTCAAATCTTTTTTAAAATCAGAGTATTATTTAAATGGCGAAAAGTTAGAAACTGTGGGCTGCAAAGCAGTCTGTACCCAAAGATCAAACATGCTATGATTATTGTTACCAAGTCAAAAGGAAAACCAAAAAAATGCTAATAGCATGTCAGCCTTCATAACAAGAGTGCTGGGATATTTTGCTACAGCTGTGCAACAAACTGGACTAACATGTATAATTAGGAATATAGGATTTGGGAGTAGATTATAGGCGGCATGGTAGCACAGTGGTTAGCACTATTGCTTCACAGCTCCAGGGTCCTAAGTCCGATTCCCGCTCGGGTCACTGACTGTGCAGAGTCTGCACAATCTCCGTGCTGAATTTGGTGCTTTTTGAGTGCTATAGTAAGAGTTTGGTGACAGAGGGAGTTAGGTGAGGAGGGAGTAAGGCGCTCATTTCATTTTGTTTCCGACATTTCCGCAAAGAGTGCGAAGAGAGCCAGGAGTTTACAGAAAGTGTAGCTGACTGGGAGCAGAGTCGGAGGGCGGAGATCTAGTTAGTCCACACGGCAGCTATATTCTGTAAGGTAAGAGGGGATGGAGGCTAGGCCAGTTGCATGCTCCTCCTGTAGGATGTGGGTGGTGAGGGATACCACTGGTGTCCCCACTGACTATACCTGCGGGAAGTGCACCCAACGTCAGCTCCTCAAAGACCGTGTTAGGGAACTGGAGCTGAAGCTGGATGAACTTCGGATCATCCGGGAGGCAGAGGGGGTGATTGAGAAGAGTTACAAGGAGGTAACCACACCCAAGGTACAGGACAAGAATAGCTGGGTTACAGTCAGGGGGAAAAAAACAAACAGGCAGACAGTGCAGGGATCCCTCGTGGCCGTTCCCCCTTCAAAACAAGTATACCGTTTTGGATGCTGTTTGGGGGGGGGGGGGGGGGGGGGGGGATGACCTACCTGGGGAAGGCCCTAGAGGTCAGGTCTCTGGCACTGAGTCTGGCTCTGGGGCTCAGAAGGGAAGGGGGGAGAATACAAAAGCAATAGTTGTAGGAGATTCAATGGTTAGGGGAATAGATAGGAGATTCTGTGGTCGCGAGTGAGACTCCCGGAAGGTATGTTGCCTCCCGGGTGCCAGGGCCAGGGATGTCTCGGATCGTGTCTTCAGGATCCTTAAGGGGGAGGGGGAGCAGCCAGAAGTCGTGGTGCACATTGGTACCAACGACATAGGTAGGAAAAGGGGTGTGGAGGTAATAAACAAGTTTAGGGAGTTAGGCTGGAAGTTTAAAGCCAGGACAGACAGAGTTGTCATCTCTGGTTTGTTGCCGGTGCCACGTGATAGCGAGGCTAGGAATAGGGAGAGAGTGCAGCTGAACATGTGGCTGCAGGAATGGTGGAGGAGGGAGGGCTTCAGGTATTTGGATAATTGGAGCACATTCTGGGGAAGGTGGGACCTGTACAAGCAGGACGGGTTGCATCTGAACCAGAGGGGCACCAATATCCTGGGAGGGAGGTTTTCTAGTACTCTTCGGGAGGGTTTAAACTAATTTGGCAGGGGAATGGGAACCGGATTTGTAGTCCAGCAACTAAGGTAGCCGATATTCAGGACGCCAAAGCGTGTAATGAGGCAGTGGGGAAGAGAACACTGACAAAGGAGAGTACTTGCAGGCACGGAGATGGGTTGAAGTGTGTATACTTCAACGCAAGAAACATCAGGAATAAGGTGGGTGAACTTAAGGCATGGATCGGTACTTGGGACTACGATGTGGTGGCCATCACGGAAACTTGGATAGAAGTGGGGCAGAAATGGTTGTTGGAGGTCCCTGGTTATAGATGTTTCAATAAGATTAGGGAGGGTGGTAAAAGAGGTGGGGGGGTGGCATTATTAATTAGAGATAGTATAACAGCTGCAGAAAGGCAGTTCGAGGAGTATCACCCTATTGAGGTAGTATGGGTTGAAGTCAGAAATAGGAAAGGAGCAGTCACCTTGTTAGGAGTTTTCTATAGGCTCCCCAATAGTAGCAGAGATGTGGAGGAACAGATTGGGAAACAGATTTTGGAAAGGTGCAGAAGTCATAGGGTAGTAGTCATGGGCGACTTTAACTTCGCAAATATTGAGTGGAAACTCTTTAGATCAAATAGTTTGGATGGGGTGGTGTTTGTGCAGTGTGTCCAGGAAGCTTTTCTAACACAGTATGTAGATTGTCCAACCAGAGGAGGGGCAATATTGGATTTAGTACTGGGTAATGAACCAGGGCAAGTGATAGATTTGTTAGTGGGGGAGCATTTTGGAGATAGTGACCACAATTCTGTGACTTTCACTTTAGTGATGGAGAGGGATAGGTACGTGCAACAGGGCAAGGTTTACAATTGGGGGAAGGGTAAATACGATGTTGTCAGACAAGAATTGAAGTGCATAAGTTGGGAACATAGGCTGGCAGGGAAGGACACAAGTGAAATGTGGAACTTGTTCAAGGAACAGGTGCTACGTGTCCTTGATATGTATGTCCCTGTCAGGCAGGGAAGAGATGGTCGAGTGAGGGAACCATGGTTGACAAGAGAGGTTGAATGTCTTGTTAAGAGGAAAAAGGAGACTTATGTAAGGCTGAGGAAACAAGGTTCAGACAGGGCATTGGAGGGATACAAGATAGCCAGGAGGGAACTGAAGAAAGGGATTAGGAGAGCTAAGAGAGGGCATGAACAATCTTTGGCAGGTAGGATCAAGGAAAACCCCAAGGCCTTTTACACATGTGAGAAATATGAGAATGACTAGAGCGAGGGTAGGTCCGATCAAGGACAGTAGCGGGAGATTGTGTATTGAGTCTGAAGAGATAGGAGAGGTCTTGAACGAGTACTTTTCTTCTGTATTTACAAATGAGAGGGGCGATATTGTTGGAGAGGACAGTGTGAAACAGATTGGTAAGCTCGAGGAAATACTTGTTAGGAAGGAAGATGTGTTGGGCATTTTGAAAAACTTGAGCATAGACAAGTCCCCTGGGCCTGACGGGAGAGATCCAAGGATTCTATGGGAAGCAAGAGATGAAATTGCAGAGCCGTTGGCAATGATCTTTTCATCCTCACTGTCAACAGGGGTGGTACCAGGGGATTGGAGAGTGGCGAATGTCATGCCCCTGTTCAAAAAAGGGACGAGGGATAACCCTGGGAATTACAGGCCAGTTAGTCTTACTTCGGTGGTAGGCAAAGTAATGGAAAGGGTACTGAAGGATAGGATTTCTGAGCATCTGGAAAGACACTGCTTGATTAGGGATAGTCAGCACGGATTTGTGAGGGGTAGGTCTTGCCTTGCAAGTCTTATTGAATTCTTTGAGGAGGTGACCAAGCATGTGGATGAAGGTAAAGCAGTGGATGTAGTGTACATGGATTTTAGTAAGGCATTTTATAAGGTTCCCCATGGTAGGCTTATGCAGAAAGTAAGGAGGCATGGGATAGTGGGAAATTTGGCCAGTTGGATAACGAACTGGCTAACCAATAGAAGTCAGAGAGTGGTGGTGGATGGTAAACATTCAGCCTGGATCCCAGTTACCAGTGGCGTACCGCAGGGATCAGTTCTGGGTCCTCTGCTGTTTGTGATTTTCATTAATGACTTGGATGAGGGAGTTGAAGGGTGGGTCAGTAAATTTGCAGACGATACGAAGATTGGTGGAGTTGTGGATAGTAAGGAGGGCTGTTGTCGGCTGCAAAGAGACATAGATAGGATGCAGAGCTGGGCTGAGAAGTGGCAGATGGAGTTTAACCCTGAAAAGTGTGAGGTTGTCCATTTTGGAAGGACAAATATGAATGCAGAATACAGGGTTAACGGTAGAGTTCTTGGCAATGTGGAGGAGCAGAGAGATCTTGGGGTCTATGTTCATACATCTTTGAAAGTTGCCACTCAAGTGGATAGAGCTGTGAAGAAGGCCTATGGTGTGCTCGCGTTCATTAACAGAGGGATTGAATTTAAGAGCCGTGAGGTGATGATGCAGCTGTACAAAACTTTGGTAAGGCCACATTTGGAGTACTGTGTACAGTTCTGGTCGCCTAATTTTAGGAAGGATGTGGAAGCTTTGGAAAAGGTGCAAAGAAGATTTACCAGGATGTTGCCTGGAATGGAGAGTAGGTCTTACGAGGAAAGGTTGAGGGTGCTAGGTCTTTTCTCATTAGAACGGAGAAGGATGAGGGGCGACTTGATAGAGGTTTATAAGATGATCAGGGGAATAGATAGAGTAGACAGTCAGAGACTTTTTCCCCCGGGTGGAACAAACCATTACAAGGGGACATAAATTTAAAGGTGAAAGGTATAGGAGGGATATCAGAGGTAGCTTCTTTACCCAGAGAGTAGTGGGGGCATGGAATGCACTGCCTGTGGAAGTAGTTGAGTCGAAAACATTAGGGACCTTCAAGCAGCTATTGGATAGGTACATGGATTATGGTAAAATGATATAGTGTAGATTTATTTGTTCTTAAGGGCAGTACGGTAGCATTGTGGATAGAACAATTGCTTCACAGCTCCAGGGTCCCAGGTTCGATTCCGGCTTGGGTCACTGTCTGTGCGGAGTCTGCACGTCCTCCCCGTGTCTGCGTGGGTTTCCTCCGGGTGCTCCGGTTTGCTCCCACAGTCCAAAGATGTGCAGGTTAGGTGAATTGGCCAATGATAAATTGCCCTTAATGTCCAAAATTGCCCTTGGTGTTGGGTGGAGGTGTTGAGTTTGGGTAGGGTGCTCTTTCCAGGAGCCGGTGCAGACTCAAAGGGCTGAATGGCCTCCTTCTGCACTGTAAATTCAATGATAATCTATGATTAATCTAGGACAAAGGTTCGGCACAACATCGTGGGCCGAAGGGCCTGTTCTGTGCTGTATTTTCTATGTTCTATATGTTCTATGTCTGCGTGGGGTTCCTCCAGCTGCTCCGGTTTCCTCCCACAAGTCTCAAAAGAGGTGCTGTTAGATAATTTGGACATTCTGAATTCTCCCTCTGTGCACCTGAACAGGCGCCGGAGTGTGGCGACTAGGGGCTTTTCACAGTAACTTCATTGCAATGTTAATGTAAGCCTACTTGTGACAATAAAGATTATGATTATTAGACCATTCAGCCCTTCAAGCCTGCTTGAAGATAAATGTTGTATCATTTATCTGGTTGTGGTCGCCTCCATTTTGATGTCAAGCCCCATAAACGGAGACACACTCGATCAGAAATCTGCCTTACTCTGCCTTGAGTAAGTTCAAGTCCAACAGGTTTGTTTCAAATCACTAGCTTTCGGAGCAGAGCTCCTTCCTCAGTCTCATGTTGTCGGTGCCGCAGCCAGCGCAGGTTCCTCGTGCAGCAGCAGCGTGTCCATTTCAGTCACTGAATCCGAGCTTCAGTGGGGGGGGGGGGGGGGGGGGGGGGGGGGGGGGGGGGCTCGCACCTCCGAAAATGATCCTCATGGCGATTGAATTCCCGCCCTCGAGCCCGGACCTTGGAGGATACTGGGCAGTAGTTGCCAAGGTGACACCTGGGACCCCAGCACCAAAGTTCCAGACGTGCACCCAGTCACCATGCGGGCCTGCGGACGGTGACCGCCGTTAATCTCGGAGTGGTCCTGTCGGACCCTCCGCCCCCAGATCAGGGATGTCGATGCTCAGGCGGGTGCAGAGGCGACAGCCCATTAAGAGCTCTGCTGATGCGACACCCGTGTGGTACGATATAAAAAACACACCAGGCAAGTATCCCAGTCAGCCTCTTTGTGCCCAACTTAAATGTTTGGGCTACTCTTTCGGCAAGTCCGTTCGAAGCTGGGTGGTAGGGAGCAGTCCTCATGCGTTGGGTCCCATTTGCGGAGTTGAATGCTGCAAACTCCTCGCCATTATCAGACACCAGTACCTCAGGTATTCCATACGTACTGAAAATCTGGGGTAGATTTTTCATGGTGGCCAGGGCAGTCATCGCCTGCATCCACTGCCCCCCTAGAAAGGGCCCGCAAATATAATATGAACCCGGGCCCAAGGTCTTCCGTCCAGGCTATTCCCACGGCTGGAGTGCTGGGTGGGGGGGAATAATCGTTAATGCACCTGACATGGGGGGGGGGGGGCAAATCGCTGGGCTACTCGTGCAATATCCACGTCTGCTGGGCCACCAGACGTAGCTCTGAGCGAGCATTTTAGACACTCCCGGGTGACTATTATGGATGTCTAGCAAGAGCTCTGCACGTTCACGTTCGAGGACCACCACACAGGTGCTCGATCAGAGCACACAATCTTCGATGCTCCGTTCTTGCATCTTCCCCATGTAAGCCTTCAGGTCCTCGGGCATAGCCCGGTGTTGGCCCCGTACTCTATCCTGTGCCTGACGCAGGAGAGCTGTGGCTGGGTCTGAACCTGGCTGCGGATGTGAGATGCCGTGACCGGTGGTGAGACAATGAGGTAGCGATTACCTAATCAGTGGTTGCAGGATTAGGTGGCTTAGTTGGTTGGGGCTCAAAGTGTCTGCGTGAGGTAGGTGGGCCCCAGAGCAGTGTTCCAGGGCGTAATCATACACTGCCAGTAATAGCACCCAGCGCTGAACGCGAATGGAGGCTATGGGAGGAATCGCACGGCCCTCCTTGAAAGGTCCCAGAAGGGACTTATGGCCATCAGGATGGTGAAGTAGTGCTCGTTGACGTATGGGTTCTTCTTCCTTCACGTGCACATCCGTTTCTCCGTATCGGACATTTTCTCAGATGCAAATAGGTCGCTCGGAACCATCTTCCATTATGTGGGCGACCAGGCCCCAATGCCGTAAGGGGATGCGTCGCAGGTCAGTGGAAGGTCAAAATCAGTAAGCAGTCTTGAAGAGGAAAGCTGCTCGGTGCCACATGCCCAGAGTTGTCCATGCGTTAGTCGTTTATAGAATGAAGCCAATGGCGTGGCTAATCCCGGAAGAAACTTTCCCGAATACTTGACCAGCGACAGAAAAGCCAGAAGTTCCATTGGTCCTCCTGGCGCCAAGTCTTGGCAGATGGCCTGGACCTTCTTCACCCATGGGGTGCAGACCATGGCGGTCCACCACCTCGGTTGAAGACGCACTTCTCTCAACGGCAGCCACCTGTGTTGTAGCACTTCTGCCACGTTGCAGAGGTGCACCTGGACGGACGAACCGGTTTTCAATCTGTCGCCGAAGTAGACTGCCACAATATGTTCTCCATGATCCTCTGAAATATTGTACATGCCGAGAAGACCCCAAATGGCAGCCAGGTATACTCAGATTCCCAGGTGAATTCTGATGGTGGCGAAACTTCTTGACAATGGCTCATATCTAGCTTGGTGAATGCAAGTCCACAGCTGAGCTTGGTATACACATCCTTAACCCTGGGGTCTGGATAACGGCCCAAGCGCCATACCCGGTTTACTGCCATTTTATAATCCCTGCAGAGATGCACCGACCGTCGGGCTTCAGTACCGGTACGACTGGCACCGCCCACTCGGAAATTGTCCTGGTCTTACGATCGCCAGGTCCTCCAAGCGATCCAACACATCTACCTTGGGGCGCGGGGTTCAGGGCAGGTGCGGAAATAGCAAGGCATAGGGTCCACGGTTATTTGGGCTCCCCCCCCCCCAACCCCCACCACCCACCACCCACCGGATGGTTCCCAAACCTTCCCAATTGGGAATCTGGCCAAAAAGCCCGAAAGACATGCATGTTAGGTGAATTGGGCATTCTTTTTTTTCTTAATTATCTTTTTATTCTCCTCCTTTTTCACATTTTCTAGAATTGCACATTCTGAATGATCCCTGTGTACCTGAACAGGTGCCGGAGTGTGGCGACTGGGGGATTTTCACAGTAACTTCATTGCAGTGTAAACATAAGCCGACTTGTGACACGAAGAAAGATTATTATCCCTTGGGGCTATTTGCATGCATTTGGTAAACCCTCTAACCAGTAAGTGAAGGTGTGGACGGCGCCAGTCACACCCCATGACCAGTGGTAAATTGGCTGACCTGCTGCTATATATACGATGGTGTGCCCGCAATCGCGAGAAACTCCCGTGTAGGTTGCTAACCTTGCATCGGTATCCTGGAGAGTCAGCGGACGAATCCCGGATCATATGAGGTTGGAGGTGTGTCGACTAATGTCAGACAAGTGCTGCCACTCTAGTATACCTCCCAGGGAGCGGTGGTGGTTTGATTACAAGTAACAATAAACCTCTGTGCTCTAACATTGGCAGCACGGTAGCACAGTGGCTAGCACTGTGGCTTCACAGTGCCAGGGCCCCAGGTTTGATTCCCCGCTGAGTCACTGTCTGTGCGGAGTCTGCACGTTCTCCCCATGTCTGCGTGGGTTTCCTCCGAGTGCTCCGGTTTCCTCCCACAGTCCAAAGACGTGCAGGTTAGGTGGATTGGCCATGATAAATTGCCCTTAGTGTCCAAAGGGGTTAGGAGGGGTTATTGGGTTACGGGGATAGGGTGGAAGTGAGGGCTTAAGTGGGTCGGTGCAGACCCTATGGGCCGAATGGCCTCCTTCTGCACTGTACGTTCTATGTTATATATGGCTTACGTTGCTGCTTACCTCGGATCTTAACACTGGCGACAAGGATTCAGTGCAGCTGCCGTCGACACCAATTGCTGTGGGAGGTGGTGGCATAGGGATATTGTCACTGGACTAGTAATCCGAGACCCAGAGTTCTCTGGGGATCCAGGTTCAAATTCTGCCACTGCAAATGGTGAAATTTGAATTCAATAAAAATCCTCAATTCAAAAAGTCTAATGGTGACCATGAAACCATTGTCGATTGTCGTAAAAACCCATCTAGTTTACTAATGTCCTTCAAGGAAGGAAATCTGCCGTTCTTATCTGGTCTGGCCTACATGTGACTCCAGACCCACAGCAATGTGGTTGACTCTTAACTGCCCCTCAAGGGTAATAAATGCTGGCACAAACATGCTGCCACAAGGCCTTCTTTACCCAAACACGTTGTAGCCTTTTTTTCAAAGGTTTGAGGAGGCAGTGGTGTGCTGGTGTTGTTACTGCGTGGGTTAATCCAGAGACCCAGGGTAATACTCCAGGAACCCATCACGGCATTGAACTCAATAAAAATCTGGAATTAAAAGTCTAACGATGACCATGAAACCATTGTCGATTGTCGTAAAAACCCATCTGGAACACTAATCCCCTTTAGGAGAGATTGAATAAACTGGGGTTGTTCTCCTTAGAGAGACGGAGGCTGAAGGGCGACCTGACAGAAGTTTATAAAATTGTTCGGGGTATAGATAGGGTGAACAGTTAGAGGCTTTTTCCCAGGGTGGAAATGACAATTACAAGGGGGCACAAGTTCAAGGTGAGGTGGGACAGGTTCAGTGGACATGTGCGGGGTACGTTTTTTTTTTTTTTTTTTAACACAGAGGGTGATGGAATGCACTGCCAAGTGAGGTCTGGAATGCACTGCCAAGTGAGGTGGCTGAGGCAGATACGTTAGCGACCTTTAAGACTTATCTAGATAGGCACATGAACAGATGGGGTATAGAAAGACACCGGCGGTTGGTCTAGATAGGAGACGTGATCAGCGCAGGCTTGGAGGGCCGAAGGGCCTGTTCCGGTGTTGTATTGTTCTTTGTTCAAACTAGCCTTGCTGACAGCTTGTGGGGGCCACATACATTATAAAAAGCCTAACCCACCTGGACCCTCCGGACCCCTCTCATTTGTGTCCCTGGTAGCCTTGGAAGGAGCCTCCCAGTAGACTTCTGATTCCAGACTCTGAACACAATAAATCCCTCGAGTCTTGTGGTGGCTGTGCACTGGACCCTCTTTCTTTTTTTCTTAGCCCGTGTTTATTGTGTGACAGTAAAAAGGGTGGGCATTGTGAAACCCCTCCTCATATTTGTATGTGTGCATATAAGAATAAATAAAGCCGCTTTATTTTACCTTATCTCGGTTTTGCTGCGGCAGATATTGGTAGACAATTGTGTTATGGGGGAGGCTTTTTCAAAACCCCAAAATGTATGATGGAGTTCAACCAACCTCTCCCTTTAATGGATTTGTTGCTTTTCCTAGAACACGGCTTTTTCCCTAGGTGTGGTATTACAACTATGGAAGGTGGGTTTTTAAGCACAAAACACTGTTTATTCCATGAACTCAACTTAACATCTTAAATAAACATTGGATCTCTGAACACCCCTCACTTCAAAGATAACTCTGAAAATATTGAAACAGTAAATAATTCCTGAAAATGTTCCTTCAAACTTCCAAGAGACTTAACACCTTTAAACAAAATCACATCAGGTTAAAGGCTTCACGATCATGTTTAAATCACCCAAATTATCCAGAGATAGTCTTTCATGTGAGAGATCCAGCTCACTGCAAAACACAGACACACACCAGCTCTTTTCAAAACTGGCTTTCTCCCTTCAAGCAACTCACAGCAAACCAGAACTTCTCAAGCTGCTGTCTCAAACTGGCTTTCTCCTTTTAATCAGCTCACAGCAAAACAGCCAGGCACTTTTAAACTGCAAAACCAAACCTGCAAAATGGCTGAACTGAGCTGAGCTCCACTCACTCTATGACATCACTGTTTTCTTAAAGGTACATTACTTAAACATCCAGTTCTTAAAGGCACTCTCGCATGACAATTGGAACACTCCAAATTTAAGGAGCAGGGAAAGTAAGTCAACATTTATGAATGGGCGGGGGTGAGGAGACTTCTGGGTGCAGCTTGTAGGTGGAAGTCGTATGTTTGGTGGCTCCTGCCAGAGTAGTCTTTTTAGGCTCTTTACATCCAGCTTTTGGGGAAGTTCTTTGGTAAGAAGCTGTGGGAAGGTGGGAGGCATTTATAGAATGTCAGAAACAGGAAAAACGAACCCAGGGAAAAAGGAAGTGAGCAAAACCCCGCGGTCAAGCGTGATGAGGTGTTCAGAGGGAGTAAAGATGGCGGGAGAGAGCCTATCGGGTGGGGTACGCCATCATGTGGCTGAAGTGGTGGCCTGGAAGTTTGAGTGGCTGCTCTCAAAGCGGACAGAGATGATGATCTCGCTTAAGGAGTGGGTTGGTGATACCCTTTTCCCGATGCGAGGGGATTGGCGAAGACTTTGACGGCAGTGCAGGAGCAAGGAGAGAAACTTAAGAGGGTGGAGGAGGCATTGTCGCAGCATAGCAGCCAGTTCATAGCGATGGGCTGCAGAAGGTAGCAGAGATCACCAGAGGGCTGTGAGCCAAAGTTGAAGACCTGAAGAACAGGTCACAAAGGCAGAATCTGAGGATCCTGGGTGTGTCTGAAGGGATGGAGTTGGAGGCCTACGATACATCGCCGACATACTGACAAAGTTGATGGGTGAGGGGGACGATCCCTCCTAGTATGAATTGGACAGGGCCCACCGTGGTCTTCAGCTGAAACCAAGAACGAATGAACTGACTAGAATCTGCTTTCACAATTTTCAAGTGAAAGAAAAGTTGCTGAGGTTGGTGAAGCAGAAGCTGGAGGTGTAGTGGACGGCAACGGTATACGTATAACCAGGATCTGACAATGGAACTGGCGAAGATACGGGCGACCTTTGTCGAGCTGAGGCAGCGTTATATAAATCCAAAATGTGGTTTTGTGTGGTCTACCTGGCGAGACTGAGGGTCACACACAATGGCAGGGACTACTACTTTTAGTCAGCGGTGGAGGCATTCATGAAGGCAGAAGCCTTGGGACTGGACTGAATTTGGGCCTTGAAGGTTTTTGACTGGATTTTTCACTAAAGTTGCTCTTTCCCTTTTTGGATGTTATGGTTAATTCTTTTGTGTAATCGATATTTCTGCGGTGGTTTGGGAAGGACGGTTAGGATTGATGATTGGTTGGGGTTTGTTTGGATGTGGGGTGTTGGGAGTTTGGAAGAGGTGGGTGTGGGGGAGCTTTGGAGCTAGTGTGTTTTTTCGTTGTGGGGAGGGGGCTCTGGTACGGGCCTTCCCGCTAACAAACGCAATGCTGGCTGGTAAACTGGAGTAAGGTGTGGGGGAGGGGGGGGGGAAGAAAGAGGGCTGTGACTAGTGGTGTTCCACATGGATCAGTGCTGGGACCTTTGCAGTACATATTTACATTAAGTTTGCAGACGACCCAAAAGTTGGTGGAATTGCAGATAGCAATGAGGACTGTCAGAGGATACAGCAGGATATAGATCGGATGGGTGGAGATATGGCAGATAGAGTTTAATCTGGGCAAATGTGAGGTAATGCATTTTGGACGGTCTAATACAGGTGAGAAACGAAGGTGAGCTCCTGCTGTGCTGTAGATGGTGCACTGCTGCCACTGTGTGTCAGTGGAGAGTGAATGCTTGTGGAATGGGGAGCAAACAAACAGGCTTCATCCTGGAAGGTGTTAAGTTTCACTCATCCAGGCAAGTGAGGAATATTCCATTACACTCCTGACATGCGCCTCGGACATGGGGGACAGACTTAGTGGGGGGGGGGGGGGGGCCAGATACTCAACTGTAAAATTCTTAGCCTTTGACCTGTTCCAGTTGCTACAGTATCTCTCTGGCCAGTCCAGTTAAGTTACTAGTCAATGGTGACCCCCAACGGGTGATGATTAGATGCTTTCTTGTTGGAGATAGTCACTGCCTCTCTCGTGTGGCGGCAATGTTACTTGCCACTTAACAGCCAGGTAATATTGCATTTGGACATGGACTGCTCAGTATATTAGTCATGAATGGTGCTGAACATCAGCGAACATCCCCATTTCTGACCTATGTTGGAAGCAAGATCATTGATGAAGCAGCTAAAGATGGCTGGGCCTAGGACACGACCCTGAGGAACTCCTGCAGTATGTCCTGGAGCGGAAGTGATTAACATCCAATCACAGCCTTTGTGCCAGGTATGACTCCAACAGCGGAGAGTTTTCCCCCTGATCCTCTTCCAGTTTAGCGAGGGTTCCTTCATGCCATATTCCGTCAAATGCAGCCTTGATGTCAAGGGCAGTCACTCTCCCCTCACCTCTGGCATTCAACTCCTTTGCCCATATTTGAACCAAAGTTGCAATGAGGCCAAGAGCTGAGAGTGACCCTGGCGGAACTCAAACTGAGTTTCCATGAGCAGTTTATTACTAACTAATTGCTGCTTGATGGTGCTGTTGGTAAACCCTTCCACCGCTTTACTGATGTGGTTAGAACATTTGCTTCACAGCTCCAGGGTCCCAGGTTCGATTCCCGGCTTGGGTCACTGTCTGTGTGGAGTCTGCACGTTCTCCCCGTGTCTGCGTGGGTTTCCTCCGGGTGCTCTGGTTTCCTCCCACAGTCCAAAGATGTGCAGGTTCGGTGGATTGGCCATGCTAAATTGCCCTTAGCGTCCAAAAAAAGGTTAGGTGGGGTTACTGGGACAGGGTGGGGATATGCGCTTAGGTAGGATGATCTTTCCAAGGGCCAGTGCAGACAAGATGGGCCAAATGGCCTCCATCTGCATTGTAAATTCTATGATTCTATGAAATTGACTGATGGGTTGTAATTGACTGGGTTGGATTTGTCGTGTTTCTTGTGTACCGGAAACACCGGGGCAATTTTCCACATTGCCAAGTAGATGATAGTGTTGGAGCTGTACTGGAACAGTTTGGCTCATGGCACGGCAAGTTCTAGAGCACAAGTCTTCAGTACTATTGCCGGAATATTGTCAGAGTCCAAAGCCTTTGCAGTGTCCAGTGCCTTCGGTGTCTCTTGCTGTCAGGTGGGGTGTATCGAATTAGCTGATGACGGACACCTGTGATGCTGGGGACTCTGAAGGAGGGCTGAGATTGATCAGCCACTCGCCACTTTTGCTGAAGATTGTTGCTAATGCTTCAGCCTTGTTCTTTGCACTGATGTGCTGGGCGCCTGGATCATTGAGGGTGGGAATATTTGTGGAGCCTCCTCCTCCAGTGTCCACCACCATTTACAACTGGATGTGGTAGGACTGCACAACTTAGATCTGATTTGTTGGTTGTGGACTTGCTTTGCTCTATTACTTGCTGCTTGTGCTGTTTGCATTGTAGCTTCACCAAGTTGACACTCACTTTTTCGGTATGCCTGGTGTTGCTCCTGGCAGGCTCTCCTGCACTCTTCGTTGAACCAGGGTTAATCCCCTGGCTTAGTGGCAATGGTAGAGTGGGGGCTATGTCAGCCCATGAGGTGACAGATTGTGGCTGAATACAATTTTACCGCTGCTGATGGTCTACAGCACCTCATAGATATCCAGTCTTCAGTTGCTATATCTGGGCGAAGTATATCCCATTTAGCACGGTGATAACGCCGTGCAAGTTATTGGTTGGAAACAAATTGAGGGGGTCGAGTTGAGAACTATAGGCACACAAATTAATCACCATTTCAGACAAACAAGATAGCATTCTGGGACCTGGGAGTCAGACAGAGTGCACACAAGGAATTGTGTACTGGAAGGTGCTTTAGAATCTTGTCACTCTGGTTTCATGGATGAACACAGAATATTTGGCAATTTTGATCACTTCTTGAAATTAAACATTGACTCCTTCCAATATAAAACACAAAATACTGGGTAAGCTCAGCAGATCTGGCAGCATCTGTGGAGAAACAGAATTAACGTTTCAAGTCCATATGATCCCTTTACAGGACTTCCAATACTGCTCCAACTCACAGTGCCAAAGGTGAATGATTTGTGACTTCCACCGTTTCACCGTGCTTGTCAAGACCCACCTGCTCTTCATATGTCGCCTTGTAGTTTTCCAGTCTTTTTAAGAGTGTCTCATGTTCCTCATCAAACTCTGCAATCTTTTTACGATAATACTCCAGAAGCTCCCGGGAAGGACGAAGAAAAGCCAAACGTTCATTAACAGATGGAATGAGTGGAGAATCATCAGTTCGGAGATCCTGTCGTTTGGCGGAGCGAGATGAGTGACGGCCCATTGTTGACCTACATTGCAGAAAGAAAGCATTTCCCGTATTGGTCATCAGTGTTTTTTGGCAGGGCCAGCACTTATTGCCTATTCCTAATTACCCTTGAACTGGGGAGAGTGGGGGGGGTAGAGAGTAGGGGGGGGGTAGAGAGAGTGTGGGGGGGGGTAGAGAGAGTGTGGGGGGGTAGAGAGAGTGTGGGGGGGGGGTAGAGAGAGTGTGGGGGGGGGTAGAGAGAGTGTGGGGGGGGGTAGAGAGAGTGTGGGGGGGGGTAGAGAGAGTGTGGGGGGGGGGTAGAGAGAGTGTGGGGGGGTAGAGAGAGTGTGGGGGGGGGTAGAGAGAGTGTGGGGGGGGTAGAGAGAGTGTGGGGGGGTAGAGAGAGTGTGGGGGGGGGTAGAGAGAGTGTGGGGGGGGGTAGAGAGAGTGTGGAGGGGGTAGAGAGAGTGTGGGGGGGGGTAGAGAGAGTGGGGGTAGAGAGAGAGTGGGGGGGTAGAGAGAGTGTGGGGGGGGGTAGAGAGAGTGTGGGGGGGGGTAGAGAGAGTGTGGGGGGGGGTAGAGAGAGTGGGGGGGGGGGTAGAGAGAGTGTGGGGGGGGTAGAGAGAGTGTGGGGGGGGGGTAGAGAGAGTGTGGGGGGGGGGGTAGAGAGAGTGTGGGGGGGGGGGGGTAGAGAGAGTGTGGGGGGGGGGTAGAGAGAGTGTGGGGGGGGTAGAGAGAGTGTGGGGGGGTAGAGAGAGTGTGGGGGGGGGGGTAGAGAGAGTGTGGGGGGGGGTAGAGAGAGTGTGGGGGGGGTAGAGAGAGTGGGGGTAGAGAGAGAGTGGGGGGGTAGAGAGAGTGTGGGGGGGGTAGAGAGAGTGTGGGGGGGGTAGAGAGAGTGGGGGTAGAGAGAGAGTGGGGGGGTAGAGAGAGTGTGGGGGGGGGGGTAGAGAGAGTGTGGGGGGGGGGTAAGAGAGTGTGGGGGGGGGGGGGGGGGGGGAGGGTAGAGAGTGTGGGGGGGGGGGAGGGTAGAGAGTGTGGGGGGGGGGGGGGGGAGGGTAGAGAGTGGGGTGGGGGGGGTGTCTCTCACCGGCTCTGCGGCGCTCTCTCTCTCTCCATCCGGGTAAATTACAACAACAACAACTGCTCCTCGCGCTTCCTCCGCGCGCAAATCAACCATTGGGTGCTCAGGACCGGAACCAACCAATCAGGTACCGCTGCTGTCAGGCGGGAGGGGGAGGGAAATACAGTGAAGGGGAGGGGCGGAGACGAGGGAAGTGATGAGATTGGGGGGGGGGGGGGGGGGGGGTAAGGAGGGATGAGATTGGGGGGGGGTAAGGAGGGATGAGATTGGGGGGGGGGGTAAGGAGGGATGAGATTGGGGGGGGGGTAAGGAGGGATGAGATTGGGGGGGGGGGGGTAAGGAGGGATGAGATTGGGGGGGGGGGGTAAGGAGGGATGAGATGGGGGGGGGGGGGTAAGGAGGGATGAGATTGGGGGGGGGGGTAAGGAGGGATGAGATTGTGGGGGGGGGTAAGGAGGGATGAGATTGGGGGGGGGGGGTAAGGAGGGATGAGATTGGGGGGGGGGGTAGGAGGGATGAGATTGGGGGGGGTAGGAGGGATGAGATTGGGGGGGGGGGGTAGGAGGGATGAGATTGGGGGGGGGGGGTAGGAGGGATGAGATTGGGGGGGGGTAGGAGGGATGAGATTGGGGGGGGGGTAGGAGGGATGAGATTGGGGGGGGGGTAGGAGGGATGAGATTGGGGGGGGGGTAGGAGGGATGAGATTGGGGGGGGGGGTAGGAGGGATGAGATTGGGGGGGGGTAGGAGGGATGAGATTGGGGGGGGGTAGGAGCGATGAGATTGGGGGGGGGGTAGGAGGGATGAGATTGGGGGGGGTAGGAGGGATGAGATTGGGGGGGGTAGGAGGGATGAGATTGGGGGGGGTAGGAGGGATGAGATTGGGGGGTGGGTAGGAGGGATGAGATTGGGGGGGGGGTAGGAGGGATGAGATTGGGGGGGGTAGGAGGGATGAGATTGGGGGGGTGGTAGGAGGGATGAGATTGGGGGGGTAGGTGGAATGAGATTGGGGGGGTAGGTGGGATGAGATTGTGGGGTTGGAGGGATGAGATTGGGGGGGTAGGAGGGATGAGATTGGGGGGGGTAGGAGGGATGAGATTGGGGGGGGTAGGAGGGATGAGATTGGGGGGGTAGGAGGGATGAGATTGGGGGGGGGTAGGAGGGATGAGATTGGGGGGGGGTTAGGAGGGATGAGATTGGGGGGGTAGGAGGGATGAGATTGGGGGGGTAGGAGGGATGAGATTGGGGGGGTAGGAGGGATGAGATTGGGGGGGTAGGAGGGATGATATAGGGGGGTAGGAGGGATGAGATGGGGGGGTAGGAGGGATGAGATTGGGGGGGGGTAGGAGGGATGAGATTGGGGGGGTAGGAGGGATGAGATTGGGGGGGTAGGAGGGATGAGATGGGGGGGGTAGGAGGGATGAGATAGGGGGGGGTAGGAGGGATGAGATAGGGGGGGGTAGGAGGGATGAGATATGGGGGGGTAGGAGGGATGAGATTGGGGGGGGGGGGTAGGAGGGATGAGATTTGGGGGGGTAGGAGCGATGAGATTGGGGAGGGGGGTAGGAGGGATGAGATTGGGGGTAGTAGGAGGGATGAGATTGGGGGGGTAGGAGGGATGAGATTGGGGGGGGTAGGAGGGATGAGATTGGGGGGGTAGGAGGGATGAGATTGGGGGGGTAGGAGGGATGAGATTGGGGGGTAGGAGGGATGGGATTGGGGGGTAGGAGGGATGGGATTGGGGGGTAGGAGGGATGAGATGGGTAGGAGGGATGAGATGGGTAGGAGGGATGAGATGGGGGGGTAGGAGGGATGAGATGGGGGGGTAGGAGGGATGAGATGGGGGGTAGGAGGGATGAGATGGGGGGGTAGGAGGGATGAGATGGGGGGGTAGGAGGGATGAGATGGGGGGGTAGGAGGGATGAGATGGGGGGGTAGGAGGGATGAGATGGGGGGGTAGGAGGGATGAGATGGGGGGTAGGAGGGATGAGATGGGGGGTAGGAGGGATGAGATGGGGGGGTAGGAGGGATGAGATGGGGGGGGTAGGAGGGATGAGATGGGGGGGGGTAGGAGGGATGAGATGGGGGGGTAGGAGGGATGAGATGGGGGGGTAGGAGGGATGAGATGGGGGGAAGGGTAGGAGGGATGAGATGGGGGTAGGAAGGATGAGATTGGGGGATGGGGGGATGAGATGGGTAGGAGGGATGAGATGGGGGGGTAGGAGGGATGAGATGGGGGGGTAGGAGGGATGAGATGGGGGGGGTAGGAGGGATGAGATGGGGGGGTAGGAGGGATGAGATGGGGGGTAGGAGGGATGAGATGGGGGGTAGGAGGGATGAGATGGGGGGGGTAGGAGGGATGAGATGGGGGGGTAGGAGGGATGAGATGGGGGGGGTAGGAGGGATGAGATGGGGGGGTAGGAGGGATGAGATGGGGGGAAGGGTAGGAGGGATGAGATGGGGGTAGGAAGGATGAGATTGGGGGGTAGGAGGGATGAGATGGGTAGGAGGGATGAGATGGGGGGGTAGGAGGGATGAGATGGGGGGAAGGGTAGGAGGGATGAGATGGGGGTAGGAAGGATGAGATTGGGGGGTAGGAGGGATGAGATGGGTAGGAGGGATGAGATGGGGGGGTAGGAGGGATGAGATGGGGGGGTAGGAGGGATGAGATGGGGGGGTAGGAGGGATGAGATGGGGGGGTAGGAGGGATGAGATGGGGGGGTAGGAGGGATGAGATGGGGGGGTAGGAGGGATGAGATGGGGGGGTAGGAGGGATGAGATGGGGGAAGGGTAGGAAGGATGAGGTTGGGGGGGTAGGAGGGATGAGATGGGGGTAGGAGGGATGAGATGGGGGGGTAGGAGGGATGATATAGGGGGGGGTAGGAGGGATGAGATATGGGGGGGGTAGGAGGGATGAGATATGGGGGGGTAGGAGGGATGAGATATGGGGGGGGTAGGAGGGATGAGATGGGGGGGGTAGGAGGGATGAGATGGGGGGGTAGGAGGGATGAGATGGGGGGTAGGAGGGATCACATGGGGGGTAGGACGGTTGAGATGGGGGGGTGAAAATGAGATTGGGGGGAAATGAGAGGAGGGGGGAATGAGAGGAGGGGGGAAATGAGATATGGGGGGGAAATGAGATATGGGGGAAATGAGATATGGGGGGGATGAATGGGGGGGCTGGGGTGGGGGTGGGGGCTGTGGTGGGGGCTGAGATGGGGGTGGGGGCTGAGGTGGGGGGGGTGGGGGCTGAGATGGGGGGGTGGGGGCTGAGATGGGGGGTGTGGGATGAGATGGGGGTGGGGGATGAGATGGGGGTGGGGGTGGGGGCTGAGATGGGTGGGGCTGAGATGGGTGGGGGCTGAGATGGGGGGGTTGGTGGGGGCTGAGATGGGGGGGTGGGGGCTGAGATGGGGGTGGGGTGGTGGCTGAGATGGTGGTGGGGTGGGGGCTGAGATGGTGGTGGGGTGGGGGCTGAGATGGGGTGGGGGCTGAGATGGGGGGGGTGGGGGCTGAGATGGGGGGGGTGGGGGCTGAGATGGGGGGGTGGGGGCTGAGTTGGGGGGGTGGGGGCTGAGATGGGGGGGTGGGGGCTGAGATGGGGGGGGTAGGGGCTGAGATGGGGGGGTGGGGGCTGATATGGGTGGGGGCTGAGGTGGGGGGGATGGGGGATGAGATGGAGGGGTGGGGGATGGGATGAGATGGGGGGGATGGGGGATGAGATGGGGGAGGGATGAGGGGACAAGGATGTCAGGCAGGCTTTCAGGGAGCTAGGATGGAAGCTCAGAACTAGAACAAACAGAGTTGTTATCTCTGGGTTGTTGCCCGTGCCACGTGATAGTGAGATGAGGAATAGGGAGAGAGAGCAATGAAACACGTGGCTACAGGGATGGTGCAGGCGGGAGGGATTCAAATTTCTGGATAACTGGGGATCTTTCTGGGGAAGGTGGGACCTCTACAGACAGGATGGTCTACATCTGAACCTGAGGGGCACAAATATCCTGGGGGGGAGATTTGTTAGTGCTCTTTGGGGGGGTTTAAACTAATGCAGCAGGGGTTTAAACTAATGCAGCAGGGGCATGGGAACCTGGATTGTAGTTTTAGGGTAAGGGAGAATGAGAGTATAGAGGTCAGGAGCACAGATTTGACGTCGCAGGAGGGGGCCAGTGTTCAGGTAGGTGGTTTGAAGAGTGTCTACTTCAATGCCAGGAGTATACGAAACAATGATGTGGAGATGCCGGCGTTGGACTGGGGTGAGCACAGTACGAAGTCTTACAACACCAGGTTAAAGTCCAACAGGTTTGTTTCGATGTCACTAGCTTTCAGAGCGCTGCTCCTTCCTCAGGTGAATGAAGAGGTATGTTCCAGAAACACATATAGACAAATTAAAAGATGCCAAACAATGCTAGGAATGCGACCATTAGCAGGTGATTAAATCTTTACAGATCCAGAGATGGGGTAACCCCAGGTTAAAGAGGTGTGAATTGCATCAAGCCAGGACAGTTGGTAGGATTTTGCAGGCCAGATGGTGGGGGATGAATGTAATGCGACATGAATCCCAGGTCCCGGTTGAGGCCGCACTCATGTGTGCGGAACTTGGCTATAAGTTTCTGCTCGTCGATTCTGCGTTGTCGCGTGTCCTGAAGGCCGCCTTGGAGAACGCTTACCCGGAGATCAGAGGCTGAATGCCCTTGACTGCTGAAGTGTTCCCTGACTGGAAGGGAATATTCCTGCCTGGTGATTGTTGTGCGATGTCCGTTCATTCGTTGTTGCAGCGTCTGCATGGTCTCGCCAATGTACCAAGCTTCGGGACATCCTTTCCTGCAGCGTATGAGGTAGACAACGTTGGCCGAGTCGCACGAGTATGTACCGCGTACCTGGTGGGTGGTGTTCTCACGTGTAATAGTGGTATCCATGTCGATGATCTGGCACGTCTTTCAGAGATTGCCATGGCAGGGTTGTGTGGTGTCGTGGTCACTGTTCTGAAGACTGGGTAGTTTGCTGCAAACAATGGCGCGATATAGACACTGACATTAAGTTTCTACAAAGCTGCAAGAAAGCAGACAAGATCCCGAAAGGGCTACAGATCACAAACCCACTCAAGTCGACCTACAACACAGACTACGCTGAGAGACTCTGCCGTCGCACCTCTCTCACACTCCTCAACCACCTCGTCCGCCAGCTCTACAGCAGACGACGCAACCTGGAAACCAAGATAGAGGCTATATTCTCAACTTGTGCTCAGGATGCAGCAGACCAGCTGCGGAACACCGCCAAACAGATGAGACAACAATACTATGCCACCTATATGCACACCAAGAACAGAAAGCTTGAGAAACTTGGCATCACCACCGGCAGCAACCAAGCCACCCCCGGTACCACAGTAGAAAACAATACAGGGAAATCTGTTGTCAACGTGTCAGACTACACCCTTCAACCAGACGAAATCGAAGTCCTCAGCAGAGGGCTCAATTTCTGCACCACCACCAAAATGGACCCCATCAGTCTCGCGGCAGACACGGAGGAATTCATCAGGCGAATGAGGCTCCGGGAATTCTTCCACAGACCCCAAGAGGCCAACAGCGAACTCAAGCAGACTATCAATGAATCGGAACAGCAGACGGAGAGATCTGCGGTGCGGCAACCGAAGAGGAAAGAGTCGAATTGGACCCCTCCGGAAGGCCGCTGCCTTAGACTCGACATGTATGCTCAAGCCGTCAGGAGTCGCGTCAATGCCAGATTCATCAGTCGCATTCACAAGACAGCCCCGAACGTCACCCAAGCACAACGCAATGCCATCCGCGCTCTCAAGACCAACCGCAGCATCGTCATCAAACCAGCAGACAAAGGAGGGGCCACTGTCGTACTGAACAGAATGGACTACTGCAAAGAAGTATACCGACAACTGAACAACCAAGAACACTATAGACAGTTACCCGCAGATCCGACCAAGGAACACATCCGCCAACTTAACAGACTGATCAAGACCTTGGATCCAGATCTTCAGAGCACCCTACGTGCTCTCATCCCACGTACTCCCCGCATTGGAGATCTCTACTGCCTCCCGAAAATACATAAGGCCAACACACCAGGCCGCCCTATCGTTTCAGGCAATGGGACCCTGTGTGAGAACCTCTCTGGCTACATCGAGGGCATCTTGAAACCCATCGTACAAGGTACACCCAGCTTCTGTCGCGACACGACGGACTTCCGACAGAAACTCAGCACCCATGGACCAGTTGAACCAGGAACATTCCTCATCACAATGGACGTCTCGGCACTCTACACCAGCATCCCCCATGACGACGGCATTGCTGCAACAGCCTCAGTACTCAACACCGACAACTGCCAATCTCCAGACGCAATTCTGCAACTCATCCGCTTCATTCTGGATCACAACGTCTTCACCTTCGACAACAAGTTCTTCATCCAGACGCACGGAACAGCCATGGGGACCAAATTCGCACCCCAATACGCCAACATCTTCATGCACAAGTTTGAACAGGACCTACTCACCGCACAGGACCTTCAACTGACGTTATACACCAGATACATCGATGACATTTTTTTCCTTTGGACCCACGGCGAAGAATCACTGAAACGACTACACGATGACATTAATAAGTTCCATCCAACCATCAGACTCACCATGGACTACTCTCCAAAATCAGTTGCATTCTTGGACACACTCATCTCCATCAAGGACGGTCACCTCAGCACTTTGCTTTACCACAAACCCACGGATAACCTCATGGTGCTCCACTTCTCCAGCTTCCACCCTAAACACATTAAAGAAGCCATCCCCTATGGACAGGCGCTCCGTATACACAGGATCTGCTCAGACGAGGAGGAGCGTAACAGACGTTGAAAGATGCCCTCTTACGAACGGGATATGGCACTCGACTCATCGAGCGACAGTTCCAACGCGGCACAGCGAAAAACCGCACCGACCTCCTCAGAAGACAAACATGGGACACAACCGACAGAATACCCTTCGTCGTCCAGTACTTCCCCGGAGCGGAGAAACTACGTCATCTTCTTCACAGACTTCAACACGTCATTGATGACGATGAACATCTTGCCAAGGTCATCCCACACCCCCACTACTTGCCTTCAAACAACCGCGCAACCTCAAACGAACCATTGTTTGCAGCAAACTACCCAGTCTTCAGAACAGTGACCACGACACCACACAACCCTGCCATGGCAATCTCTGCAAGACGTGCCAGATCATCGACATGGATACCACTATTATACGTGAGAACACCACCCACCAGGTACGCGGTACATACTCTTGCGACTCGGCCAACATTGTCTACCTCATACGCTGCAGGAAAGGATGTCCCGAAGCGTGGTACATTGGCGAGACCATGCAGACGCTGCGACAACGAATGAACGGACATCGCGCAACAATCACCAGGCAGGAATGTTCCCTTCCAGTCGGGGAACACTTCAGCAGTCAAGGGCATTCAGCCTCTGATCTCCGGGTAAGCGTTCTCCAAGGCGGCCTTCAGGACGCGCGACAACGCAGAATCGACGAGCAGAAACTTATAGCCAAGTTCCGCACACATGAGTGCGGCCTCAACCGGGACCTGGGATTCATGTCGCATTACATTCATCCCCCACCATCTAGCCTGCAAAATCCTACCAACTGTCCTGGCTTGATGCAATTCACACCTCTTTAACCTGGGGTTACACCATCTCTGGATCTGTAAAGATTTAATCACCTGCTAATGGTCGCATTCCTAGCATTGTTTGGCATCTTTGAATTTGTCTATATATGTGTTTCTGGAACAGACCTCTTCATTCACCTGAGGAAGGAGCAGCGCTCTGAAAGCTAGTGACATCGAAACAAACCTGTTGGACTTTAACCTGGTGTTGTAAGACTTCGTACTATACGAAATAAGGTTGGGGAACTGGCAGCATGGGTTGGTACCTGGGACTTCGATGCTGTGGCCATTTCGGAGACATGGATAGAACAGGGACAGGAATGGATGTTGCAGGTTCCGGGGGTTAGGTGTTTTAGTAAGCTCAGAGAAGGAGGCAAAAGAGGGGGAGGTGTGGCGCTGCTAGTCAAGAGCAGTATTACGGTGGCGGAGAGGATGCTAGATGGGGACTCATCTTCCGAGGTAGTATGGGCTGAGGTTAGAAACATGAAAGGAGAGGTCACACTGTTGGGAGTCTGCTACAGGCCTCCAAATAGTTCTAGGGATGTAGAGGAAAGGATGGCGAGGATGATCCTGGATAAGAGCGAAAGTAACAGGGTAGTTATTATGGGAGACTTTAACTTTCCAAATATTGACTGGAAAAGATATAGTTCGAGTACATTAGATGGGTCGTTTTTTGTACAGTGTGTGCAGGAGGGTTTCCTGACAGAATATGTTGACAGGCCAACAAGAGGCGAGGCCACGTTGGATTTGGTTTTGGGTAATGAACCAGGCCAGGTGTTGGATTTGGAGGTAGGAGAGCACTTTGGGGACAGTGACCACAATTCGGTGACGTTTACGTTAATGATGGAAAGGGATAAGTATACACCGCAGGGCAAGAGTTATAGCTGGGGGAAGGGCAATTATGATGCCATTAGACGTGACTTGGGGGGGATAAGGTGGAGAAGTAGGTTGCAAGTGCTGGGCACACTGGATAAGTGGAGCTTGTTCAAGGATCAGCTACTGCGTGTTCTTGATAAGTATGTACCGGTCAGGCAGGGAGGAAGGCGTCGAGCGAGGGAACCGTGGTTTACCAAAGAATTGGACTCTCTTGTTAAGAGGAAGAAGGAGGCCTATGTGAAGATGAGGTGTGAAGTTTCAGTTGGGGCGATGGATAGTTACAAGGTAGCGAGGAAGGATCTAAAGAGAGAGCTAAGACGAGCAAGGAGGGGACATGAGAAGTATTTGGCAAGTAGGATCAAGGAAAATCCAAAAGCTTTCTATAGGTATGTCAGGAATAAGCGAATGACTAGGGAAAGAGTAGGACCAGTCAAGGACAGGGATGGAAAGTTGTGTGTGGAGTCTGAAGAGATAGGCGAGATACTAAATGAATATTTTTTGTCAGTATTCACTCAGGAAAAAGATAATGTTGTGGAGGAGAATGCTGAGCCCCAGGCTAATAGAATAGATGGCATTGAGGTACGTAGGGAAGAGGTGTTGGCAATTCTGGACAGGCTGAAAATAGATAAGTCCCCAGGACCTGATGGGATTTATCCTAGGATTCTCTGGGAGGCCAGGGAAGAGATGCTGGACCTTTGGCTTTGATTTTTATGTCAGCATTGGCTACAGGAATAGTGCCAGAGGACTGGAGGATAGCAAATGTGGTCCCTTTGTTCAAAAAGGGGAGCAGAGACAACCCCGGCAACTATAGACCGGTGAGCCTCACGTCTGTAGTGGGTAAAGTCTTGGAGGGGATTATAAGAGACAAGATTTATAATCATCTAGATAGGAATAATATGATCAGGGATAGTCAGCATGGCTTTGTGAAGGGTAGGTCATGCCTCACAAACCTTATCGAGTTCTTTGAGAAGGTGACTGAACAGGTGGACGAGGGTAGAGCAGTTGATGTGGTGTATATGGATTTCAGCAAAGCGTTTGATAAGGTTCCCCACGGTAGGCTATTGCAGAAAATACGGAGGCTGGGGATTGAGGGTGATTTAGAGATGTGGATCAGAAATTGGCTAGCTGAAAGAAGACAGAGGGTGGTGGTTGATGGGAAATGTTCAGAATGGAGTTCAGTTACAAGTGGAGTACCACAAGGATCTGTTCTGGGGCCGTTGCTGTTTGTCATTTTTATCAATGACCTAGAGGAAGGCGCAGAAGGGTGGGTGAGTAAATTTGCAGACGATACTAAAGTCGGTGGTGTTGTCGATTGTGTGGAAGGATGTAGCAGGTTACAGAGGGATATAGATAAGCTGCAGAGCTGGGCTGAGAGGTGGCAAATGGAGTTTAATGTAGAGAAGTGTGAGGTGATTCACTTTGGAAGGAATAACAGGAATGCAGAATATTTGGCTAATGGAAAAGTTCTTGAAAGTGTGGATGAGCAGAGGGATCTAGGTGTCCATGTACATAGATCCCTGAAAGTTGCCACCCAGGTTGATAGGGTTGTGAAGAAGGCCTTTGGAGTGTTGGCCTTTATTGGTAGAGGGATTGAGTTCCGGAGTCAGGAGGTCATGTTGTAGCTGTACAGAACTCTGGTACGGCCGCATTTGGAGTATTGCGTACAGTTCTGGTCACCACATTATAGGAAGGACGTGGAGGCTTTGGAGCGGGTGCAGAGGAGATTTACCAGGATGTTGCCTGGTATGGAGGGAAAATCTTATGAGGAAAGGCTGATGGACTTGAGGTTGTTTTCGTTGGAGAGAAGAAGGTTAAGAGGAGACTTAATAGAGGCATACAAAATGATCAGGGGGTTGGATAGGGTGGACAGTGAGAGCCTTCTCCCGCGGATGGAAATGGCTGGCACGAGGGGACATAGCTTTAAACTGAGGGGTAATAGATAGAGGTCAGAGGTAGGTTCTTTACGCAAAGAGTAGTGAGGCCGTGGAATGCCCTACCTGCTACGGTAGTGAACTCTCCAACATTGAGGGCATTTAAAAGTTTATTGGATAAACATATGGATGATAATGGCACAGTGTAGGTTAGATGGCTTTTGTTTCGGTGCAACATTGTGGGCTGAAGGGCCTGTTCTGCGCTGTATTGTTCTATGTTCTATTTCACTTGTGTCCTTTCCTGACAGCCTATGTTCCCAACTTATGCACTTCAATTCTTGTCTGACAACATCGTATTTACCCTTCCCCCAATTGTAAACCTTGCCCTGTTGCACGCACCTATCCCTCTCCATTACTAAAGTGAAAGTCACAGAATTGTGGTCACTATCTCGAAAATGCTCCCCCACTAACAAATCTATCACTTGCCCTGGTTCATTACCAAGTACTAAATCCAATATTTCCCTTCCTCTGGTCGGACAATCTACATACTGTGTTAGAAAAGCTTCCTGGACACACTGCACAAACACCACCGCATCCAAACTATTTGATCTAAAGAGTTTCCACTCAATATTTGGGAAGTTAAAGTCACCCATGACTACTACCCTGTGACTTCTGCACCTTTCCAAAACCTGTTCCCCAATCTGTTCCTCCACATCTCTGCTACTATTGGGGGGCCTATAGAAAACTCCTAACAAGGTGACTGCTCCTTTCCTATTTCTGACTTCAACCCACACTACCTCAGTCGGTTGATACTCCTCAAACTGCCTTTCTGCAGCTGTTATACTATCTCTAATTAACAATGCCACCCCCCCCCCCCCCACCTCTTTTACCACCCTCCCTCATCTTATTGAAACATCTATAACCAGGGACCTCCAACAACCATTTCTGCCCCTCTTCTATCCAAGTTTCCGTGATGGCCACCACATCGTAGTCCCAAGTACCGATCCATGTCTTAAGTTCACCCACCTTATTCCTGATGCTTCTTGCGTTGAAGTATATACACTTCAACCCATCTCCGTGACTGCAAGTACTCTCCTTTGTCAGTGTTCCCTTCCCCACTGCCTCACTACACGCTTTGGCGTCCTGAATATCGGCTTCCTTAGTTGCTGGACTACAAATCCGGTTCCCATTCCGCTGCCAAATTAGTTTAAACCCTCCCGAAGAGTACGAGAAAAGAGGGGAGGAGGAGGGGGTGGGGAGGAGATGGAGGAGGGGGTGGGGAGGAGATGGAGGAGGGGGTGGGGAAGAGATGGAGGAGGGGATGGGGAGGAAATGGAGGAGCGAGTGGGGAGGAAATGGAGGAGGGAGTGGGGAGGAAAGAAATGGAGGAGGGAGTGGGGAGGCGAGGGAGTGGGGAGGCGACGGAGGATAGAGTCGGGAGGCGATGGAAGAGAGGATGGGGAGGTGATCAGGTGGGTGGTGGAGGGGGGTGTTGGGGGGAAGGGTGTGGATGGTTGGGGGCGTGTGGGGGAGGGGTGGGAGTTTTGGGGGAGGGGCTAGATGGTTGGGGGTAGGGGTAGTGGAGGGGGTGGGGGAGAGAGGGAGGGGGGCGGGGTGGTTGGGGGGAGTGGGTGTGTAGGAGGGAGGGGTGTGGGGGGTAGGGTGTGGTGTGGGTGGTAAGGGGGTGGGGAGGAGACGGTGTGGGGTGGGGAGGAGACGGGGTGGGGAGGAGACGGGGGAGGGGGTCGTGAGGGGTTGTGGGGAAGGGAGGAGGGGATGGGGAGGAAATGGAGGAGGGAGTGGTGAGGCGATGGAGGTGGGAGTGGGGAGGCGATGGAGGAGATCAGGTGGGGGTGAGGGGAAGGGGGTGGGGGGAGATGTGTGTGGATGGTTGGGGGTTGGGGTTTTGGGGGTGGGGGGTTGGGGGAGGGGTAGGTGGTTGGGGAGGGACGGGTGGTTGGAGGGTGTGGGTGGTTGGGGGTGTGTGGGAGGGGGAGGTGGTTGGGGAGGGGGGGTGGTTGGGGAGGGGGGTAGTTGGGGGTGGGGGTGGGGTGGGGGGGTGGGTGGTTGGGGGGTGTGGGTGTGTAGGTGACGGGGGGCAGGGGGTGGGGAGGGAGGAGGTGTGGGTAGGAGGGGAGGGGGTGTAGCGGGTAGGGAGGGGGTGTAGCGGGTAGGGAGGGGGTGGGGGGCAGAGATGGGATAGGGGTGGGGAGAGGATGTGGGGGTGATGGGGTGGGGGGAGGGGGTGTGGGGGAGGGAGAGGGTGTGGGGGGATGCGGTGTAGGGGGGAGGGTGTGTGGGTGGGGGGAGAGGGGAGGGATGGGGTGTGGGTAGGTGGGGGAGGGGGTGGGGGGGGCGGAGTTGGGGGGGGAGGGGGTGGGGGACACGGTGGGGGGTGAAAGGGTGTGGGTGAGGGGGGTGGGGACAGGGTGTGGGATGGAGGGGTGGGGTGGAGATGGGGTGGGGAGGAGGTGGGGGGAGGAGATGGAGGAGGAGGAGGTGGGGTTGGGGAGGAGGAGGGGGTGGGGAGGAGATGGAGGAGGGGATGAGGAGGAGATGGTGGAGGGGATGAGGAGGAGATGGAGGAGGGGATGAGGAGGAGCTGGGGAGGAGATGGTGCAGGGGTGGGGGGCTTGAGGGTAACGGGATGGAAAACCAATCTCTCTTTCTCTGTGTCTCTTATCCCTCCCAGAGCCCCGAGATATATCGGGATAGAGCCTATGGAACTGACTTTTAAACATCACGCGCTGGAGGAGAACAGACTCCAGCGGTTAAGAGATGCCGCACCCAGGGAGGACCCAGCGCCAGGGGGCCTCTGGGCAGGCTCATGGTAGGCCACCCATCAAACCAAAGAGGGGGCCTTATGGCATAGAAGAAGACGTAGCAGGACAGAACCCAAGTGTCCTTCATGGAGCTGTTGAACAACATGTGCCTCAGGAAACCCTGTGATCCTCGCGCCATGTGAAGGAGGAGGAGGGAACCCCCTCCCTCTGGCCATGAAGGTCACAGCAACTGATTAATTGCAGGGTCCAACCAATGACCTCTGTGGAATAGCAGAGTCCTCCGCTCATGAATGCATCCATGTAGTGATGGATGCTCTATATGCCTGGGCCTCGGAATATATTGTCATGTGAGAGTACCTTTAAGAAATGGGTGTTTACGAAATGTACCTTTAAGAAATGGAGCTGCTCATGTTACTGGAGTGATGTTAGAGTGTGGGTGGAGCTGAGCTCTACTTCTGCTTTTTAGTTTCAGTTTGAGAAAAGCTTGGTGTGTCTGTGTTTTTCAGTGAGCTGCATCTGAAGTACTGTTGATCTCTGCCATCCAAAGACTATCTATGGATCACTTGGTGAACCCAGGATTGTAAAAGGTCTCAGTATTGAATGTAAACCTAATGTGCTCCTGTTTGAAGGTTTATTAAGTCTTTTGGGTGTTAAAGGGACAGCTTACAGGGTTACTTAGGGTTGTAGTCTTTGGGGTTGTATTTGAATTAATGGTTGCTCAGATGTTCACTGTCTGTTTTAAAAAAGGTTAACTTACGTTCATAGAATAAAGATTGTTTTGATTTTAAAAATACTTATCCTTTTCTGCTGTACCACGCCTGTAGAGTGGGCCGCGTGCTCCCCATACCACAATCTATTAAAAGTTGTGGGTCAGCTGAACTCTAAACCCTGAACCATAACAATTGGGGCCTCGAGGGGGATAAAAGTCTATCTATTGGATTGGCTTAGTGAGCTTAAAGGGAGTGAGGGGTGAGCATATTGTGGTTGCTTTTCAGGTGTGGTATTTTAGTTTAAGTGGGGAGTGTGTTGTGGACAATGACTCTTTCAGAGGCTCAGGAGTTTTTGGGGGCGGAGACGGTCACACGCAGTACCTTACGAACAGAGACTAAAAATAGACTTTTAGATTTGGCAAAAACATTGCAGTTAACATTACCTGACAAAATGTGAAAAGATGAGGTAATTATGGCGGTGGCTAAGCATTTAAAGTTGCCTGAGTTGTCTGACTCATTAGAAATGGCAAAGATCCAGTTGCAGATTATGCAATTTGAACATGAAAAAGAATTAAAGCAGCTTGAATATGCAATGAGAGAAAAAGAAAAAGAGGGAGATACAGATCGGAGAAAAAGAAAAGAAGAAAAAAAAACAAAGAAAGAGTAGCCCTAGCAGAACAAAAAGAAAGAGATAGAGAGGAAAGGGAAAAAGAGAGAGTTTGAACGTCAGAAAATGGCTATGAAACATAAGTTAGTTAAAATTGGCAGATGTAAAGGGAAACGTACAGTTGGATGATAGTGATGAGGATAGTGAGAAAGAGCGTTGTAGTCGAAGGCATGGTGGGGATCTATTTAAATATGTCCAAGCATTGCCAAGGTTTGACGAGAAGGAGGTAGAAGCCTTTTTCATTTAATTTGAGAAGGTAGCTAAACAAATGAAATGACCACAGGACATGTGGGAATTACTGATTTAAACAAAGCTGGTAGGTAGGGCTAGTGAAGTGTTTGCATCATTACCGGAGGAGGTATCTGAGACGTATGAGGAGGTGAAATAATCCATCTTGGGTGCACATGAACTAGTGCCTGAAGCTTACAGCCAAAGGTTTAGAAATTTAAGGAAAGAATTTGGTCAAACATACATGGGGTTTGAAAGGCTCAGAGTAATTTTGATAGGTGGATAAGGGCTTTGAAAATAGACCAAATGTTTGAAGCTCCCAGAAAATTATACTTTGAGGAGTTTCAAAATTCAATTCCTGATGTAGTGAGAACTCGTGGAAGAGCAGAGGGTTAAAACTGTGAGATTAGCAGCAGAAATGGCAGATGATTATGAATTAGTTCATAAATCAAAGGTTGGTTTCCGACATCAGTTTCAGCCTGTGAGGGATAGAAACTGGGGACATGAGAAATACTCAAGTGGGAAAGGTAAAGGTGATCTGATGGGAGATAATAAGGAGAGTGTACCTCAGATTAAAAAAGAAATCCAGGATGGTGGAAGAGACATGAAAAGTTTCAAATGTTTTCACTGTAATAAACAATGTAAAGTCACATTGTTGGTGGTTGAAGAAAAGCACTGGGAAGGCTGATGTGGTAAAACAGGATAAGACAGTGGGGTTTGTTAGAGTGGTAAAGGAAATCCCAAGGGAAGCGAAGGAGGTGCAAAAGATTGTACAGACTGTTCAAGAGGTGATTGATAAGAAGGTGCCAGATGTCGGAAAATAATTAACTTGTGTGGGTAAAGTTTACTCATGTGTATCAAGAGGAGCAGGTAAAGAAGTCACAATTTTAAGAGATACGGGAGCTAGTCAATCTTTAATGGTAAGAGATGAAGAGTTATGTAGTTTGGGAAGAATGTTGCCAGAAAAGGTGGTAATGTGTGGAATTCAGGGTGAGAGGAGTAGCGTTCTATTATATAAGGTAAGGTTGGAAAGTCCAGTGAAGAGTGGTGAAGTGGTAGCAGGAGTAATAGAGAAACTATCTTGTCCAGGAATACAGTTTATCTTGGGTAATGATATAGCTGGATCGCAGGTGGGAGTGATACCTACTGTGGTTTATAAGCCAGTGGAAAACCAGACAACTGAAGTGTTGAAGGACGAATATCCTGGGATTTTTCAGGATTGTGTAGTAACACGGTCGCAAAGTAGCAGGTTAAGACAAGAGGAGAAATCAAAGAGTGAAGATGAAGTTGAGGTGCAATTATCAAAAACGTTTTTTGATCAGATGGTTGAAAAAGAACAAGAACAGATGGAGGATGAGGCAGATATTTTTAGTTCAGGAAAATTGGCAGAGTTGCAACAGAAAGATGTAGAAATAAAACGGATGTATCAGAAAGCATATACGGAAGAGGAATCTGAGTGTATACCAGAGTGTTATTACCATAAAAGTGATGTCTTGATGAGAAAATGGAGACCTTTACATATGCAGGCGGATGAAAAGTGGGCAGAAGTTCATCAAGTAGTATTGCCGGTAGGGTATTGAAAGGAGGTGTTGCGAGTTGCACATGAGGTACCAGTGGGAGGTCATTTGGGAATAAGGAAAACTCAAGCTAAAATTTAAAAACATTTTTATTGGCCTGGACTACATAAAGATGTCGTTAAATTTTGTCAATCATGTCACACATGTCAAGTGATAGAGAAACCTCAAGCAGTGATAAAACCTTCGCCCTTAATACCCATTCCAGCATTTGAGGAACCTATTACAAGGGTCCTAATTGATTACGTCGGACCGCTTCCGAAAACAAAATGTGGGAATCAATATCTTTTGACCATAATGGATAGTTTAGGAATAAAACAATTTAAATCAACTGCGTACCATCCAGAATCGCGGGGAGCGTTAGAAAGGTAGCATCAAACATTAAGGACAAAGTTGAGGGCTCATTGTCAAGATTATCCAGAGGATTGGGATAAAGGAATTCCATTCATACGGTTTGCAATTAGGGATGCACCTAATGAGTCAACCAAATTACTTCAGATCCACAGCGTTGTCTCCTCCTCAACTCCTCCAGGGCAATTAGAGATTGGCAATAAATGCTGGCACAGCCTGCAATGCCCATGTCCCATGAACGAAGGTGGCGTTAAGAGAACTCTGGTATCAGGGATTTCCCCCTCATCAACTGGAATGGGTTCCATTTCCTTAATGTCCAACTCCTGTGTAATCACCGTGTGAACATTGTGCACACTTCCCAGGGAGCATGCATCACAGCTTCGTCCTGAGGCACTCGCAGATTCCTGGGATCTTTGAAAATCAGCCGGGATGGCTGGAGGGGGACAAGGTCTTGGCTGATGACGCCAAAAGGAGGCCTGAGATCGATGAGGAGTCCTGGTATAATGAGGCACAAAGTGCGACCCTAGAGGGTTGCATTGGTACACTGAAGATGTACTTCCATTGTCTTTACTGGTCTAGTGGGGCCCATCAGTAGTCTACAGAAGGTCCCAGGTCTCCCCCGCATTAGAACATAGAAACATAGAACAGTACAGCACAGAACAGGCCCTTCAGCCCATGATATTGTGCCGACCATTTATCCTAATCTAAGATCAACCTAACCTACACCCCTTCAATTTACTGCTGTCCATGTGCCTGTCTAAGAGTCGCTTAAATGTCCCTAATGACTCTGACTCCACCACCTCCGCTGGCAGTGCATTCCACACACCCACCACTCTCTGTGTAATGAACCTACCTCTGATATATCCCCTATACCTTCCTCCAATCACCTTAACATTATGTCCCCTCGTGACAGCCATTTCCACCCTGGGGAAAAATCTCTGGCTATCCACTCTATCCATGCCTCTCATCACCTTGTACACCTCTATCAAGTCACCTCTCTGCCTTCTTCGCTCCAGTGAGAAAATCCCTAGCTCCCTCAACCTTTCTTCATAAGACATGCCCTCCAGCCCAGGCAGCATCCTGGTAAATCTCCTCTGTACCCACTCCAAAGCATCCACATCCTTCCTATAATGAGGCGACCAGAACTGGACACAATATTCCAAGTGTGGTCTAACTAGAGTTTTATAAAGCTGCAGCAAAAACTCAATCCCCCTGTTTTAAAAAAAATATTTTTATTGAAGCATTTGCAAAATTTATATGAGAATAACAAACAAAACAATAATAACATAAACATCAACATGGTAAACTAGACATTTCCCACCCAACCCCTTCTGTACACCCCTTAACCATATTGCACCTCCCCCCCCCCCCCTTTAAGAATGCTGCTCTGCTGACATTTTAATTTTTCCCGAGAAAGTCGATGACCGGCATCCACTTCCGAGAGAACCCCAGCATTGACCTCCTCAAGGCAAACTTTATTTTCTCCAGCTTGAGAAACCCAGCCATGTCACTGACCCAAGTCTCCACACTCGGGAGCTTTGAGTCCCTCCACATTAAAAGAATCCGTCTCCGGGCTACCAGGGAGGCAAAGGCCAGAATGTCGGCCTCTTTAACTCCCTGAACTCCCGGGTCTTCCGACACTCCGAAGATCGCCATCTCTGGACTCGGCACCACCCGCGTACCTAGCACCTTGGACATTGCCTTGGCAAACCCCTGCCAGAATCCTCCAAGCTTCGGGCCCAAAACATATGGACATGGTTTCCTGGACTTCCCGCACACCTCACACATCTGTCTTCTACCCTGAAAAACTTGCTCATCCTCGCCGCCATCATGTGCCCAGTGTACCACCTTAAACTGTATTAGACTGAGCCTAACACATGATGATAAGGAATTAACCCTGCTTAGGGCGTCTGCCCTAGTAGTAGTTGCAGAAGTTCGGCAGCGCCAACCCACCCTCCCCTCGACTGCGCTCCAACAACATTTTCTTCACCCGCGGGGTTTTATTCGCCCACACAAAGCCCGCTCAATCCCCCTGTTAATGAAAGCCAACACACCATACGCCTTCTTAACCACCCTATCAACCTGGGTGGCAACTTTGAGGGATCTAAGTACGTCGACCCCAAGATCCCTCTGTTCCTCCACACTTCCAAGAATCCTGCCTTTAACCTTGTATTCAGCATTTAAATTCGACCTTCCAAAATTAATCACTTCACATTTACCAAAGTTGAACTCCATCTGCCACTTCTCAGCCCAGCTCTGCATCCTGTCAAAGTCCTGTTGTAACCTGCAACAACACTCAACACTATCTACAACTCCACCAACCTTCGTGTCATCGGCAAACTTACTAACCCACCCTTCCACCTCCTCATCCAAGTCATTTAAAAAAACCACAAAGAGCAGAGGTCCCAGAACAGATCCTTGCAGGACGCAACTGGTCACTGACCCAAGTCTCCACACTCGGGGGGCTTTGAGTCCCTCCACATTGAAAGAATCCGTCTCCGGGCTACCAGGGAGGCAAAGGCCAGAATGTCGGCCTCTTTAACTCCCTGAACTCCCGGGTCTTCCGACACTCCGAAGATCGCCATCTCTGGACTCGGCACCACCCGCGTACCTAACACCTTGGACATTGCCTTGGCAAACCCCTGCCAGAATCCTCCAAGCTTCGGGCATGCCCAAAACATATGGACCTGGTTTCCTGGGCTTCCTGCACACCTAACACATCTGTCTTCTACCCTGAAAAACTTGCTCATCCTCGCCGCCATCATGTGTGCCCAGTGTACCACCTTAAACTGTATTAGACTGAGCCTAACACATGATGAGGAGGAATTAACCCTGCTTAGGGCGTCTGCCCACAGACCGCCTCTAACTCCACACCTAGTTCCTCCTCCCACTTGCCCTTCAGTTCCTCCACCGGGGTCTCCTCCGCCTCCAACAACTCCTGAGAGATATCTGACACTTTCCGCTTCCCCCACCCAGGTACCGGACACTACTCTGTCCTGTATCCCCCCCCCCCGGGGCGGGATCAGCGGGAAAGCCAACACCTCTTTCCTCAGAAAGTCCCGGACTTGTAAATATCTGAAACCATTCCCCGGCGGCAGCTTGAACTTGTCCTCCAGCGCCTTCAGACTGGGAAAACTCCCGTCTATGAATAGATCTCCCATCCTTCTAATTCCTGCTCTCTGCCAACTTCGGAACCCGCCATCTATCCTGCCTGGCGCGAACCTGTGGTTATTGCAAATCGGGGTCCAGACTGATGCACCCTCCACCTTATACCTCCTCCATTGCCCCCAGATCCTCAATGCCGTCACCACCACCGGGCTAGTGGAATAACGGGCCGGCGAGAACGGCAGAGGTGCCGTTACCAGTGCCCCCAAACTGGTGCCTTTGAATGACACAGCCTCCATCCACTCCCATGCCGACCCCTCCCCCATTACCCACTTCCTAATCATCGCTACATTTGCCGCCAAGTAGTAGTTGCAGAAGTTCGGCAGCGCCAACCCACCCTCGACTGCGCTCCAACAACATTTTCTTCACCCGCGGGGTTTTATTCGCCCACACAAAGCCCGCTCAATCCCCCTGTTAATGAAAGCCAACACACCATACGCCTTCTTAACCACCCTATCAACCTGGGTGGCAACTTTGAGGGATCTAAGTACGTCGACCCCAAGATCCCTCTGTTCCTCCACACTTCCAAGAATCCTGCCTTTAACCTTGTATTCAGCATTTAAATTCGACCTTCCAAAATTAATCACTTCACATTTACCAAAGTTGAACTCCATCTGCCACTTCTCAGCCCAGCTCTGCATCCTGTCAAAGTCCTGTTGTAACCTGCAACAACACTCAACACTATCTACAACTCCACCAACCTTCGTGTCATCGGCAAACTTACTAACCCACCCTTCCACCTCCTCATCCAAGTCATTTAAAAAAACCACAAAGAGCAGAGGTCCCAGAACAGATCCTTGCAGGACGCAACTGGTCACCGACCTCCAGGCGGCATACTTTCCATCCACTACCACTCGCTGTCTTCTTTCAGCCAGCCAATTCTGCATTGTCGTGGTATATTCTGCACTCCTTAACTTGGCACAGCTGCGGGGCAACATGCTCGAAGGGGACAAGAAGGAGCGAATCCCGTTGTTTGATGAGGAGTCAAGGACAGTAGTGGGAACTTGTGCATGGAGTCAGAAGAGATAGGAGAGGTGTTGAATGAATACTTTTCTTCAGTATTCACCAAGGAGAGGGGCCATGTTTTTGAGGATGAGAGTGTGATACAGGCGGGTAGGCTGGAGGAGGTATATGTTCTGAGGAAGGATGTATTAGCAATTTTGAAAAACCTTCGGGTCGACAAGTCCCCTGGGCCAGATGGGATATATCCTAGGATTCTTTGGGAGGCAAGGGATGAGATTGCAGAGCCTTTGGCTTTGATCTTTGGGTCCTCACTGTCCACGGGGATAGTGCCAGAGGACTGGAGAGTAGTGAATGTTGTTCCTCTGTTCAAGAAAGGGAATAGAATGACCCTGGTAATTATAGGCCAGTTAGTCTTACTTTGGTGCTCGGTAAGTTAATGGAAAAGGTCCTGAAGGATAGGATTTATGACCATTTGGAAAGATGCAGCTTAATCCAGGATAGTCGACACAGATTCGTGAAGGGTAAGTCTTGCCTCACAAATTTGGTTGAATTCTTTGAGGAGGTAACTAAGTGTGCAGATGAAGGTAGAGCAGTTGATGACGTATACATGGATTTTAGTAAGGTGTTTGATAAGGTTCCCCATGGTCGGCTTATGAAGAAAGTAAGGAGGTGTGGGATGGAGGGAAATTTGGCCAATTGGATAAGTAACTGGCTATCACATAGAAGACAGAGGGTGGTGGTGGATGGAAAATTTTCAGACCGTAGACCAGTTACCAGCAGTGTACCACAGGGATCAGTGTTGGGTCCTCTGCTATTTGTGATTTTTATCAATGACTTGGAGGAGGGGGCTGAAGGGTGGGTCAGTAAATTTGCTGATGACACCAAGATTGGTGGAGTAGTGGATGAGGTGGAGGGCTGTTGTAGGCTGCAAAGAGACATTGATAGGATGCAGAGCTGGGCCGAAAAATGGCAGATGGAGTTTAACCCTGATAAGTGCGAGGTGTTTCATTTTGGTAGAAAACATTTGAATGTGGAATACAGGGTCAACGGCAGGGTTCTGAGGAATGTGGAGGAACAGAGAGATCTTGGAGTTCATGTCCACAGATCTCTGAAGGTTGTCACTCAAGTGGATAGAGCCGTGAAGAAGGTTTATAGTGTGTGAGCATTTATTAACGGGGGGCTTGAGTTTAAGAGCCGCGGGGTTATGCTGCAACTATACATGACCCTGGTGAGACCACATTTGGAGTATTGTGTGCAGTTCTGGTCACCTCATTATAGGAAGGATGTGGAAGCATTGGAAAGGGTGCAAAGGAGATTTACCAGGATGCTGCCTGGTTTGCAGGATAGGTCTTATGAGGAAAGGTTGAGGGAGCTAGGGCTTTTCTCTTTAGAGCGGAGGAAGATGAGAGGCGACTTAATAGAGGGTTATAAGATGATGAGGGGGATAGATAGATTGGACATTCAGAGACTATTTCCTCGGGTGGATGTAGCTGTCACAAGGGGGCATAACTATCAGGTTCAGGGTGAGAGATATAGGAGGGATGTCCGAGGTAGGTTCTTTACTCAGAGAGTGGTTAGGGTGTGGAATGGACTGCCTGCTGTGATAGTGAAGTCGGACACTTTAGGAACTTTCAAGCGGTTATTGGATAGGCACATGGAGCACACCAGAATGACAGGGGGTGGGATAGCTTGATCTTGGTTTCGGACAATGCTCGGCAGAACATCGAGGGCCGAAGGGCCTATTCTGTGCTGTACTGTTCTATGTTCTATATGTTCTAAGTTAGGAGGAGAACCAGGAGGAACCAGATGGCTTTTGTTTCGGTGCAACATCGTGGGCCGAAGGGCCTGTACTGCGCTGTATCGTTCTATGTTCTATGAAGAGCCCGAGGAGGAGCAGGAGGATGGAGGGTGGGCGCAGCCAGGTGCAGATGGGCAGGTGCCCTCATCACTTCCAGATTCTTTCAATAGGAGACTTGTTGTCCGTCAGTTACAACCCCCCTCCCCTTGGTTCCTCCAAGACATCCCGCACTGGTGGAATTATTAACATCTGGGTGGAACTGAAAAATAAGAAGGGTGAGATCACCTTGATAGGACTGTACTACAGGCCCCCAAATAGTCAGCGGGAAATTGAGGAGCAAATATGTAAGGAGATTACAGATAGCTGCAAGAATAATAGGGTGGTAATAGTAGGGGACTTTAACTTTCCCAACATTGACTGGGACAGCCATAGCATTAGGGGCTTGGATGGAGGGAAATTTGTTGAGTGTATTCAGGAGGAATTTCTCATTCAGTATGTGGATGGACCGACTAGAGAGGGGGCAAAACTTGACCTCGTCTTGGGAAATAAGGAAGGGCAAGTGACAGAAGTGTTAGTGAGGGATCACTTTGGGACAAGTGACCATAACTCCATTAGTTTTAAGATAGCTATGGATAATGATAGGTCTGGCCCAAGAGTTAAAATTCTAAATTGGGGCAAGGCCAATTTTGATGGTATCAGACAGGAACTTTCAGAGGTAGATTGGGGGAGACTGTTGGCAGTCAAAGGGACGGCTGGTAAATGGGAGGCTTTTAAAAATGTGTTAACCAGGGTTCAGGGTAAGCACATTCCCTTTAGAGTGAAGGGCAAGGCTGGTAGAAGTAGGGAACCCTGGATGACTCGAGATATTGAGACTCTGGTCAAAAAAAAGAAGGAGGCATATGACGTACATAAACAACTGGGATCAAGTGGATCCCTTGAAGAGTATAGAGATTGTCGAAATAGAGTTAAGAGGGAAATCAGGAGGGCAAAAAGGGGACATGAAATTGCTTTGGCAAATAATGCAAAGGAGAATCCAAAGAGCTTCTACAGATACATAAAGGGGAAAAGAGTAACTAGGGACAGAGTAGGGCCTCTTAAGGATCAACAAGGACATCTATGTGCAGAGCCACAAGAGTTGGGTGAGATCCTGAATGAATATTTCTCATCGGTATTCACGGTGGAGAAAGGCATGGATGTTAGGAAACTAAGGGAAATAAATAGTGATGTCTTGAGAAGTGTGCATATTACAGAGGTGCTGGAAGTCTTAAAGCGCATCAAGGTAGATAAATCCCCGGGACCTGATGAAATGTATCCCAGGATGTTGAGGGAGGCTAGCGAGGAAATTGCGGGTCCCCTAACCGAGATATTTGAATCATCGACAGCCACAGGTGAGGTGCCTGAAGATTGGAGAGTGGCGAATGTTGTGCCCTTGTTTAAGAAGGGCAGCAGGGAAAAGCCTGGGAACTACAGACCGGTGAGCCTAACGTCTGTAGTAGGTAAGTTGCTAGAAGGTATTCTGAGAGACAGGATCTACAAGCATTTAGAGAGGCAAGGACTGATTCGGGGCAGTCAGCATGGCTTTGTGCGTGGAAAATCATGTCTCACAAATTTGATTGATTTTTTTGAGGGGGTGACCAAGAAGGTAGATGAAGGCAGTGCAGTAGACATTGTCTACATGGACTTTAGCAAAGCCTTTGACAAGGTACCGCATGGTAGGTTGTTGCAGAAGGTTAAAGCTCACGGGATCCAGGGTGAGGTTGCCAATTGGATTCAAAATTGGCTGGACGACAGAATACAGAGGGTGGTTGTAGAGGGTTGTCTTTCAAACTGGAGGCCTGTGACCAGTGGTGTGCCTCAGGGATCGGTGCTGGGTCCACTGTTATTTGTGATTTATATTAATGATTTGGATGAGAATTTAGGAGGCATGGTTAGTAAGTTTGCAGATGACACCAAGATTGGTGGCACAGTGGATAGTGAAGAAGGTTATCTAGGATTGCAACGGAACCTTGATCAATTAGGCCAGTGGGCCGACGAATGGCAGATGGAGTTTAATTTAGATAAATGTGAGGTGATGCATTTTGGCAGATCGAATCAGGCCAGGACCTACTCAGTTAATGGTATGGTGTTGGGGAGAGTTATAGAACAAAGAGATCTAGGAGTACAGGTTCATAGCTCCTTGAAGGTGGAGTCGCAGGTGGACAGGGTGGTGAAGAAGGCATTCGGCATGCTTGGTTTCATTGGTCAGAACATTGAATACAGGAGTTGGGACGTCTTGTTGAAGTTGTACAAGACATTGGTACGGCCACACTTGGAATACTGTGTGCAGTTCTGGTCACCCTATTATAGAAAGGATATTATTAAACTAGAAAGAGTGCAGAAAAGATTTACTAGGATGTTACCGGGACTTGATGGTTTGAGTTATAAGGAGAGGCTGGATAGACTGGGACTTTTTTCCCTGGAGCGTAGGAGGCTTAGGGGTGATCTTATAGAGGTCTATAAAATAATGAGGGGCATAGATAAGGTAGATAGTCAACATCTTTCCCCAAAAGGTAGGGGAGTCTAAAACTAGAGGGCATAGGTTTAAGGTGAGAGGGGAGAGATTCAGAAGGGCCCAGAAGGGCAATTTCTTCACTCAGAGGGTAGTGAGTGTCTGGAATGTGCTGCCAGAGGTAGTAGTAGAGGCGGGTACAATTGTGTCTTTTAAAAAGCATTTAGATAGTTACATGGGTAAGATGGGTATAGAGGGTTATGGGCCAAGTGCGGGCAACTGGGACTAGCTTAATGGTAAAAACTGGGCGGCGTGGACTGGTTGGGCCGAAGGGCCTGTTTCCATGCTGTAAACTTCTATGATTCTATGATCAGGGTACAGGGCCCGTGTTACATGTCTATACAGGAGGGTGAGGACGACTCGCACTGAGGGAAGCTGTGATGCTCATTAGGCTCAGCTTATGTCAGGCTCCGATTGATCTGCTGACTGCACACTGACTCCCGGAATCATGTCTGAGTGAGTGTGGGGGGCTCATGTCTGAGTGAGGGTCGGGGGGTCCTGTCTGAGTGAGTGTGGGGGGCTCATGTCTGAGTGAGGGTCGGGGGGGGGTCCTGTCTGAGTGAGTGTGGGGGTCACATGTCTGAGTGAGTGTGGGGGGCACATGTCTGAGTGAGGGTCGGGGACTCATGTCTGAGTGAGAGTCCGGGGCACATATCTGAGTGAGAGTCCGGGGCTCATGTCCGAGTGAGGGTCCGGGGCTCATGTCTGAGTGAGTGTGGGGGGTTCATGTCTGAGTGAGGGTCCGGTGCTCATGTCTGAGTGAGTGTCTGGGGTTCATGTCTGAGTGAGGGTCCGGGGCTCATGGCTGAGTGAGGGTCCGGAGCTCTTGTCGGAGTGAGGGTCCGGGGCTCATGTCTGACTGAGTGTGGGGGGCATATGTCTGAGTAAGGTTCTGGGGCTCATGTCTGAGTGAGGGTCCGAGGTTCATGTCTGAGTGAGGGTCCCGGGCTCATGTCTGAGTGAGGGTCCGGTGCTCATGTCTGAGTGAGGGTCCGGGGTTCATGTCTGAGTGAGGGTCCCGGGCTCATGTCTGAGTGAGGGTCCGGGGTTCATGTCTGAGTGAGGGTCCCGGGCTCATGTCTGAGTGAGGGTCCCGGGCTCATGTCTGAGTGAGGGTCCGGGGCTCCTGTCTGAGTGAGGGTCCGGCGTTCATGTCTGAGTGAGGGTCCCGGGCTCATGTCTGAGTGAGGGTCTGGGGCTCCTGTCTGAGTGAGGGTCCGGGGTTCATGTCTGAGTGAGAGTCCCGGGCTCATGTCTGAGTGAGGGTCCGGGACTCCTGTCTGAGTGAGGGTCCGGAGCTCATGTCTGAGTGAGGATCCGGGGCTCATGTCTGAGTGAGGGTCCGGGGCTCCTGTCTGAGTGAGGGTCCGGGGCTCCTGTCTGAGTGAGGGTCCGGGGCTCCTGTCTGAGTGAGGGTCCGGGGCTCCTGTCTGAGTGAGGGTCCGATGCTCATGACTCCAGCGGCCTCGAAGGGGCCTTCGTGCCCATCATTGCCTCGAGCATCGTGCTCGCGTATGCCCCGGCATCAGCCCCCTCCACTCCCTCAGGGAGACCCAGGATTCGCAGATTCTTTCTCCTCGACCTGTTCTCCAGGTCTTCGAGTCTTCCCGCCCACTTCTTGTGTAGCTCCGTGTTCTGCTCCACTCTCACTGCCAGGCCCACGAGCTCAACCTCGTTCTGACTGACTCTTTTCTGTACCTCCTGGATCTTAGCTTCGTGGGCCTTCTGCGTGATCCCGAGTCCTTCAATTGCCGAAAGCATAGGCGCCAACATCTCTTTGCGCATCTCCTCGCGCTGCTCCTCTAAGCAGCGCTTGATGAACTCCTGCAGCTCCCCTTTGTCCCTGGCCGCCGCCATTTTGTTTTCTTTCCCTCACTTCTCCCGTTGCTCCAGTGCCGCTCCTTTGGCCGTTGCACTTCTGGTCCGTTTCATAGAAGTTGGAGGGGGACCTCTCTCTTCCCTTCCCCACGGGGGCTGCCGAATGCGCGACCTACTCCCCCATGGCCGCCACCAGAAGCCTGCTTCTTCAATGGCCCTGGTAGATCTTTTCACAGTTGTTCCCTCTGCTGCTAGAATTCACCTTTGATAGAGTCAAGCCAGATTGCAGCTGTAAGCTTGCCCTTCCCCCGCCTGCATGCTGGAAGAGGCCCTCGTCTACTGCTGCAGCTCAAGCCAAATCTTTCACTGTTTCTGCCGGGTCTGGTAGCCAAAAGACACAACACTCCTGGGGGACACTGTCAGGGGAATGCTGCAGCCTTCTTCCCACACCGGGAAATGTCAAACAAATGCCGTGGGAGCCCTGTAAAAGAGCCCAAAAATCAGTTTCAAGCGGGAGCTGCCGAATATGTGACCTAGCTCTGCATAGCCGCACCCGGAAGTGACAAACTCCCTCCTGATCTTTAATATAAACAAACTGCCTCCTGATCTTTAATATAAACAAACTCCCTCCTGATCTTTAATATAAACAAACTCCCTCCTGATCTTTAATATAAACAAACTCCCTCCTGATCTTTAATATAAACAAACTCCTTCCTGATCTTTAATATAAACAAACTCCCTCCTGATCTATAATATAAACAAACTCCCTCCTGATCTTTAATATAAACATTCTCCCTCCTGATCTTTAATATCAACAAACTCCCTCCTGATCTTTAATATAAACAAACTCTCTCCTGATCGTTAATATAAACAAACCCCTCCTGATCTTTAATATAAACAAACTCCCTCCTGATCTTTAATATAAACATACTCCCTCCTGATCTTTAATATAAACAAACCCCTCCTGATCTTTAATATAAACAAACTCCCTCCTGATCTTTAATATAAACAAACTCTCTCCTGATCGTTAATATAAACAAACGCCTCCTGATCTTTAATATAAACAAACTCCCTCCTGATCTTTAATATAAACAAACTCCCTCCTGATCTTTAATCTTTAATATAAACAAACTGCCTCCTGATCTTTAATATAAACAAACTCCCTCCTGATCTTTAATATAAACAAACTCCCTCCTGATCTTTAATATAAACAAACTCCCTCCTGATCTTTAATATAAACAAACTCCTTCCTGATCTTTAATATAAACAAACTCCCTCCTGATCTATAATATAAACAAACTCCCTCCTGATCTTTAATATAAACATTCTCCCTCCTGATCTTTAATATCAACAAACTCCCTCCTGATCTTTAATATAAACAAACTCTCTCCTGATCGTTAATATAAACAAACCCCTCCTGATCTTTAATATAAACAAACTCCCTCCTGATCTTTAATATAAACATACTCCCTCCTGATCTTTAATATAAACAAACCCCTCCTGATCTTTAATATAAACAAACTCCCTCCTGATCTTTAATATAAACAAACTCTCTCCTGATTGTTAATATAAACAAACGCCTCCTGATCTTTAATATAAACAAACTCCCTCCTGATCTTTAATATAAACAAACTCCCTCCTGATCTTTAATCTTTAATATAAACAAACTCCCTCCTGATCTTTAATGTAAACAAACTCCATCCTGATCTTTAATATAAACAAAGTTCCTCCTTATCTTTAATATGAACAAACTCTCTCCTGATCTTTAATATAAACAAACCCCTCCTGATCTTTAATATAAACAAAGTTCCTCCTTATCTTTAATATGAACAAACTCCCTCCTGATCTTTAATATAAACAAACTCCTTCCTGATCTTTAATATAAAGAAACTCCCTCCTGATCTTTAATATAAACAAACTCCCTCCTGATCTTTAATATAAACAAACACTCTCCTGATGGTTAATATAAACAAACCCCTCCTGATCTTTAATATAAACAAACTCCTTCCTGATCTTTAATATAAACAAACTCCTTCCTGATCTTTAATATAAACAAACTCCCTCCAGATCTTGAATATAAACAAGCTCCCTCCTGATCTTTAACATAAACAAAGTTCCTCCTGATCTTTAATATAAACAAACCCCTTCCTGATCTTTAATATAAACAAACTCCCTCCTGATCTTTAATATAAAAAAAGTCACTCCTGATCTTTAATATAAACAAACTCCCTCCTGATCTTTAATATAAAGAAACTCCCTCCTGATCTTTGATATAAACAAAGTTCCTCCTGATCTTTAATATAAACAAACCCCTTCCTGATCTTTAATATAAACAAACTCCCTCCTGATCTTTAATATAAACAAACCCCTTCCTGATCTTTAATATAAACAAACCCCCTCCTGATCTTTAATATAAACAAACTCTCTCCTGATCGTTAATATAAACAAACTCCCTCCTGATCTTTAATATAAACAAATTCTCTCCTGATCTTTAATATAAACAAACCCCTTCCTGATCTTTAATATAAACAAAGCTCTTCCTGATCTTTAATATAAACAAACCCCTCCTGATCTTTAATATAAACAAACTCCCTCCTGATCTTTAATATAAACAAACCCCTCCTGATCTTTAATATAAACAAACTCCCTCCTGATCTTTAATATAAACAAACTCTCTCCTGATCGTTAATATAAACAAACCCATCCTGATCTTTAATATAAACAAACTCCTTCCTGATCTTTAATATAAACAAACAACCTCCTGATCTTTAATATAAACAAACTCCCTCCTGATCTTTAATATAAACAAACTCCCTCCTGATCTTTAATATAAACAAACTCCCTCCTGATCTTTAATATAAACAAACTCCCTCCTGATCTTTAATATAAACAAAGTTCCTCCTTATCTTTAATATGAACAAACTCCCTCCTGATCTTTAATATAAACAAACCCCTTCCTGATCTGTAATATAAACAAACTCTCTCCTGATCGTTAATATAAACAAACCCCTCCTGATCTTTAATATAAACAAACTCCCTCCTCATCTTTAATATAAACAAACTCCCTCCTGATCTTTAATATAAACAAACTCCCTACTGATCTTTAATATAAACAAACCCCTTCCTGATCTGTAATATAAACAAACTCTCTCCTGATCGTTAATATAAACAAACCCCTCCTGATCTTTAATATAAACAAACTCCCTCCTCATCTTTAATATAAACAAACTCCCTCCTGATCTTTAATATAAACAAACTCCCTACTGATCTTTAATATAAACAAACCCCTCCTGATCTTTAATATAAACATACTCCCTCCTGATCTTTAATATAAACAAATTCCCTCCTGATCTTTAATATAAACATACTCCCTCCTGATCTTTAATATAAACAAACTCCCTCCTGATCTTTAATATAAATAAACTCCCTCCTGATCTTTAATATAAACAAACTCCCTCCTGATCTTTAATATAAACAAACTCCTTCCTGATCTTTAATATAAACAAACTCCCTCCTGATCTTTAATATAAACAAACCTCTTCCTGATCTTTAATATAAACAAACACCCTCCTGATCTTTAATATAAACAAACTCCCTCCTGATCTTTAATATAAACAAACTCCCTCCTGATCTTTAATATAAACAAAGTTCCTCCTTATCTTTAACATGAACAAACTCCCTCCTGATATTTAATATAAACAAACCCCCTCCTGATCTTTAATATAAACAAACTCCCTCCTGATCTTTAATATAAACGAACTCCCTCCTGATCTTTAATATGAACAAACTCCCTCCTGGTCTTTAATATAAACAAACTCCCTACTGATCTTTAATATAAACAAACCCCTCCTGATCTTTAATATAAACAAAGTTCCTCCTCATCTTTAATATGAACGAACTCTCTCCTGATCTTTAATATAAACAAACCCCTCCTGATCTTTAATATAAACAAACTCCCTCCTGATCTTTAATATAAACAAAGTTCCTCCTTATCTTTAATATGAACAAACTCCCTCCTGATCTTTAATATAAACATACTCCCTCTTGATCTTTAATATAAACAAACCCCTTCCTGATCTTTAATATAAACAAACTCTCTCCTGATCGTTAATATAAACAAACCCCTCCTGATCTTTAATATAAACAAACTCCTTCCTGATCTTTAATATAAACAAACTCCCTCCTAATCTTTAATATAAACAATCCCCTCCTGAGCTTTAATATAAACAATCCCCTCCTCATTTTTAATATAGACAAACCACCTCCTGATCTTTAATGTAAACAAACTCCCTCCTGATCTTTAATATAAACAAACACTCTCCTGATGGTTAATATAAACAAACCCCTCCTGATCTTTAATATAAACAAACTCCTTCCCGATCTTTAATATAAACAAACTCCTTCCTGATCTTTAATATAAACATACTCCCTCCTGATCTTTAATATATACATACTCCCTCCTCATCTTTAATATGAACAAACTCCCTCCTGATCGTTAATATAAACAAACACCCTCCTGATCTTTAATATAAACAAACTCCCTCCTGATCTTTAATATAAACAAACCCCTTCCTGATCTTTAATATAAACAAGCTCCCTCCTGATCTTTAATATAAACAAACTCCCTCCTGATCTTTAATATAAACAAGCTCCCTCCTGATCTTTAATATAAACAAGCTCCCTCCTGATCTTTAATATAAACAAACCCCTTCCTGATCTTTAATATAAACAAGCTCCCTCCTGATCTTTAATATAAACAAACACCCTCCTGATCTTTAATATAAACAAACTCCCTCCTGATCTTTAATATAAACAAACCCCTTCCTGATCTTTAATATAAACAAACTCCCTCCTGATCTTTAATATAAACAAACTCCCTCCTGATCTTTAATATAAACAAACTCCCTCCTGATCTTTAAAATAAACATACTCCCTGCTGATCTTTAATATAAACAAACTCCCTCCTGATCTTTAATATAAACAAACTCCCTCCTGATCTTTAATATCAACAAACCCCCTCCTGATCTTTATTATAAACAAACCCCTTCCTGATCTTTAATATAAACAAACTCCCTCCTGATCTTTAATATAAACAAACTCCCTCCTGATCTTTAATATAAACAAACTTCCTCCTGATCTTTAATATAAACATACTCCGTCCTGATCTTTAATATAAACAAACTCCTTCCTGATCTTGAATATAAACATACTCCCTCTTGATCTTTAATATAAACAAACCACCTCCTGATCTTTAATATAAACAAACTCCCTCCTGATCTTTAATATAAACATACTCCCTCTTGATCTTTAATATAAACAAACCCCCTCCTGATCTTTAATATAAACATACTCCCTTCCTGATCTTTAATATAAACAAGCTCCCTCCTGATCTTTAATATAAACAAACTCCCTCCTGATCTTTAATATAAACAAACCCCCTCCTGATCTTTAATATAAACATATTCCCTCCTGATCTTTAATATAAACAAACTCCCTCCTGATCTTTAATATAAACATACTCCCTCTTGATCTTTAATATAAACAAACTCCCTCCTGATCTTTAACATAAACAAACCCCTTCCTGATCTTTAATATAAATATGCTCCCTCCTGATCTTTAATATAAACAAACTCCCTCGTGATCTTTAATATAAACATACTCCCTCCTGATCTTTAATATAAACAAACCCCTTCCTGATCTTTAATATAAACAAACTCCCTCCTGATCTTTAATATAAACAAACTCCCTCCTGATCTTTAATATAAACAAACTCCCTCCTGATCTTTAATATAAACAAACTCCCTCCTGATCTTTAATATAAACAAACTCCCTCGTGATCTTTAATATAAACAAACACCCTCCTGATCTTTAATATAAACAAACCCCTTCCTGATCTTTAATATAAACAAACCCCTTCCTGATCTTTAATATAAACATACTCCCGCCTGATCTTTAATAGAAACAAACTTCCTCCTGTTCTTTAATATAAACATACTCCCTCCTGATCTTTAATATAAACAAACCCCTTCCTGATCTTTAATATAAACAAACTCCCTCCTGATCTTTAATATAAACAAACTCCCTCCTGATCTTTAATATAAACAAACTCCCTCCTGATCTTTAATATAAACAAACTCCCTCCTGATCTTTAATATAAACAAACTCCCTCCTGATCTTTAATATAAACAAACTCCCTCCTGATCTTTAATATAAACAAACTTCCTCCTGATCTTTAATATAAACATACTCCGTCCTGATCTTTAATATAAACAAACTCCCTCCTGATCTTTAATATAAACATACTCCCTCTTGATCTTTAATATAAACAAACCCCCTCCTGATCTTTAATATAAACAAACTCCCTCCTGATCTTTAATATAAACAAACCCCCTCCTGATCTTTAATATAAACATATTCCCTCCTGATCTTTAATATAAACAAACTCCCTCCTGATCTTTAATATAAACATACTCCCTCTTTATCTTTAATATAAACAAACTCCGTCCTGATCTTTAACATAAACAAACCCCTTCCTGATCTTTAATATAAATATGCTCCCTCCTGATCTTGAATATAAACAAACTCCCTCGTGATCGTTCATATAAACAAACTCCCTCCTGATCTTTAATGTAAACAAACTCCCTCCTGATCGTTAAAATGAACAAACTCCCTCTTGATCGTTAATATAAACAAACTCCCTCCTGATCTTTAATATAAACAAGCTCCCTCCTGATCTTTAATATAAACAAACTCCCTCCTGATCTTTAATATAAACAAACTTCCTCCTGATCGTTAATATAAACAAACACCCTCCTGATCTTTAATATAAACAAACTCCCTCCTGATCGTTAATATGAACAAACTCCCTCCTGATCGTTAATATAAACAAACACCCTCATGATCTTTAATATAAACAAACCCCTTCCTGATCTTTAATATAAACATACTCCCTCCTGATCTTTAATATAAACAAGCTCCCTCCTGATCTTTAATATAAACAACCTCCCTCCTGATCGTTAATATAAACAAACTCCCTCCTGATCTTTAATATAAACAAGCTCCCTCCTGATCTTTAATATGAACAAACTCCCTCCTGATCTTTAATATAAACAAACCCCTTCCTGATCTTTAATATAAACAAACTCTCTCCTGATCGTTAATAGAAACAAACCCCTCCTGATCTTTAATATAAACAAACTCCCTCCTGATCTTTAATATAAACATACTCCCTCCTGATCTTTAATATAAACAAGCTCCCTCCTGATCTTTAATATAAACAAACTCCTTCCTGATCTTTAATATAAACAAACTCCCTCCTGATCTTTAATATAAACATACTCCCTCCTGATCTTTAATATAAACAAACTCCCTCCTGATCTTTGATATAAACAAACCCCTTCCTGATCTTTAATATAAACAAACTCCCTCCTGATCTTTAATATAAACAAATTCTCTCCTGATCTTTAATATAAACAAACCCCTTCCTGATCTTTAATATAAACAAACTCCCTCCTGATCTTTAATACAAACAAATTCTCTCCTGAACTTTAATATAAACAAACCCCTTCCTGATCTTTAATATAAACAAACTCCCTCCTGATCTTTAATATAAACAAACCCCTTCCTGATCTTTAATATAAACAAACTCCCTCCTGATCTTTAATATAAACAAATTCTCCCCTGATCTTTAATATAAACAAACCCCTTCCTGATCTTTAATATAAACAAACTCCCTCCTGATTTTTAATATAAACAAACTTCCTCCTGATATTTAATATAAACATACTCCCTCCTGATCTTTAATATAGACAAACTCCCTACTGATCTTAAATATAAACAAACCCCTCCTGATCTTTAATATAAACAAACACCCTCCTGATCTTTAATATAAACATACTCCCTCCTGATCTTTATATTAAACAACCCCCCCCCGATCTTTAATATAAACAAACTCCCTCCTGATCTTTAATATAAACAAACCCCTCCTGATCTTTAATATAAACGAACTCCCTCCTGATCTTTAATATAAACAAACTCTCTCCTGATCGTTAATATAAACAAACCCCTCCTGATCTTTAATATAAACAAACTCCCTCCTGATCTTTAATATAAACAAACTCCCTCCTGATGTTTAATATAAACAAACTCCCTCCATTCTTTAATATAAACAAACCCCCTCCTGATCTTTAATATAAACAAAGTTCCTCCTTATCTTTAATATGAACAAACTCCCTCCTGATCTTTAATATAAACAAACCCCTTCCTGATCTTTAATATAAACAAACTCTCTCCTGATCTTTAATATAAACAAACTCCCTCCTGATCTTTAATATAAACAAACTCCCTCCTGATCTTTCATATAAACAAACTCCCTACTGATCGTTAATATAAACAAACTCGCTCCTGATCTTTAATATAAACAAACTCCCTCCTGATCTTTAAAATAAACATACTCCCTGCTGATCTTGAATATAAACAAACTCCCTCCTGATCTTTAATATAAACAAACTCCCTCCTGATCTTGAAGAAAACAAACTCCCTCCTGATCTTTAATATAAACATACTCCCTCCTGATCTTTAATATAAACAAACTCCCTCCTGATCTTTAATATAAACAAACTTCCTCCTGATCTTTAATATTAACATACTCCCTCTTGATCTTTAATATAAACAAACCCCTTCCTGATCTTTAATATAAACATACTCCCTCCTGATCTTTAATATAAACAAACTTCCTCCTGATCTTTAATATAAACATACTGCCTCCTGATCTTTAATATAAACAAACCCCCTCCTGATCTTTAATATAAACAAACCCCTTCCTGATCTTTAATATAAACAAACTCCCTCCTGATCTTTAAATAAACAAACTCCCTCCTGATCTTTAATATAAACAAACCCCCTCCTGATCTTTATTATAAACAAACCCCTTCCTGATCTTTAATATAAACAAACTCCCTCCTGATCTTTAATATAAACAAACTCCCTCCTGATCTTTCATATAAACAAACTCCCTCCTGATCTTTAATACAAACAAACTTCCTCCTGATCTTTAATATAAACATACTCCGTCCTGATCTTTAATATGAACAAACTCCTTCCTGATCTTGAATATAAACATACTCCCTCTTGATCTTTAATATAAACAAACCCCTTCCTGATCTTTAATATAAACAAACTCCCTCCTGATCTTTAAATAAACAAACTCCCTCCTGATCTTTAATATAAACAAACCCCCTCCTGATCTTTAATATTAACATACTCCCTCTTGATCTTTAATATAAACAAACTCCCTCCTGATCTTTAATATAAACAAACCCCTTCCTGATCTTTAATATAAACAAACTCCCTCCTGATCTTTAATATAAACAAACTCCCTCCTGATCTTTAATATTAACATACTCCCTCTTGATCTTTAATATAAAGAAACCCCTTCCTGATCTTTAAAATAAACATACTCCCTCCTGATCTTTAATATAAACAAACTTCCTCCTGATCTTTAATATAAACATACTCCCTCCTGATCTTTAATATAAACAAACCCCCTCCTGATCTTTAATATAAACAAACCCCTTCCTGATCTTTAATATAAACAACTCCCTCCTGATCTTTAATATAAACAAACCCCCTCCTGATCTTTATTATAAACAAACCCCTTCCTGATCTTTAATATAAACAAACTCCCTCCTGATCTTTAATATAAACAAACTCCCTCCTGATCTTTCATATAAACAAACTCCCTCCTGATCTTTAATATAAACAAACTTCCTCCTGATCTTTAATATAAACATACTCCGTCCTGATCTTTAATATAAACAAACTCCTTCCTGATCTTGAATATAAACATACTCCCTCTTGATCTTTAATATAAACAAACCACCTCCTGATCTTTAATATAAACAAACTCCCTCCTGATCTTTAATATAAACATACTCCCTCTTGATCTTTAATATAAACAAACCCCCTCCTGATCTTTAATATAAACATACTCCCTTCCTGATCTTTAATATGAATATGCTCCCTCCTGATCTTTAATATAAACAAACTCCCTCGTGATCGTTAATATAAACAAGCTCCCTCCTGATCTTTAATATGAACAAACTCCCTCCTGATCGTTAATATGAACAAACTGCCTCCTGATCGTTAATATAAACAAACTCCCTCCTGATCTTTAATATAAACAAGCTCCCTCCTGATCTTTAATATAAACAAGCTCCCTCCTGATCTTTAATATAAACAAACTCCCTCCTGATCTTTAATATAAACATACTCCCTCCTGATCTTTAATATTAACAAACTCCCTCCTGATCTTTAATATAAACAAACTTCCTCCTGATCTTTAATATTAACATACTCACTCTTGATCTTTAATATAAACAAACCCCTTCCTGATCTTTAATATAGACATACTCCCGCCTGATCTTTAATAGAAACAAACTTCCTCCTGTTCTTTAATATAAACATACTCCCTCCTGATCTTTAATATAAACAAACCCCTTCCTGATCTTTAATATAAACAAACCCCTTCCTGATCTTTAATATAAACAAACTCCCTCCTGATCTTTAATATAAACAAACTCCCTCCTGATCTTTAATATAAACAAACCCCCTCCTGATCTTTATTTTAAACAAACCCCTTCCTGATCTTTAATATAAACAAACTCCCTCCTGATCTTTAATATAAACAAACTCCCTCCTGATCTTTAATATAAACAAACTCCCTCCTGATCTTTAATATAAACAAACTTCCTCCTGATCTTTAATATAAACATACTCCGTCCTGATCTTTAATATAAACAAACTCCTTCCTGATCTTGAATATAAACATACTCCCTCTTGATCTTTAATATAAACAAACCACCTCCTGATCTTTAATATAAACAAACTCCCTCCTGATCTTTAATATAAACATACTCCCTTCCTGATCTTTAATATAAACAAGCTCCCTCCTGATCTTTAATATAAACAAACTCCCTCCTGATCTTTAAAATAAACATACTCCCTGCTGATCTTTAATATAAACAAACCCCTTCCTGATCTTTAATATAAACATACTCCCTCCTGATCTTTAATATAAACAAGCTCCCTCCTGATCTTTAATATAAACGACCTCCCTCCTGATCGTTAATATAAACAAACTCCCTCCTGATCTTTAATATAAACAAACTCCGTCCTGATCTTGAAGAAAACAAACTCCCTCCTGATCTTTAATATAAACATACTCCCTCCTGATCTTTAATATAAACAAACTCTCTCCTGATCTTTAATATAAACAAACCCCTCCTGATCTTTAATATAAACATACTCCCTCCTGATCTTTAATATAAACATACTCCCTCCTGATCTTTAATATAAACAAACTCCCTCCTGATCTTTCATATAAACAAACTCCCTCCTGATCTTTAATCTAAACAAACTCCCTCCTGATCTTTAATATCAACATACTCCCTCCTGATCTTTAATATAAACAAACTTCCTCCTGATCTTTAATATGAACATACTCCCTCCTGATCTTTAATATAAACAAACTTCCTCCTGATCTTTAATATAAACATAGTCCCTCCTGATCTTTAATATAAACAAACCCCCTCCTGATCTGTAATATAAACAAACCCCTCCTGATCTTTAATATAAACAAACTCCCTCCTGACCTTTAATCTAAACAAACTCCCTCCTGATCTTTAATATAAACATACTCCCTCCTGATCTTTAATAAAAACATACTCCCTCCTGATCTTTAATATAAACAAACTTCCTCCTGATGTTTAATATAAACAAATTCCCTCCTGATCTTTAATATAAACAAGCTCCCTCCTGATCTTTAATATAAACAAACTCCCTCCTGATCGTTAATATAAACAAACTCCCTCCTGATCTTTAATATAAACAAGCTCCCTCCTGATCTTTAATATGAACAAACTCCCTCCTGATCTTTAATGTAAACAAACTCCCTCCTGATCTTTAATATAAACAAACTCCCTCCTGATCTTTAATATAAACAAACTCCCTCCTGATCTTTAATATAAACATACTCCCACCTGATCTTTAATATAAACAAACTCCCTCCTGATCTTTAATATAAACAAGCTCCCTCCTGATCTTTAATATGAACAAACTCCCTCCTGATCTTTAATGTAAACAAACTCCCTCCTGATCTTTAATATAAACAAACTCCCTCCTGATCTTTAATATAAACAAACTCCCTCCTGATCTTTAATATAAACAAGCTCCCTCCTGATCTTTAATATGAACAAACTCCCTCCTGATCTTTAATGTAAACAAACTCCCTCCTGATCTTTAATATAAACAAACTCCCTCCTGATCTTTAAAATAAATATACTCCCTGCTGATCTTTAATATAAACAAACTCCCTCCTGATCTTTAATATAAACAAACTCTCTCCTGATCTTTAATATAAACAAACCCCTCCTGATCTTTAATATAAACAAACTCCCTCCTGATCTTTAATATAAACATACTCCGTCCTGATCTTTAAAATAAACATACTCCCTGCTGATCTTTAATATAAACAAACCCCTTCCTGATCTTTAATATAAACATACTCCCTCCTGATCTTTAATATAAACAAGCTCCCTCCTGATCTTTAATATAAACAACCTCCCTCCTGATAGTTAATATAAACAAAATCCCTCCTGATCTTTAATATAAACAAGCTCCCTCCTGATCTTTAATATAAACAAGCTCCCTCCTGATCTTTAATATCAACAAACTCCCTCCTGATCTTTAATATAAACAAACTCCCTCCTGATCTTTAATATAAACAAACTCCCTCCTGATCTTGAAGAAAACAAACTCCCTCCTGATCTTTAATATAAATATACTCCCTCCTGATCGTTAATATAAACAAACTCTCTCCTGATCTTTAATATAAACAAACCCCTCCTGATCTTTAATATAAACATACTCCCTCCTGATCTTTTATATAAACCAACTTCCTCCTGATCTTTAATATTAACATACTCCCTCCTGATCTTTCATATAAACAAACTCCCTCCTGATCTTTAATATAAACAAACTCTCTCCTGATCTTTAATATAAACAAACCCCTCCTGATCTTTAATATAAACATACTCCCTCCTGATCTTTTATATAAACCAACTTCCTCCTGATCTTTAATATTAACATACTCCCTCCTGATCTTTCATATAAACAAACTCCCTCCTGATCTTTAATATAAACAAACTCTCTCCTGATCTTTAATATAAACAAACCCCTTCCTGATCTTTAATATAAACAAACTCCCTCCTGATCTTTAATATAAACAAACTCCCTCCTGACCTTTAATCTAAACAAACTCCCTCCTGATCTTTAATATAAACATACTCCCTGCTGATCTTTAATATAAACAAACTCCCTCCTGATCGTTAATATAAACAAACACCCTCCTGATCTTTAATATAAACAAGCTCCCTCCTGATCTTTAATATGAACAAACTCCCTCCTGATCTTTAATATAAACAAACTCCCTCCTGATCTTTAATATAAACAAACTCCCTCCTGATCTTGAAGAAAACAAACTCCCTCCTGATCTTTAATATAAACATACTCCTTCCTGACCTTTAATATAAACAAACTCCCTCCTGATCTTGAAGAAAACAAACTCCCTCCTGATCTTTAATATAAACAAACTCTCTCCTGATCTTTAATATAAACAAACCCCTCCTGATCTTTAATATAAACATACTCCCTCCTGATCTTTAATATAAACATACTCCCTGCTGATCTTTAATATAAACAAACTCCCTCCTGATCTTTAATATAAACAAACCCCTCCTGATCTTTAATATAAACATACTCCCTCCTGATCTTTAATATAAACAAGCTCCCTCCTGATCTTTCATATAAACAAACTCCCTCCTGATCTTTAATATAAACAAACTCTCTCCTGATCTTTAATATAAACAAACCCCTTCCTGATCTTTAATATAAACAAACTCCCTCCTGATCTTTAATATAAACAAACTCCCTCCTGACCTTTAATCTAAACAAACTCCCTCCTGATCTTTAATATAAACATCCTCCCTGCTGATCTTTAATATAAACAAACTCCCTCCTCATCTTTAATATAAACAAACTCCCTCCTGATCTTTAATATAAACATACTCCCTCCTGATCTTTATTATAAACAAACTCTCTCCTGATCTTTAATATAAACAAACCCCTCCTGATCTTTAATATAAACATACTCCCTCCTGATCTTTAATATAAACATACTCCCTTCTGATCTTTAATATAAACAAACTTCCTCCTGATCTTTAATATAAACAAATTCCCTCCTGATCTTTAATATAAGCAAACTCCCTCCTGATCGTTAATATAAACAAACACCCTCCTGATCTTTACTATAAACAAACTCCCTCCTGATCGTTAATATGAACAAACTCCCTCCTGATCCTTAATATAAACAAACTCCCTCCTGATCGTTAATATAAACAAACTCCCTCCT